>NW_028295815.1:7200000-7800000 GCF_964341445.2 Mesoplodon mirus | reverse complement strand
CAGATGGTAATTCTATTTCTAGTTTTTTTAAGGAAATTCCATACTGTTCTCCATAGTGACTGTATCAATTTACATTCCCACCAATAGTGGAAGAGGGCTCCTTTTGTCCACACCCTCCCCAGAATTGGTTGTTTGTAGATTTTCTGATGATGCCGATTCTAACAGGTGTGAGGTGATAACTCATTGTAGTTTTGATTTGCATTTCTCTAATAATTAGTGCTGTTGAGCAGCTTTTCATGTGCGTCTTGGCCATCTCTGTGTCTCCTTTGAAGAAACGTCTCTTTAGATCTTCTGCCCATGTTTTTTGGGTTGTTTGTTTTTTTAATATTAAGCTGCATGAGCTGTTTATATATATTGGAGATTAAACCTCTCTCCATTGATTCGTCTGCAAAGATTTTCGCCCATTCTGAGGGATGCCTTTTTCCATTCCCGTGTTTTTTAACAAAAAAGGAAAGAAAGGAAAAGAAGCAGAACACTAATGTGCGTAAAATATGCCTTTTGAAACGGTCGTTTTGAAATATGGACGTCCTTTGAATTTTTTGGTCGATATGTGACCCCAGGATTTGTTTTCAGGGCAGGTGTCATTTACAGGCCTGCAATGATTTTGAATATCAACTGACCATTAGCGTTGGGATTAAAGCTGCTGTTGTGTGAAACGGCCACAAGGTGGCAGCAGTTCACCCTTACCAAATCTGGTTACTAGGGCAAGAGAGCCTCAGTGGAAGTGGTGTTCTAGATTGGAATTTAGAATGGAATGTGCCAGGAGAAAACCCCTCAAGTTTGTCTCACTACTTCTTGTTAGTGTTTTTAATTTAATTTTTTTTATTTTTTATTACAGCAAGTTTGATTACAATGTTTGGCTTGTTGTAGGTGTGGAAGATGTGGTTCTTTTACACATATACAGATGACTGTTCTTCTTGGGATCCTTTTCCCATGTACGTTATGACAGAATGTTGAGTAGTCCTCTCTTGGTATTCTGTAGGTCTTTGGTGATTATATATGTCACCTGTGTTTGTATATGTCTGTTAACCCCGATATCGTAATGAAACCAATCCTCACACCTTTCCATTGGTGAACCATAAGTTTGTTTAATGAATCTGTGATTGCCCTTCTCCGTGGAAATATCTGCCCTGGTATCCATTTTTAGGTAACACCTACAAGTGATATGATATGATATGTGTCTTTCACTTTCTGACTTACTACAAGTCACGTGATTACTTCTAGACTCATCTACGGTGCTGCAAATGGCATTGTGTCCTTTTTCCCCTTGGCTTCTCTTCTGCCTTAGCGGGGTCCATTTTCAACAATGTGATTCCCTGAGGGTTGTGGATTAGCTGACCTGGGCAGCCTTACCCTGCCGGCCCGCCCTCCCCAGGTATGCCTCGTTGAGATCAATATAAACAGAGCTCCAGGCAGCAATAGCCCCTGAAGCTGTGCCTGACTCCATATTCTCTGCCCCGTCAGCAGTCTCGGGGCTGTGCTGGTGGGAGGGAGTGAGGGGCCACAGCTTTGTGGGTGGCCCGGTGTGAGTGGGGTTCTGCTGGCCTTTCTGCAGGAGTTGCCAGGCTGCCGCCTGTAAAGAAGAGGATGTGTCACCCATACCTTCCGCTGGAATTTCTCTCCGGACAGAGGTGAGGAAGGAAAAAAGCAGTGGGGGCCGGGACAGGATGCGTATCTCAGGCAGGGCAATGGAAAGCTTCTGGAAGAGCGCCGGGGCCAGGACCACGCTGGCTGGCCTGCAGGCACCAAGTTGGCCTGTGTGCTGTCGCTGGTGTGGCTCCACGGTCCTTCCTCTAGGCTTTCAAGCCCTTGTACATATTCAGGTGTTTTACCTGGAAAGGGTGGGAACAGTTCAGCAGCAGCTGGCCTGGGGCTCAGCTCACGTTTACTCACAGATGCCTCGGCACGGTCCCCCAGCTTTGCAATGAGGACGCTCCTTGCGTGGGGGGTGGGTTGCTGGCTGTATGGGAGATGGTTCCCCACCTCTGACCAATTTCAGAATTGTTTACCACTGGAGCAAGTGCCCTGATAGGGTTTTCCTCTGTATAACTCCTGGGTTCAGGTTTTTTTTTCTTTTATGGTTCAAGTTAGATTTTATTCCCCTTTTATGTATTTATAGATATAAGCATGGAAATAATACTTTCCTATAAATACATCTGTGTGATGGGAAGAATTTTTTCTGTTTTATTTTTAAATTTTATTTTTAAAAATTTTGAAATTTAAATTTATTTATTTTTTTATACAGCACGTTATTATTAGTTATGTATTTTATGTATATACATGTATACAGGTCAATCCCAAACTCCCAACTCATCCCACCACCACCACCCCATGGCTTCCCACACTTGGTGTCCATACGTTTGTTCTCTACCTCTGTGTCTCTATTTCTTCCCTGCAAACCAGTTCATCTGTACCATTTTTAGGCTCCACATATATGCATTAATATACAATATTTGTTTTCCTCTTTCTGACTTACTTCATTCTGTATGACAGTCTCTCGATCCATCGATGTCTCTACAAATGACCTAGTTTCATTCCTTTTTATGGCCGAGTCATATTCCATTTTATATATGTACCACATCTTTATCCATTCATCTGTCTGTGGGCATTTAGGTTGCTTCCATTACCTGGCTATTGTAAATAGTGCTGCAACGAACATTGTGGTGAATGTGCCTTTTTGAAATACGGTTTTCTCTGGGTATATGCCCAGAAGTGGGATTGCTGGATCAGATGGTAATTCTATTTCTAGTTTTTTTAAGGAAACTCCATACTGTTCTCCATAGTGACTGTATCAATTTACATTCCCACCAGTAGTGGAAGAGGGCTCCTTTTGTCCACACCCTCCCCAGAATTGGTTGTTTGTAGATTTTCTGATGATGCCGATTCTAACAGGTGTGAGGTGATACCTCATTGTAGTTTTGATTTGCATTTCTCTAATAATTAGTGCTGTTGAGCAGCTTTTCATGTGTGTCTTGGCCATCTCTGTGTCTCCTTTGAAGAAACGTCTCTTTAGATCTTCTGCCCATGTTTTTTGGGTTGTTTGTTTTTTTTAATATTAAGCTGCATGAGCTGTTTATATATATTGGAGATTAAACCTCTCTCCATTGATTCGTCTGCAACGATTTTCGCCCATTCTGAGGGATGCCTTTTTCCATTCCCGTGTTTTTTAACAAAAAAGGAAAGAAAGGAAAAGAAGCAGAACACTAATGTGCGTAAAATATGCCTTTTGAAACGGTCGTTTTGAAATATGGACGTCCCTTGAATTTTTTGGTCGATATGTGACCCCAGGATTTGTTTTCAGGGCAGGTGTCATTTACAGGCCTGCAATGATTTTGAATATCAACTGACCATTAGCGTTGGGATTAAAGCTGCTGTTGTGTGAAACGGCCACAAGTTGGCAGCAGTTCACCCTTACCAAATCTGGTTACTAGGGCAAGAGAGCCTCAGTGGAAGTGGTGTTCTAGATTGGAGTTTAGAATGGAATGTACCAGGAGAAAGCCCCTCACGTTTGTCTCACTACTTCTTGTTCGTGTTTTTAATTTAAGTTTTTATTTTTTATTACAGCAAGTTTGATTACAATGTTTGGCTTGTTGTAGGTGTGGAAGATGTGGTTCTTTTACACATATACAGATGACTGTTCTTCTTGGGATCCTTTTCCCATGTACGTTATGACAGAATGTTGAGTAGTCCTCTCTTGGTATTCTGTAGGTCTTTGGTGATTATATATGTCACCTGTGTTTGTATATGTCTGTTAACCCCGATATCGTAATGAAACCAATCCTCACACCTTTCCATTGGTGAACCATAAGTTTGTTTAATGAATCTGTGATTGCCCTTCTCCGTGGAAATATCTGCCCTGGTATCCATTTTTAGGTAACACCTACAAGTGATATGATATGATATGTGTCTTTCACTTTCTGACTTACTACAAGTCACGTGATTACTTCTAGACTCATCTACGGTGCTGCAAATGGCATTGTGTCCTTTTTTCCCTTGGCTTCTCTTCTGCCTTAGCGGGGTCCATTTTCAACAATGTGATTCCCTGAGGGTTGTGGATTAGCTGACCTGGGCAGCCTTACCCTGCCGGCCCGCCCTCCCCAGGTGTGCCTCGTTGAGGTCAATATAAACAGCTTTCCAGGCAGCAGTAGCCTCTGAAGCTGTGCCTGACTCCATATTCTCTGCCCTGTCAGCAGTCTCGGGGCTGTGCTGGTGGGAGGGAGTGAGGGGCCACAGCTTTGTGGGTGGCCCGGTGTGAGTGGGGTTCTGCTGGCCTTTCTGCAGGAGTTGCCAGGCTGCCGCCTGTAAAGAAGAGGATGTGTCACCCATACCTTCCGCTGGAATTTCTCTCCGGACAGAGGTGAGGAAGGAAAAAAGCAGTGGGGGCCGGGACAGGATGCGTATCTCAGGCAGGGCAATGGAAAGCTTCTGGAAGAGCGCCGGGGCCAGGACCACGCTGGCTGGCCTGCAGGCACCAAGTTGGCCTGTGTGCTGTCGCTGGTGTGGCTCCACGGTCCTTCCTCTAGGCTTTCAAGCCCTTGTACATATTCAGGTGTTTTACCTGGAAAGGGTGGGAACAGTTCAGCAGCAGCTGGCCTGGGGCTCAGCTCACGTTTACTCACAGATGCCTCGGCACGGTCCCCCAGCTTTGCAATGAGGACGCTCCTTGCGTGGGGGGTGGGTTGCTGGCTGTATGGGAGATGGTTCCCCACCTATGACCAATTTCAGAATTGTTTACCACTGGAGCAAGTGCCCTGATAGGGTTTTCCTCTGTATAACTCCTGGGTTCAGGTTTTTTTTTCTTTTATGGTTCAAGTTAGATTTTATTCCCCTTTTATGTATTTATAGATATAAGCATGGAAATAATACTTTCCTATAAATACATCTGTGTGATGGGAAGAATTTTTTCTGTTTTATTTTTAAATTTTATTTTTTAAAATTTTGAAATTTAATTTTATTTATTTTTTTATACAGCACGTTATTATTAGTTATGTATTTTATGTATATACATGTATACAGGTCAATCCCAAACTCCCAACTCATCCCACCACCACCACCCCATGGCTTCCCACACTTGGTGTCCATACGTTTGTTCTCTACCTCTGTGTCTCTATTTCTTCCCTGCAAACCAGTTCATCTGTACCATTTTTAGGCTCCACATATATGCATTAATATACAATATTTGTTTTCCTCTTTCTGACTTACTTCATTCTGTATGACAGTCTCTCGATCCATCGATGTCTCTACAAATGACCCAGTTTCATTCCTTTTTATGGCCGAGTCATACTCCATTTTATATATGTACCACATCTTTATCCATTCATCTGTCTGTGGGCATTTAGGTTGCTTCCATTACCTGGCTATTGTAAATAGTGCTGCAATGAACATTGTGGTGAATGTGCCTTTTTGAAATACGGTTTTCTCTGGGTATATGCCCAGAAGTGGGATTGCTGGATCAGATGGTAATTCTATTTCTAGTTTTTTTAAGGAAACTCCATACTGTTCTCCATAGTGACTGTATCAATTTACATTCCCACCAATAGTGGAAGAGGGCTCCTTTTGTCCACACCCTCCCCAGAATTGGTTGTTTGTAGATTTTCTGATGATGCCGATTCTAACAGGTGTGAGGTGATACCTCATTGTAGTTTTGATTTGCATTTCTCTAATAATTAGTGCTGTTGAGCAGCTTTTCATGTGTGTCTTGGCCATCTCTGTGTCTCCTTTGAAGAAACGTCTCTTTAGATCTTCTGCCCATGTTTTTTGGGTTGTTTGTTTTTTTAATATTAAGCTGCATGAGCTGTTTATATATATTGGAGATTAAACCTCTCTCCATTGATTCGTCTGCAACGATTTTCGCCCATTCTGAGGGATGCCTTTTTCCATTCCCGTGTTTTATAACAAAAAAGGAAAGAAAGGAAAAGAAGCAGAACACTAATGTGCGTAAAATATGCCTTTTGAAACGGTCGTTTTGAAATATGGACGTCCCTTGAATTTTTTGGTCGATATGTGACCCCAGGATTTGTTTTCAGGGCAGGTGTCATTTACAGGCCTGCAATGATTTTGAATATCAACTGACCATTAGCGTTGGGATTAAAGCTGCTGTTGTGTGAAACGGCCACAAGGTGGCAGCAGTTCACCCTTACCAAATCTGGTTACTAGGGCAAGAGAGCCTCAGTGGAAGTGGTGTTCTAGATTGGAGTTTAGAATGGAATGTACCAGGAGAAAGCCCCTCACGTTTGTCTCACTACTTCTTGTTCGTGTTTTTAATTTAAGTTTTTATTTTTTATTACAGCAAGTTTGATTACAATGTTTGGCTTGTTGTAGGTGTGGAAGATGTGGTTCTTTTACACATATACAGATGACTGTTCTTCTTGGGATCCTTTTCCCATGTACGTTATGACAGAATGTTGAGTAGTCCTCTCTTGGTATTCTGTAGGTCTTTGGTGATTATATATGTCACATGTGTTTGTATATGTCTGTTAACCCCGATATCGTAATGAAACCAATCCTCACACCTTTCCATTAGTGAACCATAAGTTTGTTTAATGAATCTGTGATTGCCCTTCTCCGTGGAAATATCTGCCCAGGTATCCATTTTTAGGTAACACCTACAAGTGATATGATATGATATGTGTCTTTCACTTTCTGACTTACTACAAGTCACGTGATTACTTCTAGACTCATCTACGGTGCTGCAAATGGCATTGTGTCCTTTTTTCCCTTGGCTTCTCTTCTGCCTTAGCGGGGTCCATTTTCAACAATGTGATTCCCTGAGGGTTGTGGATTAGCTGACCTGGGCAGCCTTACCCTGCCGGCCCGCCCTCCCCAGGTATGCCTCGTTGAGATCAATATAAACAGAGCTCCAGGCAGCAATAGCCCCTGAAGCTGTGCCTGACTCCATATTCTCTGCCCCGTCAGCAGTCTCGGGGCTGTGCTGGTGGGAGGGAGTGAGGGGCCACAGCTTTGTGGGTGGCCCGGTGTGAGTGGGGTTCTGCTGGCCTTTCTGCAGGAGTTGCCAGGCTGCCGCCTGTAAAGAAGAGGATGTGTCACCCATACCTTCCGCTGGAATTTCTCTCCGGACAGAGGTGAGGAAGGAAAAAAGCAGTGGGGGCCGGGACAGGATGCGTATCTCAGGCAGGGCAATGGAAAGCTTCTGGAAGAGCGCCGGGGCCAGGACCACGCTGGCTGGCCTGCAGGCACCAAGTTGGCCTGTGTGCTGTCGCTGGTGTGGCTCCACGGTCCTTCCTGTAGGCTTTCAAGCCCTTGTACATATTCAGGTGTTTTACCTGGAAAGGGTGGGAACAGATCAGCAGCAGCTGGCCTGGGGCTCAGCTCACGTTTACTCACAGATGCCTCGGCACGGTCCCCCAGCTTTGCAATGAGGACGCTCCTTGCGTGGGGGGTGGGTTGCTGGCTGTATGGGAGATGGTTCCCCACCTCTGACCAATTTCAGAATTGTTTACCACTGGAGCAAGTGCCCTGATAGGGTTTTCCTCTGTATAACTCCTGGGTTCAGGTTTTTTTTTTCTTTTGTGGTTCAAGATATATTTTATTCCCCTTTTATGTATTTATAGATATAAGCATGGAAATAATTCTTTCCTATAAATACATCTGTGTGATGGGAAGAATTTTTTCTGTTTTATTTCTAAATTTTATTTTTTAAAATTTTGAAATTTAATTTTATTTATTTTTTTATACAGCACGTTATTATTAGTTATGTATTTTATGTATATACATCTATACAGGTCAATCCCAAACTCCCAACTCATCCCACCACCACCACCCCATGGCTTCCCACACTTGGTGTCCATACGTTTGTTCTCTACCTCTGTGTCTCTATTGCTTCCCTGCAAACCAGTTCATCTGTACCATTTTTAGGCTCCACATATATGCATTAATATACAATATTTGTTTTCCTCTTTCTGACTTACTTCATTCTGTATGACAGTCTCTCGATCCATCGATGTCTCTACAAATGACCCAGTTTCATTCCTTTTTATGGCCGAGTCATATTCCATTTTATATATGTACCACATCTTTATCCATTCATCTGTCTGTGGGCATTTAGGTTGCTTCCATTACCTGGCTATTGTAAATAGTGCTGCAACGAACATTGTGGTGAATGTGCCTTTTTGAAATACGGTTTTCTCTGGGTATATGCCCAGAAGTGGGATTGCTGGATCAGATGGTAATTCTATTTCTAGTTTTTTTAAGGAAACTCCATACTGTTCTCCATAGTGACTGTATCAATATACATTCCCACCAATAGTGGAAGAGGGCTCCTTTTGTCCACACCCTCCCCAGAATTGGTTGTTTGTAGATTTTCTGATGATGCCGATTCTAACAGGTGTGAGGTGATACCTCATTGTAGTTTTGATTTGCATTTCTCTAATAATTAGTGCTGTTGAGCAGCTTTTCATGTGCGTCTTGGCCATCTCTGTCTCTCCTTTGAAGAAACGTCTCTTTAGATCTTCTGCCCATTTTTTTTGGGTTGTTTGTTTTATTAATATTAAGCTGCATGAGCTGTTTATATATATTGGAGATTAAACCTGTGTCCATTGATTCGTTTGCAACGATTTTCACCCATCCTGAGGGATGCCTTTTTCCATTCCCGTTTTTTTTAACAAAAAAGGAAAGAAAGGAAAAGAAGCAGAACACTAATGTGCGTAAAATATGCCTTTTGAAACGGTCGTTTTGAAATATGGACATCCTTTGAATTTTTTGGTCGATATGTGACCCCAGGATTTGTTTTCAGGGCAGGTGTCATTTACAGGCCTGCAATGATTTTGAATATCAACTGACCTTTAGCGTTGGGATTAAAGCTGCTGTTGTGTGAAACGGCCACAAGGTGGCAGCAGTTCACCCTTACCAAATCTGGTTACTAGGGCAAGAGAGCCTCAGTGGAAGTGGTGTTCCAGATTGGAGTTTAGAATGGAATGTACCAGGAGAAATCCCCTCACGTTTGTCTCACTACTTCTTGTTCGTGTTTTTAATTTAAGTTTTTATTTTTTATTACAGCAAGTTTGATTACAATGTTTGGCTTGTTGTAGGTGTGGAAGATGTGGTTCTTTTACACATATACAGATGACTGTTCTTCTTGGGATCCTTTTCCCATGTACGTTATGACAGAATGTTGAGTAGTCCTCTCTTGGTATTCTGTAGGTCTTTGGTGATTATATATGTCACCTGTGTTTGTATATGTCTGTTAACCCCGATATCGTAATGAAACCAATCCTCACACCTTTCCATTGGTGAACCATAAGTTTGTTTAATGAATCTGTGATTGCCCTTCTCCGTGGAAATATCTGCCCTGGTATCCATTTTTAGGTAACACCTATAAGTGATATGATATGATATGTGTCTTTCACTTTCTGACTTACTACAAGTCACGTGATTACTTCTAGACTCATCTACGGTGCTGCAAATGGCATTGTGTCCTTTTTTCCCTTGGCTTCTCTTCTGCCTTAGCGGGGTCCATTTTCAACAATGTGATTCCCTGAGGGTTGTGGATTAGCTGACCTGGGCAGCCTTACCCTGCCGGCCCGCCCTCCCCAGGTGTGCCTCGTTGAGGTCAATATAAACAGCGCTCCAGGCAGCAATAACCCCTGAAGCTGTGCCTGACTCCATATTCTCTGCCCCGTCAGCAGTCTCGGGGCTGTGCTGGTGGGAGGGAGTGAGGGGCCACAGCTTTGTGGGTGGCCCGGTGTGAGTGGGGTTCTGCTGGCCTTTCTGCAGGAGTTGCCAGGCTGCCGCCTGTAAAGAAGAGGATGTGTCACCCATACCTTCCGCTGGAATTTCTCTCCGGACAGAGGTGAGGAAGGAAAAAAGCAGTGAGGTCCGGGACAGGAGGGGTATCTCAGGCAGGGCAATGGAAAGCTTCTGGAAGAGCGCCCGGGGCCAGGACCACGCTGGCTGGCCTGCAGGCACCAAGTTGGCCTGCGTGCTGTCACTGGTGTGGCTCCACGGTCCTTCCTCTAGGCTTTCAAGCCCTTGTACATATTCAGGTGTTTTACCTGGAAAGGGTGGGAACAGTTCAGCAGCAGCTGGCCTGGGGCTCAGCTCACGTTTACTCACAGATGCCTCGGCACGGTCCCCCAGCTTTGCAATGAGGACGCTCCTTGCGTGGGGGTTGAGTTGCTGGCTGTATGGGAGATGGTTCCCTACCTCTGACCAATTTCAGAATTGTTTACCACTGGAGCAAGTGCCCTGATAGAGTTTTCCTCTGTATAACTCCTGGGTTCAGGTTTTTTTTTTTTTCTTTTTTGGTTCAAGTTAGATTTTATTCCCCTTTTATGTATTTATAGATATAAGCATGGAAATAATTCATTCCTATAAATACATCTGTGTGACGGGAAGAACTTTTTTCTGTTTTATTTTTAAATTTTATTTTTTAAAATTTTGAAATTTTATTTATTTTTTTATTCAGCACGTTATTATTAGTTATGTATTTTATGCATATACATGTATACAGGTCAATCCCAAACTCCCAACTCATCCCACCACCACCACCCCATGGCTTCCCACACTTGGTGTCCATACGTTTGTTCTCTACCTCTGTGTCTCTATTTCTTCCCTGCAAACCAGTTCATCTGTACCATTTTTAGGCTCCACATATATGCATTAATATACAATATTTGTTTTCCTCTTTCTGACTTACTTCATTCTGTATGACAGTCTCTCGATCCATCGATGTCTCTACAAATGACCCAGTTTCATTCCTTTTTATGGCCGAGTCATACTCCATTTTATATATGTACCACATCTTTATCCATTCATCTGTCTGTGGGCATTTAGGTTGCTTCCATTACCTGGCTATTGTAAATAGTGCTGCAACGAACATTGTGGTGAATGTGCCTTTTTGAAATACGGTTTTCTCTGGGTATATGCCCAGAAGTGGGATTGCTGGATCAGATGGTAATTCTATTTCTAGTTTTTTTAAGGAAACTCCATACTGTTCTCCATAGGGACTGTATCAATTTACATTCCCACCAATAGTGGAAGAGGGCTCCTTTTGTCCACACCCTCCCCAGAATTGGTTGTTTGTAGATTTTCTGATGATGCCGATTCTAACAGGTGTGAGGTGATACCTCATTGTAGTTTTGATTTGCATTTCTCTAATAATTAGTGCTGTTGAGCAGCTTTTCATGTGCGTCTTGGCCATCTCTGTGTCTCCTTTGAAGAAACGTCTCTTTAGATCTTCTGCCCATTTTTGTATTGGGTTGTTTGTTTTTTTAATATTAAGCTGCATGAGCTGTTTATATATATTGGAGATTACACCTCTGTCCATTGATTCGTCTGCAACGATTTTCGCCCACTCTGAGGGATGCCTTTTTCCATTCCCGTGTTTTTTAACAAAAAAGGAAAGAAAGGAAAAGAAGCAGAACACTAATGTGCGTAAAATATGCCTTTTGAAACGGTTGTTTTGAAATATGGACGTCCTTTGAAATTTTTGGTCGATATGTGACCCCAGGATTTGTTTTCAGGGCAGGTGTCATTTACAGGCCTGCAATGATTTTGAATATCAACTGACCATTAGCGTTGGGATTAAAGCTGCTGTTGTGTGAAACGGCCACAAGTTGGCAGCAGTTCACCCTTACCAAATCTGGTTACTAGGGCAAGAGAGCCTCAGTGGAAGTGGTGTTCTAGATTGGAGTTTAGAATGGAATGTACCAGGAGAAAGCCCCTCACGTTTGTCTCACTACTTCTTGTTCGTGTTTTTAATTTAAGTTTTTATTTTTTATTACAGCAAGTTTGATTACAATGTTTGGCTTGTTGTAGGTGTGGAAGATGTGGTTCTTTTACACATATACAGATGACTGTTCTTCTTGGGATCCTTTTCCCATGTACGTTATGACAGAATGTTGAGTAGTCCTCTCTTGGTATTCTGTAGGTCTTTGGTGATTATATATGTCACCTGTGTTTGTATATGTCTGTTAACCCCGATATCGTAATGAAACCAATCCTCACACCTTTCCATTGGTGAACCATAAGTTTGTTTAATGAATCTGTGATTGCCCTTCTCCGTGGAAATATCTGCCCTGGTATCCATTTTTAGGTAACACCTATAAGTGATATGATATGATATGTGTCTTTCACTTTCTGACTTACTACAAGTCACGTGATTACTTCTAGACTCATCTACGGTGCTGCAAATGGCATTGTGTCCTTTTTTCCCTTGGCTTCTCTTCTGCCTTAGCGGGGTCCATTTTCAACAGTGTGATTCCCTGAGGGTTGTGGATTAGCTGACCTGGGCAGCCTTACCCTGCCGGCCCGCCCTCCCCAGGTGTGCCTCGTTGAGGTCAATATAAACAGAGCTCCAGGCAGCAATAGCCCCTGAAGCTGTGCCTGACTCCATATTCTCTGCCCCGTCAGCAGTCTCGGGGCTGTGCTGGTGGGAGGGAGTGAGGGGCCACAGCTTTGTGGGTGGCCCGTTGTGAGTGGGGTTCTGCTGGCCTTTCTGCAGGAGTTGCCAGGCTGCCGCCTGTAAAGAAGAGGATGTGTCACCCATACCTTCCGCTGGAATTTCTCTCCGGACAGAGGTGAGGAAGGAAAAAAGCAGTGGGGGCCGGGACAGGAGGGGTATCTCAGGCAGGGCAATGGAAAGCTTCTGGAAGAGGGCCAGGGTCCAGGACCACGCTGGCTGGCCTGCAGGCACCAAGTTGGCCTGCGTGCTGTCGCTGGTGTGGCTCCACGGTCCTTCCCCTAGGCTTTCAAGCCCTTGTACATATTCAGGTGTTTTACCTGGAAAGGGTGGGAACAGTTCAGCAGCAGCTGGCCTGGGGCTCAGCTCACGTTTACTCACAGATGCCTCGGCACGGTCCCCCAGCTTTGCAATGAGGACGCTCCTTGCATGGGGGTTGGGTTGCTGGCTGTATGGGAGATGGTTCCCCACCTCTGACCAATTTCAGAATTGTTTACCACTGGAGCAAGTGCCGTGATAGTGTTTTCCTCTGTATAACTCGTGGGTTCACTTTTTTTTTCTTTTATGTTTCAAGTTAGATGTTATTCCTCTTTTATGTATTTATAGATATAAGCATGGAAATAATTCATTCCTATAAATACATCTGTGTGACGGGAAGAACTTTTTTCTGTTTTATTTTTAAATTTTATTTTTTAAAATTTTGAAATTTTATTTATTTTTTTATACAGCACGTTATTATTAGTTATGTATTTTATGCATATACATGTATACAGGTCAATCCCAAACTCCCAACTCATCCCACCACCACCACCCCATGGCTTCCCACACTTGGTGTCCATACGTTTGTTCTCTACCTCTGTGTCTCTATTTCTTCCCTGCAAACCAGTTCATCTGTACCATTTTTAGGCTCCACATATATGCATTAATATACAATATTTGTTTTCCTCTTTCTGACTTACTTCATTCTGTATGACAGTCTCTCGATCCATCGATGTCTCTACAAATGACCCAGTTTCATTCCTTTTTATGGCCGAGTAATATTCCATTTTATATATGTACCACATCTATATCCATTCATCTGTCTGTGGGCATTTAGGTTGCTTCCATTACCTGGCTATTGTAAATAGTGCTGCAACGAACATTGTGGTGAATGTGCCTTTTTGAAATACGGTTTTCTCTGGGTATATGCCCAGAAGTGGGATTGCTGGATCAGATGGTAATTCTATTTCTAGTTTTTTTAAGGAAACTCCATACTGTTCTCCATAGGGACTGTATCAATTTACATTCCCACCAATAGTGGAAGAGGGCTCCTTTTGTCCACACCCTCCCCAGAATTGGTTGTTTGTAGATTTTCTGATGATGCCGATTCTAACAGGTGTGAGGTGATACCTCATTGTAGTTTTGATTTGCATTTCTCTAATAATTAGTGCTGTTGAGCAGCTTTTCATGTGCGTCTTGGCCATCTCTGTGTCTCCTTTGAAGAAACGTCTCTTTAGATCTTCTGCCCATTTTTTTTGGGTTGTTTGTTTTTTTAATATTAAGCTGCATGAGCTGTTTATATATATTGGAGATTAAACCTCTGTCCATTGATTCGTCTGCAACGATTTTCGCCCATTCTGAGGGATGCCTTTTTCCATTCCCGTGTTTTTTAACAAAAAAGGAAAGAAAGGAAAAGAAGCAGAACACTAATGTGCGTAAAATATGCCTTTTGAAACGGTGGTTTTGAAATATGGACGTCCTTTGAAATTTTTGGTCGATATGTGACCCCAGGATTTGTTTTCAGGGCAGGTGTCATTTACAGGCCTGCAATGATTTTGAATATCAACTGACCATTAGCGTTGGGATTAAAGCTGCTGTTGTGTGAAACGGCCACAAGGTGGCAGCAGTTCACCCTTACCAAATCTGGTTACTAGGGCAAGAGAGCCTCAGTGGAAGTGGTGTTCTAGATTGGAGTTTAGAATGGAATGTACCAGGAGAAAGCCCCTCACGTTTGTCTCACTACTTCTTGTTCGTGTTTTTAATTTAAGTTTTTATTTTTTATTACAGCAAGTTTGATTACAATGTTTGGCTTGTTGTAGGTGTGGAAGATGTGGTTCTTTTACACATATACAGATGACTGTTCTTCTTGGGATCCTTTTCCCATGTACGTTATGACAGAATGTTGAGTAGTCCTCTCTTGGTATTCTGTAGGTCTTTGGTGATTATATATGTCACCTGTGTTTGTATATGTCTGTTAACCCCGATATCGTAATGAAACCTATCCTCACACCTTTCCATTGGTGAACCATAAGTTTGTTTAATGAATCTGTGATTGGCCTTCTCCGTGGAAATATCTGCCCTGGTATCCATTTTTAGGTAACACCTACAAGTGATATGATATGATATGTGTCTTTCACTTTCTGACTTACTACAAGTCACGTGATTACTTCTAGACTCATCTACGGTGCTGCAAATGGCATTATGTCCTTTTTTCCCTTGGCTTCTCTTCTGCCTTAGCGGGGTCCATTTTCAACAATGTGATTCCCTGAGGGTTGTGGATTAGCTGACCTGGGCAGCCTTACCCTGCCGGCCCGCCCTCCCCAGGTGTGCCTCGTTGAGGTCAATATAAACAGCGCTCCAGGCAGCAATAGCCCCTGAAGCTGTGCCTGACTCCATATTCTCTGCCCCGTCCGCAGTCTCGGGGCTGTGCTGGTGGGTGGGAGTGAGGGGCCACAGCTTTGTGGGTGGCCCGGTGTGAGTCGGGCTCTGCTGGCCTTTCTGCAGGAGTTGCCAGGCTGACACCTGTAAAGAAGAGGATGTGTCACCCATACCTTCCGCTGGAATTTCTCTCCGGACAGAGGTGAGGAAGGAAAAAAGCAGTGGGGGACAGGACAGGAGGCGTATCTCAGGCAGGGCAATGGAAAGCTTCCGGAAGAGCGCCCGGGGCCAGGACCACCCTGGCTGGCCTGCAGGCACCAAGTTGGCCTGCGTGCTGTCGCTGGTGTGGCTCGACGGCCCTTCCTTTAGGCTTTCAAGCCCTTGTACATATTCAGGTGTTTTACCTGGGAAGGGTGGGAATAGTTCAGCAGCAGCTGGCCTGGGGCTCAGCTCACGTTTACGCACAGATGCCTCGGCACACTCCCCCAGCTATGCAATGAGGACGCTCCTTGTGTGGGGTGTGGGGTGCTGGCTGTATGGGAGATGGTTCCCCACCTCTGACCAATTTCAGAATTGTTTACCGCAGGAGCAAGTGTCCAGATAGGGTTTTCCTCTGTATAAATGGTGGGTTCAGGGTTTTTTTTTCTTTTATGTTTCAAGTTAGATTTTATTCCTCTTTTATGTATTTATAGATATAAGCATGGAAATAATTCATTCCTATAAATACATCTGTGTGATGGGAAGAACTTTTTTCTCTCTTATTTTTAAATTTTATTTTTTAGAATTTTGAAATTAATTAATTTATTTTTTTATACAGCAGTTTATTATTAGTTATGTATTTTATGCATATACATGTATACATGTCAATCCCAATCTCCCAACTCATCCCACCACCACCACCCCATGGCTTCCCACACTTGGTGTCCATCCGTTTGTTCTCTACCTCTGTGTCTCTATTTCTTCGCTGCAAACCAGTTCATCTGTACCATTTTTTAGGTTCCACATATATGCCTTAATATACAGTATTTGGTTTCCTCTTTCTGACTTCATTCTGTATGACAGTCCCTTGATCCATCGATGTCTCTACAAATGACCCAGTTTCATTCCTTTTTATGGCCGAGTAATATTTCATTTTATATATGTACCACATCTTTATCCATTTATCTGTCTGTGGGCATTTAGGTGGTTTCCATTACCTGGCTATTGTAAATTGTGCTGCAACGAACTTTGTGGTGAATGTGCCTTTTTGATTTACGGTTTTCTCTGGGTATATGCCCAGAAGTGGGATTGCTGGATCAGATGGTAATTCTATTTCTAGTTTTTTTAAGGAAACTCCATACTGTTCTCCATAGTGACTGTATCAATTTACATTCCCACCAATAGTGGAAGAGGGATCCTTTTGTCCACACCCTCCCCAGAATTGGTTGTTTGTAGATTTTCTGATGATGCCGATTCTAACAGGTGTGAGGTGATACCTCATTGTAGTTTTGATTTGCATTTCTCTAATAATTAGTGCTGTTGAGCAGCTTTTCATGGGCGTCTTGGCCATCTCTGTGTCTTCTTTGAAGAAACGCCTCTTTAGATCTTCTGCCCATTTTTGTATTGGGTTGTTTGTTTTTTTAATATTAAGCTGCATGAGCTGTTTATATATATTGGAGATTAAACCTCTGTCCATTGATTCGTTTGCAACGATTTTTGCCCATTCTGAGGGATGCCTTTTTCCATTTCCGTTTTTTTTTAACAAAAAAGGAAAGAAAGGAAAAGAAGCAGAACACTAATGTGCGTAAAATATGCCTTTTGAAACGGTCGTTTTGAAATATGGACGTCCTTTGAATTTTTTGGTCGATATGTGACCCCAGGAATTGTGTTCAGGGCAGGTGTTATTTACAGGCCTGCAATGATTTTGAATATCAACTGACCATTAGCGCTGGGATTAAAGCTGCTGTTGTGTGAAACGGCCACAAGGTGGCAGCAGTTCACCCTTACCAAATCTGGTTACTAGGGCAAGAGAGCCTCAGTGGAAGTGGTGTTCTAGATTGGAATTTAGAATGGAATGTGCCAGGAGAAAGCCCCTCAAGTTTGTCTCACTACTTCTTGTTCGTGTTTTTAATTTAATTTTTTTTATTTTTTACTACAGCAAGTTTGATTACAATGTTTGGCTTGTTGTAGGTGTGGAAGATGTGGTTCTTTTACACATATACAGATGTCTGTTCTTCCTGGGATCCTTTTCCCATGTACGTTATGACAGAATGTTGAGTAGTCCTCTCTTGGTATTCTGTAGGTCTTTGGTGATTATATATGTCATCTGTGTTTGTATATGATTGTTAACCCCGATATCGTAATGAAACCAAACCTCACACCTTTCCTTTCGTGAGCCATAAGTTTGTTTAATGAATCTGTGATTGCCCTTCTCCGTGGAAATATCTGCCCTGGTATCCATTTTTAGGTAACACCTATAAGTGATATGATATGGTATGTGTCTTTCACTTTCTGACTTACTACAAGTCACGTGATTACTTCTAGACTCATCTACGGTGCTGCAAATGGCATTGTGTCCTTTTTTTCTTGGCTTCTCGTCTGCCTTAGCGAGGTCCATTTTCAACAATGTGATTCCCTGAGGGTTGTGGATTAGCTGACCTGGGCAGTCTTACCCTGCCGGCCCGCCCTCCCCATGTGTGCCTCGTTGAGGTCAATATAAACAGCGCTCCAGGCAGCAATAGCCCCTGAAGGTGTGCCTGACTCCATATTCCCTGCCCCGTCAGCAGTCTCGGGGCTGTGCTGGTGGGTGGGAGTGAGGGGCCACAGCTTTGTGGGTGGCCCGGTGTGAGTGGGGCTCTGCTGGCCTTTCTGCAGGAGTTGCCAGGCTGACACCTGTAAAGAAGAGGATGTGTCACCCATACCTTCCGCTGGAATTTCTCTCCGGACAGAGGTGAGGAAGGAAAAAAGCAGTGGGGGCCAGGACAGGAGGCGTATCTCAGGCAGGACAATGGAAAGCTTCCGGAAGAGCGCCCGGGGCCAGGACCACCCTGGCTGGCCTGCAGGCACCAAGTTGGCCTGCGTGCTGTCGCTGGTGTGGCTCGACGGCCCTTCCTCTAGGCTTTCAAGCCCTTGTACATATTCAGGTGTTTTACCTGGGAAGGGTGGGAACAGTTCAGCAGCAGCTGGCCTGGGGCTCAGCTCACGTTTACGCACAGATGCCTCGGCACAATCCCCCAGCTTTGCAATGAGGCCTCTCCTTGAATGGGGGGTGGGGTGCTGGCTGTATGGGAGATGGTTCCCCACCTCTGACCAATTTCAGAATTGTTTACCGCTGGAGCAAGTGTCCAGATAGGGTTTTCCTCTGTATAAATGGTGGGTTCAGGTTTTTTTTTTCTTTTATGTTTCAAGTTAGATTTTATTCCTCTTTTATGTATTTATAGATATAAGCATGGAAATAATTCATTCCTATAAATACATCTGTTTGATGGGAAGAACTTTTTTCTCTCTTATTTTTAAATTTTATTTTTTAGAATTTTGAAATTAATTAATTTTTTTATAGAGCAGTTTATTATTAGTTATGTATTTTATGCATATACATGTATACAGGTCAATCCCAATCTCCCAACTCATCCCACCACCACCACCCCATGGCTTCCCACACTTGGTGTCCATACGTTTGTTCTCTACCTCTATGTCTCTATTTCTTCCCTGCAAACCAGTTCATCTGTACCATTTTTTTAGCTTCCACATATATGCATTAATATACAATATTTGTTTTCCTCTTTCTGACTTACTTCATTCTGTATGACAGTCTCTCAATCCATCAATGTCTCTACAAATGACCCAGTTTCATTCCTTTTGGTGGCCGAGTAATATTCCATTTCATATATGTACCACATCTTTATCCATTCATCTGTCTGTGGGCATTTAGGTTGCTTCCATTACCTGGCTATTGTAAATAGTGCTGTAATGAACATTGGGGTGAATGTGCCTTTTTGATTTACGGTTTTCTCTGGGTATATGCCCAGAAGTGGGATTGCTGGATCAGATGGTAATTCTATATCTAGTTTTTTAAAGGAAACTCCATACTGTTCTCCATAGTGACTGTATCAATTTACATTCCCACCAATAGTGGAAGAGGGCTCCTTTTGTCCACACCCTCCCCAGAATTGGTTGTTTGTAGATTTTCTGATGATGCCGATTCTAACAGGTGTGTGGTGATACCTCATTGTAGTTTTGATTTGCATTTCTCTAATAATTAGTGCTGTTGAGCAGCTATTCATGTGTTTCTTGGCCATCTCTGTGTCTTCTTTGAAGAAACGTCTCTTTAGATCTTCTGCCCGTTTTTGTATTGGGTTGTTTGTTTTTTTAATATTAAGCTGCATGAGCTGTTTATATATATTGGAGATTAAACCTCTGTCCATTGATTCGTTTGCAACGATTTTCGCCCATTCTGAGGGATGCCTTTTTCCATTCCCGTGTTTTTTAACAAAAAAAGGAAAGAAAGGAAAAGAAGCAGAACACTAATGTGCGTAAAATATGCCTTTTGAAACGGTCGTTTTGAAATATGGACGTCCTTTGAATTTTTTGGTCGATATGTGACCCCAGGATTTGTTTTCAGGGCAGGTGTCATTTACAGGCCTGCAATGATTTTGAATATCTACTGTCCATTAGTGCTGGGATTAAAGCTGCTGTTGTGTGAAACGGCCACAAGGTGGCAGCAGTTCTCCCTTACCAAATCTGGTTACTAGGGCAACAGAGCCTCAGTGGAAGTGGTTTTCTAGATGGGAATTTAGAACGGAATATGCCAGGAGAAAGCCCCTCAAGTTTGTCTCACTACTTCTTGTTCGTGTTTTTAATTTAATTTTTTATTTTTTATTACAACAAGTTTGATTACAATGTATGGCTTGTTGTAGGTGTGGAAGATGTGGTTCTTTTACACATATACAGATGTCTGTTCTTCCTGGGATCCTTTTCCCATGTACGTTATGACAGAATGTTGAGTAGTCCACTCTTGTATTCTGTAGGTCTTTGGTGATTATATATGTCACCTGTGTTTGTATATGTGTGTTAACCCCGATATCGTAATGAAACCAATCCTCACACCTTTCCATTGGTGAACCATAAGTTTGTTTAGTGAATCTGTGATTGCCCTTCTCCGTGGAAATATCTGCCCGGGTATCCACTTTTAGGTAACACCTATAAGTGATATGATATGATATGTGTCTTTCACTTTCTGAGTTACTACAAGTCACGTGATTACTTCTAGACTCATCTACGGTGCTGCAAATGGCATTGTGTCCTTTTTTCCCTTGGCTTCTATTTTGCCTTAGCGAGGTCCATTTTCAACAATGTGATTCCCTGAGGGTTGTGGATTAGCTGACCTGGGCAGCCTTACACTGCCGGCCCGCCCTCCCCAGCTGTGCCTCGTTGAGGTCAATATAAACAGAGCTCCAGGCAGCCATAGCCCCTGAAGCTGTGCCTGACTCCATATTCTCTGCCCCATCAACAGTCTCGGGCTGTGCTGGTGGGAGGGAGTGAGGGGCCACAGCTTTGTGGGTGGCCCGGTGTGAGTGGGGCTCTGCTGGCCTTTCTTCAGGAGTTGCCAGGCTGCCGCCTGTAAACAAGAGGATGTGTCAAGCAAACCTTCTGCTGGAATTTCTCTCCGGACTGAGTTGAGGAAGGAAAAAAGCAGTGGGTGCCGGGAGAGGAGGGGTATATCAGGCAGGGCAATGGAAAGCTTCCGGAAGAGGGTCCAGGGCCAGGACCACCCTGGCTGGACTGCAGGCACCAACTTGTCCTGCGTGCTGTTGCTGGTGTGGCTCGACGGCCCTTCCTCTAGGCTTTCAAGCCCTTGTACATATTCAGGTGTTTTACCTGGAAAGGGTGGGAACAGTTCAGCAGCAGCTGGCCTGGGGCTCAGCTCACGTTTACTCACAGATGCCTCAGCACGGTCCCCCAGCTTTGCAATGAGGACGCTCCGTGCGTGGGGGTTGGGTTGCTGGCTGTATGGGAGATGGTTCCCCACCTCTGACCAATTTCAGAATTGTTTACCACTGGAGCAAGTGCCGTGATAGGGTTTTCCTCTGTATAACTCGTGGGTTCACTTTTTTTTTCTTTTATGTTTCAAGTTAGATGTTATTCCTCTTTTATGTATTTATAGATATAAGCATGGAAATAATTCATTCCTATAAATACATCTGTGTGACGGGAAGAACTTTTTTCTGTTTTATTTTTAAATTTTATTTTTTAAAATTTTGAAATTTTATTTATTTTTTTATACAGCACGTTATTATTAGTTATGTATTTTATGCATATACATGTATACAGGTCAATCCCAAACTCCCAACTCATCCCACCACCACCACCCCATGGCTTCCCACCCTTGGTGTCCATACGTTTGTTCTCTACCTCTGTGTCTCTATTTCTTCCCTGCAAACCAGTTCATCTGTACCATTTTTAGGCTCCACATATATGCATTAATATACAATATTTGTTTTCCTCTTTCTGACTTACTTCATTCTGTATGACAGTCTCTCGATCCATCGATGTCTCTACAAATGACCCAGTTTCATTCCTTTTTATGGCCGAGTCATATTCCATTTTATATATGTACCACATCTTTATCCATTCATCTGTCTGTGGGCATTTAGGTTGCTTCCATTACCTGGCTATTGTAAATAGTGCTGCAACGAACATTGTGGTGAATGTGCCTTTTTGAAATACGGTTTTCTCTGGGTATATGCCCAGAAGTGGGATTGCTGGATCAGATGGTAATTCTATTTCTAGTTATTTTAAGGAAACTCCATACTGTTCTCCATAGGGACTGTATCAATTTGCATTCCCACCAATAGTGGAAGAGGGCTCCTTTTGTCCACACCCTCCCCAGAATTGGTTGTTTGCAGATTTTCTGATGATGCCGATTCTAACAGGTGTGAGGTGATACCTCATTGTAGTTTTGATTTGCATTTCTCTAATAATTAGTGCTGTTGAGCAGCTTTTCATGTGCATCTTGGCCATCTCTGTGTCTCCTTTGAAGAAACATCTCTTTAGATCTTCTGCCCATTTATTTTGGGGTGTTTGTTTTTTTAATATTAAGCTGCATGAGCTGTTTATATAGATTGGGGATTAAACCTCTGTCCATTGATTCGTCTGCAACGATTTTCGCCCATTCTGAGGGATGCCTTTTTCCATTCCCGTGTTTTTTAACAAAAAAGGAAAGAAAGGAAAAGAAGCAGAACACTAATGTGCGTAAAATATGCCTTTTGAAACGGTGGTTTTGAAATATGGACGTCCTTTGAAATTTTTGGTCGATATGTGACCCCAGGATTTGTTTTCAGGGCAGGTGTCATTTACAGGCCTGCAATGATTTTGAATATCAACTGACCATTAGCGTTGGGATTAAAGCTGCTGTTGTGTGAAACGGCCACAAGGTGGCAGCAGTTCACCCTTACCAAATCTGGTTACTAGGGCAAGAGAGCCTCAGTGGAAGTGGTGTTCTAGATTGGAGTTTAGAATGGAATGTACCAGGAGAAAGCCCCTCACGTTTGTCTCACTACTTCTTGTTCGTGTTTTTAATTTAAGTTTTTATTTTTTATTACAGCAAGTTTGATTACAATGTTTGGCTTGTTGTAGGTGTGGAAGATGTGGTTCTTTTACACATATACAGATGACTGTTCTTCTTGGGATCCTTTTCCCATGTACGTTATGACAGAATGTTGAGTAGTCCTCTCTTGGTATTCTGTAGGTCTTTGGTGATTATATATGTCACCTGTGTTTGTATATGTCTGTTAACCCCGATATCGTAATGAAACCAATCCTCACACCTTTCCATTGGTGAACCATAAGTTTGTTTAATGAATCTGTGATTGCCCTTCTCCGTGGAAATATCTGCCCTGGTATCCATTTTTAGGTAACACCTATAAGTGATATGATATGATATGTGTCTTTCACTTTCTGACTTACTACAAGTCACGTGATTACTTCTAGACTCATCTACGGTGCTGCAAATGGCATTGTGTCCTTTTTTCCCTTGGCTTCTCTTCTGCCTTAGCGGGGTCCATTTTCAACAATGTGATTCCCTGAGGGTTGTGGATTAGCTGACCTGGGCAGCCTTACCCTGCCGGCCCGCCCTCCCCAGGTGTGCCTCGTTGAGGTCAATATAAACAGAGCTCCAGGCAGCAATAGCCCCTGAAGCTGTGCCTGACTCCATATTCTCTGCCCCGTCAGCAGTCTCGGGGCTGTGCTGGTGGGAGGGAGTGAGGGGCCACAGCTTTGTGGGTGGCCCGGTGTGAGTGGGGTTCTGCTGGCCTTTCTGCAGGAGTTGCCAGGCTGCCGCCTGTAAAGAAGAGGATGTGTCACCCATACCTTCCGCTGGAATTTCTCTCCGGACAGAGGTGAGGAAGGAAAAAAGCAGTGGGGGCTGGGACAGGAGGGGTATCTCAGGCAGGGCAATGGAAAGCTTCTGGAAGAGCGCCAGGGTCCAGGACCACGCTGGCTGGCCTGCAGGCACCAAGTTGGCCTGCGTGCTGTCGCTGGTGTGGCTCCACGGTCCTTCCTCTAGGCTTTCAAGCCCTTGTACATATTCAGGTGTTTTACCTGGAAAGGGTGGGAACAGTTCAGCAGCAGCTGGCCTGGGGCTCAGCTCACGTTTACTCACAGATGCCTCGGCACGGTCCCCCAGCTTTGCAATGAGGACGCTCCTTGCGTGGGCGTTGTGTTGCTGGCTGTATGGGAGATGGTTCCCCACCTCTGACCAATTTCAGAATTGTTTACCACTGGAGCAAGTGCCGTGATAGGGTTTTCCTCTGTATAACTCGTGGGTTCACTTTTTTTTTCTTTTATGTTTCAAGTTAGATGTTATTCCTCTTTTATGTATTTATAGATATAAGCATGGAAATAATTCATTCCTATAAACACATCTGTGTGACGGGAAGAACTTTTTTCTGTTTTATTTTTAAATTTTATTTTTTAAAATTTTGAAATTTTATTTATTTTTTTATACAGCACGTTATTATTAGTTATGTATTTTATGCATATACATGTATACAGGTCAATCCCAAACTCCCAACTCATCCCACCACCACCACCCCATGGCTTCCCACCCTTGGTGTCCATACGTTTGTTCTCTACCTCTGTGTCTCTATTTCTTCGCTGCAAACCAGTTCATCTGTACCATTTTTAGGCTCCACATATATGCATTAATATACAATATTTGTTTTCCTCTTTCTGACTTACTTCATTCTGTATGACAGTCTCTCGATCCATCGATGTCTCTACAAATGACCCAGTTTCATTCCTTTTTATGGCCGAATAATATTCCATTTCATATATGTACCACATCTTTATCCATTCATCTGTCTGTGGGCATTTAGTTTGCTTCCATTACCTTGCTATTGTAAATAGTGCTGCAACGAACATTGTGGTGAATGTGCCTTTTTGAAATACGGTTTTCTCTGGGTATATGCCCAGAAGTGGGATTGCTGGATCAGATGGTAATTCTATTTCTAGTTTTTTTAAGGAAACTCCATACTGTTCTCCATAGAGACTCTATCAATTTACATTCCCACCAATAGTGGAAGAGGGCTCCTTTTGTCCACACCCTCCCCAGAATTGGTTGTTTGTAGATTTTCTGATGATGCCGATTCTAACAGGTGTGAGGTGATACCTCATTGTAGTTTTCTACTGAATATATTCAGGAGAAAACGCATACGCCCTTTTTGGCCAAGTGCATCATTGTCGAAGTTGTGCCCCTCTTCCTGTGCTTTACAGGCGATTCTAACCTACCTCTTGAAATCTGTTTCCTGCTATTCTGCCTCGCTTTCAAGTCCGCCTCGTTGCCTTCCCTCAACAGATTTTTGGACGATAGTTGGCCTAGATTACTCTGCCAGTTTGTGAATTGCTGTGCCCCTGAGCTCCATTTTTCAACTCGTTTCTTGTGAGCTGAACGCAAGTCCAAACTTTTGGTTCAGGACCTATACTGGTTCCTGGTGCGTGGCTGAGACTTTGGTTAATTCTTCTTCCTGCCGGGAAATTAGAGTGACATGTGCCCATCCAAATGCCTAACAGCTACTCTCTCATTGGTTCTCCCTCTTCCCTTTCCTCCTCTGCCAAATGGGCAACCTGTGTGAACCAGGAGCTTAAAGGGGCTGTCTCTCCAAGTTGGGAGATTGATAGTAAAGCTGTTGGAAAGTCAAACCGGAGCACCAGGAGAGGGACTCTTCGTTGAGTTTTAGAAACCTTTCGTATTCACAGTGTGTCCATTCTCTAGGTTTCCCGTACATGTTATAGCTGTAGTAATATTCCCTTCAACCTGGAGAGTTGGGACCCATGGAATGGTTGCCATGCATTATTGCCTTAAAGGGTCTGCATTTGCTCACCCAATCTCACCAATCCTCTCAGTCCCAAGTGTCCAGCCTTATGCCACATCCAGCTGTCATTGTAGATAGGGTCATTCCAGGTTGCATCAGAGACCCTGAAGGAATTGTAAAGAATTTCCCTATTTCTTTGTTCTGTTTTTGAAATTCCTTTTTAGAGTGGGTTTGAGCTGATTCTCGCTGCCATGTTTATGCCAGTCTAGACACACTTGATTCCCTTTCGGAGACATATCAATACATAGGTTTTAAGATTCTTACTAGTCAGATCTATTCCTCTGCGGGAAATATGGGGTTTTGAGTCCCTTTCACTGAGGAAGGTGTAGGTCTTGTCTATTCCATAGTTGGTTTTTGGAACGGTACCTGTGCTTATATCAAACTCTGGTTTGATGCATCACCCCACCTCTCCTTCCCCCTTAAGCAGGCATAAGAGTGTTTTCTAAATGTGAGACTCTGTTCTCTTGCCTAACTCAGGTCATGTGTAGCCATGTTTACAGGATCTTCCTAAGTGATATCTTATGATAAGTTTCTTTTCCTGTGTGACTTCTTTCACTTAGAATCATCGTACCTGAATCCACTCATTTTGCTGCTACTGGTCTTATGACATTGATTTCATGGCTGAGGGATATTCCATCGTGCGTAAGTTCCACGATGTTTGGAACCATTTTTATATTTCCTGGGATATTTCAGGTGTACCCACGTTGAGGTTCCTGTAAGCAGTGCAGCCCTCAATTTGGGGGTGGCTCTGTCTTATGGATTTTCAGTTTTCCCAATGTATATTCCCTAGACTGGACGTGCCATTGGCTCTGTAGCTCTGTTGTTTACTTGTTTTAGGGAACACAATGCACTCCTCCAGGGAGGCAGTTGGCAACTTACATCCCGCCCATCAGCATAACAAGGCTCCCTGTTCTCCAGGGCCTGTCTTGCCTTTCTGGTTTTTACACATTTTGTGGATGTCCCTTTTGACCGGTGGGAAGTGATACTTCTTTGTAGTGCAGATTTGCATTGCCCGCTTGCTTGCTTGGCCAAAAAGGGCGTATGCGTTTTCTCCTGAATATATTCAGGAGAAAACGCATACGCCCTTTTTGGCCAAGTGCATCATTGTCGAAGTTGTGCCCCTCTTCCTGTGCTTTACAGGCGATTCCAAAGTACCTCTTGAAATCTGTTTCCTGCTATTCTGCCTCGCTTTCAAGTCCACCTCGTTGCCTTCCCTCAACAGATTTTTGGACGATAGTTGGCCTTGATTACTCTGCCAGTTTGTGAATTGCTGTGCCCCTGAGCTCCATTTTTCAACTCGCTTTTTGTGAGCTGAACGCAAGTCCAAACTTTTGGTTCAGGACCTATACTGGTTCCCGGTGGGTGGCTGAGACTTTGGTTAATTCTTCTTCCTGCCGGGAAATTAGAGTGACATGTGCCCATCCAAATGCCTAACAGCTACTCTCTCATTGGTTCTCCCTCTTCCCTTTCATCCTCTGCCAGATTGGCAACCTGTGCGAACCAGGAGCTTAAAGGGGCTGTCTCTCCAAGTTGGGAGATTGATAGGAAAGCAGTTGGAAAGTCAAACCGCAGCACCAGGAGAGGGACACTTCGTTGAGTTTTAGAAACCTTTCGTATTCACAGTGTGTCCATTCTCTAGGTTTCCCGTACATGTTATAGCTGTAGTAATATTCCCTTCCACCTGGAGAGTTGGGACCCATGGAATGGGTGCCATGCATTATTGCTTTAAAGGGTCTGCATTTGCTCACCCAATCTCACCAATCCTCTCAGTCCCAAGTGTCCAGCCTCATGCCACATCCAGCTGTCATTGTAGATAGGGTCATTCCAGGTTTCATCAGAGACCCTGAAGGAATTGTAAAGAATTTCCCTGTTTCTTTGTTTTGTTTTTGAAATTCCTTTTTAGAGTGGGTTTGAGTTGATTCTCGCTGCCATGTTTATGCCAGTCTTGTCACACTTGATTCCCTTACGGAGACATATCAATACATAGGTTTTAAGATTCTTACTGGTCAGATCTATTCCTCTGTGGGAAATATGGGGTTTTGAGTCCCTTTCACTGAGGAAGGTGTAGGTCTTGTCTATTCCATAGTTGGATTTTGGAACGTTTCCTGTGCTTATATCAAACTCTGGTTTGATGCATCACCCCACCTCTCCTTCCCCCTTAAGCAGGCATAAGAGTGTTTTCTAAATGTGAGACTCTGTTCTCTTTCCTAACTCAGTTCATGTGTAGCCATGTTTACAGGATCTTCCTAATTGATATCTTATGATAAGTTTCTTTTTCTGTGTGACTTCTTTCACTTAGAATCATCGTACCTGAATCCACTCATTTTGCTGCTACTGGTCTTATGACATTGATTTCGTGGCTGAGGGATATTCCATCGTACGTAATTTCCACAATGTTTTGAACCATTTTTATATTTCCTGGGATATTTCAGGTGTACCCAGGTTGAGGTTCTTGTAAGCAGTGCAGCCCTCAATTTGGGGGTGGCTGTGTCTTATGGATCTTCAGTTTTCCCAAGGTATATTCCCTAGACTGGAAGTGCCCTTGGCTCTGTAGCTCTGTTGTTTACTTGTTTTAGGGAACACAATGCACTCCTTCAGGGAGGCAGTTTGCAGCTTACATCCCGCCCATCAGCATAACAAGGCTCCCTGTTCTCCAGGGCCTGTCTTGCCTTTCTGGTTTTTACACATTTTGTGGATGTCCCTTTTGACCGGTGGGAAGTGATACTTCTTTGTAGTGCAGATTTGCATTGCCCGCTTGCTTGCTTGGCCAAAAAGGGCGTATGCGTTTTCTCCTGAATATATTCAGGAGAAAACGCATACGCCCTTTTTGGCCAAGTGCATCATTGTCGAAGTTGTGCCCCTCTTCCTGTGCTTTACAGGCGATTCCAACGTACCTCTTGAAATCTGTTTCCTGCTATTCTGCCTCGCTTTCAAGTCCGCCTCGTTGCCTTCCCTCAACAGATTTTTGGACGATAGTTGGCCTTGATTACTCTGCCAGTTTGTGAATTGCTGTGCCCCTGAGCTCCATTTTTCAACTCGCTTTATGTGAGCTGAACGCAAGTCCAAACTTTTGGTTCAGGACCTATACTGGTTCCCGGTGGGTGGCTGAGACTTTGGTTAATTCTTCTTCCTGCCGGGAAGTTAGAGTGACATGTGCCCATCCAAATGCCTAACAGCAACTCTCTCATTGGTTCTCCCTCTTCCCTTTCATCCTCTGCCAGATTGGCAACCTGTGCGAACCAGGAGCTTAAAGGGGCTGTCTCTCCAAGTTGGGAGATTGATAGGAAAGCAGTTGGAAAGTCAAACCGCAGCACCAGGAGAGGGACTCTTCGTTGAGATTTAGAAACCTTTCGTATTCACAGTGTGTCCATTCTCTAGGTTTCCCGTACATGTTATAGCTGTAGTAATATTCCCTTCAACCTGGAGAGGTGGGACCCATGGAATGGTTGCCATGCATTATTGCTTTAAAGGGTCTGCATTTGCTCACCCAATCTCACCAATCCTCTCAGTCCCAAGTGTCCAGCCTCATGCCACATCCAGCTGTCATCGTAGATAGGGTCATTCCAGGTTGCATCAGAGACCCTGAAGGAATTGTAAAGAATTTCCCTGTTTCTTTGTTCTGTTTTTGAAATTCCTTTTTAGAGTGGGTTTGAGCTGATTCTCGCTGCCATGTTTATGCCAGTCTAGACACACTTGATTCCCTTACGGAGACATATCAATACATAGGTTTTAAGATTCTTACTAGTCAGATCTATTCCTCTGCGGGAAATATGGGGTTTTGAGTCCCTTTCACTGAGGAAGGTGTACGTCTTGTCTATTCCATAGTTGGTTTTTGGAACAGTACCTGTGCTTATATCAAACTCTGGTTTGATGCATCACCCCACCTCTCCTTCCCCCTTAAGCAGGCATAAGAGTGTTTTCTAAATGTGAGGCTCTGTTCTCTTTCCTAACTCAGTTCATGTGTAGCCATGTTTACAGGATCTTCCTAAGTGATATCTTATGATAAGTTTCTTTTCCTGTGTGACTTCTGTCCCTTAGAATCATCGTACCTGAATCCACTCATTTTGCTGCTACTGGTCTTATGACATTGATTTCGTGGCTGAGGGATATTCCATCGTACGTAAGTTCCACAATGTTTGGGACCATTTTTATATTTCCTGGGATATTTCAGGTGTACCCAGGTTGAGGTTCTTGTAAGCAGTGCAGCCCTCAATTTGGGGGTGGCTCTGTCTTATGGATTTTCAGTTTTCCCAAGGTATATTCCCTAGACTGGAAGTGCCCTTGGCTCTGTAGCTCTGTTGTTTACTTGTTTTAGGGAACACAATGCACTCCTCCAGTGAGGCAGTTGGCAACTTACATCCCGCCCATCAGCATAACAAGGCTCCCTGTTCTCCAGGGCCTGTCTTGCCTTTCTGGATTTTACACATTTTGTGGATGTCCCTTTTGACCGGTGGGAAGTGATACTTCTTTGTAGTGCAGATTTGCATTGCCCGCTTGCTTGCTTGGCCAAAAAGGGCGTATGCGTTTTCTCCTGAATATATTCAGGAGAAAACGCATACGCCCTTTTTGGCCAAGTGCATCATTGTCGAAGTTGTGCCCCTCTTCCTGTGCTTTACAGGCGATTCTAACGTACCTCTTGAAATCTGTTTCCTGCTCTTCTGCCTCGCATTCAAGTCCGCCTCGTTGCCTTCCCTCAACAGATTTTTGGACGATAGTTGGCCTTGATTACTCTGCCAGTTTGTGAATTGCTGTGCCCCTGAGCTCCATTTTTCAACTCGTTTTTTGTGAGCTGAACGCAAGTCCAAACATTTGGTTCAGGACCTATACTGGTTCCCGGTGGGTGGCTGAGACTTTGGTGAATTCTTCTTCCTGCCGGGAAATTAGAGTGACATGTGCCCATCCAAATGCCTAACAGCTACTCTCTCATTGGTTCTCCCTCTTCCCTTTCCTCCTCTGCCAAATGGGCAACCTGTGTGAACCAGGAGCTTAAAGGGGCTGTCTCTCCAAGTTGGGAGATTGATAGTAAAGCTGTTGGAACGTCAAACCGGAGCACCAGGAGAGGGACTCTTCGTTGAGTTTTAGAAACCTTTCGTATTCACAGTGTGTCCATTCTCTAGGTTTCCCGTACATGTTATAGCTGTAGTAATATTCCCTTCAACCTGGAGAGGTGGGACCCATGGAATGGTTGCCATGCATTATTGCTTTAAAGGGTCTGCATTTGCTCACCCAATCTCACCAATCCTCTCAGTCCCAAGTGTCCAGCCTCATGCCACATCCAGCTGTCATCGTAGATAGGGTCATTCCAGGTTGCATCAGAGACCCTGAAGGAATTGTAAAGAATTTCCCTGTTTCTTTGTTCTGTTTTTGAAATTCCTTTTTAGAGTGGGTTTGAGCTGATTCTCGCTGCCATGTTTATGCCAGTCTAGACACACTTGATTCCCTTACGGAGACATATCAATACATAGGTTTTAAGATTCTTACTAGTCAGATCTATTCCTCTGCGGGAAATATGGGGTTTTGAGTCCCTTTCACTGAGGAACGTGTAGGTCTTGTCTATTCCATAGTTGGTTTTTGGAACAGTACCTGTGCTTATATCAAACTCTGGTTTGATGCATCACCCCACCTCTCCTTCCCCCTTAAGCAGGCATAAGAGTGTTTTCTAAATGTGAGACTCTGTTCTCTTTCCTAACTCAGTTCATGTGTAGCCATGTTTACAGGATCTTCCTAAGTGATATCTTATGATAAGTTTCTTTTCCTGTGTGACTTCTTTCCCTTAGAATCATCGTACCTGAATCCACTCATTTTGCTGCTACTGGTCTTATGACATTGATTTCGTGGCTGAGGGATATTCCATCGTACGTAAGTTCCACAATGTTTGGAACCATTTTTATATTTCCTGGGATATTTCAGGTGTACCCAGGTTGAGGTTCTTGTAAGCAGTGCAGCCCTCAATTTGGGGGTGGCTCTGTCTTATGGATTTTCAGTTTTCCCAAGGTATATTCCCTAGACTGGAAGTGCCCTTGGCTCTGTAGCTCTGTTGTTTACTTGTTTTAGGGAACACAATGCACTCCTCCAGTGAGGCAGTTGGCAACTTACATCCCGCCCATCAGCATAACAAGGCTCCCTGTTCTCCAGGGCCTGTCTTGCCTTTCTGGTTTTTACACATTTTGTGGATGTCCCTTTTGACCGGTGGGAAGTGATACTTCTTTGTAGTGCAGATTTGCATTGCCCGCTTGCTTGCTTGGCCAAAAAGGGCGTATGCGTTTTCTCCTGAATATATTCAGGAGAAAACGCATACGCCCTTTTTGGCCAAGTGCATCATTGTCGAAGTTGTGCCCCTCTTCCTGTGCTTTACAGGCGATTCTAACGTACCTCTTGATATCTGTTTCCTGCTATTCTGCCTCGCATTCAAGTCCGCCTCGTTGCCTTCCCTCAACAGATTTTTGGACGATAGTTGGCCTTGATTACTCTGCCAGTTTGTGAATTGCTGTGCCCCTGAGCTCCATTTTTCAACTCGTTTTTTGTGAGCTGAACGCAAGTCCAAACATTTGGTTCAGGACCTATACTGGTTCCCGGTGGGTGGCTGAGACTTTGGTGAATTCTTCTTCCTGCCGGGAAATTAGAGTGACATGTGCCCATCCAAATGCCTAACAGCTACTCTCTCATTGGTTCTCCCTCTTCCCTTTCCTCCTCTGCCAAATGGGCAACCTCTGTGAACCAGGAGCTTAAAGGGGCTGTCTCTCCAAGTTGGGAGATTGATAGTAAAGCTGTTGGAACGTCAAACCGGAGCACCAGGAGAGGGACTCTTCGTTGAGTTTTAGAAACCTTTCGTATTCACAGTGTGTCCATTCTCTAGGTTTCCCGTACATGTTATAGCTGTAGTAATATTCCCTTCAACCTGGAGAGGTGGGACCCATGGAATGGTTGCCATGCATTATTGCTTTAAAGGGTCTGCATTTGCTCACCCAATCTCACCAATCCTCTCAGTCCCAAGTGTCCAGCCTCATGCCACATCCAGCTGTCATCGTAGATAGGGTCATTCCAGGTTGCATCAGAGACCCTGAAGGAATTGTAAAGAATTTCCCTGTTTCTTTGTTCTGTTTTTGAAATTCCTTTTTAGAGTGGGTTTGAGCTGATTCTCGCTGCCATGTTTATGCCAGTCTAGACACACTTGATTCCCTTACGGAGACATATCAATACATAGGTTTTAAGATTCTTACTAGTCAGATCTATTCCTCTGCGGGAAATATGGGGTTTTGAGTCCCTTTCACTGAGGAAGGTGTACGTCTTGTCTATTCCATAGTTGGTTTTTGGAACAGTACCTGTGCTTATATCAAACTCTGGTTTGATGCATCACCCCACCTCTCCTTCCCCCTTAAGCAGGCATAAGAGTGTTTTCTAAATGTGAGACTCTGTTCTCTTTCCTAACTCAGTTCATGTGTAGCCATGTTTACAGGATCTTCCTAAGTGATATCTTATGATAAGTTTCTTTTCCTGTGTGACTTCTTTCCCTTAGAATCATCGTACCTGAATCCACTCATTTTGCTGCTACTGGTCTTATGACATTGATTTCGTGGCTGAGGGATATTCCATCGTACGTAAGTTCCACAATGTTTGGAACCATTTTTATATTTCCTGGGATATTTCAGGTGTACCCAGGTTGAGGTTCTTGTAAGCAGTGCAGCCCTCAATTTGGGGGTGGCTCTGTCTTATGGATTTTCAGTTTTCCCAAGGTATATTCCCTAGACTGGAAGTGCCCTTGGCTCTGTAGCTCTGTTGTTTACTTGTTTTAGGGAACACAATGCACTCCTCCAGTGAGGCAGTTGGCAACTTACATCCGGACCATCAGCATAACAAGGCTCCCTGTTCTCCAGGGCCTGTCTTGCCTTTCTAGTTTTTACACATTTTGTGGATGTCCCTTTTGACCGGTGGGAAGTGATACTTCTTTGTAGTGCAGATTTGCATTGCCCGCTTGCTTGCTTGGCCAAAAAGGGCGTATGCGTTTTCTCCTGAATATATTCAGGAGAAAACGCATACGCCCTTTTTGGCCAAGTGCATCATTGTCGAAGTTGTGCCCCTCTTCCTGTGCTTTACAGGCGATTCTAACGTACCTCTTGAAATCTGTTTCCTGCTATTCTGCCTCGCATTCAAGTCCGCCTCGTTGCCTTCCCTCAACAGATTTTTGGACGATAGTTGGCCTTGATTACTCTGCCAGTTTGTGAATTGCTGTGCCCCTGAGCTCCATTTTTCAACTCGTTTTTTGTGAGCTGAACGCAAGTCCAAACATTTGGTTCAGGACCTATACTGGTTCCCGGTGGGTGGCTGAGACTTTGGTGAATTCTTCTTCCTGCCGGGAAATTAGAGTGACATGTGCCCATCCAAATGCCTAACAGCTACTCTCTCATTGGTTCTCCCTCTTCCCTTTCCTCCTCTGCCAAATGGGCAACCTGTGTGAACCAGGAGCTTAAAGGGGCTGTCTCTCCAAGTTGGGAGATTGATAGTAAAGCTGTTGGAACGTCAAACCGGAGCACCAGGAGAGGGACTCTTCGTTGAGTTTTAGAAACCTTTCGTATTCACAGTGTGTCCATTCTCTAGGTTTCCCGTACATGTTATAGCTGTAGTAATATTCCCTTCAACCTGGAGAGGTGGGACCCATGGAATGGTTGCCATGCATTATTGCTTTAAAGGGTCTGCATTTGCTCACCCAATCTCACCAATCCTCTCAGTCCCAAGTGTCCAGCCTCATGCCACATCCAGCTGTCATCGTAGATAGGGTCATTCCAGGTTGCATCAGAGACCCTGAAGGAATTGTAAAGAATTTCCCTGTTTCTTTGTTCTGTTTTTGAAATTCCTTTTTAGAGTGGGTTTGAGCTGATTCTCGCTGCCATGTTTATGCCAGTCTAGACACACTTGATTCCCTTACGGAGACATATCAATACATAGGTTTTAAGATTCTTACTAGTCAGATCTATTCCTCTGCGGGAAATATGGGGTTTTGAGTCCCTTTCACTGAGGAACGTGTAGGTCTTGTCTATTCCATAGTTGGTTTTTGGAACAGTACCTGTGCTTATATCAAACTCTGGTTTGATGCATCACCCCACCTCTCCTTCCCCCTTAAGCAGGCATAAGAGTGTTTTCTAAATGTGAGACTCTGTTCTCTTTCCTAACTCAGTTCATGTGTAGCCATGTTTACAGGATCTTCCTAAGTGATATCTTATGATAAGTTTCTTTTCCTGTGTGACTTCTTTCCCTTAGAATCATCGTACCTGAATCCACTCATTTTGCTGCTACTGGTCTTATGACATTGATTTCGTGGCTGAGGGATATTCCATCGTACGTAAGTTCCACAATGTTTGGAACCATTTTTATATTTCCTGGGATATTTCAGGTGTACCCAGGTTGAGGTTCTTGTAAGCAGTGCAGCCCTCAATTTGGGGGTGGCTCTGTCTTATGGATTTTCAGTTTTCCCAAGGTATATTCCCTAGACTGGAAGTGCCCTTGGCTCTGTAGCTCTGTTGTTTACTTGTTTTAGGGAACACAATGCACTCCTCCAGTGAGGCAGTTGGCAACTTACATCCCGCCCATCAGCATAACAAGGCTCCCTGTTCTCCAGGGCCTGTCTTGCCTTTCTGGTTTTTACACATTTTGTGGATGTCCCTTTTGACCGGTGGGAAGTGATACTTCTTTGTAGTGCAGATTTGCATTGCCCGCTTGCTTGCTTGGCCAAAAAGGGCGTATGCGTTTTCTCCTGAATATATTCAGGAGAAAACGCATACGCCCTTTTTGGCCAAGTGCATCATTGTCGAAGTTGTGCCCCTCTTCCTGTGCTTTACAGGCGATTCTAACGTACCTCTTGAAATCTGTTTCCTGCTATTCTGCCTCGCATTCAAGTCCGCCTCGTTGCCTTCCCTCAACAGATTTTTGGACGGTAGTTGGCCTTGATTACTCTGCCAGTTTGTGAATTGCTGTGCCCCTGAGCTCCATTTTTCAACTCGTTTTTTGTGAGCTGAACGCAAGTCCAAACATTTGGTTCAGGACCTATACTGGTTCCCGGTGGGTGGCTGAGACTTTGGTGAATTCTTCTTCCTGCCGGGAAATTAGAGTGACATGTGCCCATCCAAATGCCTAACAGCTACTCTCTCATTGGTTCTCCCTCTTCCCTTTCCTCCTCTGCCAAATGGGCAACCTGTGTGAACCAGGAGCTTAAAGGGGCTGTCTCTCCAAGTTGGGAGATTGATAGTAAAGCTGTTGGAAAGTCAAACCGGAGCACCAGGAGAGGGACTCTTCGTTGAGTTTTAGAAACCTTTCGTATTCACAGTGTGTCCATTCTCTAGGTTTCCCGTACATGTTATAGCTGTAGTAATATTCCCTTCAACCTGGAGAGGTGGGACCCATGGAATGGTTGCCATGCATTATTGCTTTAAAGGGTCTGCATTTGCTCACCCAATCTCACCAATCCTCTCAGTCCCAAGTGTCCAGCCTCATGCCACATCCAGCTGTCATCGTAGATAGGGTCATTCCAGGTTGCATCAGAGACCCTGAAGGAATTGTAAAGAATTTCCCTGTTTCTTTGTTCTGTTTTTGAAATTCCTTTTTAGAGTGGGTTTGAGCTGATTCTCGCTGCCATGTTTATGCCAGTCTAGACACACTTGATTCCCTTACGGAGACATATCAATACATAGGTTTTAAGATTCTTACTAGTCAGATCTATTCCTCTGCGGGAAATATGGGGTTTTGAGTCCCTTTCACTGAGGAACGTGTAGGTCTTGTCTATTCCATAGTTGGTTTTTGGAACAGTACCTGTGCTTATATCAAACTCTGGTTTGATGCATCACCCCACCTCTCCTTCCCCCTTAAGCAGGCATAAGAGTGTTTTCTAAATGTGAGACTCTGTTCTCTTTCCTAACTCAGTTCATGTGTAGCCATGTTTACAGGATCTTCCTAAGTGATATCTTATGATAAGTTTCTTTTCCTGTGTGACTTCTTTCCCTTAGAATCATCGTACCTGAATCCACTCATTTTGCTGCTACTGGTCTTATGACATTGATTTCGTGGCTGAGGGATATTCCATCGTACGTAAGTTCCACAATGTTTGGAACCATTTTTATATTTCCTGGGATATTTCAGGTGTACCCAGGTTGAGGTTCTTGTAAGCAGTGCAGCCCTCAATTTGGGGGTGGCTCTGTCTTATGGATTTTCAGTTTTCCCAAGGTATATTCCCTAGACTGGAAGTGCCCTTGGCTCTGTAGCTCTGTTGTTTACTTGTTTTAGGGAACACAATGCACTCCTCCAGTGAGGCAGTTGGCAACTTACATCCCGCCCAACAGCATAACAAGGCTCCCTGTTCTCCAGGGCCTGTCTTGCCTTTCTGGTTTTTACACATTTTGTGGATGTCCCTTTTGACCGGTGGGAAGTGATACTTCTTTGTAGTGCAGATTTGCATTGCCCGCTTGCTTGCTTGGCCAAAAAGGGCGTATGCGTTTTCTCCTGAATATATTCAGGAGAAAACGCATACGCCCTTTTTGGCCAAGTGCATCATTGTCGAAGTTGTGCCCCTCTTCCTGTGCTTTACAGGCGATTCTAACGTACCTCTTGATATCTGTTTCCTGCTATTCTGCCTCGCATTCAAGTCCGCCTCGTTGCCTTCCCTCAACAGATTTTTGGACGATAGTTGGCCTTGATTACTCTGCCAGTTTGTGAATTGCTGTGCCCCTGAGCTCCATTTTTCAACTCGTTTTTTGTGAGCTGAACGCAAGTCCAAACATTTGGTTCAGGACCTATACTGGTTCCCGGTGGGTGGCTGAGACTTTGGTGAATTCTTCTTCCTGCCGGGAAATTAGAGTGACATGTGCCCATCCAAATGCCTAACAGCTACTCTCTCATTGGTTCTCCCTCTTCCCTTTCCTCCTCTGCCAAATGGGCAACCTGTGTGAACCAGGAGCTTAAAGGGGCTGTCTCTCCAAGTTGGGAGATTGATAGTAAAGCTGTTGGAACGTCAAACCGGAGCACCAGGAGAGGGACTCTTCGTTGAGTTTTAGAAACCTTTCGTATTCACAGTGTGTCCATTCTCTAGGTTTCCCGTACATGTTATAGCTGTAGTAATATTCCCTTCAACCTGGAGAGGTGGGACCCATGGAATGGTTGCCATGCATTATTGCTTTAAAGGGTCTGCATTTGCTCACCCAATCTCACCAATCCTCTCAGTCCCAAGTGTCCAGCCTCATGCCACATCCAGCTGTCATCGTAGATAGGGTCATTCCAGGTTGCATCAGAGACCCTGAAGGAATTGTAAAGAATTTCCCTGTTTCTTTGTTCTGTTTTTGAAATTCCTTTTTAGAGTGGGTTTGAGCTGATTCTCGCTGCCATGTTTATGCCAGTCTAGACACACTTGATTCCCTTACGGAGACATATCAATACATAGGTTTTAAGATTCTTACTAGTCAGATCTATTCCTCTGCGGGAAATATGGGGTTTTGAGTCCCTTTCACTGAGGAAGGTGTACGTCTTGTCTATTCCATAGTTGGTTTTTGGAACAGTACCTGTGCTTATATCAAACTCTGGTTTGATGCATCACCCCACCTCTCCTTCCCCCTTAAGCAGGCATAAGAGTGTTTTCTAAATGTGAGACTCTGTTCTCTTTCCTAACTCAGTTCATGTGTAGCCATGTTTACAGGATCTTCCTAAGTGATATCTTATGATAAGTTTCTTTTCCTGTGTGACTTCTTTCCCTTAGAATCATCGTACCTGAATCCACTCATTTTGCTGCTACTGGTCTTATGACATTGATTTCGTGGCTGAGGGATATTCCATCGTACGTAAGTTCCACAATGTTTGGAACCATTTTTATATTTCCTGGGATATTTCAGGTGTACCCAGGTTGAGGTTCTTGTAAGCAGTGCAGCCCTCAATTTGGGGGTGGCTCTGTCTTATGGATTTTCAGTTTTCCCAAGGTATATTCCCTAGACTGGAAGTGCCCTTGGCTCTGTAGCTCTGTTGTTTACTTGTTTTAGGGAACACAATGCACTCCTCCAGTGAGGCAGTTGGCAACTTACATCCCGCCCATCAGCATAACAAGGCTCCCTGTTCTCCAGGGCCTGTCTTGCCTTTCTGGTTTTTACACATTTTGTGGATGTCCCTTTTGACCGGTGGGAAGTGATACTTCTTTGTAGTGCAGATTTGCATTGCCCGCTTGCTTGCTTGGCCAAAAAGGGCGTATGCGTTTTCTCCTGAATATATTCAGGAGAAAACGCATACGCCCTTTTTGGCCAAGTGCATCATTGTCGAAGTTGTGCCCCTCTTCCTGTGCTTTACAGGCGATTCTAACGTACCTCTTGAAATCTGTTTCCTGCTATTCTGCCTCGCATTCAAGTCCGCCTCGTTGCCTTCCCTCAACAGATTTTTGGACGGTAGTTGGCCTTGATTACTCTGCCAGTTTGTGAATTGCTGTGCCCCTGAGCTCCATTTTTCAACTCGTTTTTTGTGAGCTGAACGCAAGTCCAAACATTTGGTTCAGGACCTATACTGGTTCCCGGTGGGTGGCTGAGACTTTGGTGAATTCTTCTTCCTGCCGGGAAATTAGAGTGACATGTGCCCATCCAAATGCCTAACAGCTACTCTCTCATTGGTTCTCCCTCTTCCCTTTCCTCCTCTGCCAAATGGGCAACCTGTGTGAACCAGGAGCTTAAAGGGGCTGTCTCTCCAAGTTGGGAGATTGATAGTAAAGCTGTTGGAAAGTCAAACCGGAGCACCAGGAGAGGGACTCTTCGTTGAGTTTTAGAAACCTTTCGTATTCACAGTGTGTCCATTCTCTAGGTTTCCCGTACATGTTATAGCTGTAGTAATATTCCCTTCAACCTGGAGAGGTGGGACCCATGGAATGGTTGCCATGCATTATTGCTTTATAGGGTCTGCATTTGCTCACCCAATCTCACCAATCCTCTCAGTCCCAAGTGTCCAGCCTCATGCCACATCCAGCTGTCATCGTAGATAGGGTCATTCCAGGTTGCATCAGAGACCCTGAAGGAATTGTAAAGTATTTCCCTGTTTCTTTGTTCTGTTTTTGAAATTCCTTTTTAGAGTGGGTTTGAGCTGATTCTCGCTGCCATGTTTATGCCAGTCTAGACACACTTGATTCCCTTACGGAGACATATCAATACATAGGTTTTAAGATTCTTACTAGTCAGATCTATTCCTCTGCGGGAAATATGGGGTTTTGAGTCCCTTTCACTGAGGAAGGTGTACGTCTTGTCTATTCCATAGTTGGTTTTTGGAACAGTACCTGTGCTTATATCAAACTCTGGTTTGATGCATCACCCCACCTCTCCTTCCCCCTTAAGCAGGCATAAGAGTGTTTTCTAAATGTGAGACTCTGTTCTCTTTCCTAACTCAGTTCATGTGTAGCCATGTTTACAGGATCTTCCTAAGTGATATCTTATGATAAGTTTCTTTTCCTGTGTGACTTCTTTCCCTTAGAATCATCGTACCTGAATCCACTCATTTTGCTGCTACTGGTCTTATGACATTGATTTCGTGGCTGAGGGATATTCCATCGTACGTAAGTTCCACAATGTTTGGAACCATTTTTATATTTCCTGGGATATTTCAGGTGTACCCAGGTTGAGGTTCTTGTAAGCAGTGCAGCCCTCAATTTGGGGGTGGCTCTGTCTTATGGATTTTCAGTTTTCCCAAGGTATATTCCCTAGACTGGAAGTGCCCTTGGCTCTGTAGCTCTGTTGTTTACTTGTTTTAGGGAACACAATGCACTCCTCCAGTGAGGCAGTTGGCAACTTACATCCCGCCCATCAGCATAACAAGGCTCCCTGTTCTCCAGGGCCTGTCTTGCCTTTCTGGTTTTTACACATTTTGTGGATGTCCCTTTTGACCGGTGGGAAGTGATACTTCTTTGTAGTGCAGATTTGCATTGCCCGCTTGCTTGCTTGGCCAAAAAGGGCGTATGCGTTTTCTCCTGAATATATTCAGGAGAAAACGCATACGCCCTTTTTGGCCAAGTGCATCATTGTCGAAGTTGTGCCCCTCTTCCTGTGCTTTACAGGCGATTCTAACGTACCTCTTGAAATCTGTTTCCTGCTATTCTGCCTCGCATTCAAGTCCGCCTCGTTGCCTTCCCTCAACAGATTTTTGGACGATAGTTGGCCTTGATTACTCTGCCAGTTTGTGAATTGCTGTGCCCCTGAGCTCCATTTTTCAACTCGTTTTTTGTGAGCTGAACGCAAGTCCAAACATTTGGTTCAGGACCTATACTGGTTCCCGGTGGGTGGCTGAGACTTTGGTGAATTCTTCTTCCTGCCGGGAAATTAGAGTGACATGTGCCCATCCAAATGCCTAACAGCTACTCTCTCATTGGTTCTCCCTCTTCCCTTTCCTCCTCTGCCAAATGGGCAACCTGTGTGAACCAGGAGCTTAAAGGGGCTGTCTCTCCAAGTTGGGAGATTGATAGTAAAGCTGTTGGAAAGTCAAACCGGAGCACCAGGAGAGGGACTCTTCGTTGAGTTTTAGAAACCTTTCGTATTCACAGTGTGTCCATTCTCTAGGTTTCCCGTACATGTTATAGCTGTAGTAATATTCCCTTCAACCTGGAGAGGTGGGACCCATGGAATGGTTGCCATGCATTATTGCTTTAAAGGGTCTGCATTTGCTCACCCAATCTCACCAATCCTCTCAGTCCCAAGTGTCCAGCCTCATGCCACATCCAGCTGTCATCGTAGATAGGGTCATTCCAGGTTGCATCAGAGACCCTGAAGGAATTGTAAAGAATTTCCCTGTTTCTTTGTTCTGTTTTTGAAATTCCTTTTTAGAGTGGGTTTGAGCTGATTCTCGCTGCCATGTTTATGCCAGTCTAGACACACTTGATTCCCTTACGGAGACATATCAATACATAGGTTTTAAGATTCTTACTAGTCAGATCTATTCCTCTGCGGGAAATATGGGGTTTTGAGTCCCTTTCACTGAGGAAGGTGTACGTCTTGTCTATTCCATAGTTGGTTTTTGGAACAGTACCTGTGCTTATATCAAACTCTGGTTTGATGCATCACCCCACCTCTCCTTCCCCCTTAAGCAGGCATAAGAGTGTTTTCTAAATGTGAGACTCTGTTCTCTTTCCTAACTCAGTTCATGTGTAGCCATGTTTACAGGATCTTCCTAAGTGATATCTTATGATAAGTTTCTTTTCCTGTGTGACTTCTTTCCCTTAGAATCATCGTACCTGAATCCACTCATTTTGCTGCTACTGGTCTTATGACATTGATTTCGTGGCTGAGGGATATTCCATCGTACGTAAGTTCCACAATGTTTGGAACCATTTTTATATTTCCTGGGATATTTCAGGTGTACCCAGGTTGAGGTTCTTGTAAGCAGTGCAGCCCTCAATTTGGGGGTGGCTCTGTCTTATGGATTTTCAGTTTTCCCAAGGTATATTCCCTAGACTGGAAGTGCCCTTGGCTCTGTAGCTCTGTTGTTTACTTGTTTTAGGGAACACAATGCACTCCTCCAGTGAGGCAGTTGGCAACTTACATCCCGCCCATCAGCATAACAAGGCTCCCTGTTCTCCAGGGCCTGTCTTGCCTTTCTGGTTTTTACACATTTTGTGGATGTCCCTTTTGACCGGTGGGAAGTGATACTTCTTTGTAGTGCAGATTTGCATTGCCCGCTTGCTTGCTTGGCCAAAAAGGGCGTATGCGTTTTCTCCTGAATATATTCAGGAGAAAACGCATACGCCCTTTTTGGCCAAGTGCATCATTGTCGAAGTTGTGCCCCTCTTCCTGTGCTTTACAGGCGATTCTAACGTACCTCTTGAAATCTGTTTCCTGCTCTTCTGCCTCGCATTCAAGTCCGCCTCGTTGCCTTCCCTCAACAGATTTTTGGACGATAGTTGGCCTTGATTACTCTGCCAGTTTGTGAATTGCTGTGCCCCTGAGCTCCATTTTTCAACTCGTTTTTTGTGAGCTGAACGCAAGTCCAAACATTTGGTTCAGGACCTATACTGGTTCCCGGTGGGTGGCTGAGACTTTGGTGAATTCTTCTTCCTGCCGGGAAATTAGAGTGACATGTGCCCATCCAAATGCCTAACAGCTACTCTCTCATTGGTTCTCCCTCTTCCCTTTCCTCCTCTGCCAAATGGGCAACCTGTGTGAACCAGGAGCTTAAAGGGGCTGTCTCTCCAAGTTGGGAGATTGATAGTAAAGCTGTTGGAAAGTCAAACCGGAGCACCAGGAGAGGGACTCTTCGTTGAGTTTTAGAAACCTTTCGTATTCACAGTGTGTCCATTCTCTAGGTTTCCCGTACATGTTATAGCTGTAGTAATATTCCCTTCAACCTGGAGAGGTGGGACCCATGGAATGGTTGCCATGCATTATTGCTTTAAAGGGTCTGCATTTGCTCACCCAATCTCACCAATCCTCTCAGTCCCAAGTGTCCAGCCTCATGCCACATCCAGCTGTCATCGTAGATAGGGTCATTCCAGGTTGCATCAGAGACCCTGAAGGAATTGTAAAGAATTTCCCTGTTTCTTTGTTCTGTTTTTGAAATTCCTTTTTAGAGTGGGTTTGAGCTGATTCTCGCTGCCATGTTTATGCCAGTCTAGACACACTTGATTCCCTTACGGAGACATATCAATACATAGGTTTTAAGATTCTTACTAGTCAGATCTATTCCTCTGCGGGAAATATGGGGTTTTGAGTCCCTTTCACTGAGGAAGGTGTACGTCTTGTCTATTCCATAGTTGGTTTTTGGAACAGTACCTGTGCTTATATCAAACTCTGGTTTGATGCATCACCCCACCTCTCCTTCCCCCTTAAGCAGGCATAAGAGTGTTTTCTAAATGTGAGGCTCTGTTCTCTTTCCTAACTCAGTTCATGTGTAGCCATGTTTACAGGATCTTCCTAAGTGATATCTTATGATAAGTTTCTTTTCCTGTGTGACTTCTTTCCCTTAGAATCATCGTACCTGAATCCACTCATTTTGCTGCTACTGGTCTTATGACATTGATTTCGTGGCTGAGGGATATTCCATCGTACGTAAGTTCCACAATGTTTGGGACCATTTTTATATTTCCTGGGATATTTCAGGTGTACCCAGGTTGAGGTTCTTGTAAGCAGTGCAGCCCTCAATTTGGGGGTGGCTCTGTCTTATGGATTTTCAGTTTTCCCAAGGTATATTCCCTAGACTGGAAGTGCCCTTGGCTCTGTAGCTCTGTTGTTTACTTGTTTTAGGGAACACAATGCACTCCTCCAGTGAGGCAGTTGGCAACTTACATCCCGCCCATCAGCATAACAAGGCTCCCTGTTCTCCAGGGCCTGTCTTGCCTTTCTGGTTTTTACACATTTTGTGGATGTCCCTTTTGACCGTTGGGAAGTGATACTTCTTTGAGGTGCAGATTTGCATTGCCCGCTTGCTTGCTTGGCCAAAAAGGGCGTATGCGTTTTCTCCTGAATATATTCAGGAGAAAACGCATACGCCCTTTTTGGCCAAGTGCATCATTGTCGAAGTTGTGCCCCTCTTCCTGTGCTTTACAGGCGATTCTAACGTACCTCTTGAAATCTGTTTCCTGCTATTCTGCCTCGCATTCAAGTCCGCCTCGTTGCCTTCCCTCAACAGATTTTTGGACGATAGTTGGCCTTGATTACTCTGCCAGTTTGTGAATTGCTGTGCCCCTGAGCTCCATTTTTCAACTCGTTTTTTGTGAGCTGAACGCAAGTCCAAACATTTGGTTCAGGACCTATACTGGTTCCCGGTGGGTGGCTGAGACTTTGGTGAATTCTTCTTCCTGCCGGGAAATTAGAGTGACATGTGCCCATCCAAATGCCTAACAGCTACTCTCTCATTGGTTCTCCCTCTTCCCTTTCCTCCTCTGCCAAATGGGCAACCTGTGTGAACCAGGAGCTTAAAGGGGCTGTCTCTCCAAGTTGGGAGATTGATAGTAAAGCTGTTGGAAAGTCAAACCGGAGCACCAGGAGAGGGACTCTTCGTTGAGTTTTAGAAACCTTTCGTATTCACAGTGTGTCCATTCTCTAGGTTTCCCGTACATGTTATAGCTGTAGTAATATTCCCTTCAACCTGGAGAGGTGGGACCCATGGAATGGTTGCCATGCATTATTGCTTTAAAGGGTCTGCATTTGCTCACCCAATCTCACCAATCCTCTCAGTCCCAAGTGTCCAGCCTCATGCCACATCCAGCTGTCATCGTAGATAGGGTCATTCCAGGTTGCATCAGAGACCCTGAAGGAATTGTAAAGAATTTCCCTGTTTCTTTGTTCTGTTTTTGAAATTCCTTTTTAGAGTGGGTTTGAGCTGATTCTCGCTGCCATGTTTATGCCAGTCTAGACACACTTGATTCCCTTACGGAGACATATCAATACATAGGTTTTAAGATTCTTACTAGTCAGATCTATTCCTCTGCGGGAAATATGGGGTTTTGAGTCCCTTTCACTGAGGAAGGTGTACGTCTTGTCTATTCCATAGTTGGTTTTTGGAACAGTACCTGTGCTTATATCAAACTCTGGTTTGATGCATCACCCCACCTCTCCTTCCCCCTTAAGCAGGCATAAGAGTGTTTTCTAAATGTGAGACTCTGTTCTCTTTCCTAACTCAGTTCATGTGTAGCCATGTTTACAGGATCTTCCTAAGTGATATCTTATGATAAGTTTCTTTTCCTGTGTGACTTCTTTCCCTTAGAATCATCGTACCTGAATCCACTCATTTTGCTGCTACTGGTCTTATGACATTGATTTCGTGGCTGAGGGATATTCCATCGTACGTAAGTTCCACAATGTTTGGAACCATTTTTATATTTCCTGGGATATTTCAGGTGTACCCAGGTTGAGGTTCTTGTAAGCAGTGCAGCCCTCAATTTGGGGGTGGCTCTGTCTTATGGATTTTCAGTTTTCCCAAGGTATATTCCCTAGACTGGAAGTGCCCTTGGCTCTGTAGCTCTGTTGTTTACTTGTTTTAGGGAACACAATGCACTCCTCCAGTGAGGCAGTTGGCAACTTACATCCCGCCCATCAGCATAACAAGGCTCCCTGTTCTCCAGGGCCTGTCTTGCCTTTCTGGTTTTTACACATTTTGTGGATGTCCCTTTTGACCGGTGGGAAGTGATACTTCTTTGTAGTGCAGATTTGCATTGCCCGCTTGCTTGCTTGGCCAAAAAGGGCGTATGCGTTTTCTCCTGAATATATTCAGGAGAAAACGCATACGCCCTTTTTGGCCAAGTGCATCATTGTCGAAGTTGTGCCCCTCTTCCTGTGCTTTACAGGCGATTCTAACGTACCTCTTGAAATCTGTTTCCTGCTATTCTGCCTCGCATTCAAGTCCGCCTCGTTGCCTTCCCTCAACAGATTTTTGGACGATAGTTGGCCTTGATTACTCTGCCAGTTTGTGAATTGCTGTGCCCCTGAGCTCCATTTTTCAACTCGTTTTTTGTGAGCTGAACGCAAGTCCAAACATTTGGTTCAGGACCTATACTGGTTCCCGGTGGGTGGCTGAGACTTTGGTGAATTCTTCTTCCTGCCGGGAAATTAGAGTGACATGTGCCCATCCAAATGCCTAACAGCTACTCTCTCATTGGTTCTCCCTCTTCCCTTTCCTCCTCTGCCAAATGGGCAACCTGTGTGAACCAGGAGCTTAAAGGGGCTGTCTCTCCAAGTTGGGAGATTGATAGTAAAGCTGTTGGAAAGTCAAACCGGAGCACCAGGAGAGGGACTCTTCGTTGAGTTTTAGAAACCTTTCGTATTCACAGTGTGTCCATTCTCTAGGTTTCCCGTACATGTTATAGCTGTAGTAATATTCCCTTCAACCTGGAGAGGTGGGACCCATGGAATGGTTGCCATGCATTATTGCTTTAAAGGGTCTGCATTTGCTCACCCAATCTCACCAATCCTCTCAGTCCCAAGTGTCCAGCCTCATGCCACATCCAGCTGTCATCGTAGATAGGGTCATTCCAGGTTGCATCAGAGACCCTGAAGGAATTGTAAAGTATTTCCCTGTTTCTTTGTTCTGTTTTTGAAATTCCTTTTTAGAGTGGGTTTGAGCTGATTCTCGCTGCCATGTTTATGCCAGTCTAGACACACTTGATTCCCTTACGGAGACATATCAATACATAGGTTTTAAGATTCTTACTAGTCAGATCTATTCCTCTGCGGGAAATATGGGGTTTTGAGTCCCTTTCACTGAGGAAGGTGTAGGTCTTGTCTATTCCATAGTTGGTTTTTGGAACAGTACCTGTGCTTATATCAAACTCTGGTTTGATGCATCACCCCACCTCTCCTTCCCCCTTAAGCAGGCATAAGAGTGTTTTCTAAATGTGAGGCTCTGTTCTCTTTGCTAACTCAGTTCATGTGTAGCCATGTTTACAGGATCTTCCTAAGTGATATCTTATGATAAGTTTCTTTTCCTGTGTGACTTCTTTCCCTTAGAATCATCGTACCTGAATCCACTCATTTTGCTGCTACTGGTCTTATGACATTGATTTCGTGGCTGAGGGATATTCCATCGTACGTAAGTTCCACAATGTTTGGAACCATTTTTGTATTTCCTGGGATATTTCAGGTGTACCCAGGTTGAGGTTCTTGTAAGCAGTGCAGCCCTCCATTTGGGGGTGGCTCTGTCTTATGGATTTTCAGTTTTCCCAAGGTATATTCCCTAGACTGGAAGTGCCCTTGGCTCTGTAGCTCTGTTGTTTACTTGTTTTAGGGAACACAATGCACTCCTCCAGTGAGGCAGTTGGCAACTTACATCCGGCCCATCAGCATAACAAGGCTCCCTGTTCTCCAGGGCCTGTCTTGCCTTTCTGGTTTTTACACATTTTGTGGATGTCCCTTTTGACCGGTGGGAAGTGATACTTCTTTGTAGTGCAGATTTGCATTGCCCGCGTGCTTGCTTGGCCAAAAAGGGCGTATGCGTTTTCTCCTGAATATATTCAGGAGAAAACGCATACGCCCTTTTTGGCCAAGTGCATCATTGTCGAAGTTGTGCCCCTCTTCCTGTGCTTTACAGGCGATTCTAACATACCTCTTGAAATCTGTTTCCTGCTATTCTGCCTCGCATTCAAGTCCGCCTCGTTGCCTTCCCTCAACAGATTTTTGGACGATAGTTGGCCTTGATTACTCTGCCAGTTTGTGAATTGCTGTGCCCCTGAGCTCCATTTTTCAACTCGTTTTTTGTGAGCTGAACGCAAGTCCAAACATTTGGTTCAGGACCTATACTGGTTCCCGGTGGGTGGCTGAGACTTTGGTGAATTCTTCTTCCTGCCGGGAAATTAGAGTGACATGTGCCCATCCAAATGCCTAACAGCTACTCTCTCATTGGTTCTCCCTCTTCCCTTTCCTCCTCTGCCAAATGGGCAACCTGTGTGAACCAGGAGCTTAAAGGGGCTGTCTCTCCAAGTTGGGAGATTGATAGTAAAGCTGTTGGAAAGTCAAACCGGAGCACCAGGAGAGGGACTCTTCGTTGAGTTTTAGAAACCTTTCGTATTCACAGTGTGTCCATTCTCTAGGTTTCCCGTACATGTTATAGCTGTAGTAATATTCCCTTCAACCTGGAGAGGTGGGACCCATGGAATGGTTGCCATGCATTATTGCTTTAAAGGGTCTGCATTTGCTCACCCAATCTCACCAATCCTCTCAGTCCCAAGTGTCCAGCCTCATGCCACATCCAGCTGTCATCGTAGATAGGGTCATTCCAGGTTGCATCAGAGACCCTGAAGGAATTGTAAAGAATTTCCCTGTTTCTTTGTTCTGTTTTTGAAATTCCTTTTTAGAGTGGGTTTGAGCTGATTCTCGCTGCCATGTTTATGCCAGTCTAGACACACTTGATTCCCTTACGGAGACATATCAATACATAGGTTTTAAGATTCTTACTAGTCAGATCTATTCCTCTGCGGGAAATATGGGGTTTTGAGTCCCTTTCACTGAGGAAGGTGTACGTCTTGTCTATTCCATAGTTGGTTTTTGGAACAGTACCTGTGCTTATATCAAACTCTGGTTTGATGCATCACCCCACCTCTCCTTCCCCCTTAAGCAGGCATAAGAGTGTTTTCTAAATGTGAGACTCTGTTCTCTTTCCTAACTCAGTTCATGTGTAGCCATGTTTACAGGATCTTCCTAAGTGATATCTTATGATAAGTTTCTTTTCCTGTGTGACTTCTTTCCCTTAGAATCATCGTACCTGAATCCACTCATTTTGCTGCTACTGGTCTTATGACATTGATTTCGTGGCTGAGGGATATTCCATCGTACGTAAGTTCCACAATGTTTGGGACCATTTTTATATTTCCTGGGATATTTCAGGTGTACCCAGGTTGAGGTTCTTGTAAGCAGTGCAGCCCTCAATTTGGGGGTGGCTCTGTCTTATGGATTTTCAGTTTTCCCAAGGTATATTCCCTAGACTGGAAGTGCCCTTGGCTCTGTAGCTCTGTTGTTTACTTGTTTTAGGGAACACAATGCACTCCTCCAGTGAGGCAGTTGGCAACTTACATCCCGCCCATCAGCATAACAAGGCTCCCTGTTCTCCAGGGCCTGTCTTGCCTTTCTGGTTTTTACACATTTTGTGGATGTCCCTTTTGACCGTTGGGAAGTGATACTTCTTTGAGGTGCAGATTTGCATTGCCCGCTTGCTTGCTTGGCCAAAAAGGGCGTATGCGTTTTCTCCTGAATATATTCAGGAGAAAACGCATACGCCCTTTTTGGCCAAGTGCATCATTGTCGAAGTTGTGCCCCTCTTCCTGTGCTTTACAGGCGATTCTAACGTACCTCTTGAAATCTGTTTCCTGCTATTCTGCCTCGCATTCAAGTCCGCCTCGTTGCCTTCCCTCAACAGATTTTTGGACGATAGTTGGCCTTGATTACTCTGCCAGTTTGTGAATTGCTGTGCCCCTGAGCTCCATTTTTCAACTCGTTTTTTGTGAGCTGAACGCAAGTCCAAACATTTGGTTCAGGACCTATACTGGTTCCCGGTGGGTGGCTGAGACTTTGGTGAATTCTTCTTCCTGCCGGGAAATTAGAGTGACATGTGCCCATCCAAATGCCTAACAGCTACTCTCTCATTGGTTCTCCCTCTTCCCTTTCCTCCTCTGCCAAATGGGCAACCTGTGTGAACCAGGAGCTTAAAGGGGCTGTCTCTCCAAGTTGGGAGATTGATAGTAAAGCTGTTGGAAAGTCAAACCGGAGCACCAGGAGAGGGACTCTTCGTTGAGTTTTAGAAACCTTTCGTATTCACAGTGTGTCCATTCTCTAGGTTTCCCGTACATGTTATAGCTGTAGTAATATTCCCTTCAACCTGGAGAGGTGGGACCCATGGAATGGTTGCCATGCATTATTGCTTTAAAGGGTCTGCATTTGCTCACCCAATCTCACCAATCCTCTCAGTCCCAAGTGTCCAGCCTCATGCCACATCCAGCTGTCATCGTAGATAGGGTCATTCCAGGTTGCATCAGAGACCCTGAAGGAATTGTAAAGAATTTCCCTGTTTCTTTGTTCTGTTTTTGAAATTCCTTTTTAGAGTGGGTTTGAGCTGATTCTCGCTGCCATGTTTATGCCAGTCTAGACACACTTGATTCCCTTACGGAGACATATCAATACATAGGTTTTAAGATTCTTACTAGTCAGATCTATTCCTCTGCGGGAAATATGGGGTTTTGAGTCCCTTTCACTGAGGAAGGTGTAGGTCTTGTCTATTCCATAGTTGGTTTTTGGAACAGTACCTGTGCTTATATCAAACTCTGGTTTGATGCATCACCCCACCTCTCCTTCCCCCTTAAGCAGGCATAAGAGTGTTTTCTAAATGTGAGGCTCTGTTCTCTTTCCTAACTCAGTTCATGTGTAGCCATGTTTACAGGATCTTCCTAAGTGATATCTTATGATAAGTTTCTTTTCCTGTGTGACTTCTTTCCCTTAGAATCATCGTACCTGAATCCACTCATTTTGCTGCTACTGGTCTTATGACATTGATTTCGTGGCTGAGGGATATTCCATCGTACGTAAGTTCCACAATGTTTGGGACCATTTTTATATTTCCTGGGATATTTCAGGTGTACCCAGGTTGAGGTTCTTGTAAGCAGTGCAGCCCTCAATTTGGGGGTGGCTCTGTCTTATGGATTTTCAGTTTTCCCAAGGTATATTCCCTAGACTGGAAGTGCCCTTGGCTCTGTAGCTCTGTTGTTTACTTGTTTTAGGGAACACAATGCACTCCTCCAGTGAGGCAGTTGGCAACTTACATCCCGCCCATCAGCATAACAAGGCTCCCTGTTCTCCAGGGCCTGTCTTGCCTTTCTGGTTTTTACACATTTTGTGGATGTCCCTTTTGACCGGTGGGAAGTGATACTTCTTTGTAGTGCAGATTTGCATTGCCCGCTTGCTTGCTTGGCCAAAAAGGGCGTATGCGTTTTCTCCTGAATATATTCAGGAGAAAACGCATACGCCCTTTTTGGCCAAGTGCATCATTGTCGAAGTTGTGCCCCTCTTCCTGTGCTTTACAGGCGATTCTAACGTACCTCTTGAAATCTGTTTCCTGCTATTCTGCCTCGCATTCAAGTCCGCCTCGTTGCCTTCCCTCAACAGATTTTTGGACGATAGTTGGCCTTGATTACTCTGCCAGTTTGTGAATTGCTGTGCCCCTGAGCTCCATTTTTCAACTCGTTTTTTGTGAGCTGAACGCAAGTCCAAACATTTGGTTCAGGACCTATACTGGTTCCCGGTGGGTGGCTGAGACTTTGGTGAATTCTTCTTCCTGCCGGGAAATTAGAGTGACATGTGCCCATCCAAATGCCTAACAGCTACTCTCTCATTGGTTCTCCCTCTTCCCTTTCCTCCTCTGCCAAATGGGCAACCTGTGTGAACCAGGAGCTTAAAGGGGCTGTCTCTCCAAGTTGGGAGATTGTTAGTAAAGCTGTTGGAACGTTAAACCGGAGCACCAGGAGAGGGACTCTTCGTTGAGTTTTAGAAACCTTTCGTATTCACAGTGTGTCCATTCTCTAGGTTTCCCGTACATGTTATAGCTGTAGTAATATTCCCTTCAACCTGGAGAGGTGGGACCCATGGAATAGTTGCCATGCATTATTGCTTTAAAGGGTCTGCATTTGCTCACCCAATCTCACCAATCCTCTCAGTCCCAAGTGTCCAGCCTCATGCCACATCCAGCTGTCATCGTAGATAGGGTCATTCCAGGTTGCATCAGAGACCCTGAAGGAATTGTAAAGAATTTCCCTGTTTCTTTGTTCTGTTTTTGAAATTCCTTTTTAGAGTGGGTTTGAGCTGATTCTCGCTGCCATGTTTATGCCAGTCTAGACACACTTGATTCCCTTACGGAGACATATCAATACATAGGTTTTAAGATTCTTACTAGTCAGATCTATTCCTCTGCGGGAAATATGGGGTTTTGAGTCCCTTTCACTGAGGAAGGTGTACGTCTTGTCTATTCCATAGTTGGTTTTTGGAACAGTACCTGTGCTTATATCAAACTCTGGTTTGATGCATCACCCCACCTCTCCTTCCCCCTTAAGCAGGCATAAGAGTGTTTTCTAAATGTGAGACTCTGTTCTCTTTCCTAACTCAGTTCATGTGTAGCCATGTTTACAGGATCTTCCTAAGTGATATCTTATGATAAGTTTCTTTTCCTGTGTGACTTCTTTCCCTTAGAATCATCGTACCTGAATCCACTCATTTTGCTGCTACTGGTCTTATGACATTGATTTCGTGGCTGAGGGATATTCCATCGTACGTAAGTTCCACAATGTTTGGAACCATTTTTATATTTCCTGGGATATTTCAGGTGTACCCAGGTTGAGGTTCTTGTAAGCAGTGCAGCCCTCAATTTGGGGGTGGCTCTGTCTTATGCGTTTTCAGTTTTCCCAAGGTATATTCCCTAGACTGGAAGTGCCCTTGGCTCTGTAGCTCTGTTGTTTACTTGTTTTAGGGAACACAATGCACTCCTCCAGTGAGGCAGTTGGCAACTTACATCCCGCCCATCAGCATAACAAGGCTCCCTGTTCTCCAGGGCCTGTCTTGCCTTTCTGGTTTTTACACATTTTGTGGATGTCCCTTTTGACCGGTGGGAAGTGATACTTCTTTGTAGTGCAGATTTGCATTGCCCGCTTGCTTGCTTGGCCAAAAAGGGCGTATGCGTTTTCTCCTGAATATATTCAGGAGAAAACGCATACGCCCTTTTTGGCCAAGTGCATCATTGTCGAAGTTGTGCCCCTCTTCCTGTGCTTTACAGGCGATTCTAACGTACCTCTTGAAATCTGTTTCCTGCTATTCTGCCTCGCATTCAAGTCCGCCTCGTTGCCTTCCCTCAACAGATTTTTGGACGATAGTTGGCCTTGATTACTCTGCCAGTTTGTGAATTGCTGTGCCCCTGAGCTCCATTTTTCAACTCGTTTTTTGTGAGCTGAACGCAAGTCCAAACATTTGGTTCAGGACCTATACTGGTTCCCGGTGGGTGGCTGAGACTTTGGTGAATTCTTCTTCCTGCCGGGAAATTAGAGTGACATGTGCCCATCCAAATGCCTAACAGCTACTCTCTCATTGGTTCTCCCTCTTCCCTTTCCTCCTCTGCCAAATGGGCAACCTGTGTGAACCAGGAGCTTAAAGGGGCTGTCTCTCCAAGTTGGGAGATTGTTAGTAAAGCTGTTGGAACGTCAAACCGGAGCACCAGGAGAGGGACTCTTCGTTGAGTTTTAGAAACCTTTCGTATTCACAGTGTGTCCATTCTCTAGGTTTCCCGTACATGTTATAGCTGTAGTAATATTCCCTTCAACCTGGAGAGGTGGGACCCATGGAATAGTTGCCATGCATTATTGCTTTAAAGGGTCTGCATTTGCTCACCCAATCTCACCAATCCTCTCAGTCCCAAGTGTCCAGCCTCATGCCACATCCAGCTGTCATCGTAGATAGGGTCATTCCAGGTTGCATCAGAGACCCTGAAGGAATTGTAAAGAATTTCCCTGTTTCTTTGTTCTGTTTTTGAAATTCCTTTTTAGAGTGGGTTTGAGCTGATTCTCGCTGCCATGTTTATGCCAGTCTAGACACACTTGATTCCCTTACGGAGACATATCAATACATAGGTTTTAAGATTCTTACTAGTCAGATCTATTCCTCTGCGGGAAATATGGGGTTTTGAGTCCCTTTCACTGAGGAAGGTGTAGGTCTTGTCTATTCCATAGTTGGTTTTTGGAACAGTACCTGTGCTTATATCAAACTCTGGTTTGATGCATCACCCCACCTCTCCTTCCCCCTTAAGCAGGCATAAGAGTGTTTTCTAAATGTGAGACTCTGTTCTCTTTCCTAACTCAGTTCATGTGTAGCCATGTTTACAGGATCTTCCTAAGTGATATCTTATGATAAGTTTCTTTTCCTGTGTGACTTCTTTCCCTTAGAATCATCGTACCTGAATCCACTCATTTTGCTGCTACTGGTCTTATGACATTGATTTCGTGGCTGAGGGATATTCCATCGTACGTAAGTTCCACAATGTTTGGAACCATTTTTATATTTCCTGGGATATTTCAGGTGTACCCAGGTTGAGGTTCTTGTAAGCAGTGCAGCCCTCAATTTGGGGGTGGCTCTGTCTTATGGATTTTCAGTTTTCCCAAGGTATATTCCCTAGACTGGAAGTGCCCTTGGCTCTGTAGCTCTGTTGTTTACTTGTTTTAGGGAACACAATGCACTCCTCCAGTGAGGCAGTTGGCAACTTACATCCCGCCCATCAGCATAACAAGGCTCCCTGTTCTCCAGGGCCTGTCTTGCCTTTCTGGTTTTTACACATTTTGTGGATGTCCCTTTTGACCGGTGGGAAGTGATACTTCTTTGAGGTGCAGATTTGCATTGCCCGCTTGCTTGCTTGGCCAAAAAGGGCGTATGCGTTTTCTCCTGAATATATTCAGGAGAAAACGCATACGCCCTTTTTGGCCAAGTGCATCATTGTCGAAGTTGTGCCCCTCTTCCTGTGCTTTACAGGCGATTCTAACGTACCTCTTGAAATCTGTTTCCTGCTATTCTGCCTCGCATTCAAGTCCGCCTCGTTGCCTTCCCTCAACAGATATTTGGACGGTAGTTGGCCTTGATTACTCTGCCAGTTTGTGAATTGCTGTGCCCCTGAGCTCCATTTTTCAACTCGTTTTTTGTGAGCTGAACGCAAGTCCAAACATTTGGTTCAGGACCTATACTGGTTCCCGGTGGGTGGCTGAGACTTTGGTGAATTCTTCTTCCTGCCGGGAAATTAGAGTGACATGTGCCCATCCAAATGCCTAACAGCTACTCTCTCATTGGTTCTCCCTCTTCCCTTTCCTCCTCTGCCAAATGGGCAACCTGTGTGAACCAGGAGCTTAAAGGGGCTGTCTCTCCAAGTTGGGAGATTGATAGTAAAGCTGTTGGAAAGTCAAACCGGAGCACCAGGAGAGGGACTCTTCGTTGAGTTTTAGAAACCTTTCGTATTCACAGTGTGTCCATTCTCTAGGTTTCCCGTACATGTTATAGCTGTAGTAATATTCCCTTCAACCTGGAGAGGTGGGACCCATGGAATGGTTGCCATGCATTATTGCTTTAAAGGGTCTGCATTTGCTCACCCAATCTCACCAATCCTCTCAGTCCCAAGTGTCCAGCCTCATGCCACATCCAGCTGTCATCGTAGATAGGGTCATTCCAGGTTGCATCAGAGACCCTGAAGGAATTGTAAAGAATTTCCCTGTTTCTTTGTTCTGTTTTTGAAATTCCTTTTTAGAGTGGGTTTGAGCTGATTCTCGCTGCCATGTTTATGCCAGTCTAGACACACTTGATTCCCTTACGGAGACATATCAATACATAGGTTTTAAGATTCTTACTAGTCAGATCTATTCCTCTGCGGGAAATATGGGGTTTTGAGTCCCTTTCACTGAGGAAGGTGTACGTCTTGTCTATTCCATAGTTGGTTTTTGGAACAGTACCTGTGCTTATATCAAACTCTGGTTTGATGCATCACCCCACCTCTCCTTCCCCCTTAAGCAGGCATAAGAGTGTTTTCTAAATGTGAGACTCTGTTCTCTTTCCTAACTCAGTTCATGTGTAGCCATGTTTACAGGATCTTCCTAAGTGATATCTTATGATAAGTTTCTTTTCCTGTGTGACTTCTTTCCCTTAGAATCATCGTACCTGAATCCACTCATTTTGCTGCTACTGGTCTTATGACATTGATTTCGTGGCTGAGGGATATTCCATCGTACGTAAGTTCCACAATGTTTGGAACCATTTTTATATTTCCTGGGATATTTCAGGTGTACCCAGGTTGAGGTTCTTGTAAGCAGTGCAGCCCTCAATTTGGGGGTGGCTCTGTCTTATGGATTTTCAGTTTTCCCAAGGTATATTCCCTAGACTGGAAGTGCCCTTGGCTCTGTAGCTCTGTTGTTTACTTGTTTTAGGGAACACAATGCACTCCTCCAGTGAGGCAGTTGGCAACTTACATCCGGCCCATCAGCATAACAAGGCTCCCTGTTCTCCAGGGCCTGTCTTGCCTTTCTGGTTTTTACACATTTTGTGGATGTCCCTTTTGACCGGTGGGAAGTGATACTTCTTTGTAGTGCAGATTTGCATTGCCCGCTTGCTTGCTTGGCCAAAAAGGGCGTATGCGTTTTCTCCTGAATATATTCAGGAGAAAACGCATACGCCCTTTTTGGCCAAGTGCATCATTGTCGAAGTTGTGCCCCTCTTCCTGTGCTTTACAGGCGATTCTAACGTACCTCTTGAAATCTGTTTCCTGCTATTCTGCCTCGCATTCAAGTCCGCCTCGTTGCCTTCCCTCAACAGATTTTTGGACGATAGTTGGCCTTGATTACTCTGCCAGTTTGTGAATTGCTGTGCCCCTGAGCTCCATTTTTCAACTCGTTTTTTGTGAGCTGAACGCAAGTCCAAACATTTGGTTCAGGACCTATACTGGTTCCCGGTGGGTGGCTGAGACTTTGGTGAATTCTTCTTCCTGCCGGGAAATTAGAGTGACATGTGCCCATCCAAATGCCTAACAGCTACTCTCTCATTGGTTCTCCCTCTTCCCTTTCCTCCTCTGCCAAATGGGCAACCTGTGTGAACCAGGAGCTTAAAGGGGCTGTCTCTCCAAGTTGGGAGATTGATAGTAAAGCTGTTGGAAAGTCAAACCGGAGCACCAGGAGAGGGACTCTTCGTTGAGTTTTAGAAACCTTTCGTATTCACAGTGTGTCCATTCTCTAGGTTTCCCGTACATGTTATAGCTGTAGTAATATTCCCTTCAACCTGGAGAGGTGGGACCCATGGAATGGTTGCCATGCATTATTGCTTTAAAGGGTCTGCATTTGCTCACCCAATCTCACCAATCCTCTCAGTCCCAAGTGTCCAGCCTCATGCCACATCCAGCTGTCATCGTAGATAGGGTCATTCCAGGTTGCATCAGAGACCCTGAAGGAATTGTAAAGAATTTCCCTGTTTCTTTGTTCTGTTTTTGAAATTCCTTTTTAGAGTGGGTTTGAGCTGATTCTCGCTGCCATGTTTATGCCAGTCTAGACACACTTGATTCCCTTACGGAGACATATCAATACATAGGTTTTAAGATTCTTACTAGTCAGATCTATTCCTCTGCGGGAAATATGGGGTTTTGAGTCCCTTTCACTGAGGAAGGTGTACGTCTTGTCTATTCCATAGTTGGTTTTTGGAACAGTACCTGTGCTTATATCAAACTCTGGTTTGATGCATCACCCCACCTCTCCTTCCCCCTTAAGCAGGCATAAGAGTGTTTTCTAAATGTGAGGCTCTGTTCTCTTTCCTAACTCAGTTCATGTGTAGCCATGTTTACAGGATCTTCCTAAGTGATATCTTATGATAAGTTTCTTTTCCTGTGTGACTTCTTTCCCTTAGAATCATCGTACCTGAATCCACTCATTTTGCTGCTACTGGTCTTATGACATTGATTTCGTGGCTGAGGGATATTCCATCGTACGTAAGTTCCACAATGTTTGGGACCATTTTTATATTTCCTGGGATATTTCAGGTGTACCCAGGTTGAGGTTCTTGTAAGCAGTGCAGCCCTCAATTTGGGGGTGGCTCTGTCTTATGGATTTTCAGTTTTCCCAAGGTATATTCCCTAGACTGGAAGTGCCCTTGGCTCTGTAGCTCTGTTGTTTACTTGTTTTAGGGAACACAATGCACTCCTCCAGTGAGGCAGTTGGCAACTTACATCCCGCCCATCAGCATAACAAGGCTCCCTGTTCTCCAGGGCCTGTCTTGCCTTTCTGGTTTTTACACATTTTGTGGATGTCCCTTTTGACCGTTGGGAAGTGATACTTCTTTGAGGTGCAGATTTGCATTGCCCGCTTGCTTGCTTGGCCAAAAAGGGCGTATGCGTTTTCTCCTGAATATATTCAGGAGAAAACGCATACGCCCTTTTTGGCCAAGTGCATCATTGTCGAAGTTGTGCCCCTCTTCCTGTGCTTTACAGGCGATTCTAACGTACCTCTTGAAATCTGTTTCCTGCTCTTCTGCCTCGCATTCAAGTCCGCCTCGTTGCCTTCCCTCAACAGATTTTTGGACGATAGTTGGCCTTGATTACTCTGCCAGTTTGTGAATTGCTGTGCCCCTGAGCTCCATTTTTCAACTCGTTTTTTGTGAGCTGAACGCAAGTCCAAACATTTGGTTCAGGACCTATACTGGTTCCCGGTGGGTGGCTGAGACTTTGGTGAATTCTTCTTCCTGCCGGGAAATTAGAGTGACATGTGCCCATCCAAATGCCTAACAGCTACTCTCTCATTGGTTCTCCCTCTTCCCTTTCCTCCTCTGCCAAATGGGCAACCTGTGTGAACCAGGAGCTTAAAGGGGCTGTCTCTCCAAGTTGGGAGATTGATAGTAAAGCTGTTGGAAAGTCAAACCGGAGCACCAGGAGAGGGACTCTTCGTTGAGTTTTAGAAACCTTTCGTATTCACAGTGTGTCCATTCTCTAGGTTTCCCGTACATGTTATAGCTGTAGTAATATTCCCTTCAACCTGGAGAGGTGGGACCCATGGAATGGTTGCCATGCATTATTGCTTTAAAGGGTCTGCATTTGCTCACCCAATCTCACCAATCCTCTCAGTCCCAAGTGTCCAGCCTCATGCCACATCCAGCTGTCATCGTAGATAGGGTCATTCCAGGTTGCATCAGAGACCCTGAAGGAATTGTAAAGAATTTCCCTGTTTCTTTGTTCTGTTTTTGAAATTCCTTTTTAGAGTGGGTTTGAGCTGATTCTCGCTGCCATGTTTATGCCAGTCTAGACACACTTGATTCCCTTACGGAGACATATCAATACATAGGTTTTAAGATTCTTACTAGTCAGATCTATTCCTCTGCGGGAAATATGGGGTTTTGAGTCCCTTTCACTGAGGAAGGTGTACGTCTTGTCTATTCCATAGTTGGTTTTTGGAACAGTACCTGTGCTTATATCAAACTCTGGTTTGATGCATCACCCCACCTCTCCTTCCCCCTTAAGCAGGCATAAGAGTGTTTTCTAAATGTGAGACTCTGTTCTCTTTCCTAACTCAGTTCATGTGTAGCCATGTTTACAGGATCTTCCTAAGTGATATCTTATGATAAGTTTCTTTTCCTGTGTGACTTCTTTCCCTTAGAATCATCGTACCTGAATCCACTCATTTTGCTGCTACTGGTCTTATGACATTGATTTCGTGGCTGAGGGATATTCCATCGTACGTAAGTTCCACAATGTTTGGAACCATTTTTATATTTCCTGGGATATTTCAGGTGTACCCAGGTTGAGGTTCTTGTAAGCAGTGCAGCCCTCAATTTGGGGGTGGCTCTGTCTTATGGATTTTCAGTTTTCCCAAGGTATATTCCCTAGACTGGAAGTGCCCTTGGCTCTGTAGCTCTGTTGTTTACTTGTTTTAGGGAACACAATGCACTCCTCCAGTGAGGCAGTTGGCAACTTACATCCCGCCCATCAGCATAACAAGGCTCCCTGTTCTCCAGGGCCTGTCTTGCCTTTCTGGTTTTTACACATTTTGTGGATGTCCCTTTTGACCGGTGGGAAGTGATACTTCTTTGTAGTGCAGATTTGCATTGCCCGCTTGCTTGCTTGGCCAAAAAGGGCGTATGCGTTTTCTCCTGAATATATTCAGGAGAAAACGCATACGCCCTTTTTGGCCAAGTGCATCATTGTCGAAGTTGTGCCCCTCTTCCTGTGCTTTACAGGCGATTCTAACGTACCTCTTGAAATCTGTTTCCTGCTATTCTGCCTCGCATTCAAGTCCGCCTCGTTGCCTTCCCTCAACAGATTTTTGGACGATAGTTGGCCTTGATTACTCTGCCAGTTTGTGAATTGCTGTGCCCCTGAGCTCCATTTTTCAACTCGTTTTTTGTGAGCTGAACGCAAGTCCAAACATTTGGTTCAGGACCTATACTGGTTCCCGGTGGGTGGCTGAGACTTTGGTGAATTCTTCTTCCTGCCGGGAAATTAGAGTGACATGTGCCCATCCAAATGCCTAACAGCTACTCTCTCATTGGTTCTCCCTCTTCCCTTTCCTCCTCTGCCAAATGGGCAACCTGTGTGAACCAGGAGCTTAAAGGGGCTGTCTCTCCAAGTTGGGAGATTGATAGTAAAGCTGTTGGAAAGTCAAACCGGAGCACCAGGAGAGGGACTCTTCGTTGAGTTTTAGAAACCTTTCGTATTCACAGTGTGTCCATTCTCTAGGTTTCCCGTACATGTTATAGCTGTAGTAATATTCCCTTCAACCTGGAGAGGTGGGACCCATGGAATGGTTGCCATGCATTATTGCTTTAAAGGGTCTGCATTTGCTCACCCAATCTCACCAATCCTCTCAGTCCCAAGTGTCCAGCCTCATGCCACATCCAGCTGTCATCGTAGATAGGGTCATTCCAGGTTGCATCAGAGACCCTGAAGGAATTGTAAAGAATTTCCCTGTTTCTTTGTTCTGTTTTTGAAATTCCTTTTTAGAGTGGGTTTGAGCTGATTCTCGCTGCCATGTTTATGCCAGTCTAGACACACTTGATTCCCTTACGGAGACATATCAATACATAGGTTTTAAGATTCTTACTAGTCAGATCTATTCCTCTGCGGGAAATATGGGGTTTTGAGTCCCTTTCACTGAGGAAGGTGTACGTCTTGTCTATTCCATAGTTGGTTTTTGGAACAGTACCTGTGCTTATATCAAACTCTGGTTTGATGCATCACCCCACCTCTCCTTCCCCCTTAAGCAAGCATAAGAGTGTTTTCTAAATGTGAGGCTCTGTTCTCTTTCCTAACTCAGTTCATGTGTAGCCATGTTTACAGGATCTTCCTAAGTGATATCTTATGATAAGTTTCTTTTCCTGTGTGACTTCTTTCCCTTAGAATCATCGTACCTGAATCCACTCATTTTGCTGCTACTGGTCTTATGACATTGATTTCGTGGCTGAGGGATATTCCATCGTACGTAAGTTCCACAATGTTTGGGACCATTTTTATATTTCCTGGGATATTTCAGGTGTACCCAGGTTGAGGTTCTTGTAAGCAGTGCAGCCCTCAATTTGGGGGTGGCTCTGTCTTATGGATTTTCAGTTTTCCCAAGGTATATTCCCTAGACTGGAAGTGCCCTTGGCTCTGTAGCTCTGTTGTTTACTTGTTTTAGGGAACACAATGCACTCCTCCAGTGAGGCAGTTGGCAACTTACATCCCGCCCATCAGCATAACAAGGCTCCCTGTTCTCCAGGGCCTGTCTTGCCTTTCTGGTTTTTACACATTTTGTGGATGTCCCTTTTGACCGGTGGGAAGTGATACTTCTTTGTAGTGCAGATTTGCATTGCCCGCTTGCTTGCTTGGCCAAAAAGGGCGTATGCGTTTTCTCCTGAATATATTCAGGAGAAAACGCATACGCCCTTTTTGGCCAAGTGCATCATTGTCGAAGTTGTGCCCCTCTTCCTGTGCTTTACAGGCGATTCTAACGTACCTCTTGAAATCTGTTTCCTGCTATTCTGCCTCGCATTCAAGTCCGCCTCGTTGCCTTCCCTCAACAGATTTTTGGACGATAGTTGGCCTTGATTACTCTGCCAGTTTGTGAATTGCTGTGCCCCTGAGCTCCATTTTTCAACTCGTTTTTTGTGAGCTGAACGCAAGTCCAAACATTTGGTTCAGGACCTATACTGGTTCCCGGTGGGTGGCTGAGACTTTGGTGAATTCTTCTTCCTGCCGGGAAATTAGAGTGACATGTGCCCATCCAAATGCCTAACAGCTACTCTCTCATTGGTTCTCCCTCTTCCCTTTCCTCCTCTGCCAAATGGGCAACCTGTGTGAACCAGGAGCTTAAAGGGGCTGTCTCTCCAAGTTGGGAGATTGTTAGTAAAGCTGTTGGAACGTCAAACCGGAGCACCAGGAGAGGGACTCTTCGTTGAGTTTTAGAAACCTTTCGTATTCACAGTGTGTCCATTCTCTAGGTTTCCCGTACATGTTATAGCTGTAGTAATATTCCCTTCAACCTGGAGAGGTGGGACCCATGGAATAGTTGCCATGCATTATTGCTTTAAAGGGTCTGCATTTGCTCACCCAATCTCACCAATCCTCTCAGTCCCAAGTGTCCAGCCTCATGCCACATCCAGCTGTCATCGTAGATAGGGTCATTCCAGGTTGCATCAGAGACCCTGAAGGAATTGTAAAGAATTTCCCTGTTTCTTTGTTCTGTTTTTGAAATTCCTTTTTAGAGTGGGTTTGAGCTGATTCTCGCTGCCATGTTTATGCCAGTCTAGACACACTTGATTCCCTTACGGAGACATATCAATACATAGGTTTTAAGATTCTTACTAGTCAGATCTATTCCTCTGCGGGAAATATGGGGTTTTGAGTCCCTTTCACTGAGGAAGGTGTAGGTCTTGTCTATTCCATAGTTGGTTTTTGGAACAGTACCTGTGCTTATATCAAACTCTGGTTTGATGCATCACCCCACCTCTCCTTCCCCCTTAAGCAGGCATAAGAGTGTTTTCTAAATGTGAGACTCTGTTCTCTTTCCTAACTCAGTTCATGTGTAGCCATGTTTACAGGATCTTCCTAAGTGATATCTTATGATAAGTTTCTTTTCCTGTGTGACTTCTTTCCCTTAGAATCATCGTACCTGAATCCACTCATTTTGCTGCTACTGGTCTTATGACATTGATTTCGTGGCTGAGGGATATTCCATCGTACGTAAGTTCCACAATGTTTGGAACCATTTTTATATTTCCTGGGATATTTCAGGTGTACCCAGGTTGAGGTTCTTGTAAGCAGTGTAGCCCTCAATTTGGGGGTGGCTCTGTCTTATGGATTTTCAGTTTTCCCAAGGTATATTCCCTAGACTGGAAGTGCCCTTGGCTCTGTAGCTCTGTTGTTTACTTGTTTTAGGGAACACAATGCACTCCTCCAGTGAGGCAGTTGGCAACTTACATCCCGCCCATCAGCATAACAAGGCTCCCTGTTCTCCAGGGCCTGTCTTGCCTTTCTGGTTTTTACACATTTTGTGGATGTCCCTTTTGACCGGTGGGAAGTGATACTTCTTTGAGGTGCAGATTTGCATTGCCCGCTTGCTTGCTTGGCCAAAAAGGGCGTATGCGTTTTCTCCTGAATATATTCAGGAGAAAACGCATACGCCCTTTTTGGCCAAGTGCATCATTGTCGAAGTTGTGCCCCTCTTCCTGTGCTTTACAGGCGATTCTAACGTACCTCTTGAAATCTGTTTCCTGCTATTCTGCCTCGCATTCAAGTCCGCCTCGTTGCCTTCCCTCAACAGATTTTTGGACGGTAGTTGGCCTTGATTACTCTGCCAGTTTGTGAATTGCTGTGCCCCTGAGCTCCATTTTTCAACTCGTTTTTTGTGAGCTGAACGCAAGTCCAAACATTTGGTTCAGGACCTATACTGGTTCCCGGTGGGTGGCTGAGACTTTGGTGAATTCTTCTTCCTGCCGGGAAATTAGAGTGACATGTGCCCATCCAAATGCCTAACAGCTACTCTCTCATTGGTTCTCCCTCTTCCCTTTCCTCCTCTGCCAAATGGGCAACCTGTGTGAACCAGGAGCTTAAAGGGGCTGTCTCTCCAAGTTGGGAGATTGATAGTAAAGCTGTTGGAAAGTCAAACCGGAGCACCAGGAGAGGGACTCTTCGTTGAGTTTTAGAAACCTTTCGTATTCACAGTGTGTCCATTCTCTAGGTTTCCCGTACATGTTATAGCTGTAGTAATATTCCCTTCAACCTGGAGAGGTGGGACCCATGGAATGGTTGCCATGCATTATTGCTTTAAAGGGTCTGCATTTGCTCACCCAATCTCACCAATCCTCTCAGTCCCAAGTGTCCAGCCTCATGCCACATCCAGCTGTCATCGTAGATAGGGTCATTCCAGGTTGCATCAGAGACCCTGAAGGAATTGTAAAGAATTTCCCTGTTTCTTTGTTCTGTTTTTGAAATTCCTTTTTAGAGTGGGTTTGAGCTGATTCTCGCTGCCATGTTTATGCCAGTCTAGACACACTTGATTCCCTTACGGAGACATATCAATACATAGGTTTTAAGATTCTTACTAGTCAGATCTATTCCTCTGCGGGAAATATGGGGTTTTGAGTCCCTTTCACTGAGGAAGGTGTACGTCTTGTCTATTCCATAGTTGGTTTTTGGAACAGTACCTGTGCTTATATCAAACTCTGGTTTGATGCATCACCCCACCTCTCCTTCCCCCTTAAGCAGGCATAAGAGTGTTTTCTAAATGTGAGACTCTGTTCTCTTTCCTAACTCAGTTCATGTGTAGCCATGTTTACAGGATCTTCCTAAGTGATATCTTATGATAAGTTTCTTTTCCTGTGTGACTTCTTTCCCTTAGAATCATCGTACCTGAATCCACTCATTTTGCTGCTACTGGTCTTATGACATTGATTTCGTGGCTGAGGGATATTCCATCGTACGTAAGTTCCACAATGTTTGGAACCATTTTTATATTTCCTGGGATATTTCAGGTGTACCCAGGTTGAGGTTCTTGTAAGCAGTGCAGCCCTCAATTTGGGGGTGGCTCTGTCTTATGGATTTTCAGTTTTCCCAAGGTATATTCCCTAGACTGGAAGTGCCCTTGGCTCTGTAGCTCTGTTGTTTACTTGTTTTAGGGAACACAATGCACTCCTCCAGTGAGGCAGTTGGCAACTTACATCCGGCCCATCAGCATAACAAGGCTCCCTGTTCTCCAGGGCCTGTCTTGCCTTTCTGGTTTTTACACATTTTGTGGATGTCCCTTTTGACCGGTGGGAAGTGATACTTCTTTGTAGTGCAGATTTGCATTGCCCGCTTGCTTGCTTGGCCAAAAAGGGCGTATGCGTTTTCTCCTGAATATATTCAGGAGAAAACGCATACGCCCTTTTTGGCCAAGTGCATCATTGTCGAAGTTGTGCCCCTCTTCCTGTGCTTTACAGGCGATTCTAACGTACCTCTTGAAATCTGTTTCCTGCTATTCTGCCTCGCATTCAAGTCCGCCTCGTTGCCTTCCCTCAACAGATTTTTGGACGATAGTTGGCCTTGATTACTCTGCCAGTTTGTGAATTGCTGTGCCCCTGAGCTCCATTTTTCAACTCGTTTTTTGTGAGCTGAACGCAAGTCCAAACATTTGGTTCAGGACCTATACTGGTTCCCGGTGGGTGGCTGAGACTTTGGTGAATTCTTCTTCCTGCCGGGAAATTAGAGTGACATGTGCCCATCCAAATGCCTAACAGCTACTCTCTCATTGGTTCTCCCTCTTCCCTTTCCTCCTCTGCCAAATGGGCAACCTGTGTGAACCAGGAGCTTAAAGGGGCTGTCTCTCCAAGTTGGGAGATTGATAGTAAAGCTGTTGGAAAGTCAAACCGGAGCACCAGGAGAGGGACTCTTCGTTGAGTTTTAGAAACCTTTTGTATTCACAGTGTGTCCATTCTCTAGGTTTCCCGTACATGTTATAGCTGTAGTAATATTCCCTTCAACCTGGAGAGGTGGGACCCATGGAATGGTTGCCATGCATTATTGCTTTAAAGGGTCTGCATTTGCTCACCCAATCTCACCAATCCTCTCAGTCCCAAGTGTCCAGCCTCATGCCACATCCAGCTGTCATCGTAGATAGGGTCATTCCAGGTTGCATCAGAGACCCTGAAGGAATTGTAAAGAATTTCCCTGTTTCTTTGTTCTGTTTTTGAAATTCCTTTTTAGAGTGGGTTTGAGCTGATTCTCGCTGCCATGTTTATGCCAGTCTAGACACACTTGATTCCCTTACGGAGACATATCAATACATAGGTTTTAAGATTCTTACTAGTCAGATCTATTCCTCTGCGGGAAATATGGGGTTTTGAGTCCCTTTCACTGAGGAAGGTGTAGGTCTTGTCTATTCCATAGTTGGTTTTTGGAACAGTACCTGTGCTTATATCAAACTCTGGTTTGATGCATCACCCCACCTCTCCTTCCCCCTTAAGCAGGCATAAGAGTGTTTTCTAAATGTGAGACTCTGTTCTCTTTCCTAACTCAGTTCATGTGTAGCCATGTTTACAGGATCTTCCTAAGTGATATCTTATGATAAGTTTCTTTTCCTGTGTGACTTCTTTCCCTTAGAATCATCGTACCTGAATCCACTCATTTTGCTGCTACTGGTCTTATGACATTGATTTCGTGGCTGAGGGATATTCCATCGTACGTAAGTTCCACAATGTTTGGAACCATTTTTATATTTCCTGGGATATTTCAGGTGTACCCAGGTTGAGGTTCTTGTAAGCAGTGCAGCCCTCAATTTGGGGGTGGCTCTGTCTTACGGATTTTCAGTTTTCCCAAGGTATATTCCCTAGACTGGAAGTGCCCTTGGCTCTGTAGCTCTGTTGTTTACTTGTTTTAGGGAACACAATGCACTCCTCCAGTGAGGCAGTTGGCAACTTACATCCCGCCCATCAGCATAACAAGGCTCCCTGTTCTCCAGGGCCTGTCTTGCCTTTCTGGTTTTTACACATTTTGTGGATGTCCCTTTTGACCGCTGGGAAGTGATACTTCTTTGAGGTGCAGATTTGCATTGCCCGCTTGCTTGCTTGGCCAAAAAGGGCGTATGCGTTTTCTCCTGAATATATTCAGGAGAAAACGCATACGCCCTTTTTGGCCAAGTGCATCATTGTCGAAGTTGTGCCCCTCTTCCTGTGCTTTACAGGCGATTCTAACGTCCCTCTTGAAATCTGTTTCCTGCTATTCTGCCTCGCATTCAAGTCCGCCTCGTTGCCTTCCCTCAACAGATTTTTGGACGATAGTTGGCCTTGATTACTCTGCCAGTTTGTGAATTGCTGTGCCCCTGAGCTCCATTTTTCAACTCGTTTTTTGTGAGCTGAACGCAAGTCCAAACATTTGGTTCAGGACCTATACTGGTTCCCGGTGGGTGGCTGAGACTTTGGTGAATTCTTCTTCCTGCCGGGAAATTAGAGTGACATGTGCCCATCCAAATGCCTAACAGCTACTCTCTCATTGGTTCTCCCTCTTCCCTTTCCTCCTCTGCCAAATGGGCAACCTGTGTGAACCAGGAGCTTAAAGGGGCTGTCTCTCCAAGTTGGGAGATTGATAGTAAAGCTGTTGGAAAGTCAAACCGGAGCACCAGGAGAGGGACTCTTCGTTGAGTTTTAGAAACCTTTCGTATTCACAGTGTGTCCATTCTCTAGGTTTCCCGTACATGTTATAGCTGTAGTAATATTCCCTTCAACCTGGAGAGGTGGGACCCATGGAATGGTTGCCATGCATTATTGCTTTAAAGGGTCTGCATTTGCTCACCCAATCTCACCAATCCTCTCAGTCCCAAGTGTCCAGCCTCATGCCACATCCAGCTGTCATCGTAGATAGGGTCATTCCAGGTTGCATCAGAGACCCTGAAGGAATTGTAAAGAATTTCCCTGTTTCTTTGTTTTGTTTTTGAAATTCCTTTTTAGAGTGGGTTTGAGCTGATTCTCGCTGCCATGTTTATGCCAGTCTAGACACACTTGATTCCCTTACGGAGACATATCAATACATAGGTTTTAAGATTCTTACTAGTCAGATCTATTCCTCTGCGGGAAATATGGGGTTTTGAGTCCCTTTCACTGAGGAAGGTGTAGGTCTTGTCTATTCCATAGTTGGTTTTTGGAACAGTACCTGTGCTTATATCAAACTCTGGTTTGATGCATCACCCCACCTCTCCTTCCCCCTTAAGCAGGCATAAGAGTGTTTTCTAAATGTGAGACTCTGTTCTCTTTCCTAACTCAGTTCATGTGTAGCCATGTTTACAGGATCTTCCTAAGTGATATCTTATGATAAGTTTCTTTTCCTGTGTGACTTCTTTCCCTTAGAATCATCGTACCTGAATCCACTCATTTTGCTGCTACTGGTCTTATGACATTGATTTCGTGGCTGAGGGATATTCCATCGTACGTAAGTTCCACAATGTTTGGGACCATTTTTATATTTCCTGGGATATTTCAGGTGTACCCAGGTTGAGGTTCTTGTAAGCAGTGCAGCCCTCAATTTGGGGGTGGCTCTGTCTTATGGATTTTCAGTTTTCCCAAGGTATATTCCCTAGACTGGAAGTGCCCTTGGCTCTGTAGCTCGGTTGTTTACTTGTTTTAGGGAACACAATGCACTCCTCCAGTGAGGCAGTTGGCAACTTACATCCCGCCCATCAGCATAACAAGGCTCCCTGTTCTCCAGGGCCTGTCTTGCCTTTCTGGTTTTTACACATTTTGTGGATGTCCCTTTTGACCGGTGGGAAGTGATACTTCTTTGTAGTGCAGATTTGCATTGCCCGCTTGCTTGCTTGGCCAAAAAGGGCGTATGCGTTTTCTCCTGAATATATTCAGGAGAAAACGCATACGCCCTTTTTGGCCAAGTGCATCATTGTCGAAGTTGTGCCCCTCTTCCTGTGCTTTACAGGCGATTCTAACGTACCTCTTGAAATCTGTTTCCTGCTATTCTGCCTCGCATTCAAGTCCGCCTCGTTGCCTTCCCTCAACAGATTTTTGGACGGTAGTTGGCCTTGATTACTCTGCCAGTTTGTGAATTGCTGTGCCCCTGAGCTCCATTTTTCAACTCGTTTTTTGTGAGCTGAACGCAAGTCCAAACATTTGGTTCAGGACCTATACTGGTTCCCGGTGGGTGGCTGAGACTTTGGTGAATTCTTCTTCCTGCCGGGAAATTAGAGTGACATGTGCCCATCCAAATGCCTAACAGCTACTCTCTCATTGGTTCTCCCTCTTCCCTTTCCTCCTCTGCCAAATGGGCAACCTGTGTGAACCAGGAGCTTAAAGGGGCTGTCTCTCCAAGTTGGGAGATTGATAGTAAAGCTGTTGGAACGTCAAACCGGAGCACCAGGAGAGGGACTCTTCGTTGAGTTTTAGAAACCTTTCGTATTCACAGTGTGTCCATTCTCTAGGTTTCCCGTACATGTTATAGCTGTAGTAATATTCCCTTCAACCTGGAGAGGTGGGACCCATGGAATGGTTGCCATGCATTATTGCTTTAAAGGGTCTGCATTTGCTCACCCAATCTCACCAATCCTCTCAGTCCCAAGTGTCCAGCCTCATGCCACATCCAGCTGTCATCGTAGATAGGGTCATTCCAGGTTGCATCAGAGACCCTGAAGGAATTGTAAAGAATTTCCCTGTTTCTTTGTTGTGTTTTTGAAATTCCTTTTTAGAGTGGGTTTGAGCTGATTCTCGCTGCCATGTTTATGCCAGTCTAGACACACTTGATTCCCTTACGGAGACATATCAATACATAGGTTTTAAGATTCTTACTAGTCAGATCTATTCCTCTGCGGGAAATATGGGGTTTTGAGTCCCTTTCACTGAGGAAGGTGTACGTCTTGTCTATTCCATAGTTGGTTTTTGGAACAGTACCTGTGCTTATATCAAACTCTGGTTTGATGCATCTCCCCACCTCTCCTTCCCCCTTAAGCAGGCATAAGAGTGTTTTCTAAATGTGAGACTCTGTTCTCTTTCCTAACTCAGTTCATGTGTAGCCATGTTTACAGGATCTTCCTAAGTGATATCTTATGATAAGTTTCTTTTCCTGTGTGACTTCTTTCCCTTAGAATCATCGTACCTGAATCCACTCATTTTGCTGCTACTGGTCTTATGACATTGATTTCGTGGCTGAGGGATATTCCATCGTACGTAAGTTCCACAATGTTTGGGACCATTTTTGTATTTCCTGGGATATTTCAGGTGTACCCAGGTTGAGGTTCTTGTAAGCAGTGCAGCCCTCAATTTGGGGGTGGCTCTGTCTTATGGATTTTCAGTTTTCCCAAGGTATATTCCCTAGACTGGAAGTGCCCTTGGCTCTGTAGCTCTGTTGTTTACTTGTTTTAGGGAACACAATGCACTCCTCCAGTGAGGCAGTTGGCAACTTACATCCGGCCCATCAGCATAACAAGGCTCCCTGTTCTCCAGGGCCTGTCTTGCCTTTCTGGTTTTTACACATTTTGTGGATGTCCCTTTTGACCGGTGGGAAGTGATACTTCTTTGTAGTGCAGATTTGCATTGCCCGCTTGCTTGCTTGGCCAAAAAGGGCGTATGCGTTTTCTCCTGAATATATTCAGGAGAAAACGCATACGCCCTTTTTGGCCAAGTGCATCATTGTCGAAGTTGTGCCCCTCTTCCTGTGCTTTACAGGCGATTCTAACGTACCTCTTGAAATCTGTTTCCTGCTATTCTGCCTCGCATTCAAGTCCGCCTCGTTGCCTTCCCTCAACAGATTTTTGGACGGTAGTTGGCCTTGATTACTCTGCCAGTTTGTGAATTGCTGTGCCCCTGAGCTCCATTTTTCAACTCGTTTTTTGTGAGCTGAACGCAAGTCCAAACATTTGGTTCAGGACCTATACTGGTTCCCGGTGGGTGGCTGAGACTTTGGTGAATTCTTCTTCCTGCCGGGAAATTAGAGTGACATGTGCCCATCCAAATGCCTAACAGCTACTCTCTCATTGGTTCTCCCTCTTCCCTTTCCTCCTCTGCCAAATGGGCAACCTGTGTGAACCAGGAGCTTAAAGGGGCTGTCTCTCCAAGTTGGGAGATTGATAGTAAAGCTGTTGGAAAGTCAAACCGGAGCACCAGGAGAGGGACTCTTCGTTGAGTTTTAGAAACCTTTCGTATTCACAGTGTGTCCATTCTCTAGGTTTCCCGTACATGTTATAGCTGTAGTAATATTCCCTTCAACCTGGAGAGGTGGGACCCATGGAATGGTTGCCATGCATTATTGCTTTAAAGGGTCTGCATTTGCTCACCCAATCTCACCAATCCTCTCAGTCCCAAGTGTCCAGCCTCATGCCACATCCAGCTGTCATCGTAGATAGGGTCATTCCAGGTTGCATCAGAGACCCTGAAGGAATTGTAAAGAATTTCCCTGTTTCTTTGTTGTGTTTTTGAAATTCCTTTTTAGAGTGGGTTTGAGCTGATTCTCGCTGCCATGTTTATGCCAGTCTAGACACACTTGATTCCCTTACGGAGACATATCAATACATAGGTTTTAAGATTCTTACTAGTCAGATCTATTCCTCTGCGGGAAATATGGGGTTTTGAGTCCCTTTCACTGAGGAAGGTGTAGGTCTTGTCTATTCCATAGTTGGTTTTTGGAACAGTACCTGTGCTTATATCAAACTCTGGTTTGATGCATCACCCCACCTCTCCTTCCCCCTTAAGCAGGCATAAGAGTGTTTTCTAAATGTGAGGCTCTGTTCTCTTTGCTAACTCAGTTCATGTGTAGCCATGTTTACAGGATCTTCCTAAGTGATATCTTATGATAAGTTTCTTTTCCTGTGTGACTTCTTTCCCTTAGAATCATCGTACCTGAATCCACTCATTTTGCTGCTACTGGTCTTATGACATTGATTTCGTGGCTGAGGGATATTCCATCGTACGTAAGTTCCACAATGTTTGGGACCATTTTTGTATTTCCTGGGATATTTCAGGTGTACCCAGGTTGAGGTTCTTGTAAGCAGTGCAGCCCTCAATTTGGGGGTGGCTCTGTCTTATGGATTTTCAGTTTTCCCAAGGTATATTCCCTAGACTGGAAGTGCCCTTGGCTCTGTAGCTCTGTTGTTTACTTGTTTTAGGGAACACAATGCACTCCTCCAGTGAGGCAGTTGGCAACTTACATCCCGCCCATCAGCATAACAAGGCTCCCTGTTCTCCAGGGCCTGTCTTGCCTTTCTGGTTTTTACACATTTTGTGGATGTCCCTTTTGACCGCTGGGAAGTGATACTTCTTTGTAGTGCAGATTTGCATTGCCCGCTTGCTTGCTTGGCCAAAAAGGGCGTATGCGTTTTCTCCTGAATATATTCAGGAGAAAACGCATACGCCCTTTTTGGCCAAGTGCATCATTGTCGAAGTTGTGCCCCTCTTCCTGTGCTTTACAGGCGATTCTAACGTACCTCTTGAAATCTGTTTCCTGCTATTCTGCCTCGCATTCAAGTCCGCCTCGTTGCCTTCCCTCAACAGATTTTTGGACGGTAGTTGGCCTTGATTACTCTGCCAGTTTGTGAATTGCTGTGCCCCTGAGCTCCATTTTTCAACTCGTTTTTTGTGAGCTGAACGCAAGTCCAAACATTTGGTTCAGGACCTATACTGGTTCCCGGTGGGTGGCTGAGACTTTGGTGAATTCTTCTTCCTGCCGGGAAATTAGAGTGACATGTGCCCATCCAAATGCCTAACAGCTACTCTCTCATTGGTTCTCCCTCTTCCCTTTCCTCCTCTGCCAAATGGGCAACCTGTGTGAACCAGGAGCTTAAAGGGGCTGTCTCTCCAAGTTGGGAGATTGATAGTAAAGCTGTTGGAACGTCAAACCGGAGCACCAGGAGAGGAACTCTTCGTTGAGTTTTAGAAACCTTTCGTATTCACAGTGTGTCCATTCTCTAGGTTTCCCGTACATGTTATAGCTGTAGTAATATTCCCTTCAACCTGGAGAGGTGGGACCCATGGAATGGTTGCCATGCATTATTGCTTTAAAGGGTCTGCATTTGCTCACCCAATCTCACCAATCCTCTCAGTCCCAAGTGTCCAGCCTCATGCCACATCCAGCTGTCATCGTAGATAGGGTCATTCCAGGTTGCATCAGAGACCCTGAAGGAATTGTAAAGAATTTCCCTGTTTCTTTGTTCTGTTTTTGAAATTCCTTTTTAGAGTGGGTTTGAGCTGATTCTCGCTGCCATGTTTATGCCAGTCTAGACACACTTGATTCCCTTACGGAGACATATCAATACATAGGTTTTAAGATTCTTACTAGTCAGATCTATTCCTCTGCGGGAAATATGGGGTTTTGAGTCCCTTTCACTGAGGAAGGTGTAGGTCTTGTCTATTCCATAGTTGGTTTTTGGAACAGTACCTGTGCTTATATCAAACTCTGGTTTGATGCATCACCCCACCTCTCCTTCCCCCTTAAGCAGGCATAAGAGTGTTTTCTAAATGTGAGGCTCTGTTCTCTTTGCTAACTCAGTTCATGTGTAGCCATGTTTACAGGATCTTCCTAAGTGATATCTTATGATAAGTTTCTTTTCCTGTGTGACTTCTTTCCCTTAGAATCATCGTACCTGAATCCACTCATTTTGCTGCTACTGGTCTTATGACATTGATTTCGTGGCTGAGGGATATTCCATCGTACGTAAGTTCCACAATGTTTGGGACCATTTTTGTATTTCCTGGGATATTTCAGGTGTACCCAGGTTGAGGTTCTTGTAAGCAGTGCAGCCCTCAATTTGGGGGTGGCTCTGTCTTATGGATTTTCAGTTTCCCAAGGTATATTCCCTAGACTGGAAGTGCCCTTGGCTCTGTAGCTCTGTTGTTTACTTGTTTTAGGGAACACAATGCACTCCTCCAGTGAGGCAGTTGGCAACTTACATCCCGCCCATCAGCATAACAAGGCTCCCTGTTCTCCAGGGCCTGTCTTGCCTTTCTGGTTTTTACACATTTTGTGGATGTCCCTTTTGACCGCTGGGAAGTGATACTTCTTTGTAGTGCAGATTTGCATTGCCCGCTTGCTTGCTTGGCCAAAAAGGGCGTATGCGTTTTCTCCTGAATATATTCAGGAGAAAACGCATACGCCCTTTTTGGCCAAGTGCATCATTGTCGAAGTTGTGCCCCTCTTCCTGTGCTTTACAGGCGATTCTAACGTACCTCTTGAAATCTGTTTCCTGCTATTCTGCCTCGCATTCAAGTCCGCCTCGTTGCCTTCCCTCAACAGATTTTTGGACGATAGTTGGCCTTGATTACTCTGCCAGTTTGTGAATTGCTGTGCCCCTGAGCTCCATTTTTCAACTCGTTTTTTGTGAGCTGAACGCAAGTCCAAACATTTGGTTCAGGACCTATACTGGTTCCCGGTGGGTGGCTGAGACTTTGGTGAATTCTTCTTCCTGCCGGGAAATTAGAGTGACATGTGCCCATCCAAATGCCTAACAGCTACTCTCTCATTGGTTCTCCCTCTTCCCTTTCCTCCTCTGCCAAATGGGCAACCTGTGTGAACCAGGAGCTTAAAGGGGCTGTCTCTCCAAGTTGGGAGATTGATAGTAAAGCTGTTGGAACGTCAAACCGGAGCACCAGGAGAGGGACTCTTCGTTGAGTTTTAGAAACCTTTCGTATTCACAGTGTGTCCATTCTCTAGGTTTCCCGTACATGTTATAGCTGTAGTAATATTCCCTTCAACCTGGAGAGGTGGGACCCATGGAATGGTTGCCATGCATTATTGCTTTAAAGGGTCTGCATTTGCTCACCCAATCTCACCAATCCTCTCAGTCCCAAGTGTCCAGCCTCATGCCACATCCAGCTGTCATCGTAGATAGGGTCATTCCAGGTTGCATCAGAGACCCTGAAGGAATTGTAAAGAATTTCCCTGTTTCTTTGTTCTGTTTTTGAAATTCCTTTTTAGAGTGGGTTTGAGCTGATTCTCGCTGCCATGTTTATGCCAGTCTAGACACACTTGATTCCCATACGGAGACATATCAATACATAGGTTTTAAGATTTTTACTAGTCAGATCTATTCCTCTGCGGGAAATATGGGGTTTTGAGTCCCTTTCACTGAGGAAGGTGTACGTCTTGTCTATTCCATAGTTGGTTTTTGGAACAGTACCTGTGCTTATATCAAACTCTGGTTTGATGCATCACCCCACCTCTCCTTCCCCCTTAAGCAGGCATAAGAGTGTTTTCTAAATGTGAGGCTCTGTTCTCTTTCCTAACTCAGTTCATGTGTAGCCATGTTTACAGGATCTTCCTAAGTGATATCTTATGATAAGTTTCTTTTCCTGTGTGACTTCTTTCCCTTAGAATCATCGTACCTGAATCCACTCATTTTGCTGCTACTGGTCTTATGACATTGATTTCGTGGCTGAGGGATATTCCATCGTACGTAAGTTCCACAATGTTTGGGACCATTTTTGTATTTCCTGGGATATTTCAGGTGTACCCAGGTTGAGGTTCTTGTAAGCAGTGCAGCCCTCCATTTGGGGGTGGCTCTGTCTTATGGATTTTCAGTTTTCCCAAGGTATATTCCCTAGACTGGAAGTGCCCTTGGCTCTGTAGCTCTGTTGTTTACTTGTTTTAGGGAACACAATGCACTCCTCCAGTGAGGCAGTTGGCAACTTACATCCGGCCCATCAGCATAACAAGGCTCCCTGTTCTCCAGGGCCTGTCTTGCCTTTCTGGTTTTTACACATTTTGTGGATGTCCCTTTTGACCGGTGGGAAGTGATACTACTTTGTATTGCAGATTTGCATTGCCCGCTTGCTTGCTTGGCCAAAAAGGGCGTATGCGTTTTCTCCTGAATATATTCAGGAGAAAACGCATACGCCCTTTTTGGCCAAGTGCATCATTGTCGAAGTTGTGCCCCTCTTCCTGTGCTTTACAGGCGATTCTAACGTACCTCTTGAAATCTGTTTCCTGCTATTCTGCCTCGCATTCAAGTCCGCCTCGTTGCCTTCCCTCAACAGATTTTTGGACGATAGTTGGCCTTGATTACTCTGCCAGTTTGTGAATTGCTGTGCCCCTGAGCTCCATTTTTCAACTCGTTTTTTGTGAGCTGAACGCAAGTCCAAACATTTGGTTCAGGACCTATACTGGTTCCCGGTGGGTGGCTGAGACTTTGGTGAATTCTTCTTCCTGCCGGGAAATTAGAGTGACATGTGCCCATCCAAATGCCTAACAGCTACTCTCTCATTGGTTCTCCCTCTTCCCTTTCCTCCTCTGCCAAATGGGCAACCTGTGTGAACCAGGAGCTTAAAGGGGCTGTCTCTCCAAGTTGGGAGATTGATAGTAAAGCTGTTGGAAAGTCAAACCGGAGCACCAGGAGAGGGACTCTTCGTTGAGTTTTAGAAACCTTTCGTATTCACAGTGTGTCCATTCTCTAGGTTTCCCGTACATGTTATAGCTGTAGTAATATTCCCTTCAACCTGGAGAGGTGGGACCCATGGAATGGTTGCCATGCATTATTGCTTTAAAGGGTCTGCATTTGCTCACCCAATCTCACCAATCCTCTCAGTCCCAAGTGTCCAGCCTCATGCCACATCCAGCTGTCATCGTAGATAGGGTCATTCCAGGTTGCATCAGAGACCCTGAAGGAATTGTAAAGAATTTCCCTGTTTCTTTGTTCTGTTTTTGAAATTCCTTTTTAGAGTGGGTTTGAGCTGATTCTCGCTGCCATGTTTATGCCAGTCTAGACACACTTGATTCCCTTACGGAGACATATCAATACATAGGTTTTAAGATTCTTACTAGTCAGATCTATTCCTCTGCGGGAAATATGGGGTTTTGAGTCCCTTTCACTGAGGAAGGTGTAGGTCTTGTCTATTCCATAGTTGGTTTTTGGAACAGTACCTGTGCTTATATCAAACTCTGGTTTGATGCATCACCCCACCTCTCCTTCCCCCTTAAGCAGGCATAAGAGTGTTTTCTAAATGTGAGGCTCTGTTCTCTTTGCTAACTCAGTTCATGTGTAGCCATGTTTACAGGATCTTCCTAAGTGATATCTTATGATAAGTTTCTTTTCCTGTGTGACTTCTTTCCCTTAGAATCATCGTACCTGAATCCACTCATTTTGCTGCTACTGGTCTTATGACATTGATTTCGTGGCTGAGGGATATTCCATCGTACGTAAGTTCCACAATGTTTGGGACCATTTTTGTATTTCCTGGGATATTTCAGGTGTACCCAGGTTGAGGTTCTTGTAAGCAGTGCAGCCCTCCATTTGGGGGTGGCTCTGTCTTATGGATTTTCAGTTTTCCCAAGGTATATTCCCTAGACTGGAAGTGCCCTTGGCTCTGTAGCTCTGTTGTTTACTTGTTTTAGGGAACACAATGCACTCCTCCAGTGAGGCAGTTGGCAACTTACATCCCGCCCATCAGCATAACAAGGCTCCCTGTTCTCCAGGGCCTGTCTTGCCTTTCTGGTTTTTACACATTTTGTGGATGTCCCTTTTGACCGGTGGGAAGTGATACTTCTTTGTAGTGCAGATTTGCATTGCCCGCTTGCTTGCTTGGCCAAAAAGGGCGTATGCGTTTTCTCCTGAATATATTCAGGAGAAAATGCATACGCCCTTTTTGGCCAAGTGCATCATTGTCGAAGTTGTGCCCCTCTTCCTGTGCTTTACAGGCGATTCTAACGTACCTCTTGAAATCTGTTTCCTGCTCTTCTGCCTCGCATTCAAGTCCGCCTCGTTGCCTTCCCTCAACAGATTTTTGGACGATAGTTGGCCTTGATTACTCTGCCAGTTTGTGAATTGCTGTGCCCCTGAGCTCCATTTTTCAACTCGTTTTTTGTGAGCTGAACGCAAGTCCAAACATTTGGTTCAGGACCTATACTGGTTCCCGGTGGGTGGCTGAGACTTTGGTGAATTCTTCTTCCTGCCGGGAAATTAGAGTGACATGTGCCCATCCAAATGCCTAACAGCTACTCTCTCATTGGTTCTCCCTCTTCCCTTTCCTCCTCTGCCAAATGGGCAACCTGTGTGAACCAGGAGCTTAAAGGGGCTGTCTCTCCAAGTTGGGAGATTGATAGTAAAGCTGTTGGAACGTCAAACCGGAGCACCAGGAGAGGGACTCTTCGTTGAGTTTTAGAAACCTTTCGTATTCACAGTGTGTCCATTCTCTAGGTTTCCCGTACATGTTATAGCTGTAGTAATATTCCCTTCAACCTGGAGAGGTGGGACCCATGGAATGGTTGCCATGCATTATTGCTTTAAAGGGTCTGCATTTGCTCACCCAATCTCACCAATCCTCTCAGTCCCAAGTGTCCAGCCTCATGCCACATCCAGCTGTCATCGTAGATAGGGTCATTCCAGGTTGCATCAGAGACCCTGAAGGAATTGTAAAGAATTTCCCTGTTTCTTTGTTCTGTTTTTGAAATTCCTTTTTAGAGTGGGTTTGAGCTGATTCTCGCTGCCATGTTTATGCCAATCTAGACACACTTGATTCCCATACGGAGACATATCAATACATAGGTTTTAAGATTCTTACTAGTCAGATCTATTCCTCTGCGGGAAATATGGGGTTTTGAGTCCCTTTCACTGAGGAAGGTGTACGTCTTGTCTATTCCATAGTTGGTTTTTGGAACAGTACCTGTGCTTATATCAAACTCTGGTTTGATGCATCACCCCACCTCTCCTTCCCCCTTAAGCAGGCATAAGAGTGTTTTCTAAATGTGAGGCTCTGTTCTCTTTCCTAACTCAGTTCATGTGTAGCCATGTTTACAGGATCTTCCTAAGTGATATCTTATGATAAGTTTCTTTTCCTGTGTGACTTCTTTCCCTTAGAATCATCGTACCTGAATCCACTCATTTTGCTGCTACTGGTCTTATGACATTGATTTCGTGGCTGAGGGATATTCCATCGTACGTAAGTTCCACAATGTTTGGAACCATTTTTGTATTTCCTGGGATATTTCAGGTGTACCCAGGTTGAGGTTCTTGTAAGCAGTGCAGCCCTCCATTTGGGGGTGGCTCTGTCTTATGGATTTTCAGTTTTCCCAAGGTATATTCCCTAGACTGGAAGTGCCCTTGGCTCTGTAGCTCTGTTGTTTACTTGTTTTAGGGAACACAATGCACTCCTCCAGTGAGGCAGTTGGCAACTTACATCCCGCCCATCAGCATAACAAGGCTCCCTGTTCTCCAGGGCCTGTCTTGCCTTTCTGGTTTTTACACATTTTGTGGATGTCCCTTTTGACCGGTGGGAAGTGATACTTCTTTGTAGTGCAGATTTGCATTGCCCGCTTGCTTGCTTGGCCAAAAAGGGCGTATGCGTTTTCTCCTGAATATATTCAGGAGAAAACGCATACGCCCTTTTTGGCCAAGTGCATCATTGTCGAAGTTGTGCCCCTCTTCCTGTGCTTTACAGGCGATTCTAACGTACCTCTTGAAATCTGTTTCCTGCTATTCTGCCTCGCATTCAAGTCCGCCTCGTTGCCTTCCCTCAACAGATTTTTGGACGGTAGTTGGCCTTGATTACTCTGCCAGTTTGTGAATTGCTGTGCCCCTGAGCTCCATTTTTCAACTCGTTTTTTGTGAGCTGAACGCAAGTCCAAACATTTGGTTCAGGACCTATACTGGTTCCCGGTGGGTGGCTGAGACTTTGGTGAATTCTTCTTCCTGCCGGGAAATTAGAGTGACATGTGCCCATCCAAATGCCTAACAGCTACTCTCTCATTGGTTCTCCCTCTTCCCTTTCCTCCTCTGCCAAATGGGCAACCTGTGTGAACCAGGAGCTTAAAGGGGCTGTCTCTCCAAGTTGGGAGATTGATAGTAAAGCTGTTGGAAAGTCAAACCGGAGCACCAGGAGAGGGACTCTTCGTTGAGTTTTAGAAACCTTTCGTATTCACAGTGTGTCCATTCTCTAGGTTTCCCGTACATGTTAAAGCTGCAGTAATATTCCCTTCAACCTGGAGAGGTGGGACCCATGGAATGGTTGCCATGCATTATTGCTTTAAAGGGTCTGCATTTGCTCACCCAATCTCACCAATCCTCTCAGTCCCAAGTGTCCAGCCTCATGCCACATCCAGCTGTCATCGTAGATAGGGTCATTCCAGGTTGCATCAGAGACCCTGAAGGAATTGTAAAGAATTTCCCTGTTTCTTTGTTCTGTTTTTGAAATTCCTTTTTAGAGTGGGTTTGAGCTGATTCTCGCTGCCATGTTTATGCCAGTCTAGACACACTTGATTCCCTTACGGAGACATATCAATACATAGGTTTTAAGATTCTTACTAGTCAGATCTATTCCTCTGCGGGAAATATGGGGTTTTGAGTCCCTTTCACTGAGGAAGGTGTAGGTCTTGTCTATTCCATAGTTGGTTTTTGGAACAGTACCTGTGCTTATATCAAACTCTGGTTTGATGCATCACCCCACCTCTCCTTCCCCCTTAAGCAGGCATAAGAGTGTTTTCTAAATGTGAGACTCTGTTCTCTTTCCTAACTCAGTTCATGTGTAGCCATGTTTACAGGATCTTCCTAAGTGATATCTTATGATAAGTTTCTTTTCCTGTGTGACTTCTTTCCCTTAGAATCATCGTACCTGAATCCACTCATTTTGCTGCTACTGGTCTTATGACATTGATTTCGTGGCTGAGGGATATTCCATCGTACGTAAGTTCCACAATGTTTGGGACCATTTTTGTATTTCCTGGGATATTTCAGGTGTACCCAGGTTGAGGTTCTTGTAAGCAGTGCAGCCCTCCATTTGGGGGTGGCTCTGTCTTATGGATTTTCAGTTTTCCCAAGGTATATTCCCTAGACTGGAAGTGCCCTTGGCTCTGTAGCTCTGTTGTTTACTTGTTTTAGGGAACACAATGCACTCCTCCAGTGAGGCAGTTGGCAACTTACATCCGGCCCATCAGCATAACAAGGCTCCCTGTTCTCCAGGGCCTGTCTTGCCTTTCTGGTTTTTACACATTTTGTGGATGTCCCTTTTGACCGGTGGGAAGTGATACTTCTTTGAGGTGCAGATTTGCATTGCCCGCTTGCTTGCTTGGCCAAAAAGGGCGTATGCGTTTTCTCCTGAATATATTCAGGAGAAAACGCATACGCCCTTTTTGGCCAAGTGCATCATTGTCGAAGTTGTGCCCCTCTTCCTGTGCTTTACAGGCGATTCTAACGTACCTCTTGAAATCTGTTTCCTGCTATTCTGCCTCGCATTCAAGTCCGCCTCGTTGCCTTCCCTCAACAGATTTTTGGACGATAGTTGGCCTTGATTACTCTGCCAGTTTGTGAATTGCTGTGCCCCTGAGCTCCATTTTTCAACTCGTTTTTTGTGAGCTGAACGCAAGTCCAAACATTTGGTTCAGGACCTATACTGGTTCCCGGTGGGTGGCTGAGACTTTGGTGAATTCTTCTTCCTGCCGGGAAATTAGAGTGACATGTGCCCATCCAAATGCCTAACAGCTACTCTCTCATTGGTTCTCCCTCTTCCCTTTCCTCCTCTGCCAAATGGGCAACCTGTGTGAACCAGGAGCTTAAAGGGGCTGTCTCTCCAAGTTGGGAGATTGATAGTAAAGCTGTTGGAAAGTCAAACCGGAGCACCAGGAGAGGGACTCTTCGTTGAGTTTTAGAAACCTTTCGTATTCACAGTGTGTCCATTCTCTAGGTTTCCCGTACATGTTATAGCTGTAGTAATATTCCCTTCAACCTGGAGAGGTGGGACCCATGGAATGGTTGCCATGCATTATTGCTTTAAAGGGTCTGCATTTGCTCACCCAATCTCACCAATCCTCTCAGTCCCAAGTGTCCAGCCTCATGCCACATCCAGCTGTCATCGTAGATAGGGTCATTCCAGGTTGCATCAGAGACCCTGAAGGAATTGTAAAGAATTTCCCTGTTTCTTTGTTCTGTTTTTGAAATTCCTTTTTAGAGTGGGTTTGAGCTGATTCTCGCTGCCATGTTTATGCCAGTCTAGACACACTTGATTCCCTTACGGAGACATATCAATACATAGGTTTTAAGATTCTTACTAGTCAGATCTATTCCTCTGCGGGAAATATGGGGTTTTGAGTCCCTTTCACTGAGGAAGGTGTGCGTCTTGTCTATTCCATAGTTGGTTTTTGGAACAGTACCTGTGCTTATATCAAACTCTGGTTTGATGCATCACCCCACCTCTCCTTCCCCCTTAAGCAGGCATATGAGTGTTTTCTAAATGTGAGGCTCTGTTCTCTTTCCTAACTCAGTTCATGTGTAGCCATGTTTACAGGATCTTCCTAAGTGATATCTTATGATAAGTTTCTTTTCCTGTGTGACTTCTTTCCCTTAGAATCATCGTACCTGAATCCACTCATTTTGCTGCTACTGGTCTTATGACATTGATTTCGTGGCTGAGGGATATTCCATCGTACGTAAGTTCCACAATGTTTGGGACCATTTTTGTATTTCCTGGGATATTTCAGGTGTACCCAGGTTGAGGTTCTTGTAAGCAGTGCAGCCCTCCATTTGGGGGTGGCTCTGTCTTATGGATTTTCAGTTTTCCCAAGGTATATTCCCTAGACTGGAAGTGCCCTTGGCTCTGTAGCTCTGTTGTTTACTTCTTTTAGTGAACACAATGCACTCCTCCAGTGAGGCAGTTGGCAACTTACATCCGGCCCATCAGCATAACAAGGCTCCCTGTTCTCCAGGGCCTGTCTTGCCTTTCTGGTTTTTACACATTTTGTGGATGTCCCTTTTGACCGGTGGGAAGTGATACTTCTTTGTAGTGCAGATTTGCATTGCCCGCTTGCTTGCTTGGCCAAAAAGGGCGTATGCGTTTTCTCCTGAATATATTCAGGAGAAAACGCATACGCCCTTTTTGGCCAAGTGCATCATTGTCGAAGTTGTGCCCCTCTTCCTGTGCTTTACAGGCGATTCTAACGTACCTCTTGAAATCTGTTTCCTGCTCTTCTGCCTCGCATTCAAGTCCGCCTCGTTGCCTTCCCTCAACAGATTTTTGGACGATAGTTGGCCTTGATTACTCTGCCAGTTTGTGAATTGCTGTGCCCCTGAGCTCCATTTTTCAACTCGTTTTTTGTGAGCTGAACGCAAGTCCAAACATTTGGTTCAGGACCTATACTGGTTCCCGGTGGGTGGCTGAGACTTTGGTGAATTCTTCTTCCTGCCGGGAAATTAGAGTGACATGTGCCCATCCAAATGCCTAACAGCTACTCTCTCATTGGTTCTCCCTCTTCCCTTTCCTCCTCTGCCAAATGGGCAACCTGTGTGAACCAGGAGCTTAAAGGGGCTGTCTCTCCAAGTTGGGAGATTGATAGTAAAGCTGTTGGAAAGTCAAACCGGAGCACCAGGAGAGGGACTCTTCGTTGAGTTTTAGAAACCTTTCGTATTCACAGTGTGTCCATTCTCTAGGTTTCCCGTACATGTTATAGCTGTAGTAATATTCCCTTCAACCTGGAGAGGTGGGACCCATGGAATGGTTGCCATGCATTATTGCTTTAAAGGGTCTGCATTTGCTCACCCAATCTCACCAATCCTCTCAGTCCCAAGTGTCCAGCCTCATGCCACATCCAGCTGTCATCGTAGATAGGGTCATTCCAGGTTGCATCAGAGACCCTGAAGGAATTGTAAAGAATTTCCCTGTTTCTTTGTTCTGTTTTTGAAATTCCTTTTTAGAGTGGGTTTGAGCTGATTCTCGCTGCCATGTTTATGCCAGTCTAGACACACTTGATTCCCTTACGGAGACATATCAATACATAGGTTTTAAGATTCTTACTAGTCAGATCTATTCCTCTGCGGGAAATATGGGGTTTTGAGTCCCTTTCACTGAGGAAGGTGTACGTCTTGTCTATTCCATAGTTGGTTTTTGGAACAGTACCTGTGCTTATATCAAACTCTGGTTTGATGCATCACCCCACCTCTCCTTCCCCCTTAAGCAGGCATAAGAGTGTTTTCTAAATGTGAGGCTCTGTTCTCTTTGCTAACTCAGTTCATGTGTAGCCATGTTTACAGGATCTTCCTAAGTGATATCTTATGATAAGTTTCTTTTCCTGTGTGACTTCTTTCCCTTAGAATCATCGTACCTGAATCCACTCATTTTGCTGCTACTGGTCTTATGACATTGATTTCGTGGCTGAGGGATATTCCATCGTACGTAAGTTCCACAATGTTTGGGACCATTTTTGTATTTCCTGGGATATTTCAGGTGTACCCAGGTTGAGGTTCTTGTAAGCAGTGCAGCCCTCCATTTGGGGGTGGCTCTGTCTTATGGATTTTCAGTTTTCCCAAGGTATATTCCCTAGACTGGAAGTGCCCTTGGCTCTGTAGCTCTGTTGTTTACTTGTTTTAGGGAACACAATGCACTCCTCCAGTGAGGCAGTTGGCAACTTACATCCGGCCCATCAGCATAACAAGGCTCCCTGTTCTCCAGGGCCTGTCTTGCCTTTCTGGTTTTTACACATTTTGTGGATGTCCCTTTTGACCGGTGGGAAGTGATACTTCTTTGTAGTGCAGATTTGCATTGCCCGCTTGCTTGCTTGGCCAAAAAGGGCGTATGCGTTTTCTCCTGAATATATTCAGGAGAAAACGCATACGCCCTTTTTGGCCAAGTGCATCATTGTCGAAGTTGTGCCCCTCTTCCTGTGCTTTACAGGCGATTCTAACGTACCTCTTGAAATCTGTTTCCTGCTATTCTGCCTCGCATTCAAGTCCGCCTCGTTGCCTTCCCTCAACAGATTTTTGGACGATAGTTGGCCTTGATTACTCTGCCAGTTTGTGAATTGCTGTGCCCCTGAGCTCCATTTTTCAACTCGTTTTTTGTGAGCTGAACGCAAGTCCAAACATTTGGTTCAGGACCTATACTGGTTCCCGGTGGGTGGCTGAGACTTTGGTGAATTCTTCTTCCTGCCGGGAAATTAGAGTGACATGTGCCCATCCAAATGCCTAACAGCTACTCTCTCATTGGTTCTCCCTCTTCCCTTTCCTCCTCTGCCAAATGGGCAACCTGTGTGAACCAGGAGCTTAAAGGGGCTGTCTCTCCAAGTTGGGAGATTGATAGTAAAGCTGTTGGAACGTCAAACCGGAGCACCAGGAGAGGGACTCTTCGTTGAGTTTTAGAAACCTTTCGTATTCACAGTGTGTCCATTCTCTAGGTTTCCCGTACATGTTATAGCTGTAGTAATATTCCCTTCAACCTGGAGAGGTGGGACCCATGGAATGGTTGCCATGCATTATTGCTTTAAAGGGTCTGCATTTGCTCACCCAATCTCACCAATCCTCTCAGTCCCAAGTGTCCAGCCTCATGCCACATCCAGCTGTCATCGTAGATAGGGTCATTCCAGGTTGCATCAGAGACCCTGAAGGAATTGTAAAGAATTTCCCTGTTTCTTTGTTCTGTTTTTGAAATTCCTTTTTAGAGTGGGTTTGAGCTGATTCTCGCTGCCATGTTTATGCCAGTCTAGACACACTTGATTCCCTTACGGAGACATATCAATACATAGGTTTTAAGATTCTTACTAGTCAGATCTATTCCTCTGCGGGAAATATGGGGTTTTGAGTCCCTTTCACTGAGGAAGGTGTAGGTCTTGTCTATTCCATAGTTGGTTTTTGGAACAGTACCTGTGCTTATATCAAACTCTGGTTTGATGCATCACCCCACCTCTCCTTCCCCCTTAAGCAGGCATAAGAGTGTTTTCTAAATGTGAGGCTCTGTTCTCTTTGCTAACTCAGTTCATGTGTAGCCATGTTTACAGGATCTTCCTAAGTGATATCTTATGATAAGTTTCTTTTCCTGTGTGACTTCTTTCCCTTAGAATCATCGTACCTGAATCCACTCATTTTGCTGCTACTGGTCTTATGACATTGATTTCGTGGCTGAGGGATATTCCATCGTACGTAAGTTCCACAATGTTTGGGACCATTTTTGTATTTCCTGGGATATTTCAGGTGTACCCAGGTTGAGGTTCTTGTAAGCAGTGCAGCCCTCAATTTGGGGGTGGCTCTGTCTTATGGATTTTCAGTTTTCCCAAGGTATATTCCCTAGACTGGAAGTGCCCTTGGCTCTGTAGCTCTGTTGTTTACTTGTTTTAGGGAACACAATGCACTCCTCCAGTGAGGCGGTTGGCAACTTACATCCGGCCCATCAGCATAACAAGGCTCCCTGTTCTCCAGGGCCTGTCTTGCCTTTCTGGTTTTTACACATTTTGTGGATGTCCCTTTTGACCGGTGGGAAGTGATACTTCTTTGTAGTGCAGATTTGCATTGCCCGCTTGCTTGCTTGGCCAAAAAGGGCGTATGCGTTTTCTCCTGAATATATTCAGGAGAAAACGCATACGCCCTTTTTGGCCAAGTGCATCATTGTCGAAGTTGTGCCCCTCTTCCTGTGCTTTACAGGCGATTCTAACGTACCTCTTGAAATCTGTTTCCTGCTATTCTGCCTCGCATTCAAGTCCGCCTCGTTGCCTTCCCTCAACAGATTTTTGGACGATAGTTGGCCTTGATTACTCTGCCAGTTTGTGAATTGCTGTGCCCCTGAGCTCCATTTTTCAACTCGTTTTTTGTGAGCTGAACGCAAGTCCAAACATTTGGTTCAGGACCTATACTGGTTCCCGGTGGGTGGCTGAGACTTTGGTGAATTCTTCTTCCTGCCGGGAAATTAGAGTGACATGTGCCCATCCAAATGCCTAACAGCTACTCTCTCATTGGTTCTCCCTCTTCCCTTTCCTCCTCTGCCAAATGGGCAACCTGTGTGAACCAGGAGCTTAAAGGGGCTGTCTCTCCAAGTTGGGAGATTGATAGTAAAGCTGTTGGAAAGTCAAACCGGAGCACCAGGAGAGGGACTCTTCGTTGAGTTTTAGAAACCTTTCGTATTCACAGTGTGTCCATTCTCTAGGTTTCCCGTACATGTTATAGCTGTAGTAATATTCCCTTCAACCTGGAGAGGTGGGACCCATGGAATGGTTGCCATGCATTATTGCTTTAAAGGGTCTGCATTTGCTCACCCAATCTCACCAATCCTCTCAGTCCCAAGTGTCCAGCCTCATGCCACATCCAGCTGTCATCGTAGATAGGGTCATTCCAGGTTGCATCAGAGACCCTGAAGGAATTGTAAAGAATTTCCCTGTTTCTTTGTTCTGTTTTTGAAATTCCTTTTTAGAGTGGGTTTGAGCTGATTCTCGCTGCCATGTTTATGCCAGTCTAGACACACTTGATTCCCTTACGGAGACATATCAATACATAGGTTTTAAGATTCTTACTAGTCAGATCTATTCCTCTGCGGGAAATATGGGGTTTTGAGTCCCTTTCACTGAGGAAGGTGTAGGTCTTGTCTATTCCATAGTTGGTTTTTGGAACAGTACCTGTGCTTATATCAAACTCTGGTTTGATGCATCACCCCACCTCTCCTTCCCCCTTAAGCAGGCATAAGAGTGTTTTCTAAATGTGAGGCTCTGTTCTCTTTGCTAACTCAGTTCATGTGTAGCCATGTTTACAGGATCTTCCTAAGTGATATCTTATGATAAGTTTCTTTTCCTGTGTGACTTCTTTCCCTTAGAATCATCGTACCTGAATCCACTCATTTTGCTGCTACTGGTCTTATGACATTGATTTCGTGGCTGAGGGATATTCCATCGTACGTAAGTTCCACAATGTTTGGGACCATTTTTGTATTTCCTGGGATATTTCAGGTGTACCCAGGTTGAGGTTCTTGTAAGCAGTGCAGCCCTCAATTTGGGGGTGGCTCTGTCTTATGGATTTTCAGTTTTCCCAAGGTATATTCCCTAGACTGGAAGTGCCCTTGGCTCTGTAGCTCTGTTGTTTACTTGTTTTAGGGAACACAATGCACTCCTCCAGTGAGGCAGTTGGCAACTTACATCCCGCCCATCAGCATAACAAGGCTCCCTGTTCTCCAGGGCCTGTCTTGCCTTTCTGGTTTTTACACATTTTGTGGATGTCCCTTTTGACCGGTGGGAAGTGATACTTCTTTGTAGTGCAGATTTGCATTGCCCGCTTGCTTGCTTGGCCAAAAAGGGCGTATGCGTTTTCTCCTGAATATATTCAGGAGAAAACGCATACGCCCTTTTTGGCCAAGTGCATCATTGTCGAAGTTGTGCCCCTCTTCCTGTGCTTTACAGGCGATTCTAACGTACCTCTTGAAATCTGTTTCCTGCTATTCTGCCTCGCATTCAAGTCCGCCTCGTTGCCTTCCCTCAACAGATTTTTGGACGATAGTTGGCCTTGATTACTCTGCCAGTTTGTGAATTGCTGTGCCCCTGAGCTCCATTTTTCAACTCGTTTTTTGTGAGCTGAACGCAAGTCCAAACATTTGGTTCAGGACCTATACTGGTTCCCGGTGGGTGGCTGAGACTTTGGTGAATTCTTCTTCCTGCCGGGAAATTAGAGTGACATGTGCCCATCCAAATGCCTAACAGCTACTCTCTCATTGGTTCTCCCTCTTCCCTTTCCTCCTCTGCCAAATGGGCAACCTGTGTGAACCAGGAGCTTAAAGGGGCTGTCTCTCCAAGTTGGGAGATTGATAGTAAAGCTGTTGGAACGTCAAACCGGAGCACCAGGAGAGGGACTCTTCGTTGAGTTTTAGAAACCTTTCGTATTCACAGTGTGTCCATTCTCTAGGTTTCCCGTACATGTTATAGCTGTAGTAATATTCCCTTCAACCTGGAGAGGTGGGACCCATGGAATGGTTGCCATGCATTATTGCTTTAAAGGGTCTGCATTTGCTCACCCAATCTCACCAATCCTCTCAGTCCCAAGTGTCCAGCCTCATGCCACATCCAGCTGTCATCGTAGATAGGGTCATTCCAGGTTGCATCAGAGACCCTGAAGGAATTGTAAAGAATTTCCCTGTTTCTTTGTTCTGTTTTTGAAATTCCTTTTTAGAGTGGGTTTGAGCTGATTCTCGCTGCCATGTTTATGCCAGTCTAGACACACTTGATTCCCTTACGGAGACATATCAATACATAGGTTTTAAGATTCTTACTAGTCAGATCTATTCCTCTGCGGGAAATATGGGGTTTTGAGTCCCTGTCACTGAGGAAGGTGTAGGTCTTGTCTATTCCATAGTTGGTTTTTGGAACAGTACCTGTGCTTATATCAAACTCTGGTTTGATGCATCACCCCACCTCTCCTTCCCCCTTAAGCAGGCATAAGAGTGTTTTCTAAATGTGAGGCTCTGTTCTCTTTGCTAACTCAGTTCATGTGTAGCCATGTTTACAGGATCTTCCTAAGTGATATCTTATGATAAGTTTCTTTTCCTGTGTGACTTCTTTCCCTTAGAATCATCGTACCTGAATCCACTCATTTTGCTGCTACTGGTCTTATGACATTGATTTCGTGGCTGAGGGATATTCCATCGTACGTAAGTTCCACAATGTTTGGGACCATTTTTGTATTTCCTGGGATATTTCAGGTGTACCCAGGTTGAGGTTCTTGTAAGCAGTGCAGCCCTCAATTTGGGGGTGGCTCTGTCTTATGGATTTTCAGTTTTCCCAAGGTATATTCCCTAGACTGGAAGTGCCCTTGGCTCTGTAGCTCTGTTGTTTACTTGTTTTAGGGAACACAATGCACTCCTCCAGTGAGGCAGTTGGCAACTTACATCCCGCCCATCAGCATAACAAGGCTCCCTGTTCTCCAGGGCCTGTCTTGCCTTTCTGGTTTTTACACATTTTGTGGATGTCCCTTTTGACCGGTGGGAAGTGATACTTCTTTGTAGTGCAGATTTGCATTGCCCGCTTGCTTGCTTGGCCAAAAAGGGCGTATGCGTTTTCTCCTGAATATATTCAGGAGAAAACGCATACGCCCTTTTTGGCCAAGTGCATCATTGTCGAAGTTGTGCCCCTCTTCCTGTGCTTTACAGGCGATTCTAACGTACCTCTTGAAATCTGTTTCCTGTTATTCTGCCTCGTATTCAAGTCCGCCTCGTTGCCTTCCCTCAACAGATTTTTGGACGATAGTTGGCCTTGATTACTCTGCCAGTTTGTGAATTGCTGTGCCCCTGAGCTCCATTTTTCAACTCGTTTTTTGTGAGCTGAACGCAAGTCCAAACATTTGGTTCAGGACCTATACTGGTTCCCGGTGGGTGGCTGAGACTTTGGTGAATTCTTCTTCCTGCCGGGAAATTAGAGTGACATGTGCCCATCCAAATGCCTAACAGCTACTCTCTCATTGGTTCTCCCTCTTCCCTTTCCTCCTCTGCCAAATGGGCAACCTGTGTGAACCAGGAGCTTAAAGGGGCTGTCTCTCCAAGTTGGGAGATTGATAGTAAAGCTGTTGGAACGTCAAACCGGAGCACCAGGAGAGGGACTCTTCGTTGAGTTTTAGAAACCTTTCGTATTCACAGTGTGTCCATTCTCTAGGTTTCCCGTACATGTTATAGCTGTAGTAATATTCCCTTCAACCTGGAGAGGTGGGACCCATGGAATGGTTGCCATGCATTATTGCTTTAAAGGGTCTGCATTTGCTCACCCAATCTCACCAATCCTCTCAGTCCCAAGTGTCCAGCCTCATGCCACATCCAGCTGTCATCGTAGATAGGGTCATTCCAGGTTGCATCAGAGACCCTGAAGGAATTGTAAAGAATTTCCCTGTTTCTTTGTTCTGTTTTTGAAATTCCTTTTTAGAGTGGGTTTGAGCTGATTCTCGCTGCCATGTTTATGCCAGTCTAGACACACTTGATTCCCTTACGGAGACATATCAATACATAGGTTTTAAGATTCTTACTAGTCAGATCTATTCCTCTGCGGGAAATATGGGGTTTTGAGTCCCTGTCACTGAGGAAGGTGTAGGTCTTGTCTATTCCATAGTTGGTTTTTGGAACAGTACCTGTGCTTATATCAAACTCTGGTTTGATGCATCACCCCACCTCTCCTTCCCCCTTAAGCAGGCATAAGAGTGTTTTCTAAATGTGAGGCTCTGTTCTCTTTCCTAACTCAGTTCATGTGTAGCCATGTTTACAGGATCTTCCTAAGTGATATCTTATGATAAGTTTCTTTTCCTGTGTGACTTCTTTCCCTTAGAATCATCGTACCTGAATCCACTCATTTTGCTGCTACTGGTCTTATGACATTGATTTCGTGGCTGAGGGATATTCCATCGTACGTAAGTTCCACAATGTTTGGGACCATTTTTGTATTTCCTGGGATATTTCAGGTGTACCCAGGTTGAGGTTCTTGTAAGCAGTGCAGCCCTCAATTTGGGGGTGGCTCTGTCTTATGGATTTTCAGTTTTCCCAAGGTATATTCCCTAGACTGGAAGTGCCCTTGGCTCTGTAGCTCTGTTGTTTACTTGTTTTAGGGAACACAATGCACTCCTCCAGTGAGGCGGTTGGCAACTTACATCCCGCCCATCAGCATAACAAGGCTCCCTGTTCTCCAGGGCCTGTCTTGCCTTTCTGGTTTTTACACATTTTGTGGATGTCCCTTTTGACCGGTGGGAAGTGATACTTCTTTGTAGTGCAGATTTGCATTGCCCGCTTGCTTGCTTGGCCAAAAAGGGCGTATGCGTTTTCTCCTGAATATATTCAGGAGAAAACGCATACGCCCTTTTTGGCCAAGTGCATCATTGTCGAAGTTGTGCCCCTCTTCCTGTGCTTTACAGGCGATTCTAACGTACCTCTTGAAATCTGTTTCCTGCTATTCTGCCTCGCATTCAAGTCCGCCTCGTTGCCTTCCCTCAACAGATTTTTGGACGATAGTTGGCCTTGATTACTCTGCCAGTTTGTGAATTGCTGTGCCCCTGAGCTCCATTTTTCAACTCGTTTTTTGTGAGCTGAACGCAAGTCCAAACATTTGGTTCAGGACCTATACTGGTTCCCGGTGGGTGGCTGAGACTTTGGTGAATTCTTCTTCCTGCCGGGAAATTAGAGTGACATGTGCCCATCCAAATGCCTAACAGCTACTCTCTCATTGGTTCTCCCTCTTCCCTTTCCTCCTCTGCCAAATGGGCAACCTGTGTGAACCAGGAGCTTAAAGGGGCTGTCTCTCCAAGTTGGGAGATTGATAGTAAAGCTGTTGGAACGTCAAACCGGAGCACCAGGAGAGGGACTCTTCGTTGAGTTTTAGAAACCTTTCGTATTCACAGTGTGTCCATTCTCTAGGTTTCCCGTACATGTTATAGCTGTAGTAATATTCCCTTCAACCTGGAGAGGTGGGACCCATGGAATGGTTGCCATGCATTATTGCTTTAAAGGGTCTGCATTTGCTCACCCAATCTCACCAATCCTCTCAGTCCCAAGTGTCCAGCCTCATGCCACATCCAGCTGTCATCGTAGATAGGGTCATTCCAGGTTGCATCAGAGACCCTGAAGGAATTGTAAAGAATTTCCCTGTTTCTTTGTTCTGTTTTTGAAATTCCTTTTTAGAGTGGGTTTGAGCTGATTCTCGCTGCCATGTTTATGCCAGTCTAGACACACTTGATTCCCTTACGGAGACATATCAATACATAGGTTTTAAGATTCTTACTAGTCAGATCTATTCCTCTGCGGGAAATATGGGGTTTTGAGTCCCTGTCACTGAGGAAGGTGTAGGTCTTGTCTATTCCATAGTTGGTTTTTGGAACAGTACCTGTGCTTATATCAAACTCTGGTTTGATGCATCACCCCACCTCTCCTTCCCCCTTAAGCAGGCATAAGAGTGTTTTCTAAATGTGAGGCTCTGTTCTCTTTCCTAACTCAGTTCATGTGTAGCCATGTTTACAGGATCTTCCTAAGTGATATCTTATGATAAGTTTCTTTTCCTGTGTGACTTCTTTCCCTTAGAATCATCGTACCTGAATCCACTCATTTTGCTGCTACTGGTCTTATGACATTGATTTCGTGGCTGAGGGATATTCCATCGTACGTAAGTTCCACAATGTTTGGGACCATTTTTGTATTTCCTGGGATATTTCAGGTGTACCCAGGTTGAGGTTCTTGTAAGCAGTGCAGCCCTCAATTTGGGGGTGGCTCTGTCTTATGGATTTTCAGTTTTCCCAAGGTATATTCCCTAGACTGGAAGTGCCCTTGGCTCTGTAGCTCTGTTGTTTACTTGTTTTAGGGAACACAATGCACTCCTCCAGTGAGGCGGTTGGCAACTTACATCCCGCCCATCAGCATAACAAGGCTCCCTGTTCTCCAGGGCCTGTCTTGCCTTTCTGGTTTTTACACATTTTGTGGATGTCCCTTTTGACCGGTGGGAAGTGATACTTCTTTGTAGTGCAGATTTGCATTGCCCGCTTGCTTGCTTGGCCAAAAAGGGCGTATGCGTTTTCTCCTGAATATATTCAGGAGAAAACGCATACGCCCTTTTTGGCCAAGTGCATCATTGTCGAAGTTGTGCCCCTCTTCCTGTGCTTTACAGGCGATTCTAACGTACCTCTTGAAATCTGTTTCCTGCTATTCTGCCTCGCATTCAAGTCCGCCTCGTTGCCTTCCCTCAACAGATTTTTGGACGATAGTTGGCCTTGATTACTCTGCCAGTTTGTGAATTGCTGTGCCCCTGAGCTCCATTTTTCAACTCGTTTTTTGTGAGCTGAACGCAAGTCCAAACATTTGGTTCAGGACCTATACTGGTTCCCGGTGGGTGGCTGAGACTTTGGTGAATTCTTCTTCCTGCCGGGAAATTAGAGTGACATGTGCCCATCCAAATGCCTAACAGCTACTCTCTCATTGGTTCTCCCTCTTCCCTTTCCTCCTCTGCCAAATGGGCAACCTGTGTGAACCAGGAGCTTAAAGGGGCTGTCTCTCCAAGTTGGGAGATTGATAGTAAAGCTGTTGGAACGTCAAACCGGAGCACCAGGAGAGGGACTCTTCGTTGAGTTTTAGAAACCTTTCGTATTCACAGTGTGTCCATTCTCTAGGTTTCCCGTACATGTTATAGCTGTAGTAATATTCCCTTCAACCTGGAGAGGTGGGACCCATGGAATGGTTGCCATGCATTATTGCTTTAAAGGGTCTGCATTTGCTCACCCAATCTCACCAATCCTCTCAGTCCCAAGTGTCCAGCCTCATGCCACATCCACCTGTCATCGTAGATAGGGTCATTCCAGGTTGCATCAGAGACCCTGAAGGAATTGTAAAGAATTTCCCTGATTCTTTGTTCTGTTTTTGAAATTCCTTTTTAGAGTGGGTTTGAGCTGATTCTCGCTGCCATGTTTATGCCAGTCTAGACACACTTGATTCCCTTACGGAGACATATCAATACATAGGTTTTAAGATTCTTACTAGTCAGATCTATTCCTCTGCGGGAAATATGGGGTTTTGAGTCCCTTTCACTGAGGAAGGTGTAGGTCTTGTCTATTCCATAGTTGGTTTTTGGAACAGTACCTGTGCTTATATCAAACTCTGGTTTGATGCATCACCCCACCTCTCCTTCCCCCTTAAGCAGGCATAAGAGTGTTTTCTAAATGTGAGACTCTGTTCTCTTTGCTAACTCAGTTCATGTGTAGCCATGTTTACAGGATCTTCCTAAGTGATATCTTATGATAAGTTTCTTTTCCTGTGTGACTTCTTTCCCTTAGATTCATCGTACCTGAATCCACTCATTTTGCTGCTACTGGTCTTATGACATTGATTTCGTGGCTGAGGGATATTCCATCGTACGTAAGTTCCACAATGTTTGGAACCATTTTTATATTTCCTGGGATATTTCAGGTGTACCCAGGTTGAGGTTCTTGTAAGCAGTGCAGCCCTCAATTTGGGGGTGGCTCTGTCTTATGGATTTTCAGTTTTCCCAAGGTATATTCCCTAGACTGGAAGTGCCCTTGGCTCTGTAGCTCTGTCGTTTACTTGTTTTAGGGAACACAATGCACTCCTCCAGTGAGGCAGTTGGCAACTTACATCCGGCCCATCAGCATAACAAGGCTCCCTGTTCTCCAGGGCCTGTCTTGCCTTTCTGGTTTTTACACATTTTGTGGATGTCCCTTTTGACCGGTGGGAAGTGATACTTCTTTGTAGTGCAGATTTGCATTGCCCGCTTGCTTGCTTGGCCAAAAAGGGCGTATGCGTTTTCTCCTGAATATATTCAGGAGAAAACGCATACGCCCTTTTTGGCCAAGTGCATCATTGTCGAAGTTGTGCCCCTCTTCCTGTGCTTTACAGGCGATTCTAACGTACCTCTTGAAATCTGTTTCCTGCTATTCTGCCTCGCATTCAAGTCCGCCTCGTTGCCTTCCCTCAACAGATTTTTGGACGATAGTTGGCCTTGATTACTCTGCCAGTTTGTGAATTGCTGTGCCCCTGAGCTCCATTTTTCAACTCGTTTTTTGTGAGCTGAACGCAAGTCCAAACATTTGGTTCAGGACCTATACTGGTTCCCGGTGGGTGGCTGAGACTTTGGTGAATTCTTCTTCCTGCCGGGAAATTAGAGTGACATGTGCCCATCCAAATGCCTAACAGCTACTCTCTCATTGGTTCTCCCTCTTCCCTTTCCTCCTCTGCCAAATGGGCAACCTGTGTGAACCAGGAGCTTAAAGGGGCTGTCTCTCCAAGTTGGGAGATTGATAGTAAAGCTGTTGGAAAGTCAAACCGGAGCACCAGGAGAGGGACTCTTCGTTGAGTTTTAGAAACCTTTCGTATTCACAGTGTGTCCATTCTCTAGGTTTCCCGTACATGTTATAGCTGTAGTAATATTCCCTTCAACCTGGAGAGGTGGGACCCATGGAATGGTTGCCATGCATTATTGCTTTAAAGGGTCTGCATTTGCTCACCCAATCTCACCAATCCTCTCAGTCCCAAGTGTCCAGCCTCATGCCACATCCAGCTGTCATCGTAGATAGGGTCATTCCAGGTTGCATCAGAGACCCTGAAGGAATTGTAAAGAATTTCCCTGTTTCTTTGTTCTGTTTTTGAAATTCCTTTTTAGAGTGGGTTTGAGCTGATTCTCGCTGCCATGTTTATGCCAGTCTAGACACACTTGATTCCCTTACGGAGACATATCAATACATAGGTTTTAAGATTCTTACTAGTCAGATCTATTCCTCTGCGGGAAATATGGGGTTTTGAGTCCCTTTCACTGAGGAAGGTGTAGGTCTTGTCTATTCCATAGTTGGTTTTTGGAACAGTACCTGTGCTTATATCAAACTCTGGTTTGATGCATCACCCCACCTCTCCTTCCCCCTTAAGCAGGCATAAGAGTGTTTTCTAAATGTGAGGCTCTGTTCTCTTTCCTAACTCAGTTCATGTGTAGCCATGTTTACAGGATCTTCCTAAGTGATATCTTATGATAAGTTTCTTTTCCTGTGTGACTTCTTTCCCTTAGAATCATCGTACCTGAATCCACTCATTTTGCTGCTACTGGTCTTATGACATTGATTTCGTGGCTGAGGGATATTCCATCGTACGTAAGTTCCACAATGTTTGGGACCATTTTTGTATTTCCTGGGATATTTCAGGTGTACCCAGGTTGAGGTTCTTGTAAGCAGTGCAGCCCTCCATTTGGGGGTGGCTCTGTCTTATGGATTTTCAGTTTTCCCAAGGTATATTCCCTAGACTGGAAGTGCCCTTGGCTCTGTAGCTCTGTTGTTTACTTGTTTTAGGGAACACAATGCACTCCTCCAGTGAGGCAGTTGGCAACTTACATCCGGCCCATCAGCATAACAAGGCTCCCTGTTCTCCAGGGCCTGTCTTGCCTTTCTGGTTTTTACACATTTTGTGGATGTCCCTTTTGACCGGTGGGAAGTGATACTTCTTTGTAGTGCAGATTTGCATTGCCCGCTTGCTTGCTTGGCCAAAAAGGGCGTATGCGTTTTCTCCTGAATATATTCAGGAGAAAACGCATACGCCCTTTTTGGCCAAGTGCATCATTGTCGAAGTTGTGCCCCTCTTCCTGTGCTTTACAGGCGATTCTAACGTACCTCTTGAAATCTGTTTCCTGCTATTCTGCCTCGCATTCACGTCCGCCTCGTTGCCTTCCCTCAACAGATTTTTGGACGATAGTTGGCCTTGATTACTCTGCCAGTTTGTGAATTGCTGTGCCCCTGAGCTCCATTTTTCAACTCGTTTTCTGTGAGCTGAACGCAAGTCCAAACATTTGGTTCAGGACCTATACTGGTTCCCGGTGGGTGGCTGAGACTTTGGTGAATTCTTCTTCCTGCCGGGAAATTAGAGTGACATGTGCCCATCCAAATGCCTAACAGCTACTCTCTCATTGGTTCTCCCTCTTCCCTTTCCTCCTCTGCCAAATGGGCAACCTGTGTGAACCAGGAGCTTAAAGGGGCTGTCTCTCCAAGTTGGGAGATTGATAGTAAAGCTGTTGGAAAGTCAAACCGGAGCACCAGGAGAGGGACTCTTCGTTGAGTTTTAGAAACCTTTCGTATTCACAGTGTGTCCATTCTCTAGGTTTCCCGTACATGTTATAGCTGTAGTAATATTCCCTTCAACCTGGAGAGGTGGGACCCATGGAATGGTTGCCATGCATTATTGCTTTAAAGGGTCTGCATTTGCTCACCCAATCTCACCAATCCTCTCAGTCCCAAGTGTCCAGCCTCATGCCACATCCAGCTGTCATCGTAGATAGGGTCATTCCAGGTTGCATCAGAGACCCTGAAGGAATTGTAAAGAATTTCCCTGTTTCTTTGTTCTGTATTTGAAATTCCTTTTTAGAGTGGTTTTGAGCTGATTCTCTCTGCCATGTTTATGCCAGTCTAGACACACTTGATTCCCTTACGGAGACATATCAATACATAGGTTTTAAGATTCTTACTAGTCAGATCTATTCCTCTGCGGGAAATATGGGGTTTTGAGTCCCTTTCACTGAGGAAGGTGTAGGTCTTGTCTATTCCATAGTTGGTTTTTGGAACAGTACCTGTGCTTATATCAAACTCTGCTTTGATGCATCACCCCACCTCTCCTTCCCCCTTAAGCAGGCATAAGAGTGTTTTCTAAATGTGAGGCTCTGTTCTCTTTCCTAACTCAGTTCATGTGTAGCCATGTTTACAGGATCTTCCTAAGTGATATCTTATGATAAGTTTCTTTTCCTGTGTGACTTCTTTCCCTTAGAATCATCGTACCTGAATCCACTCATTTTGCTGCTACTGGTCTTATGACATTGATTTCGTGGCTGAGGGATATTCCATCGTACGTAAGTTCCACAATGTTTGGGACCATTTTTATATTTCCTGGGATATTTCAGGTGTACCCAGGTTGAGGTTCTTGTAAGCAGTGCAGCCCTCAATTTGGGGGTGGCTCTGTCTTATGGATTTTCAGTTTTCCCAAGGTATATTCCCTAGACTGGAAGTGCCCTTGGCTCTGTAGCTCTGTCGTTTACTTGTTTTAGGGAACACAATGCACTCCTCCAGTGAGGCAGTTGGCAACTTACATCCCGCCCATCAGCATAACAAGGCTCCCTGTTCTCCAGGGCCTGTCTTGCCTTTCTGGTTTTTACACATTTTGTGGATGTCCCTTTTGACCGGTGGGAAGTGATACTTCTTTGTGGTGCAGATTTGCATTGCCCGCTTGCTTGCTTGGCCAAAAAGGGCGTATGCGTTTTCTCCTGAATATATTCAGGAGAAAACGCATACGCCCTTTTTGGCCAAGTGCATCATTGTCGAAGTTGTGCCCCTCTTCCTGTGCTTTACAGGCGATTCTAACGTACCTCTTGAAATCTGTTTCCTGCTATTCTGCCTCGCATTCAAGTCCGCCTCGTTGCCTTCCCTCAACAGATTTTTGGACGATAGTTGGCCTTGATTACTCTGCCAGTTTGTGAATTGCTGTGCCCCTGAGCTCCATTTTTCGACTCGTTTTTTGTGAGCTGAACGCAAGTCCAAACATTTGGTTCAGGACCTATACTGGTTCCCGGTGGGTGGCTGAGACTTTGGTGAATTCTTCTTCCTGCCGGGAAATTAGAGTGACATGTGCCCATCCAAATGCCTAACAGCTACTCTCTCATTGGTTCTCCCTCTTCCCTTTCCTCCTCTGCCAAATGGGCAACCTGTGTGAACCAGGAGCTTAAAGGGGCTGTCTCTCCAAGTTGGGAGATTGATAGTAAAGCTGTTGGAAAGTCAAACCGGAGCACCAGGAGAGGGACTCTTCGTTGAGTTTTAGAAACCTTTCGTATTCACAGTGTGTCCATTCTCTAGGTTTCCCGTACATGTTATAGCTGTAGTAATATTCCCTTCAACCTGGAGAGGTGGGACCCATGGAATGGTTGCCATGCATTATTGCTTTAAAGGGTCTGCATTTGCTCACCCAATCTCACCAATCCTCTCAGTCCCAAGTGTCCAGCCTCATGCCACATCCAGCTGTCATCGTAGATAGGGTCATTCCAGGTTGCATCAGAGACCCTGAAGGAATTGTAAAGAATTTCCCTGTTTCTTTGTTCTGTTTTTGAAATTCCTTTTTAGAGTGGGTTTGAGCTGATTCTCGCTGCCATGTTTATGCCAGTCTAGACACACTTGATTCCCTTACGGAGACATATCAATACATAGGTTTTAAGATTCTTACTAGTCAGATCTATTCCTCTGCGGGAAATATGGGGTTTTGAGTCCCTTTCACTGAGGAAGGTGTAGGTCTTGTCTATTCCATAGTTGGTTTTTGGAACAGTACCTGTGCTTATATCAAACTCTGGTTTGATGCATCACCCCACCTCTCCTTCCCCCTTAAGCAGGCATAAGAGTGTTTTCTAAATGTGAGGCTCTGTTCTCTTTGCTAACTCAGTTCATGTGTAGCCATGTTTACAGGATCTTCCTAAGTGATATCTTATGATAAGTTTCTTTTCCTGTGTGACTTCTTTCCCTTAGAATCATCGTACCTGAATCCACTCATTTTGCTGCTACTGGTCTTATGACAATGATTTCATGGCTGAGGGATATTCCATCGTACGTAAGTTCCACAATGTTTGGGACCATTTTTATATTTCCTGGGATATTTCAGGTGTACCCAGGTTGAGGTTCTTGTAAGCAGTGCAGCCCTCAATTTGGGGGTGGCTCTGTCTTATGGATTTTCAGTTTTCCCAAGGTATATTCCCTAGACTGGAAGTGCCCTTGGCTCTGTAGCTCTGTCGTTTACTTGTTTTAGGGAACACAATGCACTCCTCCAGTGAGGCAGTTGGCAACTTACATCCCGCCCATCAGCATAACAAGGCTCCCTGTTCTCCAGGGCCTGTCTTGCCTTTCTGGATTTTACACATTTTGTGGATGTCCCTTTTGACCGGTGGGAGGTGATACTTCTTTGTGGTGCAGATTTGCATTGCCCGCTTGCTTGCTTGGCCAAAAAGGGCGTATGCGTTTTCTCCTGAATATATTCAGGAGAAAACGCATACGCCCTTTTTGGCCAAGTGCATCATTGTCGAAGTTGTGCCCCTCTTCCTGTGCTTTACAGGCGATTCTAACGTACCTCTTGAAATCTGTTTCCTGCTATTCTGCCTCGCATTCAAGTCCGCCTCGTTGCCTTCCCTCAACAGATTTTTGGACGATAGTTGGCCTTGATTACTCTGCCAGTTTGTGAATTGCTGTGCCCCTGAGCTCCATTTTTCGACTCGTTTTTTGTGAGCTGAACGCAAGTCCAAACATTTGGTTCAGGACCTATACTGGTTCCCGGTGGGTGGCTGAGACTTTGGTGAATTCTTCTTCCTGCCGGGAAATTAGAGTGACATGTGCCCATCCAAATGCCTAACAGCTACTCTCTCATTGGTTCTCCCTCTTCCCTTTCCTCCTCTGCCAAATGGGCAACCTGTGTGAACCAGGAGCTTAAAGGGGCTGTCTCTCCAAGTTGGGAGATTGATAGTAAAGCTGTTGGAAAGTCAAACCGGAGCACCAGGAGAGGGACTCTTCGTTGAGTTTTAGAAACCTTTCGTATTCACAGTGTGTCCATTCTCTAGGTTTCCCGTACATGTTATAGCTGTAGTAATATTCCCTTCAACCTGGAGAGGTGGGACCCATGGAATGGTTGCCATGCATTATTGCTTTAAAGGGTCTGCATTTGCTCACCCAATCTCACCAATCCTCTCAGTCCCAAGTGTCCAGCCTCATGCCACATCCAGCTGTCATCGTAGATAGGGTCATTCCAGGTTGCATCAGAGACCCTGAAGGAATTGTAAAGAATTTCCCTGTTTCTTTGTTCTGTTTTTGAAATTCCTTTTTAGAGTGGGTTTGAGCTGATTCTCGCTGCCATGTTTATGCCAGTCTAGACACACTTGATTCCCTTACGGAGACATATCAATACATAGGTTTTAAGATTCTTACTAGTCAGATCTATTCCTCTGCGGGAAATATGGGGTTTTGAGTCCCTTTCACTGAGGAAGGTGTAGGTCTTGTCTATTCCATAGTTGGTTTTTGGAACAGTACCTGTGCTTATATCAAACTCTGGTTTGATGCATCACCCCACCTCTCCTTCCCCCTTAAGCAGGCATAAGAGTGTTTTCTAAATGTGAGGCTCTGTTCTCTTTCCTAACTCAGTTCATGTGTAGCCATGTTTACAGGATCTTCCTAAGTGATATCTTATGATAAGTTTCTTTTCCTGTGTGACTTCTTTCCCTTAGAATCATCGTACCTGAATCCACTCATTTTGCTGCTACTGGTCTTATGACATTGATTTCGTGGCTGAGGGATATTCCATCGTACGTAAGTTCCACAATGTTTGGGACCATTTTTGTATTTCCTGGGATATTTCAGGTGTACCCAGGTTGAGGTTCTTGTAAGCAGTGCAGCCCTCCATTTGGGGGTGGCTCTGTCTTATGGATTTTCAGTTTTCCCAAGGTATATTCCCTAGACTGGAAGTGCCCTTGGCTCTGTAGCTCTGTTGTTTACTTGTTTTAGGGAACACAATGCACTCCTCCAGTGAGGCAGTTGGCAACTTACATCCGGCCCATCAGCATAACAAGGCTCCCTGTTCTCCAGGGCCTGTCTTGCCTTTCTGGTTTTTACACATTTTGTGGATGTCCCTTTTGACCGGTGGGAAGTGATACTTCTTTGTAGTGCAGATTTGCATTGCCCGCTTGCTTGCTTGGCCAAAAAGGGCGTATGCGTTTTCTCCTGAATATATTCAGGAGAAAACGCATACGCCCTTTTTGGCCAAGTGCATCATTGTCGAAGTTGTGCCCCTCTTCCTGTGCTTTACAGGCGATTCTAACGTACCTCTTGAAATCTGTTTCCTGCTATTCTGCCTCGCATTCACGTCCGCCTCGTTGCCTTCCCTCAACAGATTTTTGGACGATAGTTGGCCTTGATTACTCTGCCAGTTTGTGAATTGCTGTGCCCCTGAGCTCCATTTTTCAACTCGTTTTCTGTGAGCTGAACGCAAGTCCAAACATTTGGTTCAGGACCTATACTGGTTCCCGGTGGGTGGCTGAGACTTTGGTGAATTCTTCTTCCTGCCGGGAAATTAGAGTGACATGTGCCCATCCAAATGCCTAACAGCTACTCTCTCATTGGTTCTCCCTCTTCCCTTTCCTCCTCTGCCAAATGGGCAACCTGTGTGAACCAGGAGCTTAAAGGGGCTGTCTCTCCAAGTTGGGAGATTGATAGTAAAGCTGTTGGAAAGTCAAACCGGAGCACCAGGAGAGGGACTCTTCGTTGAGTTTTAGAAACCTTTCGTATTCACAGTGTGTCCATTCTCTAGGTTTCCCGTACATGTTATAGCTGTAGTAATATTCCCTTCAACCTGGAGAGGTGGGACCCATGGAATGGTTGCCATGCATTATTGCTTTAAAGGGTCTGCATTTGCTCACCCAATCTCACCAATCCTCTCAGTCCCAAGTGTCCAGCCTCATGCCACATCCAGCTGTCATCGTAGATAGGGTCATTCCAGGTTGCATCAGAGACCCTGAAGGAATTGTAAAGAATTTCCCTGTTTCTTTGTTCTGTATTTGAAATTCCTTTTTAGAGTGGGTTTGAGCTGATTCTCTCTGCCATGTTTATGCCAGTCTAGACACACTTGATTCCCTTACGGAGACATATCAATACATAGGTTTTAAGATTCTTACTAGTCAGATCTATTCCTCTGCGGGAAATATGGGGTTTTGAGTCCCTTTCACTGAGGAAGGTGTAGGTCTTGTCTATTCCATAGTTGGTTTTTGGAACAGTACCTGTGCTTATATCAAACTCTGCTTTGATGCATCACCCCACCTCTCCTTCCCCCTTAAGCAGGCATAAGAGTGTTTTCTAAATGTGAGGCTCTGTTCTCTTTCCTAACTCAGTTCATGTGTAGCCATGTTTACAGGATCTTCCTAAGTGATATCTTATGATAAGTTTCTTTTCCTGTGTGACTTCTTTCCCTTAGAATCATCGTACCTGAATCCACTCATTTTGCTGCTACTGGTCTTATGACATTGATTTCGTGGCTGAGGGATATTCCATCGTACGTAAGTTCCACAATGTTTGGGACCATTTTTATATTTCCTGGGATATTTCAGGTGTACCCAGGTTGAGGTTCTTGTAAGCAGTGCAGCCCTCAATTTGGGGGTGGCTCTGTCTTATGGATTTTCAGTTTTCCCAAGGTATATTCCCTAGACTGGAAGTGCCCTTGGCTCTGTAGCTCTGTCGTTTACTTGTTTTAGGGAACACAATGCACTCCTCCAGTGAGGCAGTTGGCAACTTACATCCCGCCCATCAGCATAACAAGGCTCCCTGTTCTCCAGGGCCTGTCTTGCCTTTCTGGTTTTTACACATTTTGTGGATGTCCCTTTTGACCGGTGGGAAGTGATACTTCTTTGTGGTGCAGATTTGCATTGCCCGCTTGCTTGCTTGGCCAAAAAGGGCGTATGCGTTTTCTCCTGAATATATTCAGGAGAAAACGCATACGCCCTTTTTGGCCAAGTGCATCATTGTCGAAGTTGTGCCCCTCTTCCTGTGCTTTACAGGCGATTCTAACGTACCTCTTGAAATCTGTTTCCTGCTATTCTGCCTCGCATTCAAGTCCGCCTCGTTGCCTTCCCTCAACAGATTTTTGGACGATAGTTGGCCTTGATTACTCTGCCAGTTTGTGAATTGCTGTGCCCCTGAGCTCCATTTTTCGACTCGTTTTTTGTGAGCTGAACGCAAGTCCAAACATTTGGTTCAGGACCTATACTGGTTCCCGGTGGGTGGCTGAGACTTTGGTGAATTCTTCTTCCTGCCGGGAAATTAGAGTGACATGTGCCCATCCAAATGCCTAACAGCTACTCTCTCATTGGTTCTCCCTCTTCCCTTTCCTCCTCTGCCAAATGGGCAACCTGTGTGAACCAGGAGCTTAAAGGGGCTGTCTCTCCAAGTTGGGAGATTGATAGTAAAGCTGTTGGAAAGTCAAACCGGAGCACCAGGAGAGGGACTCTTCGTTGAGTTTTAGAAACCTTTCGTATTCACAGTGTGTCCATTCTCTAGGTTTCCCGTACATGTTATAGCTGTAGTAATATTCCCTTCAACCTGGAGAGGTGGGACCCATGGAATGGTTGCCATGCATTATTGCTTTAAAGGGTCTGCATTTGCTCACCCAATCTCACCAATCCTCTCAGTCCCAAGTGTCCAGCCTCATGCCACATCCAGCTGTCATCGTAGATAGGGTCATTCCAGGTTGCATCAGAGACCCTGAAGGAATTGTAAAGAATTTCCCTGTTTCTTTGTTCTGTTTTTGAAATTCCTTTTTAGAGTGGGTTTGAGCTGATTCTCGCTGCCATGTTTATGCCAGTCTAGACACACTTGATTCCCTTACGGAGACATATCAATACATAGGTTTTAAGATTCTTACTAGTCAGATCTATTCCTCTGCGGGAAATATGGGGTTTTGAGTCCCTTTCACTGAGGAAGGTGTAGGTCTTGTCTATTCCATAGTTGGTTTTTGGAACAGTACCTGTGCTTATATCAAACTCTGGTTTGATGCATCACCCCACCTCTCCTTCCCCCTTAAGCAGGCATAAGAGTGTTTTCTAAATGTGAGGCTCTGTTCTCTTTGCTAACTCAGTTCATGTGTAGCCATGTTTACAGGATCTTCCTAAGTGATATCTTATGATAAGTTTCTTTTCCTGTGTGACTTCTTTCCCTTAGAATCATCGTACCTGAATCCACTCATTTTGCTGCTACTGGTCTTATGACAATGATTTCATGGCTGAGGGATATTCCATCGTACGTAAGTTCCACAATGTTTGGGACCATTTTTATATTTCCTGGGATATTTCAGGTGTACCCAGGTTGAGGTTCTTGTAAGCAGTGCAGCCCTCAATTTGGGGGTGGCTCTGTCTTATGGATTTTCAGTTTTCCCAAGGTATATTCCCTAGACTGGAAGTGCCCTTGGCTCTGTAGCTCTGTCGTTTACTTGTTTTAGGGAACACAATGCACTCCTCCAGTGAGGCAGTTGGCAACTTACATCCCGCCCATCAGCATAACAAGGCTCCCTGTTCTCCAGGGCCTGTCTTGCCTTTCTGGATTTTACACATTTTGTGGATGTCCCTTTTGACCGGTGGGAGGTGATACTTCTTGGTGGTGCAGATTTGCATTGCCCGCTTGCTTGCTTGGCCAAAAAGGGCGTATGCGTTTTCTCCTGAATATATTCAGGAGAAAACGCATACGCCCTTTTTGGCCAAGTGCATCATTGTCGAAGTTGTGCCCCTCTTCCTGTGCTTTACAGGCGATTCTAACGTACCTCTTGAAATCTGTTTCCTGCTATTCTGCCTCGCATTCAAGTCCGCCTCGTTGCCTTCCCTCAACAGATTTTTGGACGATAGTTGGCCTTGATTACTCTGCCAGTTTGTGAATTGCTGTGCCCCTGAGCTCCATTTTTCGACTCGTTTTTTGTGAGCTGAACGCAAGTCCAAACATTTGGTTCAGGACCTATACTGGTTCCCGGTGGGTGGCTGAGACTTTGGTGAATTCTTCTTCCTGCCGGGAAATTAGAGTGACATGTGCCCATCCAAATGCCTAACAGCTACTCTCTCATTGGTTCTCCCTCTTCCCTTTCCTCCTCTGCCAAATGGGCAACCTGTGTGAACCAGGAGCTTAAAGGGGCTGTCTCTCCAAGTTGGGAGATTGATAGTAAAGCTGTTGGAAAGTCAAACCGGAGCACCAGGAGAGGGACTCTTCGTTGAGTTTTAGAAACCTTTCGTATTCACAGTGTGTCCATTCTCTAGGTTTCCCGTACATGTTATAGCTGTAGTAATATTCCCTTCAACCTGGAGAGGTGGGACCCATGGAATGGTTGCCATGCATTATTGCTTTAAAGGGTCTGCATTTGCTCACCCAATCTCACCAATCCTCTCAGTCCCAAGTGTCCAGCCTCATGCCACATCCAGCTGTCATCGTAGATAGGGTCATTCCAGGTTGCATCAGAGACCCTGAAGGAATTGTAAAGAATTTCCCTGTTTCTTTGTTCTGTTTTTGAAATTCCTTTTTAGAGTGGGTTTGAGCTGATTCTCGCTGCCATGTTTATGCCAGTCTAGACACACTTGATTCCCTTACGGAGACATATCAATACATAGGTTTTAAGATTCTTACTAGTCAGATCTATTCCTCTGCGGGAAATATGGGGTTTTGAGTCCCTTTCACTGAGGAAGGTGTAGGTCTTGTCTATTCCATAGTTGGTTTTTGGAACAGTACCTGTGCTTATATCAAACTCTGGTTTGATGCATCACCCCACCTCTCCTTCCCCCTTAAGCAGGCATAAGAGTGTTTTCTAAATGTGAGTCTCTGTTCTCTTTGCTAACTCAGTTCATGTGTAGCCATGTTTACAGGATCTTCCTAAGTGATATCTTATGATAAGTTTCTTTTCCTGTGTGACTTCTTTCCCTTAGAATCATCGTACCTGAATCCACTCATTTTGCTGCTACTGGTCTTATGACATTGATTTCGTGGCTGAGGGATATTCCATCGTACGTAAGTTCCACAATGTTTGGGACCATTTTTATATTTCCTGGGATATTTCAGGTGTACCCAGGTTGAGGTTCTTGTAAGCAGTGCAGCCCTCAATTTGGGGGTGGCTCTGTCTTATGGATTTTCAGTTTTCCCAAGGTATATTCCCTAGACTGGAAGTGCCCTTGGCTCTGTAGCTCTGTCGTTTAATTGTTTTAGGGAACACAATGCACTCCTCCAGTGAGGCAGTTGGCAACTTACATCCCGCCCATCAGCATAACAAGGCTCCCTGTTCTCCAGGGCCTGTCTTGCCTTTCTGGATTTTACACATTTTGTGGATGTCCCTTTTGACCGGTGGGAAGTGATACTTCTTTGTGGTGCAGATTTGCATTGCCCGCTTGCTTGCTTGGCCAAAAAGGGCGTATGCGTTTTCTCCTGAATATATTCAGGAGAAAACGCATACGCCCTTTTTGGCCAAGTGCATCATTGTCGAAGTTGTGCCCCTCTTCCTGTGCTTTACAGGCGATTCTAACGTACCTCTTGAAATCTGTTTCCTGCTATTCTGCCTCGCATTCAAGTCCGCCTCGTTGCCTTCCCTCAACAGATTTTTGGACGATAGTTGGCCTTGATTACTCTGCCAGTTTGTGAATTGCTGTGCCCCTGAGCTCCATTTTTCGACTCGTTTTTTGTGAGCTGAACGCAAGTCCAAACATTTGGTTCAGGACCTATACTGGTTCCCGGTGGGTGGCTGAGACTTTGGTGAATTCTTCTTCCTGCCGGGAAATTAGAGTGACATGTGCCCATCCAAATGCCTAACAGCTACTCTCTCATTGGTTCTCCCTCTTCCCTTTCCTCCTCTGCCAAATGGGCAACCTGTGTGAACCAGGAGCTTAAAGGGGCTGTCTCTCCAAGTTGGGAGATTGATAGTAAAGCTGTTGGAAAGTCAAACCGGAGCACCAGGAGAGGGACTCTTCGTTGAGTTTTAGAAACCTTTCGTATTCACAGTGTGTCCATTCTCTAGGTTTCCCGTACATGTTATAGCTGTAGTAATATGCCCTTCAACCTGGAGAGGTGGGACCCATGGAATGGTTGCCATGCATTATTGCTTTAAAGGGTCTGCATTTGCTCACCCAATCTCACCAATCCTCTCAGTCCCAAGTGTCCAGCCTCATGCCACATCCAGCTGTCATCGTAGATAGGGTCATTCCAGGTTGCATCAGAGACCCTGAAGGAATTGTAAAGAATTTCCCTGTTTCTTTGTTCTGTTTTTGAAATTCCTTTTTAGAGTGGGTTTGAGCTGATTCTCGCTGCCATGTTTATGCCAGTCTAGACACACTTGATTCCCTTACGGAGACATATCAATACATAGGTTTTAAGATTCTTACTAGTCAGATCTATTCCTCTGCGGGAAATATGGGGTTTTGAGTCCCTTTCACTGAGGAAGGTGTAGGTCTTGTCTATTCCATAGTTGGTTTTTGGAACAGTACCTGTGCTTATATCAAACTCTGGTTTGATGCATCACCCCACCTCTCCTTCCCCCTTAAGCAGGCATAAGAGTGTTTTCTAAATGTGAGGCTCTGTTCTCTTTGCTAACTCAGTTCATGTGTAGCCATGTTTACAGGATCTTCCTAAGTGATATCTTATGATAAGTTTCTTTTCCTGTGTGACTTCTTTCCCTTAGAATCATCGTACCTGAATCCACTCATTTTGCTGCTACTGGTCTTATGACAATGATTTCATGGCTGAGGGATATTCCATCGTACGTAAGTTCCACAATGTTTGGGACCATTTTTATATTTCCTGGGATATTTCAGGTGTACCCAGGTTGAGGTTCTTGTAAGCAGTGCAGCCCTCAATTTGGGGGTGGCTCTGTCTTATGGATTTTCAGTTTTCCCAAGGTATATTCCCTAGACTGGAAGTGCCCTTGGCTCTGTAGCTCTGTCGTTTACTTGTTTTAGGGAACACAATGCACTCCTCCAGTGAGGCAGTTGGCAACTTACATCCCGCCCATCAGCATAACAAGGCTCCCTGTTCTCCAGGGCCTGTCTTGCCTTTCTGGATTTTACACATTTTGTGGATGTCCCTTTTGACCGGTGGGAGGTGATACTTCTTTGTGGTGCAGATTTGCATTGCCCGCTTGCTTGCTTGGCCAAAAAGGGCGTATGCGTTTTCTCCTGAATATATTCAGGAGAAAACGCATACGCCCTTTTTGGCCAAGTGCATCATTGTCGAAGTTGTGCCCCTCTTCCTGTGCTTTACAGGCGATTCTAACGTACCTCTTGAAATCTGTTTCCTGCTATTCTGCCTCGCATTCAAGTCCGCCTCGTTGCCTTCCCTCAACAGATTTTTGGACGATAGTTGGCCTTGATTACTCTGCCAGTTTGTGAATTGCTGTGCCCCTGAGCTCCATTTTTCGACTCGTTTTTTGTGAGCTGAACGCAAGTCCAAACATTTGGTTCAGGACCTATACTGGTTCCCGGTGGGTGGCTGAGACTTTGGTGAATTCTTCTTCCTGCCGGGAAATTAGAGTGACATGTGCCCATCCAAATGCCTAACAGCTACTCTCTCATTGGTTCTCCCTCTTCCCTTTCCTCCTCTGCCAAATGGGCAACCTGTGTGAACCAGGAGCTTAAAGGGGCTGTCTCTCCAAGTTGGGAGATTGATAGTAAAGCTGTTGGAAAGTCAAACCGGAGCACCAGGAGAGGGACTCTTCGTTGAGTTTTAGAAACCTTTCGTATTCACAGTGTGTCCATTCTCTAGGTTTCCCGTACATGTTATAGCTGTAGTAATATGCCCTTCAACCTGGAGAGGTGGGACCCATGGAATGGTTGCCATGCATTATTGCTTTAAAGGGTCTGCATTTGCTCACCCAATCTCACCAATCCTCTCAGTCCCAAGTGTCCAGCCTCATGCCACATCCAGCTGTCATCGTAGATAGGGTCATTCCAGGTTGCATCAGAGACCCTGAAGGAATTGTAAAGAATTTCCCTGTTTCTTTGTTCTGTTTTTGAAATTCCTTTTTAGAGTGGGTTTGAGCTGATTCTCGCTGCCATGTTTATGCCAGTCTAGACACACTTGATTCCCTTACGGAGACATATCAATACATAGGTTTTAAGATTCTTACTAGTCAGATCTATTCCTCTGCGGGAAATATGGGGTTTTGAGTCCCTTTCACTGAGGAAGGTGTAGGTCTTGTCTATTCCATAGTTGGTTTTTGGAACAGTACCTGTGCTTATATCAAACTCTGGTTTGATGCATCACCCCACCTCTCCTTCCCCCTTAAGCAGGCATAAGAGTGTTTTCTAAATGTGAGGCTCTGTTCTCTTTGCTAACTCAGTTCATGTGTAGCCATGTTTACAGGATCTTCCTAAGTGATATCTTATGATAAGTTTCTTTTCCTGTGTGACTTCTTTCCCTTAGAATCATCGTACCTGAATCCACTCATTTTGCTGCTACTGGTCTTATGACATTGATTTCGTGGCTGAGGGATATTCCATCGTACGTAAGTTCCACAATGTTTGGGACCATTTTTATATTTCCTGGGATATTTCAGGTGTACCCAGGTTGAGGTTCTTGTAAGCAGTGCAGCCCTCAATTTGGGGGTGGCTCTGTCTTATGGATTTTCAGTTTTCCCAAGGTATATTCCCTAGACTGGAAGTGCCCTTGGCTCTGTAGCTCTGTCGTTTACTTGTTTTAGGGAACACAATGCACTCCTCCAGTGAGGCAGTTGGCAACTTACATCCCGCCCATCAGCATAACAAGGCTCCCTGTTCTCCAGGGCCTGTCTTGCCTTTCTGGATTTTACACATTTTGTGGATGTCCCTTTTGACCGGTGGGAAGTGATACTTCTTTGTGGTGCAGATTTGCATTGCCCGCTTGCTTGCTTGGCCAAAAAGGGCGTATGCGTTTTCTCCTGAATATATTCAGGAGAAAACGCATACGCCCTTTTTGGCCAAGTGCATCATTGTCGAAGTTGTGCCCCTCTTCCTGTGCTTTACAGGCGATTCTAACGTACCTCTTGAAATCTGTTTCCTGCTATTCTGCCTCGCATTCAAGTCCGCCTCGTTGCCTTCCCTCAACAGATTTTTGGACGATAGTTGGCCTTGATTACTCTGCCAGTTTGTGAATTGCTGTGCCCCTGAGCTCCATTTTTCGACTCGTTTTTTGTGAGCTGAACGCAAGTCCAAACATTTGGTTCAGGACCTATACTGGTTCCCGGTGGGTGGCTGAGACTTTGGTGAATTCTTCTTCCTGCCGGGAAATTAGAGTGACATGTGCCCATCCAAATGCCTAACAGCTACTCTCTCATTGGTTCTCCCTCTTCCCTTTCCTCCTCTGCCAAATGGGCAACCTGTGTGAACCAGGAGCTTAAAGGGGCTGTCTCTCCAAGTTGGGAGATTGATAGTAAAGCTGTTGGAAAGTCAAACCGGAGCACCAGGAGAGGGACTCTTCGTTGAGTTTTAGAAACCTTTCGTATTCACAGTGTGTCCATTCTCTAGGTTTCCCGTACATGTTATAGCTGTAGTAATATTCCCTTCAACCTGGAGAGGTGGGACCCATGGAATGGTTGCCATGCATTATTGCTTTAAAGGGTCTGCATTTGCTCACCCAATCTCACCAATCCTCTCAGTCCCAAGTGTCCAGCCTCATGCCACATCCAGCTGTCATCGTAGATAGGGTCATTCCAGGTTGCATCAGAGACCCTGAAGGAATTGTAAAGAATTTCCCTGTTTCTTTGTTCTGTTTTTGAAATTCCTTTTTAGAGTGGGTTTGAGCTGATTCTCGCTGCCATGTTTATGCCAGTCTAGACACACTTGATTCCCTTACGGAGACATATCAATACATAGGTTTTAAGATTCTTACTAGTCAGATCTATTCCTCTGCGGGAAATATGGGGTTTTGAGTCCCTTTCACTGAGGAAGGTGTAGGTCTTGTCTATTCCATAGTTGGTTTTTGGAACAGTACCTGTGCTTATATCAAACTCTGGTTTGATGCATCACCCCACCTCTCCTTCCCCCTTAAGCAGGCATAAGAGTGTTTTCTAAATGTGAGGCTCTGTTCTCTTTGCTAACTCAGTTCATGTGTAGCCATGTTTACAGGATCTTCCTAAGTGATATCTTATGATAAGTTTCTTTTCCTGTGTGACTTCTTTCCCTTAGAATCATCGTACCTGAATCCACTCATTTTGCTGCTACTGGTCTTATGACATTGATTTCGTGGCTGAGGGATATTCCATCGTACGTAAGTTCCACAATGTTTGGGACCATTTTTATATTTCCTGGGATATTTCAGGTGTACCCAGGTTGAGGTTCTTGTAAGCAGTGCAGCCCTCAATTTGGGGGTGGCTCTGTCTTATGGATTTTCAGTTTTCCCAAGGTATATTCCCTAGACTGGAAGTGCCCTTGGCTCTGTAGCTCTGTCGTTTACTTGTTTTAGGGAACACAATGCACTCCTCCAGTGAGGCAGTTGGCAACTTACATCCCGCCCATCAGCATAACAAGGCTCCCTGTTCTCCAGGGCCTGTCTTGCCTTTCTGGATTTTACACATTTTGTGGATGTCCCTTTTGACCGGTGGGAAGTGATACTTCTTTGTGGTGCAGATTTGCATTGCCCGCTTGCTTGCTTGGCCAAAAAGGGCGTATGCGTTTTCTCCTGAATATATTCAGGAGAAAACGCATACGCCCTTTTTGGCCAAGTGCATCATTGTCGAAGTTGTGCCCCTCTTCCTGTGCTTTACAGGCGATTCTAACGTACCTCTTGAAATCTGTTTCCTGCTATTCTGCCTCGCATTCGAGTCCGCCTCGTTGCCTTCCCTCAACAGATTTTTGGACGATAGTTGGCCTTGATTACTCTGCCAGTTTGTGAATTGCTGTGCCCCTGAGCTCCATTTTTCGACTCGTTTTTTGTGAGCTGAACGCAAGTCCAAACATTTGGTTCAGGACCTATACTGGTTCCCGGTGGGTGGCTGAGACTTTGGTGAATTCTTCTTCCTGCCGGGAAATTAGAGTGACATGTGCCCATCCAAATGCCTAACAGCTACTCTCTCATTGGTTCTCCCTCTTCCCTTTCCTCCTCTGCCAAATGGGCAACCTGTGTGAACCAGGAGCTTAAAGGGGCTGTCTCTCCAAGTTGGGAGATTGATAGTAAAGCTGTTGGAAAGTCAAACCGGAGCACCAGGAGAGGGACTCTTCGTTGAGTTTTAGAAACCTTTCGTATTCACAGTGTGTCCATTCTCTAGGTTTCCCGTACATGTTATAGCTGTAGTAATATTCCCTTCAACCTGGAGAGGTGGGACCCATGGAATGGTTGCCATGCATTATTGCTTTAAAGGGTCTGCATTTGCTCACCCAATCTCACCAATCCTCTCAGTCCCAAGTGTCCAGCCTCATGCCACATCCAGCTGTCATCGTAGATAGGGTCATTCCAGGTTGCATCAGAGACCCTGAAGGAATTGTAAAGAATTTCCCTGTTTCTTTGTTCTGTTTTTGAAATTCCTTTTTAGAGTGGGTTTGAGCTGATTCTCGCTGCCATGTTTATGCCAGTCTAGACACACTTGATTCCCTTACGGAGACATATCAATACATAGGTTTTAAGATTCTTACTAGTCAGATCTATTCCTCTGCGGGAAATATGGGGTTTTGAGTCCCTTTCACTGAGGAAGGTGTAGGTCTTGTCTATTCCATAGTTGGTTTTTGGAACAGTACCTGTGCTTATATCAAACTCTGGTTTGATGCATCACCCCACCTCTCCTTCCCCCTTAAGCAGGCATAAGAGTGTTTTCTAAATGTGAGGCTCTGTTCTCTTTGCTAACTCAGTTCATGTGTAGCCATGTTTACAGGATCTTCCTAAGTGATATCTTATGATAAGTTTCTTTTCCTGTGTGAATTCTTTCCCTTAGAATCATCGTACCTGAATCCACTCATTTTGCTGCTACTGGTCTTATGACATTGATTTCGTGGCTGAGGGATATTCCATCGTACGTAAGTTCCACAATGTTTGGAACCATTTTTATATTTCCTGGGATATTTCAGGTGTACCCAGGTTGAGGTTCTTGTAAGCAGTGCAGCCCTCAATTTGGGGGTGGCTCTGTCTTATGGATTTTCAGTTTTCCCAAGGTATATTCCCTAGACTGGAAGTGCCCTTGGCTCTGTAGCTCTGTCGTTTACTTGTTTTAGGGAACACAATGCACTCCTCCAGTGAGGCAGTTGGCAACTTACATCCCGCCCATCAGCATAACAAGGCTCCCTGTTCTCCAGGGCCTGTCTTGCCTTTCTGGATTTTACACATTTTGTGGATGTCCCTTTTGACCGGTGGGAAGTGATACTTCTTTGTGGTGCAGATTTGCATTGCCCGCTTGCTTGCTTGGCCAAAAAGGGCGTATGCGTTTTCTCCTGAATATATTCAGGAGAAAACGCATACGCCCTTTTTGGCCAAGTGCATCATTGTCGAAGTTGTGCCCCTCTTCCTGTGCTTTACAGGCGATTCTAACGTACCTCTTGAAATCTGTTTCCTGCTATTCTGCCTCGCATTCAAGTCCGCCTCGTTGCCTTCCCTCAACAGATTTTTGGACGATAGTTGGCCTTGATTACTCTGCCAGTTTGTGAATTGCTGTGCCCCTGAGCTCCATTTTTCAACTCGTTTTTTGTGAGCTGAACGCAAGTCCAAACATTTGGTTCAGGACCTATACTGGTTCCCGGTGGGTGGCTGAGACTTTGGTGAATTCTTCTTCCTGCCGGGAAATTAGAGTGACATGTGCCCATCCAAATGCCTAACAGCTACTCTCTCATTGGTTCTCCCTCTTCCCTTTCCTCCTCTGCCAAATGGGCAACCTGTGTGAACCAGGAGCTTAAAGGGGCTGTCTCTCCAAGTTGGGAGATTGATAGTAAAGCTGTTGGAAAGTCAAACCGGAGCACCAGGAGAGGGACTCTTCGGTGAGTTTTAGAAAACTTTCGTATTCACAGTGTGTCCATTCTCTAGGTTTCCCGTACATGTTATAGCTGTAGTAATATTCCCTTCAACCTGGAGAGGTGGGACCCATGGAATGGTTGCCATGCATTATTGCTTTAAAGGGTCTGCATTTGCTCACCCAATCTCACCAATCCTCTCAGTCCCAAGTGTCCAGCCTCATGCCACATCCAGCTGTCATCGTAGATAGGGTCATTCCAGGTTGCATCAGAGACCCTGAAGGAATTGTAAAGAATTTCCCTGTTTCTTTGTTCTGTTTTTGAAATTCCTTTTTAGAGTGGGTTTGAGCTGATTCTCGCTGCCATGTTTATGCCAGTCTAGACACACTTGATTCCCTTACGGAGACATATCAATACATAGGTTTTAAGATTCTTACTAGTCAGATCTATTCCTCTGCGGGAAATATGGGGTTTTGAGTCCCTTTCACTGAGGAAGGTGTAGGTCTTGTCTATTCCATAGTTGGTTTTTGGAACAGTACCTGTGCTTATATCAAACTCTGGTTTGATGCATCACCCCACCTCTCCTTCCCCCTTAAGCAGGCATAAGAGTGTTTTCTAAATGTGAGACTCTGTTCTCTTTGCTAACTCAGTTCATGTGTAGCCATGTTTACAGGATCTTCCTAAGTGATATCTTATGATAAGTTTCTTTTCCTGTGTGACTTCTTTCCCTTAGAATCATCGTACCTGAATCCACTCATTTTGCTGCTACTGGTCTTATGACATTGATTTCGTGGCTGAGGGATATTCCATCGTACGTAAGTTCCACAATGTTTGGGACCATTTTTATATTTCCTGGGATATTTCAGGTGTACCCAGGTTGAGGTTCTTGTAAGCAGTGCAGCCCTCAATTTGGGGGTGGCTCTGTCTTATGGATTTTCAGTTTTCCCAAGGTATATTCCCTAGACTGGAAGTGCCCTTGGCTCTGTAGCTCTGTCGTTTACTTGTTTTAGGGAACACAATGCACTCCTCCAGTGAGGCAGTTGGCAACTTACATCCCGCCCATCAGCATAACAAGGCTCCCTGTTCTCCAGGGCCTGTCTTGCCTTTCTGGTTTTTACACATTTTGTGGATGTCCCTTTTGACCGGTGGGAAGTGATACTTCTTTGTGGTGCAGATTTGCATTGCCCGCTTGCTTGCTTGGCCAAAAAGGGCGTATGCGTTTTCTCCTGAATATATTCAGGAGAAAACGCATACGCCCTTTTTGGCCAAGTGCATCATTGTCGAAGTTGTGCCCCTCTTCCTGTGCTTTACAGGCGATTCTAACGTACCTCTTGAAATCTGTTTCCTGCTATTCTGCCTCGCATTCAAGTCTGCCTCGTTGCCTTCCCTCAACAGATTTTTGGACGATAGTTGGCCTTGATTACTCTGCCAGTTTGTGAATTGCTGTGCCCCTGAGCTCCATTTTTCAACTCGTTTTTTGTGAGCTGAACGCAAGTCCAAACATTTGGTTCAGGACCTATACTGGTTCCCGGTGGGTGGCTGAGACTTTGGTGAATTCTTCTTCCTGCCGGGAAATTAGAGTGACATGTGCCCATCCAAATGCCTAACAGCTACTCTCTCATTGGTTCTCCCTCTTCCCTTTCCTCCTCTGCCAAATGGGCAACCTGTGTGAACCAGGAGCTTAAAGGGGCTGTCTCTCCAAGTTGGGAGATTGATAGTAAAGCTGTTGGAAAGTCAAACCGGAGCACCAGGAGAGGGACTCTTCGTTGAGTTTTAGAAACCTTTCGTATTCACAGTGTGTCCATTCTCTAGGTTTCCCGTACATGTTATAGCTGTAGTAATATTCCCTTCAACCTGGAGAGGTGGGACCCATGGAATGGTTGCCATGCATTATTGCTTTAAAGGGTCTGCATTTGCTCACCCAATCTCACCAATCCTCTCAGTCCCAAGTGTCCAGCCTCATGCCACATCCAGCTGTCATCGTAGATAGGGTCATTCCAGGTTGCATCAGAGACCCTGAAGGAATTGTAAAGAATTTCCCTGTTTCTTTGTTCTGTTTTTGAAATTCCTTTTTAGAGTGGGTTTGAGCTGATTCTCGCTGCCATGTTTATGCCAGTCTAGACACACTTGATTCCCTTACGGAGACATATCAATACATAGGTTTTAAGATTCTTACTAGTCAGATCTATTCCTCTGCGGGAAATATGGGGTTTTGAGTCCCTTTCACTGAGGAAGGTGTAGGTCTTGTCTATTCCATAGTTGGTTTTTGGAACAGTACCTGTGCTTATATCAAACTCTGGTTTGATGCATCACCCCACCTCTCCTTCCCCCTTAAGCAGGCATAAGAGTGTTTTCTAAATGTGAGACTCTGTTCTCTTTGCTAACTCAGTTCATGTGTAGCCATGTTTACAGGATCTTCCTAAGTGATATCTTATGATAAGTTTCTTTTCCTGTGTGACTTCTTTCCCTTAGAATCATCGTACCTGAATCCACTCATTTTGCTGCTACTGGTCTTATGACATTGATTTCGTGGCTGAGGGATATTCCATCGTACGTAAGTTCCACAATGTTTGGGACCATTTTTATATTTCCTGGGATATTTCAGGTGTACCCAGGTTGAGGTTCTTGTAAGCAGTGCAGCCCTCAATTTGGGGGTGGCTCTGTCTTATGGATTTTCAGTTTTCCCAAGGTATATTCCCTAGACTGGAAGTGCCCTTGGCTCTGTAGCTCTGTCGTTTACTTGTTTTAGGGAACACAATGCACTCCTCCAGTGAGGCAGTTGGCAACTTACATCCCGCCCATCAGCATAACAAGGCTCCCTGTTCTCCAGGGCCTGTCTTGCCTTTCTGGTTTTTACACATTTTGTGGATGTCCCTTTTGACCGGTGGGAAGTGATACTTCTTTGTGGTGCAGATTTGCATTGCCCGCTTGCTTGCTTGGCCAAAAAGGGCGTATGCGTTTTCTCCTGAATATATTCAGGAGAAAACGCATACGCCCTTTTTGGCCAAGTGCATCATTGTCGAAGTTGTGCCCCTCTTCCTGTGCTTTACAGGCGATTCTAACGTACCTCTTGAAATCTGTTTCCTGCTATTCTGCCTCGCATTCAAGTCCGCCTCGTTGCCTTCCCTCAACAGATTTTTGGACGATAGTTGGCCTTGATTACTCTGCCAGTTTGTGAATTGCTGTGCCCCTGAGCTCCATTTTTCAACTCGTTTTTTGTGAGCTGAACGCAAGTCCAAACATTTGGTTCAGGACCTATACTGGTTCCCGGTGGGTGGCTGAGACTTTGGTGAATTCTTCTTCCTGCCGGGAAATTAGAGTGACATGTGCCCATCCAAATGCCTAACAGCTACTCTCTCATTGGTTCTCCCTCTTCCCTTTCCTCCTCTGCCAAATGGGCAACCTGTGTGAACCAGGAGCTTAAAGGGGCTGTCTCTCCAAGTTGGGAGATTGATAGTAAAGCTGTTGGAAAGTCAAACCGGAGCACCAGGAGAGGGACTCTTCGTTGAGTTTTAGAAACCTTTCGTATTCACAGTGTGTCCATTCTCTAGGTTTCCCATACATGTTATAGCTGTAGTAATATTCCCTTCAACCTGGAGAGGTGGGACCCATGGAATGTTTGCCATGCATTATTGCTTTAAAGGGTCTGCATTTGCTCACCCAATCTCACCAATCCTCTCAGTCCCAAGTGTCCAGCCTCATGCCACATCCAGCTGTCATCGTAGATAGGGTCATTCCAGGTTGCATCAGAGACCCTGAAGGAATTGTAAAGAATTTCCCTGTTTCTTTGTTCTGTTTTTGAAATTCCTTTTTAGAGTGGGTTTGAGCTGATTCTCGCTGCCATGTTTATGCCAGTCTAGACACACTTGATTCCCTTACGGAGACATATCAATACATAGGTTTTAAGATTCTTACTAGTCAGATCTATTCCTCTGCGGGAAATATGGGGTTTTGAGTCCCTTTCACTGAGGAAGGTGTAGGTCTTGTCTATTCCATAGTTGGTTTTTGGAACAGTACCTGTGCTTATATCAAACTCTGGTTTGATGCATCACCCCACCTCTCCTTCCCCCTTAAGCAGGCATAAGAGTGTTTTCTAAATGTGAGACTCTGTTCTCTTTGCTAACTCAGTTCATGTGTAGCCATGTTTACAGGATCTTCCTAAGTGATATCTTATGATAAGTTTCTTTTCCTGTGTGACTTCTTTCCCTTAGAATCATCGTACCTGAATCCACTCATTTTGCTGCTACTGGTCTTATGACATTGATTTCGTGGCTGAGGGATATTCCATCGTACGTAAGTTCCACAATGTTTGGGACCATTTTTATATTTCCTGGGATATTTCAGGTGTACCCAGGTTGAGGTTCTTGTAAGCAGTGCAGCCCTCAATTTGGGGGTGGCTCTGTCTTATGGATTTTCAGTTTTCCCAAGGTATATTCCCTAGACTGGAAGTGCCCTTGGCTCTGTAGCTCTGTCGTTTACTTGTTTTAGGGAACACAATGCACTCCTCCAGTGAGGCAGTTGGCAACTTACATCCCGCCCATCAGCATAACAAGGCTCCCTGTTCTCCAGGGCCTGTCTTGCCTTTCTGGTTTTTACACATTTTGTGGATGTCCCTTTTGACCGGTGGGAAGTGATACTTCTTTGTGGTGCAGATTTGCATTGCCCGCTTGCTTGCTTGGCCAAAAAGGGCGTATGCGTTTTCTCCTGAATATATTCAGGAGAAAACGCATACGCCCTTTTTGGCCAAGTGCATCATTGTCGAAGTTGTGCCCCTCTTCCTGTGCTTTACAGGCGATTCTAACGTACCTCTTGAAATCTGTTTCCTGCTATTCTGCCTCGCATTCAAGTCCGCCTCGTTGCCTTCCCTCAACAGATTTTTGGACGATAGTTGGCCTTGATTACTCTGCCAGTTTGTGAATTGCTGTGCCCCTGAGCTCCATTTTTCAACTCGTTTTTTGTGAGCTGAACGCAAGTCCAAACATTTGGTTCAGGACCTATACTGGTTCCCGGTGGGTGGCTGAGACTTTGGTGAATTCTTCTTCCTGCCGGGAAATTAGAGTGACATGTGCCCATCCAAATGCCTAACAGCTACTCTCTCATTGGTTCTCCCTCTTCCCTTTCCTCCTCTGCCAAATGGGCAACCTGTGTGAACCAGGAGCTTAAAGGGGCTGTCTCTCCAAGTTGGGAGATTGATAGTAAAGCTGTTGGAAAGTCAAACCGGAGCACCAGGAGAGGGACTCTTCGTTGAGTTTTAGAAACCTTTCGTATTCACAGTGTGTCCATTCTCTAGGTTTCCCGTACATGTTATAGCTGTAGTAATATTCCCTTCAACCTGGAGAGGTGGGACCCATGGAATGGTTGCCATGCATTATTGCTTTAAAGGGTCTGCATTTGCTCACCCAATCTCACCAATCCTCTCAGTCCCAAGTGTCCAGCCTCATGCCACATCCAGCTGTCATCGTAGATAGGGTCATTCCAGGTTGCATCAGAGACCCTGAAGGAATTGTAAAGAATTTCCCTGTTTCTTTGTTCTGTTTTTGAAATTCCTTTTTAGAGTGGGTTTGAGCTGATTCTCGCTGCCATGTTTATGCCAGTCTAGACACACTTGATTCCCTTACGGAGACATATCAATACATAGGTTTTAAGATTCTTACTAGTCAGATCTATTCCTCTGCGGGAAATATGGGGTTTTGAGTCCCTTTCACTGAGGAACGTGTAGGTCTTGTCTATTCCATAGTTGGTTTTTGGAACAGTACCTGTGCTTATATCAAACTCTGGTTTGATGCATCACCCCACCTCTCCTTCCCCCTTAAGCAGGCATAAGAGTGTTTTCTAAATGTGAGACTCTGTTCTCTTTGCTAACTCAGTTCATGTGTAGCCATGTTTACAGGATCTTCCTAAGTGATATCTTATGATAAGTTTCTTTTCCTGTGTGACTTCTTTCCCTTAGAATCATCGTACCTGAATCCACTCATTTTGCTGCTACTGGTCTTATGACATTGATTTCGTGGCTGAGGGATATTCCATCGTACGTAAGTTCCACAATGTTTGGGACCATTTTTATATTTCCTGGGATATTTCAGGTGTACCCAGGTTGAGGTTCTTGTAAGCAGTGCAGCCCTCAATTTGGGGGTGGCTCTGTCTTATGGATTTTCAGTTTTCCCAAGGTATATTCCCTAGACTGGAAGTGCCCTTGGCTCTGTAGCTCTGTCGTTTACTTGTTTTAGGGAACACAATGCACTCCTCCAGTGAGGCAGTTGGCAACTTACATCCCGCCCATCAGCATAACAAGGCTCCCTGTTCTCCAGGGCCTGTCTTGCCTTTCTGGTTTTTACACATTTTGTGGATGTCCCTTTTGACCGGTGGGAAGTGATACTTCTTTGTGGTGCAGATTTGCATTGCCCGCTTGCTTGCTTGGCCAAAAAGGGCGTATGCGTTTTCTCCTGAATATATTCAGGAGAAAACGCATACGCCCTTTTTGGCCAAGTGCATCATTGTCGAAGTTGTGCCCCTCTTCCTGTGCTTTACAGGCGATTCTAACGTACCTCTTGAAATCTGTTTCCTGCTATTCTGCCTCGCATTCAAGTCTGCCTCGTTGCCTTCCCTCAACAGATTTTTGGACGATAGTTGGCCTTGATTACTCTGCCAGTTTGTGAATTGCTGTGCCCCTGAGCTCCATTTTTCAACTCGTTTTTTGTGAGCTGAACGCAAGTCCAAACATTTGGTTCAGGACCTATACTGGTTCCCGGTGGGTGGCTGAGACTTTGGTGAATTCTTCTTCCTGCCGGGAAATTAGAGTGACATGTGCCCATCCAAATGCCTAACAGCTACTCTCTCATTGGTTCTCCCTCTTCCCTTTCCTCCTCTGCCAAATGGGCAACCTGTGTGAACCAGGAGCTTAAAGGGGCTGTCTCTCCAAGTTGGGAGATTGATAGTAAAGCTGTTGGAAAGTCAAACCGGAGCACCAGGAGAGGGACTCTTCGTTGAGTTTTAGAAACCTTTCGTATTCACAGTGTGTCCATTCTCTAGGTTTCCCGTACATGTTATAGCTGTAGTAATATTCCCTTCAACCTGGAGAGGTGGGACCCATGGAATGGTTGCCATGCATTATTGCTTTAAAGGGTCTGCATTTGCTCACCCAATCTCACCAATCCTCTCAGTCCCAAGTGTCCAGCCTCATGCCACATCCAGCTGTCATCGTAGATAGGGTCATTCCAGGTTGCATCAGAGACCCTGAAGGAATTGTAAAGAATTTCCCTGTTTCTTTGTTCTGTTTTTGAAATTCCTTTTTAGAGTGGGTTTGAGCTGATTCTCGCTGCCATGTTTATGCCAGTCTAGACACACTTGATTCCCTTACGGAGACATATCAATACATAGGTTTTAAGATTCTTACTAGTCAGATCTATTCCTCTGCGGGAAATATGGGGTTTTGAGTCCCTTTCACTGAGGAAGGTGTAGGTCTTGTCTATTCCATAGTTGGTTTTTGGAACAGTACCTGTGCTTATATCAAACTCTGGTTTGATGCATCACCCCACCTCTCCTTCCCCCTTAAGCAGGCATAAGAGTGTTTTCTAAATGTGAGACTCTGTTCTCTTTGCTAACTCAGTTCATGTGTAGCCATGTTTACAGGATCTTCCTAAGTGATATCTTATGATAAGTTTCTTTTCCTGTGTGACTTCTTTCCCTTAGAATCATCGTACCTGAATCCACTCATTTTGCTGCTACTGGTCTTATGACATTGATTTCGTGGCTGAGGGATATTCCATCGTACGTAAGTTCCACAATGTTTGGGACCATTTTTATATTTCCTGGGATATTTCAGGTGTACCCAGGTTGAGGTTCTTGTAAGCAGTGCAGCCCTCAATTTGGGGGTGGCTCTGTCTTATGGATTTTCAGTTTTCCCAAGGTATATTCCCTAGACTGGAAGTGCCCTTGGCTCTGTAGCTCTGTCGTTTACTTGTTTTAGGGAACACAATGCACTCCTCCAGTGAGGCAGTTGGCAACTTACATCCCGCCCATCAGCATAACAAGGCTCCCTGTTCTCCAGGGCCTGTCTTGCCTTTCTGGTTTTTACACATTTTGTGGATGTCCCTTTTGACCGGTGGGAAGTGATACTTCTTTGTGGTGCAGATTTGCATTGCCCGCTTGCTTGCTTGGCCAAAAAGGGCGTATGCGTTTTCTCCTGAATATATTCAGGAGAAAACGCATACGCCCTTTTTGGCCAAGTGCATCATTGTCGAAGTTGTGCCCCTCTTCCTGTGCTTTACAGGCGATTCTAACGTACCTCTTGAAATCTGTTTCCTGCTATTCTGCCTCGCATTCAAGTCCGCCTCGTTGCCTTCCCTCAACAGATTTTTGGACGATAGTTGGCCTTGATTACTCTGCCAGTTTGTGAATTGCTGTGCCCCTGAGCTCCATTTTTCAACTCGTTTTCTGTGAGCTGAACGCAAGTCCAAACATTTGGTTCAGGACCTATACTGGTTCCCGGTGGGTGGCTGAGACTTTGGTGAATTCTTCTTCCTGCCGGGAAATTAGAGTGACATGTGCCCATCCAAATGCCTAACAGCTACTCTCTCATTGGTTCTCCCTCTTCCCTTTCCTCCTCTGCCAAATGGGCAACCTGTGTGAACCAGGAGCTTAAAGGGGCTGTCTCTCCAAGTTGGGAGATTGATAGTAAAGCTGTTGGAAAGTCAAACCGGAGCACCAGGAGAGGGACTCTTCGTTGAGTTTTAGAAACCTTTCGTATTCACAGTGTGTCCATTCTCTAGGTTTCCCGTACATGTTATAGCTGTAGTAATATTCCCTTCAACCTGGAGAGGTGGGACCCATGGAATGGTTGCCATGCATTATTGCTTTAAAGGGTCTGCATTTGCTCACCCAATCTCACCAATCCTCTCAGTCCCAAGTGTCCAGCCTCATGCCACATCCAGCTGTCATCGTAGATAGGGTCATTCCAGGTTGCATCAGAGACCCTGAAGGAATTGTAAAGAATTTCCCTGTTTCTTTGTTCTGTTTTTGAAATTCCTTTTTAGAGTGGGTTTGAGCTGATTCTCGCTGCCATGTTTATGCCAGTCTAGACACACTTGATTCCCTTATGGAGACATATCAATACATAGGTTTTAAGATTCTTACTAGTCAGATCTATTCCTCTGCGGGAAATATGGGGTTTTGAGTCCCTTTCACTGAGGAAGGTGTAGGTCTTGTCTATTCCATAGTTGGTTTTTGGAACAGTACCTGTGCTTATATCAAACTCTGGTTTGATGCATCACCCCACCTCTCCTTCCCCCTTAAGCAGGCATAAGAGTGTTTTCTAAATGTGAGACTCTGTTCTCTTTGCTAACTCAGTTCATGTGTAGCCATGTTTACAGGATCTTCCTAAGTGATATCTTATGATAAGTTTCTTTTCCTGTGTGACTTCTTTCCCTTAGAATCATCGTACCTGAATCCACTCATTTTGCTGCTACTGGTCTTATGACATTGATTTCGTGGCTGAGGGATATTCCATCGTACGTAAGTTCCACAATGTTTGGGACCATTTTTATATTTCCTGGGATATTTCAGGTGTACCCAGGTTGAGGTTCTTGTAAGCAGTGCAGCCCTCAATTTGGGGGTGGCTCTGTCTTATGGATTTTCAGTTTTCCCAAGGTATATTCCCTAGACTGGAAGTGCCCTTGGCTCTGTAGCTCTGTCGTTTACTTGTTTTAGGGAACACAATGCACTCCTCCAGTGAGGCAGTTGGCAACTTACATCCCGCCCATCAGCATAACAAGGCTCCCTGTTCTCCAGGGCCTGTCTTGCCTTTCTGGTTTTTACACATTTTGTGGATGTCCCTTTTGACCGGTGGGAAGTGATACTTCTTTGTGGTGCAGATTTGCATTGCCCGCTTGCTTGCTTGGCCAAAAAGGGCGTATGCGTTTTCTCCTGAATATATTCAGGAGAAAACGCATACGCCCTTTTTGGCCAAGTGCATCATTGTCGAAGTTGTGCCCCTCTTCCTGTGCTTTACAGGCGATTCTAACGTACCTCTTGAAATCTGTTTCCTGCTATTCTGCCTCGCATTCAAGTCCGCCTCGTTGCCTTCCCTCAACAGATTTTTGGACGATAGTTGGCCTTGATTACTCTGCCAGTTTGTGAATTGCTGTGCCCCTGAGCTCCATTTTTCAACTCGTTTTCTGTGAGCTGAACGCAAGTCCAAACATTTGGTTCAGGACCTATACTGGTTCCCGGTGGGTGGCTGAGACTTTGGTGAATTCTTCTTCCTGCCGGGAAATTAGAGTGACATGTGCCCATCCAAATGCCTAACAGCTACTCTCTCATTGGTTCTCCCTCTTCCCTTTCCTCCTCTGCCAAATGGGCAACCTGTGTGAACCAGGAGCTTAAAGGGGCTGTCTCTCCAAGTTGGGAGATTGATAGTAAAGCTGTTGGAAAGTCAAACCGGAGCACCAGGAGAGGGACTCTTCGTTGAGTTTTAGAAACCTTTCGTATTCACAGTGTGTCCATTCTCTAGGTTTCCCGTACATGTTATAGCTGTAGTAATATTCCCTTCAACCTGGAGAGGTGGGACCCATGGAATGGTTGCCATGCATTATTGCTTTAAAGGGTCTGCATTTGCTCACCCAATCTCACCAATCCTCTCAGTCCCAAGTGTCCAGCCTCATGCCACATCCAGCTGTCATCGTAGATAGGGTCATTCCAGGTTGCATCAGAGACCCTGAAGGAATTGTAAAGAATTTCCCTGTTTCTTTGTTCTGTTTTTGAAATTCCTTTTTAGAGTGGGTTTGAGCTGATTCTCGCTGCCATGTTTATGCCAGTCTAGACACACTTGATTCCCTTACGGAGACATATCAATACATAGGTTTTAAGATTCTTACTAGTCAGATCTATTCCTCTGCGGGAAATATGGGGTTTTGAGTCCCTTTCACTGAGGAAGGTGTAGGTCTTGTCTATTCCATAGTTGGTTTTTGGAACAGTACCTGTGCTTATATCAAACTCTGGTTTGATGCATCACCCCACCTCTCCTTCCCCCTTAAGCAGGCATAAGAGTGTTTTCTAAATGTGAGACTCTGTTCTCTTTGCTAACTCAGTTCATGTGTAGCCATGTTTACAGGATCTTCCTAAGTGATATCTTATGATAAGTTTCTTTTCCTGTGTGACTTCTTTCCCTTAGAATCATCGTACCTGAATCCACTCATTTTGCTGCTACTGGTCTTATGACATTGATTTCGTGGCTGAGGGATATTCCATCGTACGTAAGTTCCACAATGTTTGGGACCATTTTTATATTTCCTGGGATATTTCAGGTGTACCCAGGTTGAGGTTCTTGTAAGCAGTGCAGCCCTCAATTTGGGGGTGGCTCTGTCTTATGGATTTTCAGTTTTCCCAAGGTATATTCCCTAGACTGGAAGTGCCCTTGGCTCTGTAGCTCTGTCGTTTACTTGTTTTAGGGAACACAATGCACTCCTCCAGTGAGGCAGTTGGCAACTTACATCCCGCCCATCAGCATAACAAGGCTCCCTGTTCTCCAGGGCCTGTCTTGCCTTTCTGGTTTTTACACATTTTGTGGATGTCCCTTTTGACCGGTGGGAAGTGATACTTCTTTGTGGTGCAGATTTGCATTGCCCGCTTGCTTGCTTGGCCAAAAAGGGCGTATGCGTTTTCTCCTGAATATATTCAGGAGAAAACGCATACGCCCTTTTTGGCCAAGTGCATCATTGTCGAAGTTGTGCCCCTCTTCCTGTGCTTTACAGGCGATTCTAACGTACCTCTTGAAATCTGTTTCCTGCTATTCTGCCTCGCATTCAAGTCCGCCTCGTTGCCTTCCCTCAACAGATTTTTGGACGATAGTTGGCCTTGATTACTCTGCCAGTTTGTGAATTGCTGTGCCCCTGAGCTCCATTTTTCAACTCGTTTTCTGTGAGCTGAACGCAAGTCCAAACATTTGGTTCAGGACCTATACTGGTTCCCGGTGGGTGGCTGAGACTTTGGTGAATTCTTCTTCCTGCCGGGAAATTAGAGTGACATGTGCCCATCCAAATGCCTAACAGCTACTCTCTCATTGGTTCTCCCTCTTCCCTTTCCTCCTCTGCCAAATGGGCAACCTGTGTGAACCAGGAGCTTAAAGGGGCTGTCTCTCCAAGTTGGGAGATTGATAGTAAAGCTGTTGGAAAGTCAAACCGGAGCACCAGGAGAGGGACTCTTCGTTGAGTTTTAGAAACCTTTCGTATTCACAGTGTGTCCATTCTCTAGGTTTCCCGTACATGTTATAGCTGTAGTAATATTCCCTTCAACCTGGAGAGGTGGGACCCATGGAATGGTTGCCATGCATTATTGCTTTAAAGGGTCTGCATTTGCTCACCCAATCTCACCAATCCTCTCAGTCCCAAGTGTCCAGCCTCATGCCACATCCAGCTGTCATCGTAGATAGGGTCATTCCAGGTTGCATCAGAGACCCTGAAGGAATTGTAAAGAATTTCCCTGTTTCTTTGTTCTGTTTTTGAAATTCCTTTTTAGAGTGGGTTTGAGCTGATTCTCGCTGCCATGTTTATGCCAGTCTAGACACACTTGATTCCCTTACGGAGACATATCAATACATAGGTTTTAAGATTCTTACTAGTCAGATCTATTCCTCTGCGGGAAATATGGGGTTTTGAGTCCCTTTCACTGAGGAAGGTGTAGGTCTTGTCTATTCCATAGTTGGTTTTTGGAACAGTACCTGTGCTTATATCAAACTCTGGTTTGATGCATCACCCCACCTCTCCTTCCCCCTTAAGCAGGCATAAGAGTGTTTTCTAAATGTGAGACTCTGTTCTCTTTGCTAACTCAGTTCATGTGTAGCCATGTTTACAGGATCTTCCTAAGTGATATCTTATGATAAGTTTCTTTTCCTGTGTGACTTCTTTCCCTTAGAATCATCGTACCTGAATCCACTCATTTTGCTGCTACTGGTCTTATGACATTGATTTCGTGGCTGAGGGATATTCCATCGTACGTAAGTTCCACAATGTTTGGGACCATTTTTATATTTCCTGGGATATTTCAGGTGTACCCAGGTTGAGGTTCTTGTAAGCAGTGCAGCCCTCAATTTGGGGGTGGCTCTGTCTTATGGATTTTCAGTTTTCCCAAGGTATATTCCCTAGACTGGAAGTGCCCTTGGCTCTGTAGCTCTGTCGTTTACTTGTTTTAGGGAACACAATGCACTCCTCCAGTGAGGCAGTTGGCAACTTACATCCCGCCCATCAGCATAACAAGGCTCCCTGTTCTCCAGGGCCTGTCTTGCCTTTCTGGTTTTTACACATTTTGTGGATGTCCCTTTTGACCGGTGGGAAGTGATACTTCTTTGTGGTGCAGATTTGCATTGCCCGCTTGCTTGCTTGGCCAAAAAGGGCGTATGCGTTTTCTCCTGAATATATTCAGGAGAAAACGCATACGCCCTTTTTGGCCAAGTGCATCATTGTCGAAGTTGTGCCCCTCTTCCTGTGCTTTACAGGCGATTCTAACGTACCTCTTGAAATCTGTTTCCTGCTATTCTGCCTCGCATTCAAGTCCGCCTCGTTGCCTTCCCTCAACAGATTTTTGGACGATAGTTGGCCTTGATTACTCTGCCAGTTTGTGAATTGCTGTGCCCCTGAGCTCCATTTTTCAACTCGTTTTCTGTGAGCTGAACGCAAGTCCAAACATTTGGTTCAGGACCTATACTGGTTCCCGGTGGGTGGCTGAGACTTTGGTGAATTCTTCTTCCTGCCGGGAAATTAGAGTGACATGTGCCCATCCAAATGCCTAACAGCTACTCTCTCATTGGTTCTCCCTCTTCCCTTTCCTCCTCTGCCAAATGGGCAACCTGTGTGAACCAGGAGCTTAAAGGGGCTGTCTCTCCAAGTTGGGAGATTGATAGTAAAGCTGTTGGAAAGTCAAACCGGAGCACCAGGAGAGGGACTCTTCGTTGAGTTTTAGAAACCTTTCGTATTCACAGTGTGTCCATTCTCTAGGTTTCCCGTACATGTTATAGCTGTAGTAATATGCCCTTCAACCTGGAGAGGTGGGACCCATGGAATGGTTGCCATGCATTATTGCTTTAAAGGGTCTGCATTTGCTCACCCAATCTCACCAATCCTCTCAGTCCCAAGTGTCCAGCCTCATGCCACATCCAGCTGTCATCGTAGATAGGGTCATTCCAGGTTGCATCAGAGACCCTGAAGGAATTGTAAAGAATTTCCCTGTTTCTTTGTTCTGTTTTTGAAATTCCTTTTTAGAGTGGGTTTGAGCTGATTCTCGCTGCCATCTTTATGCCAGTCTAGACACACTTGATTCCCTTACGGAGACATATCAATACATAGGTTTTAAGATTCTTACTAGTCAGATCTATTCCTCTGCGGGACATATGGGGTTTTGAGTCCCTTTCACTGAGGAAGGTGTAGGTCTTGTCTATTCCATAGTTGGTTTTTGGAACAGTACCTGTGCTTATATCAAACTCTGGTTTGATGCATCACCCCACCTCTCCTTCCCCCTTAAGCAGGCATAAGAGTGTTTTCTAAATGTGAGACTCTGTTCTCTTTGCTAACTCAGTTCATGTGTGGCCATGTTTACAGGATCTTCCTAAGTGATATCTTATGATAAGTTTCTTTTCCTGTGTGACTTCTTTCCCTTAGAATCATCGTACCTGAATCCACTCATTTTGCTGCTACTGGTCTTATGACATTGATTTCGTGGCTGAGGGATATTCCATCGTACGTAAGTTCCACAATGTTTGGAACCATTTTTATATTTCCTGGGATATTTCAGGTGTACCCAGGTTGAGGTTCTTGTAAGCAGTGCAGCCCTCAATTTGGGGGTGGCTCTGTCTTATGGATTTTCAGTTTTCCCAAGGTATATTCCCTAGACTGGAAGTGCCCTTGGCTCTGTAGCTCTGTTGTTTACTTGTTTTAGGGAACACAATGCACTCCTCCAGTGAGGCAGTTGGCAACTTACATCCCGCCCATCAGCATAACAAGGCTCCCTGTTCTCCAGGGCCTGTCTTGCCTTTCTGGTTTTTACACATTTTGTGGATGTCCCTTTTGACCGGTGGGAAGTGATACTTCTTTGTGGTGCAGATTTGCATTGCCCGCTTGCTTGCTTGGCCAAAAAGGGCGTATGCGTTTTCTCCTGAATATATTCAGGAGAAAACGCATACGCCCTTTTTGGCCAAGTGCATCATTGTCGAAGTTGTGCCCCTCTTCCTGTGCTTTACAGGCGATTCTAACGTACCTCTTGAAATCTGTTTCCTGCTATTCTGCCTCGCATTCAAGTCCGCCTCGTTGCCTTCCCTCAACAGATTTTTGGACGGTAGTTGGCCTTGATTACTCTGCCAGTTTGTGAATTGCTGTGCCCCTGAGCTCCATTTTTCAACTCGTTTTCTGTGAGCTGAACGCAAGTCCAAACATTTGGTTCAGGACCTATACTGGTTCCCGGTGGGTGGCTGAGACTTTGGTGAATTCTTCTTCCTGCCGGGAAATTAGAGTGACATGTGCCCATCCAAATGCCTAACAGCTACTCTCTCATTGGTTCTCCCTCTTCCCTTTCCTCCTCTGCCAAATGGGCAACCTGTGTGAACCAGGAGCTTAAAGGGGCTGTCTCTCCAAGTTGGGAGATTGATAGTAAAGCTGTTGGAACGTCAAACCGGAGCACCAGGAGAGGGACTCTTCGTTGAGTTTTAGAAACCTTTCGTATTCACAGTGTGTCCATTCTCTAGGTTTCCCGTACATGTTATAGCTGTAGTAATATTCCCTACAACCTGGAGAGGTGGGACCCATGGAATGGTTGCCATGCATTATTGCTTTAAAGGGTCTGCATTTGCTCACCCAATCTCACCAATCCTCTCAGTCCCAAGTGTCCAGCCTCATGCCACATCCAGCTGTCATCGTAGACAGGGTCATTCCAGGTTGCATCGGAGACCCTGAAGGAATTGTAAAGAATTTCCCTGTTTCTTTGTTCTGTTTTTGAAATTCCTTTTTAGAGTGGGTTTGAGCTGATTCTCGCTGCCATGTTTATGCCAGTCTAGACACACTTGATTCCCTTACGGAGACATATCAATACATAGGTTTTAAGATTCTTACTAGTCAGATCTATTCCTCTGCGGGAAATATGGGGTTTTGAGTCCCTTTCACTGAGGAAGGTGTAGGTCTTGTCTATTCCATAGTTGGTTTTTGGAACAGTACCTGTGCTTATATCAAACTCTGGTTTGATGCATCACCCCACCTCTCCTTCCCCCTTAAGCAGGCATAAGAGTGTTTTCTAAATGTGAGACTCTGTTCTCTTTGCTAACTCAGTTCATGTGTGGCCATGTTTACAGGATCTTCCTAAGTGATATCTTATGATAAGTTTCTTTTCCTGTGTGACTTCTTTCCCTTAGAATCATCGTACCTGAATCCACTCATTTTGCTGCTACTGGTCTTATGACATTGATTTCGTGGCTGAGGGATATTCCATCGTACGTAAGTTCCACAATGTTTGGAACCATTTTTATATTTCCTGGGATATTTCAGGTGTACCCAGGTTGAGGTTCTTGTAAGCAGTGCAGCCCTCAATTTGGGGGTGGCTCTGTCTTATGGATTTTCAGTTTTCCCAAGGTATATTCCCTAGACTGGAAGTGCCCTTGGCTCTGTAGCTCTGTTGTTTACTTGTTTTAGGGAACACAATGCACTCCTCCAGTGAGGCAGTTGGCAACTTACATCCCGCCCATCAGCATAACAAGGCTCCCTGTTCTCCAGGGCCTGTCTTGCCTTTCTGGTTTTTACACATTTTGTGGATGTCCCTTTTGACCGGTGGGAAGTGATACTTCTTTGTGGTGCAGATTTGCATTGCCCGCTTGCTTGCTTGGCCAAAAAGGGCGTATGCGTTTTCTCCTGAATATATTCAGGAGAAAACGCATACGCCCTTTTTGGCCAAGTGCATCATTGTCGAAGTTGTGCCCCTCTTCCTGTGCTTTACAGGCGATTCTAACGTACCTCTTGAAATCTGTTTCCTGCTATTCTGCCTCGCATTCAAGTCCGCCTCGTTGCCTTCCCTCAACAGATTTTTGGACGGTAGTTGGCCTTGATTACTCTGCCAGTTTGTGAATTGCTGTGCCCCTGAGCTCCATTTTTCAACTCGTTTTCTGTGAGCTGAACGCAAGTCCAAACATTTGGTTCAGGACCTATACTGGTTCCCGGTGGGTGGCTGAGACTTTGGTGAATTCTTCTTCCTGCCGGGAAATTAGACTGACATGTGCCCATCCAAATGCCTAACAGCTACTCTCTCATTGGTTCTCCCTCTTCCCTTTCCTCCTCTGCCAAATGGGCAACCTGTGTGAACCAGGAGCTTAAAGGGGCTGTCTCTCCAAGTTGGGAGATTGATAGTAAAGCTGTTGGAACGTCAAACCGGAGCACCAGGAGAGGGACTCTTCGTTGAGTTTTAGAAACCTTTCGTATTCACAGTGTGTCCATTCTCTAGGTTTCCCGTACATGTTATAGCTGTAGTAATATTCCCTTCAACCTGGAGAGGTGGGACCCATGGAATGGTTGCCATGCATTATTGCTTTAAAGGGTCTGCATTTGCTCACCCAATCTCACCAATCCTCTCAGTCCCAAGTGTCCAGCCTCATGCCACATCCAGCTGTCATCGTAGACAGGGTCATTCCAGGTTGCATCGGAGACCCTGAAGGAATTGTAAAGAATTTCCCTGTTTCTTTGTTCTGTTTTTGAAATTCCTTTTTAGAGTGGGTTTGAGCTGATTCTCGCTGCCCTGTTTATGCCAGTCTAGACACACTTGATTCCCTTACGGAGACATATCAATACATAGGTTTTAAGATTCTTACTAGTCAGATCTATTCCTCTGCGGGAAATATGGGGTTTTGAGTCCCTTTCACTGAGGAAGGTGTAGGTCTTGTCTATTCCATAGTTGGTTTTTGGAACAGTACCTGTGCTTATATCAAACTCTGGTTTGATGCATCACCCCACCTCTCCTTCCCCCTTAAGCAGGCATAAGAGTGTTTTCTAAATGTGAGACTCTGTTCTCTTTGCTAACTCAGTTCATGTGTGGCCATGTTTACAGGATCTTCCTAAGTGATATCTTATGATAAGTTTCTTTTCCTGTGTGACTTCTTTCCCTTAGAATCATCGTACCTGAATCCACTCATTTTGCTGCTACTGGTCTTATGACATTGATTTCGTGGCTGAGGGATATTCCATCGTACGTAAGTTCCACAATGTTTGGAACCATTTTTATATTTCCTGGGATATTTCAGGTGTACCCAGGTTGAGGTTCTTGTAAGCAGTGCAGCCCTCAATTTGGGGGTGGCTCTGTCTTATGGATTTTCAGTTTTCCCAAGGTATATTCCCTAGACTGGAAGTGCCCTTGGCTCTGTAGCTCTGTTGTTTACTTGTTTTAGGGAACACAATGCACTCCTCCAGTGAGGCAGTTGGCAACTTACATCCCGCCCATCAGCATAACAAGGCTCCCTGTTCTCCAGGGCCTGTCTTGCCTTTCTGGTTTTTACACATTTTGTGGATGTCCCTTTTGACCGGTGGGAAGTGATACTTCTTTGTGGTGCAGATTTGCATTGCCCGCTTGCTTGCTTGGCCAAAAAGGGCGTATGCGTTTTCTCCTGAATATATTCAGGAGAAAACGCATACGCCCTTTTTGGCCAAGTGCATCATTGTCGAAGTTGTGCCCCTCTTCCTGTGCTTTACAGGCGATTCTAACGTACCTCTTGAAATCTGTTTCCTGCTATTCTGCCTCGCATTCAAGTCCGCCTCGTTGCCTTCCCTCAACAGATTTTTGGACGGTAGTTGGCCTTGATTACTCTGCCAGTTTGTGAATTGCTGTGCCCCTGAGCTCCATTTTTCAACTCGTTTTCTGTGAGCTGAACGCAAGTCCAAACATTTGGTTCAGGACCTATACTGGTTCCCGGTGGGTGGCTGAGACTTTGGTGAATTCTTCTTCCTGCCGGGAAATTAGAGTGACATGTGCCCATCCAAATGCCTAACAGCTACTCTCTCATTGGTTCTCCCTCTTCCCTTTCCTCCTCTGCCAAATGGGCAACCTGTGTGAACCAGGAGCTTAAAGGGGCTGTCTCTCCAAGTTGGGAGATTGATAGTAAAGCTGTTGGAACGTCAAACCGGAGCACCAGGAGAGGGACTCTTCGTTGAGTTTTAGAAACCTTTCGTATTCACAGTGTGTCCATTCTCTAGGTTTCCCGTACATGTTATAGCTGTAGTAATATTCCCTTCAACCTGGAGAGGTGGGACCCATGGAATGGTTGCCATGCATTATTGCTTTAAAGGGTCTGCATTTGCTCACCCAATCTCACCAATCCTCTCAGTCCCAAGTGTCCAGCCTCATGCCACATCCAGCTGTCATCGTAGATAGGGTCATTCCAGGTTGCATCAGAGACCCTGAAGGAATTGTAAAGAATTTCCCTGTTTCTTTGTTCTGTTTTTGAAATTCCTTTTTAGAGTGGGTTTGAGCTGATTCTCGCTGCCCTGTTTATGCCAGTCTAGACACACTTGATTCCCTTACGGAGACATATCAATACATAGGTTTTAAGATTCTTACTAGTCAGATCTATTCCTCTGCGGGAAATATGGGGTTTTGAGTCCCTTTCACTGAGGAAGGTGTAGGTCTTGTCTATTCCATAGTTGGTTTTTGGAACAGTACCTGTGCTTATATCAAACTCTGGTTTGATGCATCACCCCACCTCTCCTTCCCCCTTAAGCAGGCATAAGAGTGTTTTCTAAATGTGAGACTCTGTTCTCTTTGCTAACTCAGTTCATGTGTGGCCATGTTTACAGGATCTTCCTAAGTGATATCTTATGATAAGTTTCTTTTCCTGTGTGACTTCTTTCCCTTAGAATCATCGTACCTGAATCCACTCATTTTGCTGCTACTGGTCTTATGACATTGATTTCGTGGCTGAGGGATATTCCATCGTACGTAAGTTCCACAATGTTTGGAACCATTTTTATATTTCCTGGGATATTTCAGGTGTACCCAGGTTGAGGTTCTTGTAAGCAGTGCAGCCCTCAATTTGGGGGTGGCTCTGTCTTATGGATTTTCAGTTTTCCCAAGGTATATTCCCTAGACTGGAAGTGCCCTTGGCTCTGTAGCTCTGTTGTTTACTTGTTTTAGGGAACACAATGCACTCCTCCAGTGAGGCAGTTGGCAACTTACATCCCGCCCATCAGCATAACAAGGCTCCCTGTTCTCCAGGGCCTGTCTTGCCTTTCTGGTTTTTACACATTTTGTGGATGTCCCTTTTGACCGGTGGGAAGTGATACTTCTTTGTGGTGCAGATTTGCATTGCCCGCTTGCTTGCTTGGCCAAAAAGGGCGTATGCGTTTTCTCCTGAATATATTCAGGAGAAAACGCATACGCCCTTTTTGGCCAAGTGCATCATTGTCGAAGTTGTGCCCCTCTTCCTGTGCTTTACAGGCGATTCTACCGTACCTCTTGAAATCTGTTTCCTGCTATTCTGCCTCGCATTCAAGTCCGCCTCGTTGCCTTCCCTCAACAGATTTTTGGACGGTAGTTGGCCTTGATTACTCTGCCAGTTTGTGAATTGCTGTGCCCCTGAGCTCCATTTTTCAACTCGTTTTCTGTGAGCTGAACGCAAGTCCAAACATTTGGTTCAGGACCTATACTGGTTCCCGGTGGGTGGCTGAGACTTTGGTGAATTCTTCTTCCTGCCGGGAAATTAGAGTGACATGTGCCCATCCAAATGCCTAACAGCTACTCTCTCATTGGTTCTCCCTCTTCCCTTTCCTCCTCTGCCAAATGGGCAACCTGTGTGAACCAGGAGCTTAAAGGGGCTGTCTCTCCAAGTTGGGAGATTGATAGTAAAGCTGTTGGAACGTCAAACCGGAGCACCAGGAGAGGGACTCTTCGTTGAGTTTTAGAAACCTTTCGTATTCACAGTGTGTCCATTCTCTAGGTTTCCCGTACATGTTATAGCTGTAGTAATATGCCCTTCAACCTGGAGAGGTGGGACCCATGGAATGGTTGCCATGCATTATTGCTTTAAAGGGTCTGCATTTGCTCACCCAATCTCACCAATCCTCTCAGTCCCAAGTGTCCAGCCTCATGCCACATCCAGCTGTCATCGTAGACAGGGTCATTCCAGGTTGCATCGGAGACCCTGAAGGAATTGTAAAGAATTTCCCTGTTTCTTTGTTCTGTTTTTGAAATTCCTTTTTAGAGTGGGTTTGAGCTGATTCTCGCTGCCATGTTTATGCCAGTCTAGACACACTTGATTCCCTTACGGAGACATATCAATACATAGGTTTTAAGATTCTTACTAGTCAGATCTATTCCTCTGCGGGAAATATGGGGTTTTGAGTCCCTTTCACTGAGGAAGGTGTAGGTCTTGTCTATTCCATAGTTGGTTTTTGGAACAGTACCTGTGCTTATATCAAACTCTGGTTTGATGCATCACCCCACCTCTCCTTCCCCCTTAAGCAGGCATAAGAGTGTTTTCTAAATGTGAGACTCTGTTCTCTTTGCTAACTCAGTTCATGTGTAGCCATGTTTACAGGATCTTCCTAAGTGATATCTTATGATAAGTTTCTTTTCCTGTGTGACTTCTTTCCCTTAGAATCATCGTACCTGAATCCACTCATTTTGCTGCTACTGGTCTTATGACATTGATTTCGTGGCTGAGGGATATTCCATCGTACGTAAGTTCCACAATGTTTGGAACCATTTTTATATTTCCTGGGATATTTCAGGTGTACCCAGGTTGAGGTTCTTGTAAGCAGTGCAGCCCTCAATTTGGGGGTGGCTCTGTCTTATGGATTTTCAGTTTTCCCAAGGTATATTCCCTAGACTGGAAGTGCCCTTGGCTCTGTAGCTCTGTTGTTTACTTGTTTTAGGGAACACAATGCACTCCTCCAGTGAGGCAGTTGGCAACTTACATCCCGCCCATCAGCATAACAAGGCTCCCTGTTCTCCAGGGCCTGTCTTGCCTTTCTGGTTTTTACACATTTTGTGGATGTCCCTTTTGACCGGTGGGAAGTGATACTTCTTTGTGGTGCAGATTTGCATTGCCCGCTTGCTTGCTTGGCCAAAAAGGGCGTATGCGTTTTCTCCTGAATATATTCAGGAGAAAACGCATACGCCCTTTTTGGCCAAGTGCATCATTGTCGAAGTTGTGCCCCTCTTCCTGTGCTTTACAGGCGATTCTAACGTACCTCTTGAAATCTGTTTCCTGCTATTCTGCCTCGCATTCAAGTCCGCCTCGTTGCCTTCCCTCAACAGATTTTTGGACGGTAGTTGGCCTTGATTACTCTGCCAGTTTGTGAATTGCTGTGCCCCTGAGCTCCATTTTTCAACTCGTTTTTTGTGAGCTGAACGCAAGTCCAAACATTTGGTTCAGGACCTATACTGGTTCCCGGTGGGTGGCTGAGACTTTGGTGAATTCTTCTTCCTGCCGGGAAATTAGAGTGACATGTGCCCATCCAAATGCCTAACAGCTACTCTCTCATTGGTTCTCCCTCTTCCCTTTCCTCCTCTGCCAAATGGGCAACCTGTGTGAACCAGGAGCTTAAAGGGGCTGTCTCTCCAAGTTGGGAGATTGATAGTAAAGCTGTTGGAACGTCAAACCGGAGCACCAGGAGAGGGACTCTTCGTTGAGTTTTAGAAACCTTTCGTATTCACAGTGTGTCCATTCTCTAGGTTTCCCGTACATGTTATAGCTGTAGTAATATTCCCTTCAACCTGGAGAGGTGGGACCCATGGAATGGTTGCCATGCATTATTGCTTTAAAGGGTCTGCATTTGCTCACCCAATCTCACCAATCCTCTCAGTCCCAAGTGTCCAGCCTCATGCCACATCCAGCTGTCATCGTAGACAGGGTCATTCCAGGTTGCATCAGAGACCCTGAAGGAATTGTAAAGAATTTCCCTGTTTCTTTGTTCTGTTTTTGAAATTCCTTTTTAGAGTGGGTTTGAGCTGATTCTCGCTGCCCTGTTTATGCCAGTCTAGACACACTTGATTCCCTTACGGAGACATATCAATACATAGGTTTTAAGATTCTTACTAGTCAGATCTATTCCTCTGCGGGACATATGGGGTTTTGAGTCCCTTTCACTGAGGAAGGTGTAGGTCTTGTCTATTCCATAGTTGGTTTTTGGAACAGTACCTGTGCTTATATCAAACTCTGGTTTGATGCATCACCCCACCTCTCCTTCCCCCTTAAGCAGGCATAAGAGTGTTTTCTAAATGTGAGACTCTGTTCTCTTTGCTAACTCAGTTCATGTGTGGCCATGTTTACAGGATCTTCCTAAGTGATATCTTATGATAAGTTTCTTTTCCTGTGTGACTTCTTTCCCTTAGAATCATCGTACCTGAATCCACTCATTTTGCTGCTACTGGTCTTATGACATTGATTTCGTGGCTGAAGGATATTCCATCGTACGTAAGTTCCACAATGTTTGGAACCATTTTTATATTTCCTGGGATATTTCAGGTGTACCCAGGTTGAGGTTCTTGTACGCAGTGCAGCCCTCAATTTGGGGGTGGCTCTGTCTTATGGATTTTCAGTTTTCCCAAGGTATATTCCCTAGACTGGAAGTGCCCTTGGCTCTGTAGCTCTGTTGTTTACTTGTTTTAGGGAACACAATGCACTCCTCCAGTGAGGCAGTTGGCAACTTACATCCCGCCCATCAGCATAACAAGGCTCCCTGTTCTCCAGGGCCTGTCTTGCCTTTCTGGTTTTTACACATTTTGTGGATGTCCCTTTTGACCGGTGGGAAGTGATACTTCTTTGTGGTGCAGATTTGCATTGCCCGCTTGCTTGCTTGGCCAAAAAGGGCGTATGCGTTTTCTCCTGAATATATTCAGGAGAAAACGCATACGCCCTTTTTGGCCAAGTGCATCATTGTCGAAGTTGTGCCCCTCTTCCTGTGCTTTACAGGCGATTCTACCGTACCTCTTGAAATCTGTTTCCTGCTATTCTGCCTCGCATTCAAGTCCGCCTCGTTGCCTTCCCTCAACAGATTTTTGGACGGTAGTTGGCCTTGATTACTCTGCCAGTTTGTGAATTGCTGTGCCCCTGAGCTCCATTTTTCAACTCGTTTTTTGTGAGCTGAACGCAAGTCCAAACATTTGGTTCAGGACCTATACTGGTTCCCGGTGGGTGGCTGAGACTTTGGTGAATTCTTCTTCCTGCCGGGAAATTAGAGTGACATGTGCCCATCCAAATGCCTAACAGCTACTCTCTCATTGGTTCTCCCTCTTCCCTTTCCTCCTCTGCCAAATGGGCAACCTGTGTGAACCAGGAGCTTAAAGGGGCTGTCTCTCCAAGTTGGGAGATTGATAGTAAAGCTGTTGGAACGTCAAACCGGAGCACCAGGAGAGGGACTCTTCGTTGAGTTTTAGAAACCTTTCGTATTCACAGTGTGTCCATTCTCTAGGTTTCCCGTACATGTTATAGCTGTAGTAATATTCCCTTCAACCTGGAGAGGTGGGACCCATGGAATGGTTGCCATGCATTATTGCTTTAAAGGGTCTGCATTTGCTCACCCAATCTCACCAATCCTCTCAGTCCCAAGTGTCCAGCCTCATGCCACATCCAGCTGTCATCGTAGACAGGGTCATTCCAGGTTGCATCGGAGACCCTGAAGGAATTGTAAAGAATTTCCCTGTTTCTTTGTTCTGTTTTTGAAATTCCTTTTTAGAGTGGGTTTGAGCTGATTCTCGCTGCCCTGTTTATGCCAGTCTAGACACACTTGATTCCCTTACGGAGACATATCAATACATAGGTTTTAAGATTCTTACTAGTCAGATCTATTCCTCTGCGGGAAATATGGGGTTTTGAGTCCCTTTCACTGAGGAAGGTGTAGGTCTTATCTATTCCATAGTTGGTTTTTGGAACAGTACCTGTGCTTATATCAAACTCTGGTTTGATGCATCACCCCACCTCTCCTTCCCCCTTAAGCAGGCATAAGAGTGTTTTCTAAATGTGAGACTCTGTTCTCTTTGCTAACTCAGTTCATGTGTAGCCATGTTTACAGGATCTTCCTAAGTGATATCTTATGATAAGTTTCTTTTCCTGTGTGACTTCTTTCCCTTAGAATCATCGTACCTGAATCCACTCATTTTGCTGCTACTGGTCTTATGACATTGATTTCGTGGCTGAGGGATATTCCATCGTACGTAAGTTCCACAATGTTTGGAACCATTTTTATATTTCCTGGGATATTTCAGGTGTACCCAGGTTGAGGTTCTTGTAAGCAGTGCAGCCCTCAATTTGGGGGTGGCTCTGTCTTATGGATTTTCAGTTTTCCCAAGGTATATTCCCTAGACTGGAAGTGCCCTTGGCTCTGTAGCTCTGTTGTTTACTTGTTTTAGGGAACACAATGCACTCCTCCAGTGAGGCAGTTGGCAACTTACATCCCGCCCATCAGCATAACAAGGCTCCCTGTTCTCCAGGGCCTGTCTTGCCTTTCTGGTTTTTACACATTTTGTGGATGTCCCTTTTGACCGGTGGGAAGTGATACTTCTTTGTGGTGCAGATTTGCATTGCCCGCTTGCTTGCTTGGCCAAAAAGGGCGTATGCGTTTTCTCCTGAATATATTCAGGAGAAAACGCATACGCCCTTTTTGGGCAAGTGCATCATTGTCGAAGTTGTGCCCCTCTTCCTGTGCTTTACAGGCGATTCTAACGTACCTCTTGAAATCTGTTTCCTGCTATTCTGCCTCGCATTCAAGTCCGCCTCGTTGCCTTCCCTCAACAGATTTTTGGACGGTAGTTGGCCTTGATTACTCTGCCAGTTTGTGAATTGCTGTGCCCCTGAGCTCCATTTTTCAACTCGTTTTTTGTGAGCTGAACGCAAGTCCAAACATTTGGTTCAGGACCTATACTGGTTCCCGGTGGGTGGCTGAGACTTTGGTTAATTCTTCTTCCTGCCGGGAAATTAGAGTGACATGTGCCCATCCAAATGCCTAACAGCTACTCTCTCATTGGTTCTCCCTCTTCCCTTTCCTCCTCTGCCAAATGGGCAACCTGTGTGAACCAGGAGCTTAAAGGGCCTGTCTCTCCAAGTTGGGAGATTGATAGTAAAGCTGTTGGAACGTCAAACCGGAGCACCAGGAGAGGGACTCTTCGTTGAGTTTTAGAAACCTTTCGTATTCACAGTGTGTCCATTCTCTAGGTTTCCCGTACATGTTATAGCTGTAGTAATATTCCCTTCAACCTGGAGAGGTGGGACCCATGGAATGGTTGCCATGCATTATTGCTTTAAAGGGTCTGCATTTGCTCACCCAATCTCACCAATCCTCTCAGTCCCAAGTGTCCAGCCTCATGCCACATCCAGCTGTCATCGTAGACAGGGTCATTCCAGGTTGCATCGGAGACCCTGAAGGAATTGTAAAGAATTTCCCTGTTTCTTTGTTCTGTTTTTGAAATTCCTTTTTAGAGTGGGTTTGAGCTGATTCTCGCTGCCCTGTTTATGCCAGTCTAGACACACTTGATTCCCTTACGGAGACATATCAATACATAGGTTTTAAGATTCTTACTAGTCAGATCTATTCCTCTGCGGGAAATATGGGGTTTTGAGTCCCTTTCACTGAGGAAGGTGTAGGTCTTGTCTATTCCATAGTTGGTTTTTGGAACAGTACCTGTGCTTATATCAAACTCTGGTTTGATGCATCACCCCACCTCTCCTTCCCCCTTAAGCAGGCATAAGAGTGTTTTCTAAATGTGAGACTCTGTTCTCTTTGCTAACTCAGTTCATGTGTAGCCATGTTTACAGGATCTTCCTAAGTGATATCTTATGATAAGTTTCTTTTCCTGTGTGACTTCTTTCCCTTAGAATCATCGTACCTGAATCCACTCATTTTGCTGCTACTGGTCTTATGACATTGATTTCGTGGCTGAGGGATATTCCATCGTACGTAAGTTCCACAATGTTTGGAACCATTTTTATATTTCCTGGGATAATTCAGGTGTACCCAGGTTGAGGTTCTTGTACGCAGTGCAGCCCTCAATTTGGGGGTGGCTCTGTCTTATGGATTTTCAGTTTTCCCAAGGTATATTCCCTAGACTGGAAGTGCCCTTGGCTCTGTAGCTCTGTTGTTTACTTGTTTTAGGGAACACAATGCACTCCTCCAGTGAGGCAGTTGGCAACTTACATCCCGCCCATCAGCATAACAAGGCTCCCTGTTCTCCAGGGCCTGTCTTGCCTTTCTGGTTTTTACACATTTTGTGGATGTCCCTTTTGACCGGTGGGAAGTGATACTTCTTTGTGGTGCAGATTTGCATTGCCCGCTTGCTTGCTTGGCCAAAAAGGGCGTATGCGTTTTCTCCTGAATATATTCAGGAGAAAACGCATACGCCCTTTTTGGCCAAGTGCATCATTGTCGAAGTTGTGCCCCTCTTCCTGTGCTTTACAGGCGATTCTAACGTACCTCTTGAAATCTGTTTCCTGCTATTCGGCCTCGCATTCAAGTCCGCCTCGTTGCCTTCCCTCAACAGATTTTTGGACGGTAGTTGGCCTTGATTACTCTGCCAGTTTGTGAATTGCTGTGCCCCTGAGCTCCATTTTTCAACTCGTTTTTTGTGAGCTGAACGCAAGTCCAAACATTTGGTTCAGGACCTATACTGGTTCCCGGTGGGTGGCTGAGACTTTGGTGAATTCTTCTTCCTGCCGGGAAATTAGAGTGACATGTGCCCATCCAAATGCCTAACAGCTACTCTCTCATTGGTTCTCCCTCTTCCCTTTCCTCCTCTGCCAAATGGGCAACCTGTGTGAACCAGGAGCTTAAAGGGGCTGTCTCTCCAAGTTGGGAGATTGATAGTAAAGCTGTTGGAACGTCAAACCGGAGCACCAGGAGAGGGACTCTTCGTTGAGTTTTAGAAACCTTTCGTATTCACAGTGTGTCCATTCTCTAGGTTTCCCGTACATGTTATAGCTGTAGTAATATTCCCTTCAACCTGGAGAGGTGGGACCCATGGAATGGTTGCCATGCATTATTGCTTTAAAGGGTCTGCATTTGCTCACCCAATCTCACCAATCCTCTCAGTCCCAAGTGTCCAGCCTCATGCCACATCCAGCTGTCATCGTAGACAGGGTCATTCCAGGTTGCATCGGAGACCCTGAAGGAATTGTAAAGAATTTCCCTGTTTCTTTGTTCTGTTTTTGAAATTCCTTTTTAGAGTGGGTTTGAGCTGATTCTCGCTGCCCTGTTTATGCCAGTCTAGACACACTTGATTCCCTTACGGAGACATATCAATACATAGGTTTTAAGATTCTTACTAGTCAGATCTATTCCTCTGCGGGAAATATGGGGTTTTGAGTCCCTTTCACTGAGGAAGGTGTAGGTCTTGTCTATTCCATAGTTGGTTTTTGGAACAGTACCTGTGCTTATATCAAACTCTGGTTTGATGCATCACCCCACCTCTCCTTCCCCCTTAAGCAGGCATAAGAGTGTTTTCTAAATGTGAGACTCTGTTCTCTTTGCTAACTCAGTTCATGTGTGGCCATGTTTACAGGATCTTCCTAAGTGATATCTTATGATAAGTTTCTTTTCCTGTGTGACTTCTTTCCCTTAGAATCATCGTACCTGAATCCACTCATTTTGCTGCTACTGGTCTTATGACATTGATTTCGTGGCTGAGGGATATTCCATCGTACGTAAGTTCCACAATGTTTGGAACCATTTTTATATTTCCTGGGATATTTCAGGTGTACCCAGGTTGAGGTTCTTGTAAGCAGTGCAGCCCTCAATTTGGGGGTGGCTCTGTCTTATGGATTTTCAGTTTTCCCAAGGTATATTCCCTAGACTGGAAGTGCCCTTGGCTCTGTAGCTCTGTTGTTTACTTGTTTTAGGGAACACAATGCACTCCTCCAGTGAGGCAGTTGGCAACTTACATCCCGCCCATCAGCATAACAAGGCTCCCTGTTCTCCAGGGCCTGTCTTGCCTTTCTGGTTTTTACACATTTTGTGGATGTCCCTTTTGACCGGTGGGAAGTGATACTTCTTTGTGGTGCAGATTTGCATTGCCCGCTTGCTTGCTTGGCCAAAAAGGGCGTATGCGTTTTCTCCTGAATATATTCAGGAGAAAACGCATACGCCCTTTTTGGCCAAGTGCATCATTGTCGAAGTTGTGCCCCTCTTCCTGTGCTTTACAGGCGATTCTACCGTACCTCTTGAAATCTGTTTCCTGCTATTCTGCCTCGCATTCAAGTCCGCCTCGTTGCCTTCCCTCAACAGATTTTTGGACGGTAGTTGGCCTTGATTACTCTGCCAGTTTGTGAATTGCTGTGCCCCTGAGCTCCATTTTTCAACTCGTTTTTTGAGAGCTGAACGCAAGTCCAAACATTTGGTTCAGGACCTATACTGGTTCCCGGTGGGTGGCTGAGACTTTGGTGAATTCTTCTTCCTGCCGGGAAATTAGAGTGACATGTGCCCATCCAAATGCCTAACAGCTACTCTCTCATTGGTTCTCCCTCTTCCCTTTCCTCCTCTGCCAAATGGGCAACCTGTGTGAACCAGGAGCTTAAAGGGGCTGTCTCTCCAAGTTGGGAGATTGATAGTAAAGCTGTTGGAACGTCAAACCGGAGCACCAGGAGAGGGACTCTTCGTTGAGTTTTAGAAACCTTTCGTATTCACAGTGTGTCCATTCTCTAGGTTTCCCGTACATGTTATAGCTGTAGTAATATTCCCTTCAACCTGGAGAGGTGGGACCCATGGAATGGTTGCCATGCATTATTGCTTTAAAGGGTCTGCATTTGCTCACCCAATCTCACCAATCCTCTCAGTCCCAAGTGTCCAGCCTCATGCCACATCCAGCTGTCATCGTAGACAGGGTCATTCCAGGTTGCATCGGAGACCCTGAAGGAATTGTAAAGAATTTCCCTGTTTCTTTGTTCTGTTTTTGAAATTCCTTTTTAGAGTGGGTTTGAGCTGATTCTCGCTGCCATGTTTATGCCAGTCTAGACACACTTGATTCCCTTACGGAGACATATCAATACATAGGTTTTAAGATTCTTACTAGTCAGATCTATTCCTCTGCGGGAAATATGGGGTTTTGAGTCCCTTTCACTGAGGAAGGTGTAGGTCTTGTCTATTCCATAGTTGGTTTTTGGAACAGTACCTGTGCTTATATCAAACTCTGGTTTGATGCATCACCCCACCTCTCCTTCCCCCTTAAGCAGGCATAAGAGTGTTTTCTAAATGTGAGACTCTGTTCTCTTTGCTAACTCAGTTCATGTGTAGCCATGTTTACAGGATCTTCCTAAGTGATATCTTATGATAAGTTTCTTTTCCTGTGTGACTTCTTTCCCTTAGAATCATCGTACCTGAATCCACTCATTTTGCTGCTACTGGTCTTATGACATTGATTTCGTGGCTGAGGGATATTCCATCGTACGTAAGTTCCACAATGTTTGGAACCATTTTTATATTTCCTGGGATATTTCAGGTGTACCCAGGTTGAGGTTCTTGTAAGCAGTGCAGCCCTCAATTTGGGGGTGGCTCTGTCTTATGGATTTTCAGTTTTCCCAAGGTATATTCCCTAGACTGGAAGTGCCCTTGGCTCTGTAGCTCTGTTGTTTACTTGTTTTAGGGAACACAATGCACTCCTCCAGTGAGGCAGTTGGCAACTTACATCCCGCCCATCAGCATAACAAGGCTCCCTGTTCTCCAGGGCCTGTCTTGCCTTTCTGGTTTTTACACATTTTGTGGATGTCCCTTTTGACCGGTGGGAAGTGATACTTCTTTGTGGTGCAGATTTGCATTGCCCGCTTGCTTGCTTGGCCAAAAAGGGCGTATGCGTTTTCTCCTGAATATATTCAGGAGAAAACGCATACGCCCTTTTTGGCCAAGTGCATCATTGTCGAAGTTGTGCCCCTCTTCCTGTGCTTTACAGGCGATTCTACCGTACCTCTTGAAATCTGTTTCCTGCTATTCTGCCTCGCATTCAAGTCCGCCTCGTTGCCTTCCCTCAACAGATTTTTGGACGGTAGTTGGCCTTGATTACTCTGCCAGTTTGTGAATTGCTGTGCCCCTGAGCTCCATTTTTCAACTCGTTTTTTGTGAGCTGAACGCAAGTCCAAACATTTGGTTCAGGACCTATACTGGTTCCCGGTGGGTGGCTGAGACTTTGGTGAATTCTTCTTCCTGCCGGGAAATTAGAGTGACATGTGCCCATCCAAATGCCTAACAGCTACTCTCTCATTGGTTCTCCCTCTTCCCTTTCCTCCTCTGCCAAATGGGCAACCTGTGTGAACCAGGAGCTTAAAGGGGCTGTCTCTCCAAGTTGGGAGATTGATAGTAAAGCTGTTGGAACGTCAAACCGGAGCACCAGGAGAGGGACTCTTCGTTGAGTTTTAGAAACCTTTCGTATTCACAGTGTGTCCATTCTCTAGGTTTCCCGTACATGTTATAGCTGTAGTAATATTCCCTTCAACCTGGAGAGGTGGGACCCATGGAATGGTTGCCATGCATTATTGCTTTAAAGGGTCTGCATTTGCTCACCCAATCTCACCAATCCTCTCAGTCCCAAGTGTCCAGCCTCATGCCACATCCAGCTGTCATCGTAGACAGGGTCATTCCAGGTTGCATCAGAGACCCTGAAGGAATTGTAAAGAATTTCCCTGTTTCTTTGTTCTGTTTTTGAAATTCCTTTTTAGAGTGGGTTTGAGCTGATTCTCGCTGCCCTGTTTATGCCAGTCTAGACACACTTGATTCCCTTACGGAGACATATCAATACATAGGTTTTAAGATTCTTACTAGTCAGATCTATTCCTCTGCGGGAAATATGGGGTTTTGAGTCCCTTTCACTGAGGAAGGTGTAGGTCTTGTCTATTCCATAGTTGGTTTTTGGAACAGTACCTGTGCTTATATCAAACTCTGGTTTGATGCATCACCCCACCTCTCCTTCCCCCTTAAGCAGGCATAAGAGTGTTTTCTAAATGTGAGACTCTGTTCTCTTTGCTAACTCAGTTCATGTGTGGCCATGTTTACAGGATCTTCCTAAGTGATATCTTATGATAAGTTTCTTTTCCTGTGTGACTTCTTTCCCTTAGAATCATCGTACCTGAATCCACTCATTTTGCTGCTACTGGTCTTATGACATTGATTTCGTGGCTGAGGGATATTCCATCGTACGTAAGTTCCACAATGTTTGGAACCATTTTTATATTTCCTGGGATATTTCAGGTGTACCCAGGTTGAGGTTCTTGTACGCAGTGCAGCCCTCAATTTGGGGGTGGCTCTGTCTTATGGATTTTCAGTTTTCCCAAGGTATATTCCCTAGACTGGAAGTGCCCTTGGCTCTGTAGCTCTGTTGTTTACTTGTTTTAGGGAACACAATGCACTCCTCCAGTGAGGCAGTTGGCAACTTACATCCCGCCCATCAGCATAACAAGGCTCCCTGTTCTCCAGGGCCTGTCTTGCCTTTCTGGTTTTTACACATTTTGTGGATGTCCCTTTTGACCGGTGGGAAGTGATACTTCTTTGTGGTGCAGATTTGCATTGCCCGCTTGCTTGCTTGGCCAAAAAGGGCGTATGCGTTTTCTCCTGAATATATTCAGGAGAAAACGCATACGCCCTTTTTGGCCAAGTGCATCATTGTCGAAGTTGTGCCCCTCTTCCTGTGCTTTACAGGCGATTCTACCGTACCTCTTGAAATCTGTTTCCTGCTATTCTGCCTCGCATTCAAGTCCGCCTCGTTGCCTTCCCTCAACAGATTTTTGGACGGTAGTTGGCCTTGATTACTCTGCCAGTTTGTGAATTGCTGTGCCCCTGAGCTCCATTTTTCAACTCGTTTTTTGTGAGCTGAACGCAAGTCCAAACATTTGGTTCAGGACCTATACTGGTTCCCGGTGGGTGGCTGAGACTTTGGTGAATTCTTCTTCCTGCCGGGAAATTAGAGTGACATGTGCCCATCCAAATGCCTAACAGCTACTCTCTCATTGGTTCTCCCTCTTCCCTTTCCTCCTCTGCCAAATGGGCAACCTGTGTGAACCAGGAGCTTAAAGGGGCTGTCTCTCCAAGTTGGGAGATTGATAGTAAAGCTGTTGGAACGTCAAACCGGAGCACCAGGAGAGGGACTCTTCGTTGAGTTTTAGAAACCTTTCGTATTCACAGTGTGTCCATTCTCTAGGTTTCCCGTACATGTTATAGCTGTAGTAATATTCCCTTCAACCTGGAGAGGTGGGACCCATGGAATGGTTGCCATGCATTATTGCTTTAAAGGGTCTGCATTTGCTCACCCAATCTCACCAATCCTCTCAGTCCCAAGTGTCCAGCCTCATGCCACATCCAGCTGTCATCGTAGACAGGGTCATTCCAGGTTGCATCGGAGACCCTGAAGGAATTGTAAAGAATTTCCCTGTTTCTTTGTTCTGTTTTTGAAATTCCTTTTTAGAGTGGGTTTGAGCTGATTCTCGCTGCCCTGTTTATGCCAGTCTAGACACACTTGATTCCCTTACGGAGACATATCAATACATAGGTTTTAAGATTCTTACTAGTCAGATCTATTCCTCTGCGGGAAATATGGGGTTTTGAGTCCCTTTCACTGAGGAAGGTGTAGGTCTTGTCTATTCCATAGTTGGTTTTTGGAACAGTACCTGTGCTTATATCAAACTCTGGTTTGATGCATCACCCCACCTCTCCTTCCCCCTTAAGCAGGCATAAGAGTGTTTTCTAAATGTGAGACTCTGTTCTCTTTGCTAACTCAGTTCATGTGTAGCCATGTTTACAGGATCTTCCTAAGTGATATCTTATGATAAGTTTCTTTTCCTGTGTGACTTCTTTCCCTTAGAATCATCGTACCTGAATCCACTCATTTTGCTGCTACTGGTCTTATGACATTGATTTCGTGGCTGAGGGATATTCCATCGTACGTAAGTTCCACAATGTTTGGAACCATTTTTATATTTCCTGGGATAATTCAGGTGTACCCAGGTTGAGGTTCTTGTACGCAGTGCAGCCCTCAATTTGGGGGTGGCTCTGTCTTATGGATTTTCAGTTTTCCCAAGGTATATTCCCTAGACTGGAAGTGCCCTTGGCTCTGTAGCTCTGTTGTTTACTTGTTTTAGGGAACACAATGCACTCCTCCAGTGAGGCAGTTGGCAACTTACATCCCGCCCATCAGCATAACAAGGCTCCCTGTTCTCCAGGGCCTGTCTTGCCTTTCTGGTTTTTACACATTTTGTGGATGTCCCTTTTGACCGGTGGGAAGTGATACTTCTTTGTGGTGCAGATTTGCATTGCCCGCTTGCTTGCTTGGCCAAAAAGGGCGTATGCGTTTTCTCCTGAATATATTCAGGAGAAAACGCATACGCCCTTTTTGGCCAAGTGCATCATTGTCGAAGTTGTGCCCCTCTTCCTGTGCTTTACAGGCGATTCTAACGTACCTCTTGAAATCTGTTTCCTGCTATTCTGCCTCGCATTCAAGTCCGCCTCGTTGCCTTCCCTCAACAGATTTTTGGACGGTAGTTGGCCTTGATTACTCTGCCAGTTTGTGAATTGCTGTGCCCCTGAGCTCCATTTTTCAACTCGTTTTTTGTGAGCTGAACGCAAGTCCAAACATTTGGTTCAGGACCTATACTGGTTCCCGGTGGGTGGCTGAGACTTTGGTGAATTCTTCTTCCTGCCGGGAAATTAGAGTGACATGTGCCCATCCAAATGCCTAACAGCTACTCTCTCATTGGTTCTCCCTCTTCCCTTTCCTCCTCTGCCAAATGGGCAACCTGTGTGAACCAGGAGCTTAAAGGGGCTGTCTCTCCAAGTTGGGAGATTGATAGTAAAGCTGTTGGAACGTCAAACCGGAGCACCAGGAGAGGGACTCTTCGTTGAGTTTTAGAAACCTTTCGTATTCACAGTGTGTCCATTCTCTAGGTTTCCCGTACATGTTATAGCTGTAGTAATATTCCCTTCAACCTGGAGAGGTGGGACCCATGGAATGGTTGCCATGCATTATTGCTTTAAAGGGTCTGCATTTGCTCACCCAATCTCACCAATCCTCTCAGTCCCAAGTGTCCAGCCTCATGCCACATCCAGCTGTCATCGTAGACAGGGTCATTCCAGGTTGCATCGGAGACCCTGAAGGAATTGTAAAGAATTTCCCTGTTTCTTTGTTCTGTTTTTGAAATTCCTTTTTAGAGTGGGTTTGAGCTGATTCTCGCTGCCCTGTTTATGCCAGTCTAGACACACTTGATTCCCTTACGGAGACATATCAATACATAGGTTTTAAGATTCTTACTAGTCAGATCTATTCCTCTGCGGGAAATATGGGGTTTTGAGTCCCTTTCACTGAGGAAGGTGTAGGTCTTGTCTATTCCATAGTTGGTTTTTGGAACAGTACCTGTGCTTATATCAAACTCTGGTTTGATGCATCACCCCACCTCTCCTTCCCCCTTAAGCAGGCATAAGAGTGTTTTCTAAATGTGAGACTCTGTTCTCTTTGCTAACTCAGTTCATGTGTGGCCATGTTTACAGGATCTTCCTAAGTGATATCTTATGATAAGTTTCTTTTCCTGTGTGACTTCTTTCCCTTAGAATCATCGTACCTGAATCCACTCATTTTGCTGCTACTGGTCTTATGACATTGATTTCGTGGCTGAGGGATATTCCATCGTACGTAAGTTCCACAATGTTTGGAACCATTTTTATATTTCCTGGGATATTTCAGGTGTACCCAGGTTGAGGTTCTTGTACGCAGTGCAGCCCTCAATTTGGGGGTGGCTCTGTCTTATGGATTTTCAGTTTTCCCAAGGTATATTCCCTAGACTGGAAGTGCCCTTGGCTCTGTAGCTCTGTTGTTTACTTGTTTTAGGGAACACAATGCACTCCTCCAGTGAGGCAGTTGGCAACTTACATCCCGCCCATCAGCATAACAAGGCTCCCTGTTCTCCAGGGCCTGTCTTGCCTTTCTGGTTTTTACACATTTTGTGGATGTCCCTTTTGACCGGTGGGAAGTGATACTTCTTTGTGGTGCAGATTTGCATTGCCCGCTTGCTTGCTTGGCCAAAAAGGGCGTATGCGTTTTCTCCTGAATATATTCAGGAGAAAACGCATACGCCCTTTTTGGCCAAGTGCATCATTGTCGAAGTTGTGCCCCTCTTCCTGTGCTTTACAGGCGATTCTAACGTACCTCTTGAAATCTGTTTCCTGCTATTCTGCCTCGCATTCAAGTCCGCCTCGTTGCCTTCCCTCAACAGATTTTTGGACGGTAGTTGGCCTTGATTACTCTGCCAGTTTGTGAATTGCTGTGCCCCTGAGCTCCATTTTTCAACTCGTTTTTTGTGAGCTGAACGCAAGTCCAAACATTTGGTTCAGGACCTATACTGGTTCCCGGTGGGTGGCTGAGACTTTGGTGAATTCTTCTTCCTGCCGGGAAATTAGAGTGACATGTGCCCATCCAAATGCCTAACAGCTACTCTCTCATTGGTTCTCCCTCTTCCCTTTCCTCCTCTGCCAAATGGGCAACCTGTGTGAACCAGGAGCTTAAAGGGGCTGTCTCTCCAAGTTGGGAGATTGATAGTAAAGCTGTTGGAACGTCAAACCGGAGCACCAGGAGAGGGACTCTTCGTTGAGTTTTAGAAACCTTTCGTATTCACAGTGTGTCCATTCTCTAGGTTTCCCGTACATGTTATAGCTGTAGTAATATTCCCTTCAACCTGGAGAGGTGGGACCCATGGAATGGTTGCCATGCATTATTGCTTTAAAGGGTCTGCATTTGCTCACCCAATCTCACCAATCCTCTCAGTCCCAAGTGTCCAGCCTCATGCCACATCCAGCTGTCATCGTAGACAGGGTCATTCCAGGTTGCATCGGAGACCCTGAAGGAATTGTAAAGAATTTCCCTGTTTCTTTGTTCTGTTTTTGAAATTCCTTTTTAGAGTGGGTTTGAGCTGATTCTCGCTGCCCTGTTTATGCCAGTCTAGACACACTTGATTCCCTTACGGAGACATATCAATACATAGGTTTTAAGATTCTTACTAGTCAGATCTATTCCTCTGCGGGAAATATGGGGTTTTGAGTCCCTTTCACTGAGGAAGGTGTAGGTCTTGTCTATTCCATAGTTGGTTTTTGGAACAGTACCTGTGCTTATATCAAACTCTGGTTTGATGCATCACCCCACCTCTCCTTCCCCCTTAAGCAGGCATAAGAGTGTTTTCTAAATGTGAGACTCTGTTCTCTTTGCTAACTCAGTTCATGTGTGGCCATGTTTACAGGATCTTCCTAAGTGATATCTTATGATAAGTTTCTTTTCCTGTGTGACTTCTTTCCCTTAGAATCATCGTACCTGAATCCACTCATTTTGCTGCTACTGGTCTTATGACATTGATTTCGTGGCTGAGGGATATTCCATCGTACGTAAGTTCCACAATGTTTGGAACCATTTTTATATTTCCTGGGATATTTCAGGTGTACCCAGGTTGAGGTTCTTGTACGCAGTGCAGCCCTCAATTTGGGGGTGGCTCTGTCTTATGGATTTTCAGTTTTCCCAAGGTATATTCCCTAGACTGGAAGTGCCCTTGGCTCTGTAGCTCTGTTGTTTACTTGTTTTAGGGAACACAATGCACTCCTCCAGTGAGGCAGTTGGCAACTTACATCCCGCCCATCAGCATAACAAGGCTCCCTGTTCTCCAGGGCCTGTCTTGCCTTTCTGGTTTTTACACATTTTGTGGATGTCCCTTTTGACCGGTGGGAAGTGATACTTCTTTGTGGTGCAGATTTGCATTGCCCGCTTGCTTGCTTGGCCAAAAAGGGCGTATGCGTTTTCTCCTGAATATATTCAGGAGAAAACGCATACGCCCTTTTTGGCCAAGTGCATCATTGTCGAAGTTGTGCCCCTCTTCCTGTGCTTTACAGGCGATTCTAACGTACCTCTTGAAATCTGTTTCCTGCTATTCTGCCTCGCATTCAAGTCCGCCTCGTTGCCTTCCCTCAACAGATTTTTGGACGGTAGTTGGCCTTGATTACTCTGCCAGTTTGTGAATTGCTGTGCCCCTGAGCTCCATTTTTCAACTTGTTTTTTGAGAGCTGAACGCAAGTCCAAACATTTGGTTCAGGACCTATACTGGTTCCCGGTGGGTGGCTGAGACTTTGGTGAATTCTTCTTCCTGCCGGGAAATTAGAGTGACATGTGCCCATCCAAATGCCTAACAGCTACTCTCTCATTGGTTCTCCCTCTTCCCTTTCCTCCTCTGCCAAATGGGCAACCTGTGTGAACCAGGAGCTTAAAGGGCCTGTCTCTCCAAGTTGGGAGATTGATAGTAAAGCTGTTGGAACGTCAAACCGGAGCACCAGGAGAGGGACTCTTCGTTGAGTTTTAGAAACCTTTCGTATTCACAGTGTGTCCATTCTCTAGGTTTCCCGTACATGTTATAGCTGTAGTAATATTCCCTTCAACCTGGAGAGGTGGGACCCATGGAATGGTTGCCATGCATTATTGCTTTAAAGGGTCTGCATTTGCTCACCCAATCTCACCAATCCTCTCAGTCCCAAGTGTCCAGCCTCATGCCACATCCAGCTGTCATCGTAGACAGGGTCATTCCAGGTTGCATCGGAGACCCTGAAGGAATTGTAAAGAATTTCCCTGTTTCTTTGTTCTGTTTTTGAAATTCCTTTTTAGAGTGGGTTTGAGCTGATTCTCGCTGCCCTGTTTATGCCAGTCTAGACACACTTGATTCCCTTACGGAGACATATCAATACATAGGTTTTAAGATTCTTACTAGTCAGATCTATTCCTCTGCGGGAAATATGGGGTTTTGAGTCCCTTTCACTGAGGAAGGTGTAGGTCTTGTCTATTCCATAGTTGGTTTTTGGAACAGTACCTGTGCTTATATCAAACTCTGGTTTGATGCATCACCCCACCTCTCCTTCCCCCTTAAGCAGGCATAAGAGTGTTTTCTAAATGTGAGACTCTGTTCTCTTTGCTAACTCAGTTCATGTGTGGCCATGTTTACAGGATCTTCCTAAGTGATATCTTATGATAAGTTTCTTTTCCTGTGTGACTTCTTTCCCTTAGAATCATCGTACCTGAATCCACTCATTTTGCTGCTACTGGTCTTATGACATTGATTTCGTGGCTGAGGGATATTCCATCGTACGTAAGTTCCACAATGTTTGGAACCATTTTTATATTTCCTGGGATATTTCAGGTGTACCCAGGTTGAGGTTCTTGTACGCAGTGCAGCCCTCAATTTGGGGGTGGCTCTGTCTTATGGATTTTCAGTTTTCCCAAGGTATATTCCCTAGACTGGAAGTGCCCTTGGCTCTGTAGCTCTGTTGTTTACTTGTTTTAGGGAACACAATGCACTCCTCCAGTGAGGCAGTTGGCAACTTACATCCCGCCCATCAGCATAACAAGGCTCCCTGTTCTCCAGGGCCTGTCTTGCCTTTCTGGTTTTTACACATTTTGTGGATGTCCCTTTTGACCGGTGGGAAGTGATACTTCTTTGTGGTGCAGATTTGCATTGCCCGCTTGCTTGCTTGGCCAAAAAGGGCGTATGCGTTTTCTCCTGAATATATTCAGGAGAAAACGCATACGCCCTTTTTGGCCAAGTGCATCATTGTCGAAGTTGTGCCCCTCTTCCTGTGCTTTACAGGCGATTCTAACGTACCTCTTGAAATCTGTTTCCTGCTATTCTGCCTCGCATTCAAGTCCGCCTCGTTGCCTTCCCTCAACAGATTTTTGGACGGTAGTTGGCCTTGATTACTCTGCCAGTTTGTGAATTGCTGTGCCCCTGAGCTCCATTTTTCAACTCGTTTTTTGAGAGCTGAACGCAAGTCCAAACATTTGGTTCAGGACCTATACTGGTTCCCGGTGGGTGGCTGAGACTTTGGTGAATTCTTCTTCCTGCCGGGAAATTAGAGTGACATGTGCCCATCCAAATGCCTAACAGCTACTCTCTCATTGGTTCTCCCTCTTCCCTTTCCTCCTCTGCCAAATGGGCAACCTGTGTGAACCAGGAGCTTAAAGGGGCTGTCTCTCCAAGTTGGGAGATTGATAGTAAAGCTGTTGGAACGTCAAACCGGAGCACCAGGAGAGGGACTCTTCGTTGAGTTTTAGAAACCTTTCGTATTCACAGTGTGTCCATTCTCTAGGTTTCCCGTACATGTTATAGCTGTAGTAATATTCCCTTCAACCTGGAGAGGTGGGACCCATGGAATGGTTGCCATGCATTATTGCTTTAAAGGGTCTGCATTTGCTCACCCAATCTCACCAATCCTCTCAGTCCCAAGTGTCCAGCCTCATGCCACATCCAGCTGTCATCGTAGACAGGGTCATTCCAGGTTGCATCAGAGACCCTGAAGGAATTGTAAAGAATTTCCCTGTTTCTTTGTTCTGTTTTTGAAATTCCTTTTTAGAGTGGGTTTGAGCTGATTCTCGCTGCCCTGTTTATGCCAGTCTAGACACACTTGATTCCCTTACGGAGACATATCAATACATAGGTTTTAAGATTCTTACTAGTCAGATCTATTCCTCTGCGGGAAATATGGGGTTTTGAGTCCCTTTCACTGAGGAAGGTGTAGGTCTTGTCTATTCCATAGTTGGTTTTTGGAACAGTACCTGTGCTTATATCAAACTCTGGTTTGATGCATCACCCCACCTCTCCTTCCCCCTTAAGCAGGCATAAGAGTGTTTTCTAAATGTGAGACTCTGTTCTCTTTGCTAACTCAGTTCATGTGTGGCCATGTTTACAGGATCTTCCTAAGTGATATCTTATGATAAGTTTCTTTTCCTGTGTGACTTCTTTCCCTTAGAATCATCGTACCTGAATCCACTCATTTTGCTGCTACTGGTCTTATGACATTGATTTCGTGGCTGAGGGATATTCCATCGTACGTAAGTTCCACAATGTTTGGAACCATTTTTATATTTCCTGGGATATTTCAGGTGTACCCAGGTTGAGGTTCTTGTACGCAGTGCAGCCCTCAATTTGGGGGTGGCTCTGTCTTATGGATTTTCAGTTTTCCCAAGGTATATTCCCTAGACTGGAAGTGCCCTTGGCTCTGTAGCTCTGTTGTTTACTTGTTTTAGGGAACACAATGCACTCCTCCAGTGAGGCAGTTGGCAACTTACATCCCGCCCATCAGCATAACAAGGCTCCCTGTTCTCCAGGGCCTGTCTTGCCTTTCTGGTTTTTACACATTTTGTGGATGTCCCTTTTGACCGGTGGGAAGTGATACTTCTTTGTGGTGCAGATTTGCATTGCCCGCTTGCTTGCTTGGCCAAAAAGGGCGTATGCGTTTTCTCCTGAATATATTCAGGAGAAAACGCATACGCCCTTTTTGGCCAAGTGCATCATTGTCGAAGTTGTGCCCCTCTTCCTGTGCTTTACAGGCGATTCTAACGTACCTCTTGAAATCTGTTTCCTGCTATTCTGCCTCGCATTCAAGTCCGCCTCGTTGCCTTCCCTCAACAGATTTTTGGACGGTAGTTGGCCTTGATTACTCTGCCAGTTTGTGAATTGCTGTGCCCCTGAGCTCCATTTTTCAACTCGTTTTTTGTGAGCTGAACGCAAGTCCAAACATTTGGTTCAGGACCTATACTGGTTCCCGGTGGGTGGCTGAGACTTTGGTGAATTCTTCTTCCTGCCGGGAAATTAGAGTGACATGTGCCCATCCAAATGCCTAACAGCTACTCTCTCATTGGTTCTCCCTCTTCCCTTTCCTCCTCTGCCAAATGGGCAACCTGTGTGAACCAGGAGCTTAAAGGGGCTGTCTCTCCAAGTTGGGAGATTGATAGTAAAGCTGTTGGAACGTCAAACCGGAGCACCAGGAGAGGGACTCTTCGTTGAGTTTTAGAAACCTTCCGTATTCACAGTGTGTCCATTCTCTAGGTTTCCCGTACATGTTATAGCTGTAGTAATATGCCCTTCAACCTGGAGAGGTGGGACCCATGGAATGGTTGCCATGCATTATTGCTTTAAAGGGTCTGCATTTGCTCACCCAATCTCACCAATCCTCTCAGTCCCAAGTGTCCAGCCTCATGCCACATCCAGCTGTCATCGTAGACAGGGTCATTCCAGGTTGCATCAGAGACCCTGAAGGAATTGTAAAGAATTTCCCTGTTTCTTTGTTCTGTTTTTGAAATTCCTTTTTAGAGTGGGTTTGAGCTGATTCTCGCTGCCATGTTTATGCCAGTCTAGACACACTTGATTCCCTTACGGAGACATATCAATACATAGGTTTTAAGATTCTTACTAGTCAGATCTATTCCTCTGCGGGAAATATGGGGTTTTGAGTCCCTTTCACTGAGGAAGGTGTAGGTCTTGTCTATTCCATAGTTGGTTTTTGGAACAGTACCTGTGCTTATATCAAACTCTGGTTTGATGCATCACCCCACCTCTCCTTCCCCCTTAAGCAGGCATAAGAGTGTTTTCTAAATGTGAGACTCTGTTCTCTTTGCTAACTCAGTTCATGTGTGGCCATGTTTACAGGATCTTCCTAAGTGATATCTTATGATAAGTTTCTTTTCCTGTGTGACTTCTTTCCCTTAGAATCATCGTACCTGAATCCACTCATTTTGCTGCTACTGGTCTTATGACATTGATTTCGTGGCTGAGGGATATTCCATCGTACGTAAGTTCCACAATGTTTGGAACCATTTTTATATTTCCTGGGATATTTCAGGTGTACCCAGGTTGAGGTTCTTGTAAGCAGTGCAGCCCTCAATTTGGGGGTGGCTCTGTCTTATGGATTTTCAGTTTTCCCAAGGTATATTCCCTAGACTGGAAGTGCCCTTGGCTCTGTAGCTCTGTTGTTTACTTGTTTTAGGGAACACAATGCACTCCTCCAGTGAGGCAGTTGGCAACTTACATCCCGCCCATCAGCATAACAAGGCTCCCTGTTCTCCAGGGCCTGTCTTGCCTTTCTGGTTTTTACACATTTTGTGGATGTCCCTTTTGACCGGTGGGAAGTGATACTTCTTTGTGGTGCAGATTTGCATTGCCCGCTTGCTTGCTTGGCCAAAAAGGGCGTATGCGTTTTCTCCTGAATATATTCAGGAGAAAACGCATACGCCCTTTTTGGCCAAGTGCATCATTGTCGAAGTTGTGCCCCTCTTCCTGTGCTTTACAGGCGATTCTAACGTACCTCTTGAAATCTGTTTCCTGCTATTCTGCCTCGCATTCAAGTCCGCCTCGTTGCCTTCCCTCAACAGATTTTTGGACGGTAGTTGGCCTTGATTACTCTGCCAGTTTGTGAATTGCTGTGCCCCTGAGCTCCATTTTTCAACTCGTTTTTTGTGAGCTGAACGCAAGTCCAAACATTTGGTTCAGGACCTATACTGGTTCCCGGTGGGTGGCTGAGACTTTGGTGAATTCTTCTTCCTGCCGGGAAATTAGAGTGACATGTGCCCATCCAAATGCCTAACAGCTACTCTCTCATTGGTTCTCCCTCTTCCCTTTCCTCCTCTGCCAAATGGGCAACCTGTGTGAACCAGGAGCTTAAAGGGGCTGTCTCTCCAAGTTGGGAGATTGATAGTAAAGCTGTTGGAACGTCAAACCGGAGCACCAGGAGAGGGACTCTTCGTTGAGTTTTAGAAACCTTCCGTATTCACAGTGTGTCCATTCTCTAGGTTTCCCGTACATGTTATAGCTGTAGTAATATGCCCTTCAACCTGGAGAGGTGGGACCCATGGAATGGTTGCCATGCATTATTGCTTTAAAGGGTCTGCATTTGCTCACCCAATCTCACCAATCCTCTCAGTCCCAAGTGTCCAGCCTCATGCCACATCCAGCTGTCATCGTAGACAGGGTCATTCCAGGTTGCATCAGAGACCCTGAAGGAATTGTAAAGAATTTCCCTGTTTCTTTGTTCTGTTTTTGAAATTCCTTTTTAGAGTGGGTTTGAGCTGATTCTCGCTGCCATGTTTATGCCAGTCTAGACACACTTGATTCCCTTACGGAGACATATCAATACATAGGTTTTAAGATTCTTACTAGTCAGATCTATTCCTCTGCGGGAAATATGGGGTTTTGAGTCCCTTTCACTGAGGAAGGTGTAGGTCTTGTCTATTCCATAGTTGGTTTTTGGAACAGTACCTGTGCTTATATCAAACTCTGGTTTGATGCATCACCCCACCTCTCCTTCCCCCTTAAGCAGGCATAAGAGTGTTTTCTAAATGTGAGACTCTGTTCTCTTTGCTAACTCAGTTCATGTGTGGCCATGTTTACAGGATCTTCCTAAGTGATATCTTATGATAAGTTTCTTTTCCTGTGTGACTTCTTTCCCTTAGAATCATCGTACCTGAATCCACTCATTTTGCTGCTACTGGTCTTATGACATTGATTTCGTGGCTGAGGGATATTCCATCGTACGTAAGTTCCACAATGTTTGGAACCATTTTTATATTTCCTGGGATATTTCAGGTGTACCCAGGTTGAGGTTCTTGTACGCAGTGCAGCCCTCAATTTGGGGGTGGCTCTGTCTTATGGATTTTCAGTTTTCCCAAGGTATATTCCCTAGACTGGAAGTGCCCTTGGCTCTGTAGCTCTGTTGTTTACTTGTTTTAGGGAACACAATGCACTCCTCCAGTGAGGCAGTTGGCAACTTACATCCCGCCCATCAGCATAACAAGGCTCCCTGTTCTCCAGGGCCTGTCTTGCCTTTCTGGTTTTTACACATTTTGTGGATGTCCCTTTTGACTGGTGGGAAGTGATACTTCTTTGTGGTGCAGATTTGCATTGCCCGCTTGCTTGCTTGGCCAAAAAGGGCGTATGCGTTTTCTCCTGAATATATTCAGGAGAAAACGCATACGCCCTTTTTGGCCAAGTGCATCATTGTCGAAGTTGTGCCCCTCTTCCTGTGCTTTACAGGCGATTCTAACGTACCTCTTGAAATCTGTTTCCTGCTATTCTGCCTCGCATTCAAGTCTGCCTCGTTGCCTTCCCTCAACAGATTTTTGGATGGTAGTTGGCCTTGATTACTCTGCCAGTTTGTGAATTGCTGTGCCCCTGAGCTCCATTTTTCAACTCGTTTTTTGTGAGCTGAACGCAAGTCCAAACATTTGGTTCAGGACCTATACTGGTTCCCGGTGGGTGGCTGAGACTTTGGTGAATTCTTCTTCCTGCCGGGAAATTAGAGTGACATGTGCCCATCCAAATGCCTAACAGCTACTCTCTCATTGGTTCTCCCTCTTCCCTTTCCTCCTCTGCCAAATGGGCAACCTGTGTGAACCAGGAGCTTAAAGGGGCTGTCTCTCCAAGTTGGGAGATTGATAGTAAAGCTGTTGGAACGTCAAACCGGAGCACCAGGAGAGGGACTCTTCGTTGAGTTTTAGAAACCTTCCGTATTCACAGTGTGTCCATTCTCTAGGTTTCCCGTACATGTTATAGCTGTAGTAATATGCCCTTCAACCTGGAGAGGTGGGACCCATGGAATGGTTGCCATGCATTATTGCTTTAAAGGGTCTGCATTTGCTCACCCAATCTCACCAATCCTCTCAGTCCCAAGTGTCCAGCCTCATGCCACATCCAGCTGTCATCGTAGACAGGGTCATTCCAGGTTGCATCAGAGACCCTGAAGGAATTGTAAAGAATTTCCCTGTTTCTTTGTTCTGTTTTTGAAATTCCTTTTTAGAGTGGGTTTGAGCTGATTCTCGCTGCCATGTTTATGCCAGTCTAGACACACTTGATTCCCTTACGGAGACATATCAATACATAGGTTTTAAGATTCTTACTAGTCAGATCTATTCCTCTGCGGGAAATATGGGGTTTTGAGTCCCTTTCACTGAGGAAGGTGTAGGTCTTGTCTATTCCATAGTTGGTTTTTGGAACAGTACCTGTGCTTATATCAAACTCTGGTTTGATGCATCACCCCACCTCTCCTTCCCCCTTAAGCAGGCATAAGAGTGTTTTCTAAATGTGAGACTCTGTTCTCTTTGCTAACTCAGTTCATGTGTGGCCATGTTTACAGGATCTTCCTAAGTGATATCTTATGATAAGTTTCTTTTCCTGTGTGACTTCTTTCCCTTAGAATCATCGTACCTGAATCCACTCATTTTGCTGCTACTGGTCTTATGACATTGATTTCGTGGCTGAGGGATATTCCATCGTACGTAAGTTCCACAATGTTTGGAACCATTTTTATATTTCCTGGGATATTTCAGGTGTACCCAGGTTGAGGTTCTTGTACGCAGTGCAGCCCTCAATTTGGGGGTGGCTCTGTCTTATGGATTTTCAGTTTTCCCAAGGTATATTCCCTAGACTGGAAGTGCCCTTGGCTCTGTAGCTCTGTTGTTTACTTGTTTTAGGGAACACAATGCACTCCTCCAGTGAGGCAGTTGGCAACTTATATCCCGCCCATCAGCATAACAAGGCTCCCTGTTCTCCAGGGCCTGTCTTGCCTTTCTGGTTTTTACACATTTTGTGGATGTCCCTTTTGACCGGTGGGAAGTGATACTTCTTTGTGGTGCAGATTTGCATTGCCCGCTTGCTTGCTTGGCCAAAAAGGGCGTATGCGTTTTCTCCTGAATATATTCAGGAGAAAACGCATACGCCCTTTTTGGCCAAGTGCATCATTGTCGAAGTTGTGCCCCTCTTCCTGTGCTTTACAGGCGATTCTAACGTACCTCTTGAAATCTGTTTCCTGCTATTCTGCCTCGCATTCAAGTCCGCCTCGTTGCCTTCCCTCAACAGATTTTTGGACGGTAGTTGGCCTTGATTACTCTGCCAGTTTGTGAATTGCTGTGCCCCTGAGCTCCATTTTTCAACTCGTTTTTTGTGAGCTGAACGCAAGTCCAAACATTTGGTTCAGGACCTATACTGGTTCCCGGTGGGTGGCTGAGACTTTGGTGAATTCTTCTTCCTGCCGGGAAATTAGAGTGACATGTGCCCATCCAAATGCCTAACAGCTACTCTCTCATTGGTTCTCCCTCTTCCCTTTCCTCCTCTGCCAAATGGGCAACCTGTGTGAACCAGGAGCTTAAAGGGGCTGTCTCTCCAAGTTGGGAGATTGATAGTAAAGCTGTTGGAACGTCAAACCGGAGCACCAGGAGAGGGACTCTTCGTTGAGTTTTACAAACCTTCCGTATTCACAGTGTGTCCATTCTCTAGGTTTCCCGTACATGTTATAGCTGTAGTAATATGCCCTTCAACCTGGAGAGGTGGGACCCATGGAATGGTTGCCATGCATTATTGCTTTAAAGGGTCTGCATTTGCTCACCCAATCTCACCAATCCTCTCAGTCCCAAGTGTCCAGCCTCATGCCACATCCAGCTGTCATCGTAGACAGGGTCATTCCAGGTTGCATCAGAGACCCTGAAGGAATTGTAAAGAATTTCCCTGTTTCTTTGTTCTGGTTTTGAAATTCCTTTTTAGAGTGGGTTTGAGCTGATTCTCGCTGCCATGTTTATGCCAGTCTAGACACACTTGATTCCCTTACGGAGACATATCAATACATAGGTTTTAAGATTCTTACTAGTCAGATCTATTCCTCTGCGGGAAATATGGGGTTTTGAGTCCCTTTCACTGAGGAAGGTGTAGGTCTTGTCTATTCCATAGTTGGTTTTTGGAACAGTACCTGTGCTTATATCAAACTCTGGTTTGATGCATCACCCCACCTCTCCTTCCCCCTTAAGCAGGCATAAGAGTGTTTTCTAAATGTGAGACTCTGTTCTCTTTGCTAACTCAGTTCATGTGTGGCCATGTTTACAGGATCTTCCTAAGTGATATCTTATGATAAGTTTCTTTTCCTGTGTGACTTCTTTCCCTTAGAATCATCGTACCTGAATCCACTCATTTTGCTGCTACTGGTCTTATGACATTGATTTCGTGGCTGAGGGATATTCCATCGTACGTAAGTTCCACAATGTTTGGAACCATTTTTATATTTCCTGGGATATTTCAGGTGTACCCAGGTTGAGGTTCTTGTAAGCAGTGCAGCCCTCAATTTGGGGGTGGCTCTGTCTTATGGATTTTCAGTTTTCCCAAGGTATATTCCCTAGACTGGAAGTGCCCTTGGCTCTGTAGCTCTGTTGTTTACTTGTTTTAGGGAACACAATGCACTCCTCCAGTGAGGCAGTTGGCAACTTACATCCCGCCCATCAGCATAACAAGGCTCCCTGTTCTCCAGGGCCTGTCTTGCCTTTCTGGTTTTTACACATTTTGTGGATGTCCCTTTTGACCGGTGGGAAGTGATACTTCTTTGTGGTGCAGATTTGCATTGCCCGCTTGCTTGCTTGGCCAAAAAGGGCGTATGCGTTTTCTCCTGAATATATTCAGGAGAAAACGCATACGCCCTTTTTGGCCAAGTGCATCATTGTCGAAATTGTGCCCCTCTTCCTGTGCTTTACAGGCGATTCTAACGTACCTCTTGAAATCTGTTTCCTGCTATTCTGCCTCGCATTCAAGTCCGCCTCGTTGCCTTCCCTCAACAGATTTTTGGACGGTAGTTGGCCTTGATTACTCTGCCAGTTTGTGAATTGCTGTGCCCCTGAGCTCCATTTTTCAACTCGTTTTTTGTGAGCTGAACGCAAGTCCAAACATTTGGTTCAGGACCTATACTGGTTCCCGGTGGGTGGCTGAGACTTTGGTGAATTCTTCTTCCTGCCGGGAAATTAGAGTGACATGTGCCCATCCAAATGCCTAACAGCTACTCTCTCATTGGTTCTCCCTCTTCCCTTTCCTCCTCTGCCAAATGGGCAACCTGTGTGAACCAGGAGCTTAAAGGGGCTGTCTCTCCAAGTTGGGAGATTGATAGTAAAGCTGTTGGAACGTCAAACCGGAGCACCAGGAGAGGGACTCTTCGTTGAGTTTTAGAAACCTTCCGTATTCACAGTGTGTCCATTCTCTAGGTTTCCCGTACATGTTATAGCTGTAGTAATATTCCCTTCAACCTGGAGAGGTGGGACCCATGGAATGGTTGCCATGCATTATTGCTTTAAAGGGTCTGCATTTGCTCACCCAATCTCACCAATCCTCTCAGTCCCAAGTGTCCAGCCTCATGCCACATCCAGCTGTCATCGTAGACAGGGTCATTCCAGGTTGCATCAGAGACCCTGAAGGAATTGTAAAGAATGTCCCTGTTTCTTTGTTCTGTTTTTGAAATTCCTTTTTAGAGTGGGTTTGAGCTGATTCTCGCTGCCCTGTTTATGCCAGTCTAGACACACTTGATTCCCTTACGGAGACATATCAATACATAGGTTTTAAGATTCTTACTAGTCAGATCTATTCCTCTGCGGGAAATATGGGGTTTTGAGTCCCTTTCACTGAGGAAGGTGTAGGTCTTGTCTATTCCATAGTTGGTTTTTGGAACAGTACCTGTGCTTATATCAAACTCTGGTTTGATGCATCACCCCACCTCTCCTTCCCCCTTAAGCAGGCATAAGAGTGTTTTCTAAATGTGAGACTCTGTTCTCTTTGCTAACTCAGTTCATGTGTGGCCATGTTTACAGGATCTTCCTAAGTGATATCTTATGATAAGTTTCTTTTCCTGTGTGACTTCTTTCCCTTAGAATCATCGTACCTGAATCCACTCATTTTGCTGCTACTGGTCTTATGACATTGATTTCGTGGCTGAGGGATATTCCATCGTACGTAAGTTCCACAATGTTTGGAACCATTTTTATATTTCCTGGGATATTTCAGGTGTACCCAGGTTGAGGTTCTTGTAAGCAGTGCAGCCCTCAATTTGGGGGTGGCTCTGTCTTATGGATTTTCAGTTTTCCCAAGGTATATTCCCTAGACTGGAAGTGCCCTTGGCTCTGTAGCTCTGTTGTTTACTTGTTTTAGGGAACACAATGCACTCCTCCAGTGAGGCAGTTGGCAACTTACATCCCGCCCATCAGCATAACAAGGCTCCCTGTTCTCCAGGGCCTGTCTTGCCTTTCTGGTTTTTACATATTTTGTGGATGTCCCTTTTGACCGGTGGGAAGTGATACTTCTTAGTGGTGCAGATTTGCATTGCCCGCTTGCTTGCTTGGCCAAAAAGGGCGTATGCGTTTTCTCCTGAATATATTCAGGAGAAAACGCATACGCCCTTTTTGGCCAAGTGCATCATTGTCGAAGTTGTGCCCCTCTTCCTGTGCTTTACAGGCGATTCTAACGTACCTCTTGAAATCTGTTTCCTGCTATTCTGCCTCGCATTCAAGTCCGCCTCGTTGCCTTCCCTCAACAGATTTTTGGACGGTAGTTGGCCTTGATTACTCTGCCAGTTTGTGAATTGCTGTGCCCCTGAGCTCCATTTTTCAACTCGTTTTTTGTGAGCTGAACGCAAGTCCAAACATTTGGTTCAGGACCTATACTGGTTCCCGGTGGGTGGCTGAGACTTTGGTGAATTCTTCTTCCTGCCGGGAAATTAGAGTGACATGTGCCCATCCAAATGCCTAACAGCTACTCTCTCATTGGTTCTCCCTCTTCCCTTTCCTCCTCTGCCAAATGGGCAACCTGTGTGAACCAGGAGCTTAAAGGGGCTGTCTCTCCAAGTTGGGAGATTGATAGTAAAGCTGTTGGAACGTCAAACCGGAGCACCAGGAGAGGGACTCTTCGTTGAGTTTTAGAAACCTTCCGTATTCACAGTGTGTCCATTCTCTAGGTTTCCCGTACATGTTATAGCTGTAGTAATATTCCCTTCAACCTGGAGAGGTGGGACCCATGGAATGGTTGCCATGCATTATTGCTTTAAAGGGTCTGCATTTGCTCACCCAATCTCACCAATCCTCTCAGTCCCAAGTGTCCAGCCTCATGCCACATCCAGCTGTCATCGTAGACAGGGTCATTCCAGGTTGCATCAGAGACCCTGAAGGAATTGTAAGGAATTTCCCTGTTTCTTTGTTCTGTTTTTGAAATTCCTTTTTAGAGTGGGTTTGAGCTGATTCTCGCTGCCCTGTTTATGCCAGTCTAGACACACTTGATTCCCTTACGGAGACATATCAATACATAGGTTTTAAGATTCTTACTAGTCAGATCTATTCCTCTGCGGGAAATATGGGGTTTTGAGTCCCTTTCACTGAGGAAGGTGTAGGTCTTGTCTATTCCATAGTTGGTTTTTGGAACAGTACCTGTGCTTCTATCAAACTCTGGTTTGATGCATCACCCCACCTCTCCTTCCCCCTTAAGCAGGCATAAGAGTGTTTTCTAAATGTGAGACTCTGTTCTCTTTGCTAACTCAGTTCATGTGTAGCCATGTTTACAGGATCTTCCTAAGTGATATCTTATGATAAGTTTCTTTTCCTGTGTGACTTCTTTCCCTTAGAATCATCGTACCTGAATCCACTCATTTTGCTGCTACTGGTCTTATGACATTGATTTCGTGGCTGAGGGATATTCCATCGTACGTAAGTTCCACAATGTTTGGAACCATTTTTATATTTCCTGGGATATTTCAGGTGTACCCAGGTTGAGGTTCTTGTACGCAGTGCAGCCCTCAATTTGGGGGTGGCTCTGTCTTATGGATTTTCAGTTTTCCCAAGGTATATTCCCTAGACTGGAAGTGCCCTTGGCTCTGTAGCTCTGTTGTTTACTTGTTTTAGGGAACACAATGCACTCCTCCAGTGAGGCAGTTGGCAACTTACATCCCGCCCATCAGCATAACAAGGCTCCCTGTTCTCCAGGGCCTGTCTTGCCTTTCTGGTTTTTACACATTTTGTGGATGTCCCTTTTGACCGGTGGGAAGTGATACTTCTTTGTGGTGCAGATTTGCATTGCCCGCTTGCTTGCTTGGCCAAAAAGGGCGTATGCGTTTTCTCCTGAATATATTCAGGAGAAAACGCATACGCCCTTTTTGGCCAAGTGCATCATTGTCGAAGTTGTGCCCCTCTTCCTGTGCTTTACAGGCGATTCTAACGTACCTCTTGAAATCTGTTTCCTGCTATTCTGCCTCGCATTCAAGTCCGCCTCGTTGCCTTCCCTCAACAGATTTTTGGACGGTAGTTGGCCTTGATTACTCTGCCAGTTTGTGAATTGCTGTGCCCCTGAGCTCCATTTTTCAACTCGTTTTTTGTGAGCTGAACGCAAGTCCAAACATTTGGTTCAGGACCTATACTGGTTCCCGGTGGGTGGCTGAGACTTTGGTGAATTCTTCTTCCTGCCGGGAAATTAGAGTGACATGTGCCCATCCAAATGCCTAACAGCTACTCTCTCATTGGTTCTCCCTCTTCCCTTTCCTCCTCTGCCAAATGGGCAACCTGTGTGAACCAGGAGCTTAAAGGGGCTGTCTCTCCAAGTTGGGAGATTGATAGTAAAGCTGTTGGAACGTCAAACCGGAGCACCAGGAGAGGGACTCTTCGTTGAGTTTTAGAAACCTTCCGTATTCACAGTGTGTCCATTCTCTAGGTTTCCCGTACATGTTATAGCTGTAGTAATATGCCCTTCAACCTGGAGAGGTGGGACCCATGGAATGGTTGCCATGCATTATTGCTTTAAAGGGTCTGCATTTGCTCACCCAATCTCACCAATCCTCTCAGTCCCAAGTGTCCAGCCTCATGCCACATCCAGCTGTCATCGTAGACAGGGTCATTCCAGGTTGCATCAGAGACCCTGAAGGAATTGTAAAGAATTTCCCTGTTTCTTTGTTCTGTTTTTGAAATTCCTTTTTAGAGTGGGTTTGAGCTGATTCTCGCTGCCATGTTTATGCCAGTCTAGACACACTTGATTCCCTTACGGAGACATATCAATACATAGGTTTTAAGATTCTTACTAGTCAGATCTATTCCTCTGCGGGAAATATGGGGTTTTGAGTCCCTTTCACTGAGGAAGGTGTAGGTCTTGTCTATTCCATAGTTGGTTTTTGGAACAGTACCTGTGCTTATATCAAACTCTGGTTTGATGCATCACCCCACCTCTCCTTCCCCCTTAAGCAGGCATAAGAGTGTTTTCTAAATGTGAGACTCTGTTCTCTTTGCTAACTCAGTTCATGTGTGGCCATGTTTACAGGATCTTCCTAAGTGATATCTTATGATAAGTTTCTTTTCCTGTGTGACTTCTTTCCCTTAGAATCATCGTACCTGAATCCACTCATTTTGCTGCTACTGGTCTTATGACATTGATTTCGTGGCTGAGGGATATTCCATCGTACGTAAGTTCCACAATGTTTGGAACCATTTTTATATTTCCTGGGATATTTCAGGTGTACCCAGGTTGAGGTTCTTGTAAGCAGTGCAGCCCTCAATTTGGGGGTGGCTCTGTCTTATGGATTTTCAGTTTTCCCAAGGTATATTCCCTAGACTGGAAGTGCCCTTGGCTCTGTAGCTCTGTTGTTTACTTGTTTTAGGGAACACAATGCACTCCTCCAGTGAGGCAGTTGGCAACTTACATCCCGCCCATCAGCATAACAAGGCTCCCTGTTCTCCAGGGCCTGTCTTGCCTTTCTGGTTTTTACACATTTTGTGGATGTCCCTTTTGACCGGTGGGAAGTGATACTTCTTTGTGGTGCAGATTTGCATTGCCCGCTTGCTTGCTTGGCCAAAAAGGGCGTATGCGTTTTCTCCTGAATATATTCAGGAGAAAACGCATACGCCCTTTTTGGCCAAGTGCATCATTGTCGAAGTTGTGCCCCTCTTCCTGTGCTTTACAGGCGATTCTAACGTACCTCTTGAAATCTGTTTCCTGCTATTCTGCCTCGCATTCAAGTCCGCCTCGTTGCCTTCCCTCAACAGATTTTTGGACGGTAGTTGGCCTTGATTACTCTGCCAGTTTGTGAATTGCTGTGCCCCTGAGCTCCATTTTTCAACTCGTTTTTTGTGAGCTGAACGCAAGTCCAAACATTTGGTTCAGGACCTATACTGGTTCCCGGTGGGTGGCTGAGACTTTGGTGAATTCTTCTTCCTGCCGGGAAATTAGAGTGACATGTGCCCATCCAAATGCCTAACAGCTACTCTCTCATTGGTTCTCCCTCTTCCCTTTCCTCCTCTGCCAAATGGGCAACCTGTGTGAACCAGGAGCTTAAAGGGGCTGTCTCTCCAAGTTGGGAGATTGATAGTAAAGCTGTTGGAACGTCAAACCGGAGCACCAGGAGAGGGACTCTTCGTTGAGTTTTAGAAACCTTCCGTATTCACAGTGTGTCCATTCTCTAGGTTTCCCGTACATGTTATAGCTGTAGTAATATGCCCTTCAACCTGGAGAGGTGGGACCCATGGAATGGTTGCCATGCATTATTGCTTTAAAGGGTCTGCATTTGCTCACCCAATCTCACCAATCCTCTCAGTCCCAAGTGTCCAGCCTCATGCCACATCCAGCTGTCATCGTAGACAGGGTCATTCCAGGTTGCATCAGAGACCCTGAAGGAATTGTAAAGAATTTCCCTGTTTCTTTGTTCTGTTTTTGAAATTCCTTTTTAGAGTGGGTTTGAGCTGATTCTCGCTGCCATGTTTATGCCAGTCTAGACACACTTGATTCCCTTACGGAGACATATCAATACATAGGTTTTAAGATTCTTACTAGTCAGATCTATTCCTCTGCGGGAAATATGGGGTTTTGAGTCCCTTTCACTGAGGAAGGTGTAGGTCTTGTCTATTCCATAGTTGGTTTTTGGAACAGTACCTGTGCTTATATCAAACTCTGGTTTGATGCATCACCCCACCTCTCCTTCCCCCTTAAGCAGGCATAAGAGTGTTTTCTAAATGTGAGACTCTGTTCTCTTTGCTAACTCAGTTCATGTGTGGCCATGTTTACAGGATCTTCCTAAGTGATATCTTATGATAAGTTTCTTTTCCTGTGTGACTTCTTTCCCTTAGAATCATCGTACCTGAATCCACTCATTTTGCTGCTACTGGTCTTATGACATTGATTTCGTGGCTGAGGGATATTCCATCGTACGTAAGTTCCACAATGTTTGGAACCATTTTTATATTTCCTGGGATATTTCAGGTGTACCCAGGTTGAGGTTCTTGTACGCAGTGCAGCCCTCAATTTGGGGGTGGCTCTGTCTTATGGATTTTCAGTTTTCCCAAGGTATATTCCCTAGACTGGAAGTGCCCTTGGCTCTGTAGCTCTGTTGTTTACTTGTTTTAGGGAACACAATGCACTCCTCCAGTGAGGCAGTTGGCAACTTACATCCCGCCCATCAGCATAACAAGGCTCCCTGTTCTCCAGGGCCTGTCTTGCCTTTCTGGTTTTTACACATTTTGTGGATGTCCCTTTTGACTGGTGGGAAGTGATACTTCTTTGTGGTGCAGATTTGCATTGCCCGCTTGCTTGCTTGGCCAAAAAGGGCGTATGCGTTTTCTCCTGAATATATTCAGGAGAAAACGCATACGCCCTTTTTGGCCAAGTGCATCATTGTCGAAGTTGTGCCCCTCTTCCTGTGCTTTACAGGCGATTCTAACGTACCTCTTGAAATCTGTTTCCTGCTATTCTGCCTCGCATTCAAGTCTGCCTCGTTGCCTTCCCTCAACAGATTTTTGGATGGTAGTTGGCCTTGATTACTCTGCCAGTTTGTGAATTGCTGTGCCCCTGAGCTCCATTTTTCAACTCGTTTTTTGTGAGCTGAACGCAAGTCCAAACATTTGGTTCAGGACCTATACTGGTTCCCGGTGGGTGGCTGAGACTTTGGTGAATTCTTCTTCCTGCCGGGAAATTAGAGTGACATGTGCCCATCCAAATGCCTAACAGCTACTCTCTCATTGGTTCTCCCTCTTCCCTTTCCTCCTCTGCCAAATGGGCAACCTGTGTGAACCAGGAGCTTAAAGGGGCTGTCTCTCCAAGTTGGGAGATTGATAGTAAAGCTGTTGGAACGTCAAACCGGAGCACCAGGAGAGGGACTCTTCGTTGAGTTTTAGAAACCTTCCGTATTCACAGTGTGTCCATTCTCTAGGTTTCCCGTACATGTTATAGCTGTAGTAATATGCCCTTCAACCTGGAGAGGTGGGACCCATGGAATGGTTGCCATGCATTATTGCTTTAAAGGGTCTGCATTTGCTCACCCAATCTCACCAATCCTCTCAGTCCCAAGTGTCCAGCCTCATGCCACATCCAGCTGTCATCGTAGACAGGGTCATTCCAGGTTGCATCAGAGACCCTGAAGGAATTGTAAAGAATTTCCCTGTTTCTTTGTTCTGTTTTTGAAATTCCTTTTTAGAGTGGGTTTGAGCTGATTCTCGCTGCCATGTTTATGCCAGTCTAGACACACTTGATTCCCTTACGGAGACATATCAATACATAGGTTTTAAGATTCTTACTAGTCAGATCTATTCCTCTGCGGGAAATATGGGGTTTTGAGTCCCTTTCACTGAGGAAGGTGTAGGTCTTGTCTATTCCATAGTTGGTTTTTGGAACAGTACCTGTGCTTATATCAAACTCTGGTTTGATGCATCACCCCACCTCTCCTTCCCCCTTAAGCAGGCATAAGAGTGTTTTCTAAATGTGAGACTCTGTTCTCTTTGCTAACTCAGTTCATGTGTGGCCATGTTTACAGGATCTTCCTAAGTGATATCTTATGATAAGTTTCTTTTCCTGTGTGACTTCTTTCCCTTAGAATCATCGTACCTGAATCCACTCATTTTGCTGCTACTGGTCTTATGACATTGATTTCGTGGCTGAGGGATATTCCATCGTACGTAAGTTCCACAATGTTTGGAACCATTTTTATATTTCCTGGGATATTTCAGGTGTACCCAGGTTGAGGTTCTTGTACGCAGTGCAGCCCTCAATTTGGGGGTGGCTCTGTCTTATGGATTTTCAGTTTTCCCAAGGTATATTCCCTAGACTGGAAGTGCCCTTGGCTCTGTAGCTCTGTTGTTTACTTGTTTTAGGGAACACAATGCACTCCTCCAGTGAGGCAGTTGGCAACTTATATCCCGCCCATCAGCATAACAAGGCTCCCTGTTCTCCAGGGCCTGTCTTGCCTTTCTGGTTTTTACACATTTTGTGGATGTCCCTTTTGACCGGTGGGAAGTGATACTTCTTTGTGGTGCAGATTTGCATTGCCCGCTTGCTTGCTTGGCCAAAAAGGGCGTATGCGTTTTCTCCTGAATATATTCAGGAGAAAACGCATACGCCCTTTTTGGCCAAGTGCATCATTGTCGAAGTTGTGCCCCTCTTCCTGTGCTTTACAGGCGATTCTAACGTACCTCTTGAAATCTGTTTCCTGCTATTCTGCCTCGCATTCAAGTCCGCCTCGTTGCCTTCCCTCAACAGATTTTTGGACGGTAGTTGGCCTTGATTACTCTGCCAGTTTGTGAATTGCTGTGCCCCTGAGCTCCATTTTTCAACTCGTTTTTTGTGAGCTGAACGCAAGTCCAAACATTTGGTTCAGGACCTATACTGGTTCCCGGTGGGTGGCTGAGACTTTGGTGAATTCTTCTTCCTGCCGGGAAATTAGAGTGACATGTGCCCATCCAAATGCCTAACAGCTACTCTCTCATTGGTTCTCCCTCTTCCCTTTCCTCCTCTGCCAAATGGGCAACCTGTGTGAACCAGGAGCTTAAAGGGGCTGTCTCTCCAAGTTGGGAGATTGATAGTAAAGCTGTTGGAACGTCAAACCGGAGCACCAGGAGAGGGACTCTTCGTTGAGTTTTACAAACCTTCCGTATTCACAGTGTGTCCATTCTCTAGGTTTCCCGTACATGTTATAGCTGTAGTAATATGCCCTTCAACCTGGAGAGGTGGGACCCATGGAATGGTTGCCATGCATTATTGCTTTAAAGGGTCTGCATTTGCTCACCCAATCTCACCAATCCTCTCAGTCCCAAGTGTCCAGCCTCATGCCACATCCAGCTGTCATCGTAGACAGGGTCATTCCAGGTTGCATCAGAGACCCTGAAGGAATTGTAAAGAATTTCCCTGTTTCTTTGTTCTGGTTTTGAAATTCCTTTTTAGAGTGGGTTTGAGCTGATTCTCGCTGCCATGTTTATGCCAGTCTAGACACACTTGATTCCCTTACGGAGACATATCAATACATAGGTTTTAAGATTCTTACTAGTCAGATCTATTCCTCTGCGGGAAATATGGGGTTTTGAGTCCCTTTCACTGAGGAAGGTGTAGGTCTTGTCTATTCCATAGTTGGTTTTTGGAACAGTACCTGTGCTTATATCAAACTCTGGTTTGATGCATCACCCCACCTCTCCTTCCCCCTTAAGCAGGCATAAGAGTGTTTTCTAAATGTGAGACTCTGTTCTCTTTGCTAACTCAGTTCATGTGTGGCCATGTTTACAGGATCTTCCTAAGTGATATCTTATGATAAGTTTCTTTTCCTGTGTGACTTCTTTCCCTTAGAATCATCGTACCTGAATCCACTCATTTTGCTGCTACTGGTCTTATGACATTGATTTCGTGGCTGAGGGATATTCCATCGTACGTAAGTTCCACAATGTTTGGAACCATTTTTATATTTCCTGGGATATTTCAGGTGTACCCAGGTTGAGGTTCTTGTAAGCAGTGCAGCCCTCAATTTGGGGGTGGCTCTGTCTTATGGATTTTCAGTTTTCCCAAGGTATATTCCCTAGACTGGAAGTGCCCTTGGCTCTGTAGCTCTGTTGTTTACTTGTTTTAGGGAACACAATGCACTCCTCCAGTGAGGCAGTTGGCAACTTACATCCCGCCCATCAGCATAACAAGGCTCCCTGTTCTCCAGGGCCTGTCTTGCCTTTCTGGTTTTTACACATTTTGTGGATGTCCCTTTTGACCGGTGGGAAGTGATACTTCTTTGTGGTGCAGATTTGCATTGCCCGCTTGCTTGCTTGGCCAAAAAGGGCGTATGCGTTTTCTCCTGAATATATTCAGGAGAAAACGCATACGCCCTTTTTGGCCAAGTGCATCATTGTCGAAATTGTGCCCCTCTTCCTGTGCTTTACAGGCGATTCTAACGTACCTCTTGAAATCTGTTTCCTGCTATTCTGCCTCGCATTCAAGTCCGCCTCGTTGCCTTCCCTCAACAGATTTTTGGACGGTAGTTGGCCTTGATTACTCTGCCAGTTTGTGAATTGCTGTGCCCCTGAGCTCCATTTTTCAACTCGTTTTTTGTGAGCTGAACGCAAGTCCAAACATTTGGTTCAGGACCTATACTGGTTCCCGGTGGGTGGCTGAGACTTTGGTGAATTCTTCTTCCTGCCGGGAAATTAGAGTGACATGTGCCCATCCAAATGCCTAACAGCTACTCTCTCATTGGTTCTCCCTCTTCCCTTTCCTCCTCTGCCAAATGGGCAACCTGTGTGAACCAGGAGCTTAAAGGGGCTGTCTCTCCAAGTTGGGAGATTGATAGTAAAGCTGTTGGAACGTCAAACCGGAGCACCAGGAGAGGGACTCTTCGTTGAGTTTTAGAAACCTTCCGTATTCACAGTGTGTCCATTCTCTAGGTTTCCCGTACATGTTATAGCTGTAGTAATATTCCCTTCAACCTGGAGAGGTGGGACCCATGGAATGGTTGCCATGCATTATTGCTTTAAAGGGTCTGCATTTGCTCACCCAATCTCACCAATCCTCTCAGTCCCAAGTGTCCAGCCTCATGCCACATCCAGCTGTCATCGTAGACAGGGTCATTCCAGGTTGCATCAGAGACCCTGAAGGAATTGTAAAGAATGTCCCTGTTTCTTTGTTCTGTTTTTGAAATTCCTTTTTAGAGTGGGTTTGAGCTGATTCTCGCTGCCCTGTTTATGCCAGTCTAGACACACTTGATTCCCTTACGGAGACATATCAATACATAGGTTTTAAGATTCTTACTAGTCAGATCTATTCCTCTGCGGGAAATATGGGGTTTTGAGTCCCTTTCACTGAGGAAGGTGTAGGTCTTGTCTATTCCATAGTTGGTTTTTGGAACAGTACCTGTGCTTATATCAAACTCTGGTTTGATGCATCACCCCACCTCTCCTTCCCCCTTAAGCAGGCATAAGAGTGTTTTCTAAATGTGAGACTCTGTTCTCTTTGCTAACTCAGTTCATGTGTGGCCATGTTTACAGGATCTTCCTAAGTGATATCTTATGATAAGTTTCTTTTCCTGTGTGACTTCTTTCCCTTAGAATCATCGTACCTGAATCCACTCATTTTGCTGCTACTGGTCTTATGACATTGATTTCGTGGCTGAGGGATATTCCATCGTACGTAAGTTCCACAATGTTTGGAACCATTTTTATATTTCCTGGGATATTTCAGGTGTACCCAGGTTGAGGTTCTTGTAAGCAGTGCAGCCCTCAATTTGGGGGTGGCTCTGTCTTATGGATTTTCAGTTTTCCCAAGGTATATTCCCTAGACTGGAAGTGCCCTTGGCTCTGTAGCTCTGTTGTTTACTTGTTTTAGGGAACACAATGCACTCCTCCAGTGAGGCAGTTGGCAACTTACATCCCGCCCATCAGCATAACAAGGCTCCCTGTTCTCCAGGGCCTGTCTTGCCTTTCTGGTTTTTACATATTTTGTGGATGTCCCTTTTGACCGGTGGGAAGTGATACTTCTTAGTGGTGCAGATTTGCATTGCCCGCTTGCTTGCTTGGCCAAAAAGGGCGTATGCGTTTTCTCCTGAATATATTCAGGAGAAAACGCATACGCCCTTTTTGGCCAAGTGCATCATTGTCGAAGTTGTGCCCCTCTTCCTGTGCTTTACAGGCGATTCTAACGTACCTCTTGAAATCTGTTTCCTGCTATTCTGCCTCGCATTCAAGTCCGCCTCGTTGCCTTCCCTCAACAGATTTTTGGACGGTAGTTGGCCTTGATTACTCTGCCAGTTTGTGAATTGCTGTGCCCCTGAGCTCCATTTTTCAACTCGTTTTTTGTGAGCTGAACGCAAGTCCAAACATTTGGTTCAGGACCTATACTGGTTCCCGGTGGGTGGCTGAGACTTTGGTGAATTCTTCTTCCTGCCGGGAAATTAGAGTGACATGTGCCCATCCAAATGCCTAACAGCTACTCTCTCATTGGTTCTCCCTCTTCCCTTTCCTCCTCTGCCAAATGGGCAACCTGTGTGAACCAGGAGCTTAAAGGGGCTGTCTCTCCAAGTTGGGAGATTGATAGTAAAGCTGTTGGAACGTCAAACCGGAGCACCAGGAGAGGGACTCTTCGTTGAGTTTTAGAAACCTTCCGTATTCACAGTGTGTCCATTCTCTAGGTTTCCCGTACATGTTATAGCTGTAGTAATATTCCCTTCAACCTGGAGAGGTGGGACCCATGGAATGGTTGCCATGCATTATTGCTTTAAAGGGTCTGCATTTGCTCACCCAATCTCACCAATCCTCTCAGTCCCAAGTGTCCAGCCTCATGCCACATCCAGCTGTCATCGTAGACAGGGTCATTCCAGGTTGCATCAGAGACCCTGAAGGAATTGTAAGGAATTTCCCTGTTTCTTTGTTCTGTTTTTGAAATTCCTTTTTAGAGTGGGTTTGAGCTGATTCTCGCTGCCCTGTTTATGCCAGTCTAGACACACTTGATTCCCTTACGGAGACATATCAATACATAGGTTTTAAGATTCTTACTAGTCAGATCTATTCCTCTGCGGGAAATATGGGGTTTTGAGTCCCTTTCACTGAGGAAGGTGTAGGTCTTGTCTATTCCATAGTTGGTTTTTGGAACAGTACCTGTGCTTCTATCAAACTCTGGTTTGATGCATCACCCCACCTCTCCTTCCCCCTTAAGCAGGCATAAGAGTGTTTTCTAAATGTGAGACTCTGTTCTCTTTGCTAACTCAGTTCATGTGTAGCCATGTTTACAGGATCTTCCTAAGTGATATCTTATGATAAGTTTCTTTTCCTGTGTGACTTCTTTCCCTTAGAATCATCGTACCTGAATCCACTCATTTTGCTGCTACTGGTCTTATGACATTGATTTCGTGGCTGAGGGATATTCCATCGTACGTAAGTTCCACAATGTTTGGAACCATTTTTATATTTCCTGGGATATTTCAGGTGTACCCTGGTTGAGGTTCTTGTACGCAGTGCAGCCCTCAATTTGGGGGTGGCTCTGTCTTATGGATTTTCAGTTTTCCCAAGGTATATTCCCTAGACTGGAAGTGCCCTTGGCTCTGTAGCTCTGTTGTTTACTTGTTTTGGGGAACACAATGCACTCCTCCAGTGAGGCAGTTGGCAACTTACATCCCGCCCATCAGCATAACAAGGCTCCCTGTTCTCCAGGGCCTGTCTTGCCTTTCTGGTTTTTACACATTTTGTGGATGTCCCTTTTGACCGGTGGGAAGTGATACTTCTTTGTAGTGCAGATTTGCATTGCCCGCTTGCTTGCTTGGCCAAAAAGGGCGTATGCGTTTTCTCCTGAATATATTCAGGAGAAAACGCATACGCCCTTTTTGGCCAAGTGCATCATTGTCGAAGTTGTGCCCCTCTTCCTGTGCTTTACAGGCGATTCTAACGTACCTCTTGGAATCTGTTTCCTGCTATTCTGCCTCGCATTCAAGTCCGCCTCGTTGCCTTCCCTCAACAGATTTTTGGACGGTAGTTGGCCTTGATTACTCTGCCAGTTTGTGAATTGCTGTGCCCCTGAGCTCCATTTTTCAACTCGTTTTTTGTGAGCTGAACGCAAGTCCAAACATTTGGTTCAGGACCTATACTGGTTCCCGGTGGGTGGCTGAGACTTTGGTGAATTCTTCTTCCTGCCGGGAAATTAGAGTGACATGTGCCCATCCAAATGCCTAACAGCTACTCTCTCATTGGTTCTCCCTCTTCCCTTTCCTCCTCTGCCAAATGGGCAACCTGTGTGAACCAGGAGCTTAAAGGGGCTGTCTCTCCAAGTTGGGAGATTGATAGTAAAGCTGTTGGAACGTCAAACCGGAGCACCAGGAGAGGGACTCTTCGTTGAGTTTTAGAAACCTTTCGTATTCACAGTGTGTCCATTCTCTAGGTTTCCCGTACATGTTATAGCTGTAGTAATATTCCCTTCAACCTGGAGAGGTGGGACCCATGGAATGGTTGCCATGCATTATTGCTTTAAAGGGTCTGCATTTGCTCACCCAATCTCACCAATCCTCTCAGTCCCAAGTGTCCAGCCTCATGCCACATCCAGCTGTCATCGTAGATAGGGTCATTCCAGGTTGCATCAGAGACCCTGAAGGAATTGTAAAGAATTTCCCTGTTTCTTTGTTCTGTTTTTGAAATTCCTTTTTAGAGTGGGTTTGAGCTGATTCTCGCTGCCCTGTTTATGCCAGTCTAGACACACTTGATTCCCTTACGGAGACATATCAATACATAGGTTTTAAGATTCTTACTAGTCAGATCTATTCCTCTGCGGGAAATATGGGGTTTTGAGTCCCTTTCACTGAGGAAGGTGTAGGTCTTGTCTATTCCATAGTTGGTTTTTGGAACAGTACCTGTGCTTATATCAAACTCTGGTTTGATGCATCACCCCACCTCTCCTTCCCCCTTAAGCAGGCATAAGAGTGTTTTCTAAATGTGAGACTATGTTCTCTTTGCTAACTCAGTTCATGTGTAGCCATGTTTACAGGATCTTCCTAAGTGATATCTTATGATAAGTTTCTTTTCCTGTGTGACTTCTTTCCCTTAGAATCATCGTACCTGAATCCACTCATTTTGCTGCTACTGGTCTTATGACATTGATTTCGTGGCTGAGGGATATTCCATCGTACGTAAGTTCCACAATGTTTGGAACCATTTTTATATTTCCTGGGATATTTCAGGTGTACCCAGGTTGAGGTTCTTGTAAGCAGTGCAGCCCTCAATTTGGGGGTGGCTCTGTCTTATGGATTTTCAGTTTTCCCAAGGTATATTCCCTAGACTGGAAGTGCCCTTGGCTCTGTAGCTCTGTTGTTTACTTGTTTTGGGGAACACAATGCACTCCTCCAGTGAGGCAGTTGGCAACTTACATCCCGCCCATCAGCATAACAAGGCTCCCTGTTCTCCAGGGCCTGTCTTGCCTTTCTGGTTTTTACACATTTTGTGGATGTCCCTTTTGACCGGTGGGAAGTGATACTTCTTTGTAGTGCAGATTTGCATTGCCCGCTTGCTTGCTTGGCCAAAAAGGGCGTATGCGTTTTCTCCTGAATATATTCAGGAGAAAACGCATACGCCCTTTTTGGCCAAGTGCATCATTGTCGAAGTTGTGCCCCTCTTCCTGTGCTTTACAGGCGATTCTAACGTACCTCTTGGAATCTGTTTCCTGCTATTCTGCCTCGCATTCAAGTCCGCCTCGTTGCCTTCCCTCAACAGATTTTTGGACGATAGTTGGCCTTGATTACTCTGCCAGTTTGTGAATTGCTGTGCCCCTGAGCTCCATTTTTCAACTCGTTTTTTGTGAGCTGAACGCAAGTCCAAACATTTGGTTCAGGACCTATACTGGTTCCCGGTGGGTGGCTGAGACTTTGGTGAATTCTTCTTCCTGCCGGGAAATTAGAGTGACATGTGCCCATCCAAATGCCTAACAGCTACTCTCTCATTGGTTCTCCCTCTTCCCTTTCCTCCTCTGCCAAATGGGCAACCTGTGTGAACCAGGAGCTTAAAGGGGCTGTCTCTCCAAGTTGGGAGATTGATAGTAAAGCTGTTGGAACGTCAAACCGGAGCACCAGGAGAGGGACTCTTCGTTGAGTTTTAGAAACCTTTCGTATTCACAGTGTGTCCATTCTCTAGGTTTCCCGTACATGTTATAGCTGTAGTAATATTCCCTTCAACCTGGAGAGGTGGGACCCATGGAATGGTTGCCATGCATTATTGCTTTAAAGGGTCTGCATTTGCTCACCCAATCTCACCAATCCTCTCAGTCCCAAGTGTCCAGCCTCATGCCACATCCAGCTGTCATCGTAGATAGGGTCATTCCAGGTTGCATCAGAGACCCTGAAGGAATTGTAAAGAATTTCCCTGTTTCTTTGTTCTGTTTTTGAAATTCCTTTTTAGAGTGGGTTTGAGCTGATTCTCGCTGCCCTGTTTATGCCAGTCTAGACACACTTGATTCCCTTACGGAGACATATCAATACATAGGTTTTAAGATTCTTACTAGTCAGATCTATTCCTCTGCGGGAAATATGGGGTTTTGAGTCCCTTTCACTGAGGAAGGTGTAGGTCTTGTCTATTCCATAGTTGCTTTTTGGAACAGTACCTGTGCTTATATCAAACTCTGGTTTGATGCATCACCCCACCTCTCCTTCCCCCTTAAGCAGGCATAAGAGTGTTTTCTAAATGTGAGACTCTGTTCTCTTTGCTAACTCAGTTCATGTGTAGCCATGTTTACAGGATCTTCCTAAGTGATATCTTATGATAAGTTTCTTTTCCTGTGTGACTTCTTTCCCTTAGAATCATCGTACCTGAATCCACTCATTTTGTTGCTACTGGTCTTATGACATTGATTTCGTGGCTGAGGGATATTCCATCGTACGTAAGTTCCACAATGTTTGGAACCATTTTTATATTTCCTGGGATATTTCAGGTGTACCCAGGTTGAGGTTCTTGTACGCAGTGCAGCCCTCAATTTGGGGGTGGCTCTGTCTTATGGATTTTCAGTTTTCCCAAGGTATATTCCCTAGACTGGAAGTGCCCTTGGCTCTGTAGCTCTGTTGTTTACTTGTTTTAGGGAACACAATGCACTCCTCCAGTGAGGCAGTTGGCAACTTACATCCCGCCCATCAGCATAACAAGGCTCCCTGTTCTCCAGGGCCTGTCTTGCCTTTCTGGTTTTTACACATTTTGTGGATGTCCCTTTTGACCGGTGGGAAGTGATACTTCTTTGTAGTGCAGATTTGCATTGCCCGCTTGCTTGCTTGGCCAAAAAGGGCGTATGCGTTTTCTCCTGAATATATTCAGGAGAAAACGCATACGCCCTTTTTGGCCAAGTGCATCATTGTCGAAGTTGTGCCCCTCTTCCTGTGCTTTACAGGCGATTCTAACGTACCTCTTGAAATCTGTTTCCTGCTATTCTGCCTCGCATTCAAGTCCGCCTCGTTGCCTTCCCTCAACAGATTTTTGGACGATAGTTGGCCTTGATTACTCTGCCAGTTTGTGTATTGCTGTGCCCCTGAGCTCCATTGTTCAACTCGTTTTTTGTGAGCTGAACGCAAGTCCAAACATTTGGTTCAGGACCTATACTGGTTCCCGGTGGGTGGCTGAGACTTTGGTGAATTCTTCTTCCTGCCGGGAAATTAGAGTGACATGTGCCCATCCAAATGCCTAACAGCTACTCTCTCATTGGTTCTCCCTCTTCCCTTTCCTCCTCTGCCAAATGGGCAACCTGTGTGAACCAGGAGCTTAAAGGGGCTGTCTCTCCAAGTTGGGAGATTGATAGTAAAGCTGTTGGAACGTCAAACCGGAGCACCAGGAGAGGGACTCTTCGTTGAGTTTTAGAAACCTTTCGTATTCACAGTGTGTCCATTCTCTAGGTTTCCCGTACATGTTATAGCTGTAGTAATATTCCCTTCAACCTGGAGAGGTGGGACCCATGGAATGGTTGCCATGCATTATTGCTTTAAAGGGTCTGCATTTGCTCACCCAATCTCACCAATCCTCTCAGTCCCAAGTGTCCAGCCTCATGCCACATCCAGCTGTCATCGTAGATAGGGTCATTCCAGGTTGCATCAGAGACCCTGAAGGAATTGTAAAGAATTTCCCTGTTTCTTTGTTCTGTTTTTGAAATTCCTTTTTAGAGTGGGTTTGAGCTGATTCTCGCTGCCCTGTTTATGCCAGTCTAGACACACTTGATTCCCTTACGGAGACATATCAATACATAGGTTTTAAGATTCTTACTAGTCAGATCTATTCCTCTGCGGGAAATATGGGGTTTTGAGTCCCTTTCACTGAGGAAGGTGTAGGTCTTGTCTATTCCATAGTTGGTTTTTGGAACAGTACCTGTGCTTCTATCAAACTCTGGTTTGATGCATCACCCCACCTCTCCTTCCCCCTTAAGCAGGCATAAGAGTGTTTTCTAAATGTGAGACTCTGTTCTCTTTGCTAACTCAGTTCATGTGTAGCCATGTTTACAGGATCTTCCTAAGTGATATCTTATGATAAGTTTCTTTTCCTGTGTGACTTCTTTCCCTTAGAATCATCGTACCTGAATCCACTCATTTTGCTGCTACTGGTCTTATGACATTGATTTCGTGGCTGAGGGATATTCCATCGTACGTAAGTTCCACAATGTTTGGAACCATTTTTATATTTCCTGGGATATTTCAGGTGTACCCTGGTTGAGGTTCTTGTACGCAGTGCAGCCCTCAATTTGGGGGTGGCTCTGTCTTATGGATTTTCAGTTTTCCCAAGGTATATTCCCTAGACTGGAAGTGCCCTTGGCTCTGTAGCTCTGTTGTTTACTTGTTTTGGGGAACACAATGCACTCCTCCAGTGAGGCAGTTGGCAACTTACATCCCGCCCATCAGCATAACAAGGCTCCCTGTTCTCCAGGGCCTGTCTTGCCTTTCTGGTTTTTACACATTTTGTGGATGTCCCTTTTGACCGGTGGGAAGTGATACTTCTTTGTAGTGCAGATTTGCATTGCCCGCTTGCTTGCTTGGCCAAAAAGGGCGTATGCGTTTTCTCCTGAATATATTCAGGAGAAAACGCATACGCCCTTTTTGGCCAAGTGCATCATTGTCGAAGTTGTGCCCCTCTTCCTGTGCTTTACAGGCGATTCTAACGTACCTCTTGGAATCTGTTTCCTGCTATTCTGCCTCGCATTCAAGTCCGCCTCGTTGCCTTCCCTCAACAGATTTTTGGACGATAGTTGGCCTTGATTACTCTGCCAGTTTGTGAATTGCTGTGCCCCTGAGCTCCATTTTTCAACTCGTTTTTTGTGAGCTGAACGCAAGTCCAAACATTTGGTTCAGGACCTATACTGGTTCCCGGTGGGTGGCTGAGACTTTGGTGAATTCTTCTTCCTGCCGGGAAATTAGAGTGACATGTGCCCATCCAAATGCCTAACAGCTACTCTCTCATTGGTTCTCCCTCTTCCCTTTCCTCCTCTGCCAAATGGGCAACCTGTGTGAACCAGGAGCTTAAAGGGGCTGTCTCTCCAAGTTGGGAGATTGATAGTAAAGCTGTTGGAACGTCAAACCGGAGCACCAGGAGAGGGACTCTTCGTTGAGTTTTAGAAACCTTTCGTATTCACAGTGTGTCCATTCTCTAGGTTTCCCGTACATGTTATAGCTGTAGTAATATTCCCTTCAACCTGGAGAGGTGGGACCCATGGAATGGTTGCCATGCATTATTGCTTTAAAGGGTCTGCATTTGCTCACCCAATCTCACCAATCCTCTCAGTCCCAAGTGTCCAGCCTCATGCCACATCCAGCTGTCATCGTAGATAGGGTCATTCCAGGTTGCATCAGAGACCCTGAAGGAATTGTAAAGAATTTCCCTGTTTCTTTGTTCTGTTTTTGAAATTCCTTTTTAGAGTGGGTTTGAGCTGATTCTCGCTGCCCTGTTTATGCCAGTCTAGACACACTTGATTCCCTTACGGAGACATATCAATACATAGGTTTTAAGATTCTTACTAGTCAGATCTATTCCTCTGCGGGAAATATGGGGTTTTGAGTCCCTTTCACTGAGGAAGGTGTAGGTCTTGTCTATTCCATAGTTGGTTTTTGGAACAGTACCTGTGCTTATATCAAACTCTGGTTTGATGCATCACCCCACCTCTCCTTCCCCCTTAAGCAGGCATAAGAGTGTTTTCTAAATGTGAGACTCTGTTCTCTTTGCTAACTCAGTTCATGTGTAGCCATGTTTACAGGATCTTCCTAAGTGATATCTTATGATAAGTTTCTTTTCCTGTGTGACTTCTTTCCCTTAGAATCATCGTACCTGAATCCACTCATTTTGCTGCTACTGGTCTTATGACATTGATTTCGTGGCTGAGGGATATTCCATCGTACGTAAGTTCCACAATGTTTGGAACCATTTTTATATTTCCTGGGATATTTCAGGTGTACCCTGGTTGAGGTTCTTGTACGCAGTGCAGCCCTCAATTTGGGGGTGGCTCTGTCTTATGGATTTTCAGTTTTCCCAAGGTATATTCCCTAGACTGGAAGTGCCCTTGGCTCTGTAGCTCTGTTGTTTACTTGTTTTGGGGAACACAATGCACTCCTCCAGTGAGGCAGTTGGCAACTTACATCCCGCCCATCAGCATAACAAGGCTCCCTGTTCTCCAGGGCCTGTCTTGCCTTTCTGGTTTTTACACATTTTGTGGATGTCCCTTTTGACCGGTGGGAAGTGATACTTCTTTGTAGTGCAGATTTGCATTGCCCGCTTGCTTGCTTGGCCAAAAAGGGCGTATGCGTTTTCTCCTGAATATATTCAGGAGAAAACGCATACGCCCTTTTTGGCCAAGTGCATCATTGTCGAAGTTGTGCCCCTCTTCCTGTGCTTTACAGGCGATTCTAACGTACCTCTTGGAATCTGTTTCCTGCTATTCTGCCTCGCATTCAAGTCCGCCTCGTTGCCTTCCCTCAACAGATTTTTGGACGATAGTTGGCCTTGATTACTCTGCCAGTTTGTGTATTGCTGTGCCCCTGAGCTCCATTGTTCAACTCGTTTTTTGTGAGCTGAACGCAAGTCCAAACATTTGGTTCAGGACCTATACTGGTTCCCGGTGGGTGGCTGAGACTTTGTTGAATTCTTCTTCCTGCCGGGAAATTAGAGTGACATGTGCCCATCCAAATGCCTAACAGCTACTCTCTCATTGGTTCTCCCTCTTCCCTTTCCTCCTCTGCCAAATGGGCAACCTGTGTGAACCAGGAGCTTAAAGGGGCTGTCTCTCCAAGTTGGGAGATTGATAGTAAAGCTGTTGGAACGTCAAACCGGAGCACCAGGAGAGGGACTCTTCGTTGAGTTTTAGAAACCTTTCGTATTCACAGTGTGTCCATTCTCTAGGTTTCCCGTACATGTTATAGCTGTAGTAATATTCCCTTCAACCTGGAGAGGTGGGACCCATGGAATGGTTGCCATGCATTATTGCTTTAAAGGGTCTGCATTTGCTCACCCAATCTCACCAATCCTCTCAGTCCCAAGTGTCCAGCCTCATGCCACATCCAGCTGTCATCGTAGATAGGGTCATTCCAGGTTGCATCAGAGACCCTGAAGGAATTGTAAAGAATTTCCCTGTTTCTTTGTTCTGTTTTTGAAATTCCTTTTTAGAGTGGGTTTGAGCTGATTCTCGCTGCCCTGTTTATGCCAGTCTAGACACACTTGATTCCCTTACGGAGACATATCAATACATAGGTTTTAAGATTCTTACTAGTCAGATCTATTCCTCTGCGGGAAATATGGGGTTTTGAGTCCCTTTCACTGAGGAAGGTGTAGGTCTTGTCTATTCCATAGTTGGTTTTTGGAACAGTACCTGTGCTTATATCAAACTCTGGTTTGATGCATCACCCCACCTCTCCTTCCCCCTTAAGCAGGCATAAGAGTGTTTTCTAAATGTGAGACTCTGTTCTCTTTGCTAACTCAGTTCATGTGTAGCCATGTTTACAGGATCTTCCTAAGTGATATCTTATGATAAGTTTCTTTTCCTGTGTGACTTCTTTCCCTTAGAATCATCGTACCTGAATCCACTCATTTTGCTGCTACTGGTCTTATGACATTGATTTCGTGGCTGAGGGATATTCCATCGTACGTAAGTTCCACAATGTTTGGAACCATTTTTATATTTCCTGGGATATTTCAGGTGTACCCAGGTTGAGGTTCTTGTACGCAGTGCAGCCCTCAATTTGGGGGTGGCTCTGTCTTATGGATTTTCAGTTTTCCCAAGGTATATTCCCTAGACTGGAAGTGCCCTTGGCTCTGTAGCTCTGTTGTTTACTTGTTTTAGGGAACACAATGCACTCCTCCAGTGAGGCAGTTGGCAACTTACATCCCGCCCATCAGCATAACAAGGCTCCCTGTTCTCCAGGGCCTGTCTTGCCTTTCTGGTTTTTACACATTTTGTGGATGTCCCTTTTGACCGGTGGGAAGTGATACTTCTTTGTAGTGCAGATTTGCATTGCCCGCTTGCTTGCTTGGCCAAAAAGGGCGTATGCGTTTTCTCCTGAATATATTCAGGAGAAAACGCATACGCCCTTTTTGGCCAAGTGCATCATTGTCGAAGTTGTGCCCCTCTTCCTGTGCTTTACAGGCGATTCTAACGTACCTCTTGAAATCTGTTTCCTGCTATTCTGCCTCGCATTCAAGTCCGCCTCGTTGCCTTCCCTCAACAGATTTTTGGACGATAGTTGGCCTTGATTACTCTGCCAGTTTGTGAATTGCTGTGCCCCTGAGCTCCATTTTTCAACTCGTTTTCTGTGAGCTGAACGCAAGTCCAAACATTTGGTTCAGGACCTATACTGGTTCCCGGTGGGTGGCTGAGACTTTGGTGAATTCTTCTTCCTGCCGGGAAATTAGAGTGACATGTGCCCATCCAAATGCCTAACAGCTACTCTCTCATTGGTTCTCCCTCTTCCCTTTCCTCCTCTGCCAAATGGGCAACCTGTGTGAACCAGGAGCTTAAAGGGGCTGTCTCTCCAAGTTGGGAGATTGATAGTAAAGCTGTTGGAACGTCAAACCGGAGCACCAGGAGAGGGACTCTTCGTTGAGTTTTAGAAACCTTTCGTATTCACAGTGTGTCCATTCTCTAGGTTTCCCGTACATGTTATAGCTGTAGTAATATTCCCTTCAACCTGGAGAGGTGGGACCCATGGAATGGTTGCCATGCATTATTGCTTTAAAGGGTCTGCATTTGCTCACCCAATCTCACCAATCCTCTCAGTCCCAAGTGTCCAGCCTCATGCCACATCCAGCTGTCATCGTAGATAGGGTCATTCCAGGTTGCATCAGAGACCCTGAAGGAATTGTAAAGAATTTCCCTGTTTCTTTGTTCTGTTTTTGAAATTCCTTTTTAGAGTGGGTTTGAGCTGATTCTCGCTGCCCTGTTTATGCCAGTCTAGACACACTTGATTCCCTTACGGAGACATATCAATACATAGGTTTTAAGATTCTTACTAGTCAGATCTATTCCTCTGCGGGAAATATGGGGTTTTGAGTCCCTTTCACTGAGGAAGGTGTAGGTCTTGTCTATTCCATAGTTGGTTTTTGGAACAGTACCTGTGCTTATATCAAACTCTGGTTTGATGCATCACCCCACCTCTCCTTCCCCCTTAAGCAGGCATAAGAGTGTTTTCTAAATGTGAGACTCTGTTCTCTTTGCTAACTCAGTTCATGTGTAGCCATGTTTACAGGATCTTCCTAAGTGATATCTTATGATAAGTTTCTTTTCCTGTGTGACTTCTTTCCCTTAGAATCATCGTACCTGAATCCACTCATTTTGCTGCTACTGGTCTTATGACATTGATTTCGTGGCTGAGGGATATTCCATCGTACGTAAGTTCCACAATGTTTGGAACCATTTTTATATTTCCTGGGATATTTCAGGTGTACCCAGGTTGAGGTTCTTGTACGCAGTGCAGCCCTCAATTTGGGGGTGGCTCTGTCTTATGGATTTTCAGTTTTCCCAAGGTATATTCCCTAGACTGGAAGTGCCCTTGGCTCTGTAGCTCTGTTGTTTACTTGTTTTGGGGAACACAATGCACTCCTCCAGTGAGGCAGTTGGCAACTTACATCCCGCCCATCAGCATAACAAGGCTCCCTGTTCTCCAGGGCCTGTCTTGCCTTTCTGGTTTTTACACATTTTGTGGATGTCCCTTTTGACCGGTGGGAAGTGATACTTCTTTGTAGTGCAGATTTGCATTGCCCGCTTGCTTGCTTGGCCAAAAAGGGCGTATGCGTTTTCTCCTGAATATATTCAGGAGAAAACGCATACGCCCTTTTTGGCCAAGTGCATCATTGTCGAAGTTGTGCCCCTCTTCCTGTGCTTTACAGGCGATTCTAACGTACCTCTTGAAATCTGTTTCCTGCTATTCTGCCTCGCATTCAAGTCCGCCTCGTTGCCTTCCCTCAACAGATTTTTGGACGATAGTTGGCCTTGATTACTCTGCCAGTTTGTGAATTGCTGTGCCCCTGAGCTCCATTTTTCAACTCGTTTTCTGTGAGCTGAACGCAAGTCCAAACATTTGGTTCAGGACCTATACTGGTTCCCGGTGGGTGGCTGAGACTTTGGTGAATTCTTCTTCCTGCCGGGAAATTAGAGTGACATGTGCCCATCCAAATGCCTAACAGCTACTCTCTCATTGGTTCTCCCTCTTCCCTTTCCTCCTCTGCCAAATGGGCAACCTGTGTGAACCAGGAGCTTAAAGGGGCTGTCTCTCCAAGTTGGGAGATTGATAGTAAAGCTGTTGGAACGTCAAACCGGAGCACCAGGAGAGGGACTCTTCGTTGAGTTTTAGAAACCTTTCGTATTCACAGTGTGTCCATTCTCTAGGTTTCCCGTACATGTTATAGCTGTAGTAATATTCCCTTCAACCTGGAGAGGTGGGACCCATGGAATGGTTGCCATGCATTATTGCTTTAAAGGGTCTGCATTTGCTCACCCAATCTCACCAATCCTCTCAGTCCCAAGTGTCCAGCCTCATGCCACATCCAGCTGTCATCGTAGATAGGGTCATTCCAGGTTGCATCAGAGACCCTGAAGGAATTGTAAAGAATTTCCCTGTTTCTTTGTTCTGTTTTTGAAATTCCTTTTTAGAGTGGGTTTGAGCTGATTCTCGCTGCCCTGTTTATGCCAGTCTAGACACACTTGATTCCCTTACGGAGACATATCAATACATAGGTTTTAAGATTCTTACTAGTCAGATCTATTCCTCTGCGGGAAATATGGGGTTTTGAGTCCCTTTCACTGAGGAAGGTGTAGGTCTTGTCTATTCCATAGTTGGTTTTTGGAACAGTACCTGTGCTTATATCAAACTCTGGTTTGATGCATCACCCCACCTCTCCTTCCCCCTTAAGCAGGCATAAGAGTGTTTTCTAAATGTGAGACTCTGTTCTCTTTGCTAACTCAGTTCATGTGTAGCCATGTTTACAGGATCTTCCTAAGTGATATCTTATGATAAGTTTCTTTTCCTGTGTGACTTCTTTCCCTTAGAATCATCGTACCTGAATCCACTCATTTTGCTGCTACTGGTCTTATGACATTGATTTCGTGGCTGAGGGATATTCCATCGTACGTAAGTTCCACAATGTTTGGAACCATTTTTATATTTCCTGGGATATTTCAGGTGTACCCAGGTTGAGGTTCTTGTACGCAGTGCAGCCCTCAATTTGGGGGTGGCTCTGTCTTATGGATTTTCAGTTTTCCCAAGGTATATTCCCTAGACTGGAAGTGCCCTTGGCTCTGTAGCTCTGTTGTTTACTTGTTTTGGGGAACACAATGCACTCCTCCAGTGAGGCAGTTGGCAACTTACATCCCGCCCATCAGCATAACAAGGCTCCCTGTTCTCCAGGGCCTGTCTTGCCTTTCTGGTTTTTACACATTTTGTGGATGTCCCTTTTGACCGGTGGGAAGTGATACTTCTTTGTAGTGCAGATTTGCATTGCCCGCTTGCTTGCTTGGCCAAAAAGGGCGTATGCGTTTTCTCCTGAATATATTCAGGAGAAAACGCATACGCCCTTTTTGGCCAAGTGCATCATTGTCGAAGTTGTGCCCGTCTTCCTGTGCTTTACAGGCGATTCTAACGTACCTCTTGGAATCTGTTTCCTGCTATTCTGCCTCGCATTCAAGTCCGCCTCGTTGCCTTCCCTCAACAGATTTTTGGACGATAGTTGGCCTTGATTACTCTGCCAGTTTGTGAATTGCTGTGCCCCTGAGCTCCATTTTTCAACTCGTTTTTTGTGAGCTGAACGCAAGTCCAAACATTTGGTTCAGGACCTATACTGGTTCCCGGTGGGTGGCTGAGACTTTGGTGAATTCTTCTTCCTGCCGGGAAATTAGAGTGACATGTGCCCATCCAAATGCCTAACAGCTACTCTCTCATTGGTTCTCCCTCTTCCCTTTCCTCCTCTGCCAAATGGGCAACCTGTGTGAACCAGGAGCTTAAAGGGGCTGTCTCTCCAAGTTGGGAGATTGATAGTAAAGCTGTTGGAACGTCAAACCGGAGCACCAGGAGAGGGACTCTTCGTTGAGTTTTAGAAACCTTCCGTATTCACAGTGTGTCCATTCTCTAGGTTTCCCGTACATGTTATAGCTGTAGTAATATGCCCTTCAACCTGGAGAGGTGGGACCCATGGAATGGTTGCCATGCATTATTGCTTTAAAGGGTCTGCATTTGCTCACCCAATCTCACCAATCCTCTCAGTCCCAAGTGTCCAGCCTCATGCCACATCCAGCTGTCATCGTAGATAGGGTCATTCCAGGTTGCATCAGAGACCCTGAAGGAATTGTAAAGAATTTCCCTGTTTCTTTGTTCTGTTTTTGAAATTCCTTTTTAGAGTGGGTTTGAGCTGATTCTCGCTGCCCTGTTTATGCCAGTCTAGACACACTTGATTCCCTTACGGAGACATATCAATACATAGGTTTTAAGATTCTTACTAGTCAGATCTATTCCTCTGCGGGAAATATGGGGTTTTGAGTCCCTTTCACTGAGGAAGGTGTAGGTCTTGTCTATTCCATAGTTGGTTTTTGGAACAGTACCTGTGCTTATATCAAACTCTGGTTTGATGCATCACCCCACCTCTCCTTCCCCCTTAAGCAGGCATAAGAGTGTTTTCTAAATGTGAGACTCTGTTCTCTTTGCTAACTCAGTTCATGTGTAGCCATGTTTACAGGATCTTCCTAAGTGATATCTTATGATAAGTTTCTTTTCCTGTGTGACTTCTTTCCCTTAGAATCATCGTACCTGAATCCACTCATTTTGCTGCTACTGGTCTTATGACATTGATTTCGTGGCTGAGGGATATTCCATCGTACGTAAGTTCCACAATGTTTGGAACCATTTTTATATTTCCTGGGATATTTCAGGTGTACCCTGGTTGAGGTTCTTGTACGCAGTGCAGCCCTCAATTTGGGGGTGGCTCTGTCTTATGGATTTTCAGTTTTCCCAAGGTATATTCCCTAGACTGGAAGTGCCCTTGGCTCTGTAGCTCTGTTGTTTACTTGTTTTGGGGAACACAATGCACTCCTCCAGTGAGGCAGTTGGCAACTTACATCCCGCCCATCAGCATAACAAGGCTCCCTGTTCTCCAGGGCCTGTCTTGCCTTTCTGGTTTTTACACATTTTGTGGATGTCCCTTTTGACCGGTGGGAAGTGATACTTCTTTGTAGTGCAGATTTGCATTGCCCGCTTGCTTGCTTGGCCAAAAAGGGCGTATGCGTTTTCTCCTGAATATATTCAGGAGAAAACGCATACGCCCTTTTTGGCCAAGTGCATCATTGTCGAAGTTGTGCCCCTCTTCCTGTGCTTTACAGGCGATTCTAACGTACCTCTTGGAATCTGTTTCCTGCTATTCTGCCTCGCATTCAAGTCCGCCTCGTTGCCTTCCCTCAACAGATTTTTGGACGATAGTTGGCCTTGATTACTCTGCCAGTTTGTGTATTGCTGTGCCCCTGAGCTCCATTGTTCAACTCGTTTTTTGTGAGCTGAACGCAAGTCCAAACATTTGGTTCAGGACCTATACTGGTTCCCGGTGGGTGGCTGAGACTTTGGTGAATTCTTCTTCCTGCCGGGAAATTAGAGTGACATGTGCCCATCCAAATGCCTAACAGCTACTCTCTCATTGGTTCTCCCTCTTCCCTTTCCTCCTCTGCCAAATGGGCAACCTGTGTGAACCAGGAGCTTAAAGGGGCTGTCTCTCCAAGTTGGGAGATTGATAGTAAAGCTGTTGGAACGTCAAACCGGAGCACCAGGAGAGGGACTCTTCGTTGAGTTTTAGAAACCTTTCGTATTCACAGTGTGTCCATTCTCTAGGTTTCCCGTACATGTTATAGCTGTAGTAATATTCCCTTCAACCTGGAGAGGTGGGACCCATGGAATGGTTGCCATGCATTATTGCTTTAAAGGGTCTGCATTTGCTCACCCAATCTCACCAATCCTCTCAGTCCCAAGTGTCCAGCCTCATGCCACATCCAGCTGTCATCGTAGATAGGGTCATTCCAGGTTGCATCAGAGACCCTGAAGGAATTGTAAAGAATTTCCCTGTTTCTTTGTTCTGTTTTTGAAATTCCTTTTTAGAGTGGGTTTGAGCTGATTCTCGCTGCCCTGTTTATGCCAGTCTAGACACACTTGATTCCCTTACGGAGACATATCAATACATAGGTTTTAAGATTCTTACTAGTCAGATCTATTCCTCTGCGGGAAATATGGGGTTTTGAGTCCCTTTCACTGAGGAAGGTGTAGGTCTTGTCTATTCCATAGTTGGTTTTTGGAACAGTACCTGTGCTTCTATCAAACTCTGGTTTGATGCATCACCCCACCTCTCCTTCCCCCTTAAGCAGGCATAAGAGTGTTTTCTAAATGTGAGACTCTGTTCTCTTTGCTAACTCAGTTCATGTGTAGCCATGTTTACAGGATCTTCCTAAGTGATATCTTATGATAAGTTTCTTTTCCTGTGTGACTTCTTTCCCTTAGAATCATCGTACCTGAATCCACTCATTTTGCTGCTACTGGTCTTATGACATTGATTTCGTGGCTGAGGGATATTCCATCGTACGTAAGTTCCACAATGTTTGGAACCATTTTTATATTTCCTGGGATATTTCAGGTGTACCCTGGTTGAGGTTCTTGTACGCAGTGCAGCCCTCAATTTGGGGGTGGCTCTGTCTTATGGATTTTCAGTTTTCCCAAGGTATATTCCCTAGACTGGAAGTGCCCTTGGCTCTGTAGCTCTGTTGTTTACTTGTTTTGGGGAACACAATGCACTCCTCCAGTGAGGCAGTTGGCAACTTACATCCCGCCCATCAGCATAAAAAGGCTCCCTGTTCTCCAGGGCCTGTCTTGCCTTTCTGGTTTTTACACATTTTGTGGATGTCCCTTTTGACCGGTGGGAAGTGATACTTCTTTGTAGTGCAGATTTGCATTGCCCGCTTGCTTGCTTGGCCAAAAAGGGCGTATGCGTTTTCTCCTGAATATATTCAGGAGAAAACGCATACGCCCTTTTTGGCCAAGTGCATCATTGTCGAAGTTGTGCCCCTCTTCCTGTGCTTTACAGGCGATTCTAACGTACCTCTTGGAATCTGTTTCCTGCTATTCTGCCTCGCATTCAAGTCCGCCTCGTTGCCTTCCCTCAACAGATTTTTGGACGATAGTTGGCCTTGATTACTCTGCCAGTTTGTGAATTGCTGTGCCCCTGAGCTCCATTTTTCAACTCGTTTTTTGTGAGCTGAACGCAAGTCCAAACATTTGGTTCAGGACCTATACTGGTTCCCGGTGGGTGGCTGAGACTTTGGTGAATTCTTCTTCCTGCCGGGAAATTAGAGTGACATGTGCCCATCCAAATGCCTAACAGCTACTCTCTCATTGGTTCTCCCTCTTCCCTTTCCTCCTCTGCCAAATGGGCAACCTGTGTGAACCAGGAGCTTAAAGGGGCTGTCTCTCCAAGTTGGGAGATTGATAGTAAAGCTGTTGGAACGTCAAACCGGAGCACCAGGAGAGGGACTCTTCGTTGAGTTTTAGAAACCTTTCGTATTCACAGTGTGTCCATTCTCTAGGTTTCCCGTACATGTTATAGCTGTAGTAATATTCCCTTCAACCTGGAGAGGTGGGACCCATGGAATGGTTGCCATGCATTATTGCTTTAAAGGGTCTGCATTTGCTCACCCAATCTCACCAATCCTCTCAGTCCCAAGTGTCCAGCCTCATGCCACATCCAGCTGTCATCGTAGATAGGGTCATTCCAGGTTGCATCAGAGACCCTGAAGGAATTGTAAAGAATTTCCCTGTTTCTTTGTTCTGTTTTTGAAATTCCTTTTTAGAGTGGGTTTGAGCTGATTCTCGCTGCCCTGTTTATGCCAGTCTAGACACACTTGATTCCCTTACGGAGACATATCAATACATAGGTTTTAAGATTCTTACTAGTCAGATCTATTCCTCTGCGGGAAATATGGGGTTTTGAGTCCCTTTCACTGAGGAAGGTGTAGGTCTTGTCTATTCCATAGTTGGTTTTTGGAACAGTACCTGTGCTTATATCAAACTCTGGTTTGATGCATCACCCCACCTCTCCTTCCCCCTTAAGCAGGCATAAGAGTGTTTTCTAAATGTGAGACTATGTTCTCTTTGCTAACTCAGTTCATGTGTAGCCATGTTTACAGGATCTTCCTAAGTGATATCTTATGATAAGTTTCTTTTCCTGTGTGACTTCTTTCCCTTAGAATCATCGTACCTGAATCCACTCATTTTGCTGCTACTGGTCTTATGACATTGATTTCGTGGCTGAGGGATATTCCATCGTACGTAAGTTCCACAATGTTTGGAACCATTTTTATATTTCCTGGGATATTTCAGGTGTACCCAGGTTGAGGTTCTTGTAAGCAGTGCAGCCCTCAATTTGGGGGTGGCTCTGTCTTATGGATTTTCAGTTTTCCCAAGGTATATTCCCTAGACTGGAAGTGCCCTTGGCTCTGTAGCTCTGTTGTTTACTTGTTTTGGGGAACACAATGCACTCCTCCAGTGAGGCAGTTGGCAACTTACATCCCGCCCATCAGCATAACAAGGCTCCCTGTTCTCCAGGGCCTGTCTTGCCTTTCTGGTTTTTACACATTTTGTGGATGTCCCTTTTGACCGGTGGGAAGTGATACTTCTTTGTAGTGCAGATTTGCATTGCCCGCTTGCTTGCTTGGCCAAAAAGGGCGTATGCGTTTTCTCCTGAATATATTCAGGAGAAAACGCATACGCCCTTTTTGGCCAAGTGCATCATTGTCGAAGTTGTGCCCCTCTTCCTGTGCTTTACAGGCGATTCTAACGTACCTCTTGGAATCTGTTTCCTGCTATTCTGCCTCGCATTCAAGTCCGCCTCGTTGCCTTCCCTCAACAGATTTTTGGACGATAGTTGGCCTTGATTACTCTGCCAGTTTGTGAATTGCTGTGCCCCTGAGCTCCATTTTTCAACTCGTTTTTTGTGAGCTGAACGCAAGTCCAAACATTTGGTTCAGGACCTATACTGGTTCCCGGTGGGTGGCTGAGACTTTGGTGAATTCTTCTTCCTGCCGGGAAATTAGAGTGACATGTGCCCATCCAAATGCCTAACAGCTACTCTCTCATTGGTTCTCCCTCTTCCCTTTCCTCCTCTGCCAAATGGGCAACCTGTGTGAACCAGGAGCTTAAAGGGGCTGTCTCTCCAAGTTGGGAGATTGATAGTAAAGCTGTTGGAACGTCAAACCGGAGCACCAGGAGAGGGACTCTTCGTTGAGTTTTAGAAACCTTTCGTATTCACAGTGTGTCCATTCTCTAGGTTTCCCGTACATGTTATAGCTGTAGTAATATTCCCTTCAACCTGGAGAGGTGGGACCCATGGAATGGTTGCCATGCATTATTGCTTTAAAGGGTCTGCATTTGCTCACCCAATCTCACCAATCCTCTCAGTCCCAAGTGTCCAGCCTCATGCCACATCCAGCTGTCATCGTAGATAGGGTCATTCCAGGTTGCATCAGAGACCCTGAAGGAATTGTAAAGAATTTCCCTGTTTCTTTGTTCTGTTTTTGAAATTCCTTTTTAGAGTGGGTTTGAGCTGATTCTCGCTGCCCTGTTTATGCCAGTCTAGACACACTTGATTCCCTTACGGAGACATATCAATACATAGGTTTTAAGATTCTTACTAGTCAGATCTATTCCTCTGCGGGAAATATGGGGTTTTGAGTCCCTTTCACTGAGGAAGGTGTAGGTCTTGTCTATTCCATAGTTGCTTTTTGGAACAGTACCTGTGCTTATATCAAACTCTGGTTTGATGCATCACCCCACCTCTCCTTCCCCCTTAAGCAGGCATAAGAGTGTTTTCTAAATGTGAGACTCTGTTCTCTTTGCTAACTCAGTTCATGTGTAGCCATGTTTACAGGATCTTCCTAAGTGATATCTTATGATAAGTTTCTTTTCCTGTGTGACTTCTTTCCCTTAGAATCATCGTACCTGAATCCACTCATTTTGTTGCTACTGGTCTTATGACATTGATTTCGTGGCTGAGGGATATTCCATCGTACGTAAGTTCCACAATGTTTGGAACCATTTTTATATTTCCTGGGATATTTCAGGTGTACCCAGGTTGAGGTTCTTGTACGCAGTGCAGCCCTCAATTTGGGGGTGGCTCTGTCTTATGGATTTTCAGTTTTCCCAAGGTATATTCCCTAGACTGGAAGTGCCCTTGGCTCTGTAGCTCTGTTGTTTACTTGTTTTAGGGAACACAATGCACTCCTCCAGTGAGGCAGTTGGCAACTTACATCCCGCCCATCAGCATAACAAGGCTCCCTGTTCTCCAGGGCCTGTCTTGCCTTTCTGGTTTTTACACATTTTGTGGATGTCCCTTTTGACCGGTGGGAAGTGATACTTCTTTGTAGTGCAGATTTGCATTGCCCGCTTGCTTGCTTGGCCAAAAAGGGCGTATGCGTTTTCTCCTGAATATATTCAGGAGAAAACGCATACGCCCTTTTTGGCCAAGTGCATCATTGTCGAAGTTGTGCCCCTCTTCCTGTGCTTTACAGGCGATTCTAACGTACCTCTTGGAATCTGTTTCCTGCTATTCTGCCTCGCATTCAAGTCCGCCTCGTTGCCTTCCCTCAACAGATTTTTGGACGATAGTTGGCCTTGATTACTCTGCCAGTTTGTGAATTGCTGTGCCCCTGAGCTCCATTTTTCAACTCGTTTTTTGTGAGCTGAACGCAAGTCCAAACATTTGGTTCAGGACCTATACTGGTTCCCGGTGGGTGGCTGAGACTTTGGTGAATTCTTCTTCCTGCCGGGAAATTAGAGTGACATGTGCCCATCCAAATGCCTAACAGCTACTCTCTCATTGGTTCTCCCTCTTCCCTTTCCTCCTCTGCCAAATGGGCAACCTGTGTGAACCAGGAGCTTAAAGGGGCTGTCTCTCCAAGTTGGGAGATTGATAGTAAAGCTGTTGGAACGTCAAACCGGAGCACCAGGAGAGGGACTCTTCGTTGAGTTTTAGAAACCTTTCGTATTCACAGTGTGTCCATTCTCTAGGTTTCCCGTACATGTTATAGCTGTAGTAATATTCCCTTCAACCTGGAGAGGTGGGACCCATGGAATGGTTGCCATGCATTATTGCTTTAAAGGGTCTGCATTTGCTCACCCAATCTCACCAATCCTCTCAGTCCCAAGTGTCCAGCCTCATGCCACATCCAGCTGTCATCGTAGATAGGGTCATTCCAGGTTGCATCAGAGACCCTGAAGGAATTGTAAAGAATTTCCCTGTTTCTTTGTTCTGTTTTTGAAATTCCTTTTTAGAGTGGGTTTGAGCTGATTCTCGCTGCCCTGTTTATGCCAGTCTAGACACACTTGATTCCCTTACGGAGACATATCAATACATAGGTTTTAAGATTCTTACTAGTCAGATCTATTCCTCTGCGGGAAATATGGGGTTTTGAGTCCCTTTCACTGAGGAAGGTGTAGGTCTTGTCTATTCCATAGTTGGTTTTTGGAACAGTACCTGTGCTTATATCAAACTCTGGTTTGATGCATCACCCCACCTCTCCTTCCCCCTTAAGCAGGCATAAGAGTGTTTTCTAAATGTGAGACTCTGTTCTCTTTGCTAACTCAGTTCATGTGTAGCCATGTTTACAGGATCTTCCTAAGTGATATCTTATGATAAGTTTCTTTTCCTGTGTGACTTCTTTCCCTTAGAATCATCGTACCTGAATCCACTCATTTTGCTGCTACTGGTCTTATGACATTGATTTCGTGGCTGAGGGATATTCCATCGTACGTAAGTTCCACAATGTTTGGAACCATTTTTATATTTCCTGGGATATTTCAGGTGTACCCTGGTTGAGGTTCTTGTACGCAGTGCAGCCCTCAATTTGGGGGTGGCTCTGTCTTATGGATTTTCAGTTTTCCCAAGGTATATTCCCTAGACTGGAAGTGCCCTTGGCTCTGTAGCTCTGTTGTTTACTTGTTTTGGGGAACACAATGCACTCCTCCAGTGAGGCAGTTGGCAACTTACATCCCGCCCATCAGCATAACAAGGCTCCCTGTTCTCCAGGGCCTGTCTTGCCTTTCTGGTTTTTACACATTTTGTGGATGTCCCTTTTGACCGGTGGGAAGTGATACTTCTTTGTAGTGCAGATTTGCATTGCCCGCTTGCTTGCTTGGCCAAAAAGGGCGTATGCGTTTTCTCCTGAATATATTCAGGAGAAAACGCATACGCCCTTTTTGGCCAAGTGCATCATTGTCGAAGTTGTGCCCCTCTTCCTGTGCTTTACAGGCGATTCTAACGTACCTCTTGGAATCTGTTTCCTGCTATTCTGCCTCGCATTCAAGTCCGCCTCGTTGCCTTCCCTCAACAGATTTTTGGACGATAGTTGGCCTTGATTACTCTGCCAGTTTGTGTATTGCTGTGCCCCTGAGCTCCATTGTTCAACTCGTTTTTTGTGAGCTGAACGCAAGTCCAAACATTTGGTTCAGGACCTATACTGGTTCCCGGTGGGTGGCTGAGACTTTGGTGAATTCTTCTTCCTGCCGGGAAATTAGAGTGACATGTGCCCATCCAAATGCCTAACAGCTACTCTCTCATTGGTTCTCCCTCTTCCCTTTCCTCCTCTGCCAAATGGGCAACCTGTGTGAACCAGGAGCTTAAAGGGGCTGTCTCTCCAAGTTGGGAGATTGATAGTAAAGCTGTTGGAACGTCAAACCGGAGCACCAGGAGAGGGACTCTTCGTTGAGTTTTAGAAACCTTTCGTATTCACAGTGTGTCCATTCTCTAGGTTTCCCGTACATGTTATAGCTGTAGTAATATTCCCTTCAACCTGGAGAGGTGGGACCCATGGAATGGTTGCCATGCATTATTGCTTTAAAGGGTCTGCATTTGCTCACCCAATCTCACCAATCCTCTCAGTCCCAAGTGTCCAGCCTCATGCCACATCCAGCTGTCATCGTAGATAGGGTCATTCCAGGTTGCATCAGAGACCCTGAAGGAATTGTAAAGAATTTCCCTGTTTCTTTGTTCTGTTTTTGAAATTCCTTTTTAGAGTGGGTTTGAGCTGATTCTCGCTGCCCTGTTTATGCCAGTCTAGACACACTTGATTCCCTTACGGAGACATATCAATACATAGGTTTTAAGATTCTTACTAGTCAGATCTATTCCTCTGCGGGAAATATGGGGTTTTGAGTCCCTTTCACTGAGGAAGGTGTAGGTCTTGTCTATTCCATAGTTGGTTTTTGGAACAGTACCTGTGCTTATATCAAACTCTGGTTTGATGCATCACCCCACCTCTCCTTCCCCCTTAAGCAGGCATAAGAGTGTTTTCTAAATGTGAGACTCTGTTCTCTTTGCTAACTCAGTTCATGTGTAGCCATGTTTACAGGATCTTCCTAAGTGATATCTTATGATAAGTTTCTTTTCCTGTGTGACTTCTTTCCCTTAGAATCATCGTACCTGAATCCACTCATTTTGCTGCTACTGGTCTTATGACATTGATTTCGTGGCTGAGGGATATTCCATCGTACGTAAGTTCCACAATGTTTGGAACCATTTTTATATTTCCTGGGATATTTCAGGTGTACCCAGGTTGAGGTTCTTGTACGCAGTGCAGCCCTCAATTTGGGGGTGGCTCTGTCTTATGGATTTTCAGTTTTCCCAAGGTATATTCCCTAGACTGGAAGTGCCCTTGGCTCTGTAGCTCTGTTGTTTACTTGTTTTAGGGAACACAATGCACTCCTCCAGTGAGGCAGTTGGCAACTTACATCCCGCCCATCAGCATAACAAGGCTCCCTGTTCTCCAGGGCCTGTCTTGCCTTTCTGGTTTTTACACATTTTGTGGATGTCCCTTTTGACCGGTGGGAAGTGATACTTCTTTGTAGTGCAGATTTGCATTGCCCGCTTGCTTGCTTGGCCAAAAAGGGCGTATGCGTTTTCTCCTGAATATATTCAGGAGAAAACGCATACGCCCTTTTTGGCCAAGTGCATCATTGTCGAAGTTGTGCCCCTCTTCCTGTGCTTTACAGGCGATTCTAACGTACCTCTTGAAATCTGTTTCCTGCTATTCTGCCTCGCATTCAAGTCCGCCTCGTTGCCTTCCCTCAACAGATTTTTGGACGATAGTTGGCCTTGATTACTCTGCCAGTTTGTGAATTGCTGTGCCCCTGAGCTCCATTTTTCAACTCGTTTTCTGTGAGCTGAACGCAAGTCCAAACATTTGGTTCAGGACCTATACTGGTTCCCGGTGGGTGGCTGAGACTTTGGTGAATTCTTCTTCCTGCCGGGAAATTAGAGTGACATGTGCCCATCCAAATGCCTAACAGCTACTCTCTCATTGGTTCTCCCTCTTCCCTTTCCTCCTCTGCCAAATGGGCAACCTGTGTGAACCAGGAGCTTAAAGGGGCTGTCTCTCCAAGTTGGGAGATTGATAGTAAAGCTGTTGGAACGTCAAACCGGAGCACCAGGAGAGGGACTCTTCGTTGAGTTTTAGAAACCTTTCGTATTCACAGTGTGTCCATTCTCTAGGTTTCCCGTACATGTTATAGCTGTAGTAATATTCCCTTCAACCTGGAGAGGTGGGACCCATGGAATGGTTGCCATGCATTATTGCTTTAAAGGGTCTGCATTTGCTCACCCAATCTCACCAATCCTCTCAGTCCCAAGTGTCCAGCCTCATGCCACATCCAGCTGTCATCGTAGATAGGGTCATTCCAGGTTGCATCAGAGACCCTGAAGGAATTGTAAAGAATTTCCCTGTTTCTTTGTTCTGTTTTTGAAATTCCTTTTTAGAGTGGGTTTGAGCTGATTCTCGCTGCCCTGTTTATGCCAGTCTAGACACACTTGATTCCCTTACGGAGACATATCAATACATAGGTTTTAAGATTCTTACTAGTCAGATCTATTCCTCTGCGGGAAATATGGGGTTTTGAGTCCCTTTCACTGAGGAAGGTGTAGGTCTTGTCTATTCCATAGTTGGTTTTTGGAACAGTACCTGTGCTTATATCAAACTCTGGTTTGATGCATCACCCCACCTCTCCTTCCCCCTTAAGCAGGCATAAGAGTGTTTTCTAAATGTGAGACTCTGTTCTCTTTGCTAACTCAGTTCATGTGTAGCCATGTTTACAGGATCTTCCTAAGTGATATCTTATGATAAGTTTCTTTTCCTGTGTGACTTCTTTCCCTTAGAATCATCGTACCTGAATCCACTCATTTTGCTGCTACTGGTCTTATGACATTGATTTCGTGGCTGAGGGATATTCCATCGTACGTAAGTTCCACAATGTTTGGAACCATTTTTATATTTCCTGGGATATTTCAGGTGTACCCAGGTTGAGGTTCTTGTACGCAGTGCAGCCCTCAATTTGGGGGTGGCTCTGTCTTATGGATTTTCAGTTTTCCCAAGGTATATTCCCTAGACTGGAAGTGCCCTTGGCTCTGTAGCTCTGTTGTTTACTTGTTTTGGGGAACACAATGCACTCCTCCAGTGAGGCAGTTGGCAACTTACATCCCGCCCATCAGCATAACAAGGCTCCCTGTTCTCCAGGGCCTGTCTTGCCTTTCTGGTTTTTACACATTTTGTGGATGTCCCTTTTGACCGGTGGGAAGTGATACTTCTTTGTAGTGCAGATTTGCATTGCCCGCTTGCTTGCTTGGCCAAAAAGGGCGTATGCGTTTTCTCCTGAATATATTCAGGAGAAAACGCATACGCCCTTTTTGGCCAAGTGCATCATTGTCGAAGTTGTGCCCCTCTTCCTGTGCTTTACAGGCGATTCTAACGTACCTCTTGAAATCTGTTTCCTGCTATTCTGCCTCGCATTCAAGTCCGCCTCGTTGCCTTCCCTCAACAGATTTTTGGACGATAGTTGGCCTTGATTACTCTGCCAGTTTGTGAATTGCTGTGCCCCTGAGCTCCATTTTTCAACTCGTTTTCTGTGAGCTGAACGCAAGTCCAAACATTTGGTTCAGGACCTATACTGGTTCCCGGTGGGTGGCTGAGACTTTGGTGAATTCTTCTTCCTGCCGGGAAATTAGAGTGACATGTGCCCATCCAAATGCCTAACAGCTACTCTCTCATTGGTTCTCCCTCTTCCCTTTCCTCCTCTGCCAAATGGGCAACCTGTGTGAACCAGGAGCTTAAAGGGGCTGTCTCTCCAAGTTGGGAGATTGATAGTAAAGCTGTTGGAACGTCAAACCGGAGCACCAGGAGAGGGACTCTTCGTTGAGTTTTAGAAACCTTTCGTATTCACAGTGTGTCCATTCTCTAGGTTTCCCGTACATGTTATAGCTGTAGTAATATTCCCTTCAACCTGGAGAGGTGGGACCCATGGAATGGTTGCCATGCATTATTGCTTTAAAGGGTCTGCATTTGCTCACCCAATCTCACCAATCCTCTCAGTCCCAAGTGTCCAGCCTCATGCCACATCCAGCTGTCATCGTAGATAGGGTCATTCCAGGTTGCATCAGAGACCCTGAAGGAATTGTAAAGAATTTCCCTGTTTCTTTGTTCTGTTTTTGAAATTCCTTTTTAGAGTGGGTTTGAGCTGATTCTCGCTGCCCTGTTTATGCCAGTCTAGACACACTTGATTCCCTTACGGAGACATATCAATACATAGGTTTTAAGATTCTTACTAGTCAGATCTATTCCTCTGCGGGAAATATGGGGTTTTGAGTCCCTTTCACTGAGGAAGGTGTAGGTCTTGTCTATTCCATAGTTGGTTTTTGGAACAGTACCTGTGCTTATATCAAACTCTGGTTTGATGCATCACCCCACCTCTCCTTCCCCCTTAAGCAGGCATAAGAGTGTTTTCTAAATGTGAGACTCTGTTCTCTTTGCTAACTCAGTTCATGTGTAGCCATGTTTACAGGATCTTCCTAAGTGATATCTTATGATAAGTTTCTTTTCCTGTGTGACTTCTTTCCCTTAGAATCATCGTACCTGAATCCACTCATTTTGCTGCTACTGGTCTTATGACATTGATTTCGTGGCTGAGGGATATTCCATCGTACGTAAGTTCCACAATGTTTGGAACCATTTTTATATTTCCTGGGATATTTCAGGTGTACCCAGGTTGAGGTTCTTGTACGCAGTGCAGCCCTCAATTTGGGGGTGGCTCTGTCTTATGGATTTTCAGTTTTCCCAAGGTATATTCCCTAGACTGGAAGTGCCCTTGGCTCTGTAGCTCTGTTGTTTACTTGTTTTGGGGAACACAATGCACTCCTCCAGTGAGGCAGTTGGCAACTTACATCCCGCCCATCAGCATAACAAGGCTCCCTGTTCTCCAGGGCCTGTCTTGCCTTTCTGGTTTTTACACATTTTGTGGATGTCCCTTTTGACCGGTGGGAAGTGATACTTCTTTGTAGTGCAGATTTGCATTGCCCGCTTGCTTGCTTGGCCAAAAAGGGCGTATGCGTTTTCTCCTGAATATATTCAGGAGAAAACGCATACGCCCTTTTTGGCCAAGTGCATCATTGTCGAAGTTGTGCCCGTCTTCCTGTGCTTTACAGGCGATTCTAACGTACCTCTTGGAATCTGTTTCCTGCTATTCTGCCTCGCATTCAAGTCCGCCTCGTTGCCTTCCCTCAACAGATTTTTGGACGATAGTTGGCCTTGATTACTCTGCCAGTTTGTGAATTGCTGTGCCCCTGAGCTCCATTTTTCAACTCGTTTTTTGTGAGCTGAACGCAAGTCCAAACATTTGGTTCAGGACCTATACTGGTTCCCGGTGGGTGGCTGAGACTTTGGTGAATTCTTCTTCCTGCCGGGAAATTAGAGTGACATGTGCCCATCCAAATGCCTAACAGCTACTCTCTCATTGGTTCTCCCTCTTCCCTTTCCTCCTCTGCCAAATGGGCAACCTGTGTGAACCAGGAGCTTAAAGGGGCTGTCTCTCCAAGTTGGGAGATTGATAGTAAAGCTGTTGGAACGTCAAACCGGAGCACCAGGAGAGGGACTCTTCGTTGAGTTTTAGAAACCTTCCGTATTCACAGTGTGTCCATTCTCTAGGTTTCCCGTACATGTTATAGCTGTAGTAATATGCCCTTCAACCTGGAGAGGTGGGACCCATGGAATGGTTGCCATGCATTATTGCTTTAAAGGGTCTGCATTTGCTCACCCAATCTCACCAATCCTCTCAGTCCCAAGTGTCCAGCCTCATGCCACATCCAGCTGTCATCGTAGATAGGGTCATTCCAGGTTGCATCAGAGACCCTGAAGGAATTGTAAAGAATTTCCCTGTTTCTTTGTTCTGTTTTTGAAATTCCTTTTTAGAGTGGGTTTGAGCTGATTCTCGCTGCCCTGTTTATGCCAGTCTAGACACACTTGATTCCCTTACGGAGACATATCAATACATAGGTTTTAAGATTCTTACTAGTCAGATCTATTCCTCTGCGGGAAATATGGGGTTTTGAGTCCCTTTCACTGAGGAAGGTGTAGGTCTTGTCTATTCCATAGTTGGTTTTTGGAACAGTACCTGTGCTTATATCAAACTCTGGTTTGATGCATCACCCCACCTCTCCTTCCCCCTTAAGCAGGCATAAGAGTGTTTTCTAAATGTGAGACTCTGTTCTCTTTGCTAACTCAGTTCATGTGTAGCCATGTTTACAGGATCTTCCTAAGTGATATCTTATGATAAGTTTCTTTTCCTGTGTGACTTCTTTCCCTTAGAATCATCGTACCTGAATCCACTCATTTTGCTGCTACTGGTCTTATGACATTGATTTCGTGGCTGAGGGATATTCCATCGTACGTAAGTTCCACAATGTTTGGAACCATTTTTATATTTCCTGGGATATTTCAGGTGTACCCTGGTTGAGGTTCTTGTACGCAGTGCAGCCCTCAATTTGGGGGTGGCTCTGTCTTATGGATTTTCAGTTTTCCCAAGGTATATTCCCTAGACTGGAAGTGCCCTTGGCTCTGTAGCTCTGTTGTTTACTTGTTTTGGGGAACACAATGCACTCCTCCAGTGAGGCAGTTGGCAACTTACATCCCGCCCATCAGCATAACAAGGCTCCCTGTTCTCCAGGGCCTGTCTTGCCTTTCTGGTTTTTACACATTTTGTGGATGTCCCTTTTGACCGGTGGGAAGTGATACTTCTTTGTAGTGCAGATTTGCATTGCCCGCTTGCTTGCTTGGCCAAAAAGGGCGTATGCGTTTTCTCCTGAATATATTCAGGAGAAAACGCATACGCCCTTTTTGGCCAAGTGCATCATTGTCGAAGTTGTGCCCCTCTTCCTGTGCTTTACAGGCGATTCTAACGTACCTCTTGGAATCTGTTTCCTGCTATTCTGCCTCGCATTCAAGTCCGCCTCGTTGCCTTCCCTCAACAGATTTTTGGACGATAGTTGGCCTTGATTACTCTGCCAGTTTGTGTATTGCTGTGCCCCTGAGCTCCATTGTTCAACTCGTTTTTTGTGAGCTGAACGCAAGTCCAAACATTTGGTTCAGGACCTATACTGGTTCCCGGTGGGTGGCTGAGACTTTGGTGAATTCTTCTTCCTGCCGGGAAATTAGAGTGACATGTGCCCATCCAAATGCCTAACAGCTACTCTCTCATTGGTTCTCCCTCTTCCCTTTCCTCCTCTGCCAAATGGGCAACCTGTGTGAACCAGGAGCTTAAAGGGGCTGTCTCTCCAAGTTGGGAGATTGATAGTAAAGCTGTTGGAACGTCAAACCGGAGCACCAGGAGAGGGACTCTTCGTTGAGTTTTAGAAACCTTTCGTATTCACAGTGTGTCCATTCTCTAGGTTTCCCGTACATGTTATAGCTGTAGTAATATTCCCTTCAACCTGGAGAGGTGGGACCCATGGAATGGTTGCCATGCATTATTGCTTTAAAGGGTCTGCATTTGCTCACCCAATCTCACCAATCCTCTCAGTCCCAAGTGTCCAGCCTCATGCCACATCCAGCTGTCATCGTAGATAGGGTCATTCCAGGTTGCATCAGAGACCCTGAAGGAATTGTAAAGAATTTCCCTGTTTCTTTGTTCTGTTTTTGAAATTCCTTTTTAGAGTGGGTTTGAGCTGATTCTCGCTGCCCTGTTTATGCCAGTCTAGACACACTTGATTCCCTTACGGAGACATATCAATACATAGGTTTTAAGATTCTTACTAGTCAGATCTATTCCTCTGCGGGAAATATGGGGTTTTGAGTCCCTTTCACTGAGGAAGGTGTAGGTCTTGTCTATTCCATAGTTGGTTTTTGGAACAGTACCTGTGCTTATATCAAACTCTGGTTTGATGCATCACCCCACCTCTCCTTCCCCCTTAAGCAGGCATAAGAGTGTTTTCTAAATGTGAGACTCTGTTCTCTTTGCTAACTCAGTTCATGTGTAGCCATGTTTACAGGATCTTCCTAAGTGATATCTTATGATAAGTTTCTTTTCCTGTGTGACTTCTTTCCCTTAGAATCATCGTACCTGAATCCACTCATTTTGCTGCTACTGGTCTTATGACATTGATTTCGTGGCTGAGGGATATTCCATCGTACGTAAGTTCCACAATGTTTGGAACCATTTTTATATTTCCTGGGATATTTCAGGTGTACCCAGGTTGAGGTTCTTGTACGCAGTGCAGCCCTCAATTTGGGGGTGGCTCTGTCTTATGGATTTTCAGTTTTCCCAAGGTATATTCCCTAGACTGGAAGTGCCCTTGGCTCTGTAGCTCTGTTGTTTACTTGTTTTGGGGAACACAATGCACTCCTCCAGTGAGGCAGTTGGCAACTTACATCCCGCCCATCAGCATAACAAGGCTCCCTGTTCTCCAGGGCCTGTCTTGCCTTTCTGGTTTTTACACATTTTGTGGATGTCCCTTTTGACCGGTGGGAAGTGATACTTCTTTGTAGTGCAGATTTGCATTGCCCGCTTGCTTGCTTGGCCAAAAAGGGCGTATGCGTTTTCTCCTGAATATATTCAGGAGAAAACGCATACGCCCTTTTTGGCCAAGTGCATCATTGTCGAAGTTGTGCCCCTCTTCCTGTGCTTTACAGGCGATTCTAACGTACCTCTTGGAATCTGTTTCCTGCTATTCTGCCTCGCATTCAAGTCCGCCTCGTTGCCTTCCCTCAACAGATTTTTGGACGATAGTTGGCCTTGATTACTCTGCCAGTTTGTGAATTGCTGTGCCCCTGAGCTCCATTTTTCAACTCGTTTTTTGTGAGCTGAACGCAAGTCCAAACATTTGGTTCAGGACCTATACTGGTTCCCGGTGGGTGGCTGAGACTTTGGTGAATTCTTCTTCCTGCCGGGAAATTAGAGTGACATGTGCCCATCCAAATGCCTAACAGCTACTCTCTCATTGGTTCTCCCTCTTCCCTTTCCTCCTCTGCCAAATGGGCAACCTGTGTGAACCAGGAGCTTAAAGGGGCTGTCTCTCCAAGTTGGGAGATTGATAGTAAAGCTGTTGGAACGTCAAACCGGAGCACCAGGAGAGGGACTCTTCGTTGAGTTTTAGAAACCTTCCGTATTCACAGTGTGTCCATTCTCTAGGTTTCCCGTACATGTTATAGCTGTAGTAATATGCCCTTCAACCTGGAGAGGTGGGACCCATGGAATGGTTGCCATGCATTATTGCTTTAAAGGGTCTGCATTTGCTCACCCAATCTCACCAATCCTCTCAGTCCCAAGTGTCCAGCCTCATGCCACATCCAGCTGTCATCGTAGATAGGGTCATTCCAGGTTGCATCAGAGACCCTGAAGGAATTGTAAAGAATTTCCCTGTTTCTTTGTTCTGTTTTTGAAATTCCTTTTTAGAGTGGGTTTGAGCTGATTCTCGCTGCCCTGTTTATGCCAGTCTAGACACACTTGATTCCCTTACGGAGACATATCAATACATAGGTTTTAAGATTCTTACTAGTCAGATCTATTCCTCTGCGGGAAATATGGGGTTTTGAGTCCCTTTCACTGAGGAAGGTGTAGGTCTTGTCTATTCCATAGTTGGTTTTTGGAACAGTACCTGTGCTTATATCAAACTCTGGTTTGATGCATCACCCCACCTCTCCTTCCCCCTTAAGCAGGCATAAGAGTGTTTTCTAAATGTGAGACTCTGTTCTCTTTGCTAACTCAGTTCATGTGTAGCCATGTTTACAGGATCTTCCTAAGTGATATCTTATGATAAGTTTCTTTTCCTGTGTGACTTCTTTCCCTTAGAATCATCGTACCTGAATCCACTCATTTTGCTGCTACTGGTCTTATGACATTGATTTCGTGGCTGAGGGATATTCCATCGTACGTAAGTTCCACAATGTTTGGAACCATTTTTATATTTCCTGGGATATTTCAGGTGTACCCTGGTTGAGGTTCTTGTACGCAGTGCAGCCCTCAATTTGGGGGTGGCTCTGTCTTATGGATTTTCAGTTTTCCCAAGGTATATTCCCTAGACTGGAAGTGCCCTTGGCTCTGTAGCTCTGTTGTTTACTTGTTTTGGGGAACACAATGCACTCCTCCAGTGAGGCAGTTGGCAACTTACATCCCGCCCATCAGCATAACAAGGCTCCCTGTTCTCCAGGGCCTGTCTTGCCTTTCTGGTTTTTACACATTTTGTGGATGTCCCTTTTGACCGGTGGGAAGTGATACTTCTTTGTAGTGCAGATTTGCATTGCCCGCTTGCTTGCTTGGCCAAAAAGGGCGTATGCGTTTTCTCCTGAATATATTCAGGAGAAAACGCATACGCCCTTTTTGGCCAAGTGCATCATTGTCGAAGTTGTGCCCCTCTTCCTGTGCTTTACAGGCGATTCTAACGTACCTCTTGGAATCTGTTTCCTGCTATTCTGCCTCGCATTCAAGTCCGCCTCGTTGCCTTCCCTCAACAGATTTTTGGACGATAGTTGGCCTTGATTACTCTGCCAGTTTGTGTATTGCTGTGCCCCTGAGCTCCATTGTTCAACTCGTTTTTTGTGAGCTGAACGCAAGTCCAAACATTTGGTTCAGGACCTATACTGGTTCCCGGTGGGTGGCTGAGACTTTGGTGAATTCTTCTTCCTGCCGGGAAATTAGAGTGACATGTGCCCATCCAAATGCCTAACAGCTACTCTCTCATTGGTTCTCCCTCTTCCCTTTCCTCCTCTGCCAAATGGGCAACCTGTGTGAACCAGGAGCTTAAAGGGGCTGTCTCTCCAAGTTGGGAGATTGATAGTAAAGCTGTTGGAACGTCAAACCGGAGCACCAGGAGAGGGACTCTTCGTTGAGTTTTAGAAACCTTTCGTATTCACAGTGTGTCCATTCTCTAGGTTTCCCGTACATGTTATAGCTGTAGTAATATTCCCTTCAACCTGGAGAGGTGGGACCCATGGAATGGTTGCCATGCATTATTGCTTTAAAGGGTCTGCATTTGCTCACCCAATCTCACCAATCCTCTCAGTCCCAAGTGTCCAGCCTCATGCCACATCCAGCTGTCATCGTAGATAGGGTCATTCCAGGTTGCATCAGAGACCCTGAAGGAATTGTAAAGAATTTCCCTGTTTCTTTGTTCTGTTTTTGAAATTCCTTTTTAGAGTGGGTTTGAGCTGATTCTCGCTGCCCTGTTTATGCCAGTCTAGACACACTTGATTCCCTTACGGAGACATATCAATACATAGGTTTTAAGATTCTTACTAGTCAGATCTATTCCTCTGCGGGAAATATGGGGTTTTGAGTCCCTTTCACTGAGGAAGGTGTAGGTCTTGTCTATTCCATAGTTGGTTTTTGGAACAGTACCTGTGCTTATATCAAACTCTGGTTTGATGCATCACCCCACCTCTCCTTCCCCCTTAAGCAGGCATAAGAGTGTTTTCTAAATGTGAGACTCTGTTCTCTTTGCTAACTCAGTTCATGTGTAGCCATGTTTACAGGATCTTCCTAAGTGATATCTTATGATAAGTTTCTTTTCCTGTGTGACTTCTTTCCCTTAGAATCATCGTACCTGAATCCACTCATTTTGCTGCTACTGGTCTTATGACATTGATTTCGTGGCTGAGGGATATTCCATCGTACGTAAGTTCCACAATGTTTGGAACCATTTTTATATTTCCTGGGATATTTCAGGTGTACCCAGGTTGAGGTTCTTGTAAGCAGTGCAGCCCTCAATTTGGGGGTGGCTCTGTCTTATGGATTTTCAGTTTTCCCAAGGTATATTCCCTAGACTGGAAGTGCCCTTGGCTCTGTAGCTCTGTTGTTTACTTGTTTTGGGGAACACAATGCACTCCTCCAGTGAGGCAGTTGGCAACTTACATCCCGCCCATCAGCATAACAAGGCTCCCTGTTCTCCAGGGCCTGTCTTGCCTTTCTGGTTTTTACACATTTTGTGGATGTCCCTTTTGACCGGTGGGAAGTGATACTTCTTTGTAGTGCAGATTTGCATTGCCCGCTTGCTTGCTTGGCCAAAAAGGGCGTATGCGTTTTCTCCTGAATATATTCAGGAGAAAACGCATACGCCCTTTTTGGCCAAGTGCATCATTGTCGAAGTTGTGCCCCTCTTCCTGTGCTTTACAGGCGATTCTAACGTACCTCTTGAAATCTGTTTCCTGCTATTCTGCCTCGCATTCAAGTCCGCCTCGTTGCCTTCCCTCAACAGATTTTTGGACGATAGTTGGCCTTGATTACTCTGCCAGTTTGTGAATTGCTGTGCCCCTGAGCTCCATTTTTCAACTCGTTTTCTGTGAGCTGAACGCAAGTCCAAACATTTGGTTCAGGACCTATACTGGTTCCCGGTGGGTGGCTGAGACTTTGGTGAATTCTTCTTCCTGCCGGGAAATTAGAGTGACATGTGCCCATCCAAATGCCTAACAGCTACTCTCTCATTGGTTCTCCCTCTTCCCTTTCCTCCTCTGCCAAATGGGCAACCTGTGTGAACCAGGAGCTTAAAGGGGCTGTCTCTCCAAGTTGGGAGATTGATAGTAAAGCTGTTGGAACGTCAAACCGGAGCACCAGGAGAGGGACTCTTCGTTGAGTTTTAGAAACCTTTCGTATTCACAGTGTGTCCATTCTCTAGGTTTCCCGTACATGTTATAGCTGTAGTAATATGCCCTTCAACCTGGAGAGGTGGGACCCATGGAATGGTTGCCATGCATTATTGCTTTAAAGGGTCTGCATTTGCTCACCCAATCTCACCAATCCTCTCAGTCCCATGTGTCCAGCCTCATGCCACATCCAGCTGTCATCGTAGATAGGGTCATTCCAGGTTGCATCAGAGACCCTGAAGGAATTGTAAAGAATTTCCCTGTTTCTTTGTTCTGTTTTTGAAATTCCTTTTTAGAGTGGGTTTGAGCTGATTCTCGCTGCCCTGTTTATGCCAGTCTAGACACACTTGATTCCCTTACGGAGACATATCAATACATAGGTTTTAAGATTCTTACTAGTCAGATCTATTCCTCTGCGGGAAATATGGGGTTTTGAGTCCCTTTCACTGAGGAAGGTGTAGGTCTTGTCTATTCCATAGTTGGTTTTTGGAACAGTACCTGTGCTTATATCAAACTCTGGTTTGATGCATCACCCCACCTCTCCTTCCCCCTTAAGCAGGCATAAGAGTGTTTTCTAAATGTGAGACTCTGTTCTCTTTGCTAACTCAGTTCATGTGTAGCCATGTTTACAGGATCTTCCTAAGTGATATCTTATGATAAGTTTCTTTTCCTGTGTGACTTCTTTCCCTTAGAATCATCGTACCTGAATCCACTCATTTTGCTGCTACTGGTCTTATGACATTGATTTCGTGGCTGAGGGATATTCCATCGTACGTAAGTTCCACAATGTTTGGAACCATTTTTATATTTCCTGGGATATTTCAGGTGTACCCAGGTTGAGGTTCTTGTACGCAGTGCAGCCCTCAATTTGGGGGTGGCTCTGTCTTATGGATTTTCAGTTTTCCCAAGGTATATTCCCTAGACTGGAAGTGCCCTTGGCTCTGTAGCTCTGTTGTTTACTTGTTTTGGGGAACACAATGCACTCCTCCAGTGAGGCAGTTGGCAACTTACATCCCGCCCATCAGCATAACAAGGCTCCCTGTTCTCCAGGGCCTGTCTTGCCTTTCTGGTTTTTACACATTTTGTGGATGTCCCTTTTGACCGGTGGGAAGTGATACTTCTTTGTAGTGCAGATTTGCATTGCCCGCTTGCTTGCTTGGCCAAAAAGGGCGTATGCGTTTTCTCCTGAATATATTCAGGAGAAAACGCATACGCCCTTTTTGGCCAAGTGCATCATTGTCGAAGTTGTGCCCCTCTTCCTGTGCTTTACAGGCGATTCTAACGTACCTCTTGGAATCTGTTTCCTGCTATTCTGCCTCGCATTCAAGTCCGCCTCGTTGCCTTCCCTCAACAGATTTTTGGACGATAGTTGGCCTTGATTACTCTGCCAGTTTGTGTATTGCTGTGCCCCTGAGCTCCATTTTTCAACTCGTTTTCTGTGAGCTGAACGCAAGTCCAAACATTTGGTTCAGGACCTATACTGGTTCCCGGTGGGTGGCTGAGACTTTGGTGAATTCTTCTTCCTGCCGGGAAATTAGAGTGACATGTGCCCATCCAAATGCCTAACAGCTACTCTCTCATTGGTTCTCCCTCTTCCCTTTCCTCCTCTGCCAAATGGGCAACCTGTGTGAACCAGGAGCTTAAAGGGGCTGTCTCTCCAAGTTGGGAGATTGATAGTAAAGCTGTTGGAACGTCAAACCGGAGCACCAGGAGAGGGACTCTTCGTTGAGTTTTAGAAACCTTTCGTATTCACAGTGTGTCCATTCTCTAGGTTTCCCGTACATGTTATAGCTGTAGTAATATTCCCTTCAACCTGGAGAGGTGGGACCCATGGAATGGTTGCCATGCATTATTGCTTTAAAGGGTCTGCATTTGCTCACCCAATCTCACCAATCCTCTCAGTCCCCAGTGTCCAGCCTCATGCCACATCCAGCTGTCATCGTAGATAGGGTCATTCCAGGTTGCATCAGAGACCCTGAAGGAATTGTAAAGAATTTCCCTGTTTCTTTGTTCTGTTTTTGAAATTCCTTTTTAGAGTGGGTTTGAGCTGATTCTCGCTGCCCTGTTTATGCCAGTCTAGACACACTTGATTCCCTTACGGAGACATATCAATACATAGGTTTTAAGATTCTTACTAGTCAGATCTATTCCTCTGCGGGAAATATGGGGTTTTGAGTCCCTTTCACTGAGGAAGGTGTAGGTCTTGTCTATTCCATAGTTGGTTTTTGGAACAGTACCTGTGCTTATATCAAACTCTGGTTTGATGCATCACCCCACCTCTCCTTCCCCCTTAAGCAGGCATAAGAGTGTTTTCTAAATGTGAGACTCTGTTCTCTTTGCTAACTCAGTTCATGTGTAGCCATGTTTACAGGATCTTCCTAAGTGATATCTTATGATAAGTTTCTTTTCCTGTGTGACTTCTTTCCCTTAGAATCATCGTACCTGAATCCACTCATTTTGCTGCTACTGGTCTTATGACATTGATTTCGTGGCTGAGGGATATTCCATCGTACGTAAGTTCCACAATGTTTGGAACCATTTTTATATTTCCTGGGATATTTCAGGTGTACCCAGGTTGAGGTTCTTGTAAGCAGTGCAGCCCTCAATTTGGGGGTGGCTCTGTCTTATGGATTTTCAGTTTTCCCAAGGTATATTCCCTAGACTGGAAGTGCCCTTGGCTCTGTAGCTCTGTTGTTTACTTGTTTTAGGGAACACAATGCACTCCTCCAGTGAGGCAGTTGGCAACTTACATCCCGCCCATCAGCATAACAAGGCTCCCTGTTCTCCAGGGCCTGTCTTGCCTTTCTGGTTTTTACACATTTTGTGGATGTCCCTTTTGACCGGTGGGAAGTGATACTTCTTTGTAGTGCAGATTTGCATTGCCCGCTTGCTTGCTTGGCCAAAAAGGGCGTATGCGTTTTCTCCTGAATATATTCAGGAGAAAACGCATACGCCCTTTTTGGCCAAGTGCATCATTGTCGAAGTTGTGCCCCTCTTCCTGTGCTTTACAGGCGATTCTAACGTACCTCTTGAAATCTGTTTCCTGCTATTCTGCCTCGCATTCAAGTCCGCCTCGTTGCCTTCCCTCAACAGATTTTTGGACGATAGTTGGCCTTGATTACTCTGCCAGTTTGTGAATTGCTGTGCCCCTGAGCTCCATTTTTCAACTCGTTTTCTGTGAGCTGAACGCAAGTCCAAACATTTGGTTCAGGACCTATACTGGTTCCCGGTGGGTGGCTGAGACTTTGGTGAATTCTTCTTCCTGCCGGGAAATTAGAGTGACATGTGCCCATCCAAATGCCTAACAGCTACTCTCTCATTGGTTCTCCCTCTTCCCTTTCCTCCTCTGCCAAATGGGCAACCTGTGTGAACCAGGAGCTTAAAGGGGCTGTCTCTCCAAGTTGGGAGATTGATAGTAAAGCTGTTGGAAAGTCAAACCGGAGCACCAGGAGAGGGACTCTTCGTTGAGTTTTAGAAACCTTTCGTATTCACAGTGTGTCCATTCTCTAGGTTTCCCGTACATGTTATAGCTGTAGTAATATTCCCTTCATCCTGGAGAGGTGGGACCCATGGAATGGTTGCCATGCATTATTGCTTTAAAGGGTCTGCATTTGCTCACCCAATCTCACCAATCCTCTCAGTCCCAAGTGTCCAGCCTCATGCCACATCCAGCTGTCATCGTAGATAGGGTCATTCCAGGTTGCATCAGAGACCCTGAAGGAATTGTAAAGAATTTCCCTGTTTCTTTGTTCTGTTTTTGAAATTCCTTTTTAGAGTGGGTTTGAGCTGATTCTCGCTGCCCTGTTTATGCCAGTCTAGACACACTTGATTCCCTTACGGAGACATATCAATACATAGGTTTTAAGATTCTTACTAGTCAGATCTATTCCTCTGCGGGAAATATGGGGTTTTGAGTCCCTTTCACTGAGGAAGGTGTAGGTCTTGTCTATTCCATAGTTGGTTTTTGGAACAGTACCTGTGCTTATATCAAACTCTGGTTTGATGCATCACCCCACCTCTCCTTCCCCCTTAAGCAGGCATAAGAGTGTTTTCTAAATGTGAGACTCTGTTCTCTTTGCTAACTCAGTTCATGTGTAGCCATGTTTACAGGATCTTCCTAAGTGATATCTTATGATAAGTTTCTTTTCCTGTGTGACTTCTTTCCCTTAGAATCATCGTACCTGAATCCACTCATTTTGCTGCTACTGGTCTTATGACATTGATTTCGTGGCTGAGGGATATTCCATCGTACGTAAGTTCCACAATGTTTGGAACCATTTTTATATTTCCTGGGATATTTCAGGTGTACCCAGGTTGAGGTTCTTGTACGCAGTGCAGCCCTCAATTTGGGGGTGGCTCTGTCTTATGGATTTTCAGTTTTCCCAAGGTATATTCCCTAGACTGGAAGTGCCCTTGGCTCTGTAGCTCTGTTGTTTACTTGTTTTAGGGAACACAATGCACTCCTCCAGTGAGGCAGTTGGCAACTTACATCCCGCCCATCAGCATAACAAGGCTCCCTGTTCTCCAGGGCCTGTCTTGCCTTTCTGGTTTTTACACATTTTGTGGATGTCCCTTTTGACCGGTGGGAAGTGATACTTCTTTGTAGTGCAGATTTGCATTGCCCGCTTGCTTGCTTGGCCAAAAAGGGCGTATGCGTTTTCTCCTGAATATATTCAGGAGAAAACGCATACGCCCTTTTTGGCCAAGTGCATCATTGTCGAAGTTGTGCCCCTCTTCCTGTGCTTTACAGGCAATTCTAACGTACCTCTTGAAATCTGTTTCCTGCTATTCTGCCTCGCATTCAAGTCCGCCTCGTTGCCTTCCCTCAACAGATTTTTGGACGATAGTTGGCCTTGATTACTCTGCCAGTTTGTGAATTGCTGTGCCCCTGAGCTCCATTTTTCAACTCGTTTTCTGTGAGCTGAACGCAAGTCCAAACATTTGGTTCAGGACCTATACTGGTTCCCGGTGGGTGGCTGAGACTTTGGTGAATTCTTCTTCCTGCCGGGAAATTAGAGTGACATGTGCCCATCCAAATGCCTAACAGCTACTCTCTCATTGGTTCTCCCTCTTCCCTTTCCTCCTCTGCCAAATGGGCAACCTGTGTGAACCAGGAGCTTAAAGGGGCTGTCTCTCCAAGTTGGGAGATTGATAGTAAAGCTGTTGGAACGTCAAACCGGAGCACCAGGAGAGGGACTCTTCGTTGAGTTTTAGAAACCTTTCGTATTCACAGTGTGTCCATTCTCTAGGTTTCCCGTACATGTTATAGCTGTAGTAATATTCCCTTCAACCTGGAGAGGTGGGACCCATGGAATGGTTGCCATGCATTATTGCTTTAAAGGGTCTGCATTTGCTCACCCAATCTCACCAATCCTCTCAGTCCCCAGTGTCCAGCCTCATGCCACATCCAGCTGTCATCGTAGATAGGGTCATTCCAGGTTGCATCAGAGACCCTGAAGGAATTGTAAAGAATTTCCCTGTTTCTTTGTTCTGTTTTTGAAATTCCTTTTTAGAGTGGGTTTGAGCTGATTCTCGCTGCCCTGTTTATGCCAGTCTAGACACACTTGATTCCCTTACGGAGACATATCAATACATAGGTTTTAAGATTCTTACTAGTCAGATCTATTCCTCTGCGGGAAATATGGGGTTTTGAGTCCCTTTCACTGAGGAAGGTGTAGGTCTTGTCTATTCCATAGTTGGTTTTTGGAACAGTACCTGTGCTTATATCAAACTCTGGTTTGATGCATCACCCCACCTCTCCTTCCCCCTTAAGCAGGCATAAGAGTGTTTTCTAAATGTGAGACTCTGTTCTCTTTGCTAACTCAGTTCATGTGTAGCCATGTTTACAGGATCTTCCTAAGTGATATCTTATGATGAGTTTCTTTTCCTGTGTGACTTCTTTCCCTTAGAATCATCGTACCTGAATCCACTCATTTTGCTGCTACTGGTCTTATGACATTGATTTCGTGGCTGAGGGATATTCCATCGTACGTAAGTTCCACAATGTTTGGAACCATTTTTATATTTCCTGGGATATTTCAGGTGTACCCAGGTTGAGGTTCTTGTACGCAGTGCAGCCCTCAATTTGGGGGTGGCTCTGTCTTATGGATTTTCAGTTTTCCCAAGGTATATTCCCTAGACTGGAAGTGCCCTTGGCTCTGTAGCTCTGTTGTTTACTTGTTTTAGGGAACACAATGCACTCCTCCAGTGAGGCAGTTGGCAACTTACATCCCGCCCATCAGCATAACAAGGCTCCCTGTTCTCCAGGGCCTGTCTTGCCTCTCTGGTTTTTACACATTTTGTGGATGTCCCTTTTGACCGGTGGGAAGTGATACTTCTTTGTAGTGCAGATTTGCATTGCCCGCTTGCTTGCTTGGCCAAAAAGGGCGTATGCGTTTTCTCCTGAATATATTCAGGAGAAAACGCATACGCCCTTTTTGGCCAAGTGCATCATTGTCGAAGTTGTGCCCCTCTTCCTGTGCTTTACAGGCGATTCTAACGTACCTCTTGAAATCTGTTTCCTGCTATTCTGCCTCGCATTCAAGTCCGCCTCGTTGCCTTCCCTCAACAGATTTTTGGACGATAGTTGGCCTTGATTACTCTGCCAGTTTGTGAATTGCTGTGCCCCTGAGCTCCATTTTTCAACTCGTTTTCTGTGAGCTGAACGCAAGTCCAAACATTTGGTTCAGGACCTATACTGGTTCCCGGTGGGTGGCTGAGACTTTGGTGAATTCTTCTTCCTGCCGGGAAATTAGAGTGACATGTGCCCATCCAAATGCCTAACAGCTACTCTCTCATTGGTTCTCCCTCTTCCCTTTCCTCCTCTGCCAAATGGGCAACCTGTGTGAACCAGGAGCTTAAAGGGGCTGTCTCTCCAAGTTGGGAGATTGATAGTAAAGCTGTTGGAACGTCAAACCGGAGCACCAGGAGAGGGACTCTTCGTTGAGTTTTAGAAACCTTTCGTATTCACAGTGTGTCCATTCTCTAGGTTTCCCGTACATGTTATAGCTGTAGTAATATTCCCTTCAACCTGGAGAGGTGGGACCCATGGAATGGTTGCCATGCATTATTGCTTTAAAGGGTCTGCATTTGCTCACCCAATCTCACCAATCCTCTCAGTCCCAAGTGTCCAGCCTCATGCCACATCCAGCTGTCATCGTAGATAGGGTCATTCCAGGTTGCATCAGAGACCCTGAAGGAATTGTAAAGAATTTCCCTGTTTCTTTGTTCTGTTTTTGAAATTCCTTTTTAGAGTGGGTTTGAGCTGATTCTCGCTGCCCTGTTTATGCCAGTCTAGACACACTTGATTCCCTTACGGAGACATATCAATACATAGGTTTTAAGATTCTTACTAGTCAGATCTATTCCTCTGCGGGAAATATGGGGTTTTGAGTCCCTTTCACTGAGGAAGGTGTAGGTCTTGTCTATTCCATAGTTGGTTTTTGGAACAGTACCTGTGCTTATATCAAACTCTGGTTTGATGCATCACCCCACCTCTCCTTCCCCCTTAAGCAGGCATAAGAGTGTTTTCTAAATGTGAGACTCTGTTCTCTTTGCTAACTCAGTTCATGTGTAGCCATGTTTACAGGATCTTCCTAAGTGATATCTTATGATAAGTTTCTTTTCCTGTGTGACTTCTTTCCCTTAGAATCATCGTACCTGAATCCACTCATTTTGCTGCTACTGGTCTTATGACATTGATTTCGTGGCTGAGGGATATTCCATCGTACGTAAGTTCCACAATGTTTGGAACCATTTTTATATTTCCTGGGATATTTCAGGTGTACCCAGGTTGAGGTTCTTGTACGCAGTGCAGCCCTCAATTTGGGGGTGGCTCTGTCTTATGGATTTTCAGTTTTCCCAAGGTATATTCCCTAGACTGGAAGTGCCCTTGGCTCTGTAGCTCTGTTGTTTACTTGTTTTAGGGAACACAATGCACTCCTCCAGTGAGGCAGTTGGCAACTTACATCCCTCCCATCAGCATAACAAGGCTCCCTGTTCTCCAGGGCCTGTCTTGCCTTTCTGGTTTTTACACATTTTGTGGATGTCCCTTTTGACCGGTGGGAAGTGATACTTCTTTGTAGTGCAGATTTGCATTGCCCGCTTGCTTGCTTGGCCAAAAAGGGCGTATGCGTTTTCTCCTGAATATATTCAGGAGAAAACGCATACGCCCTTTTTGGCCAAGTGCATCATTGTTGAAGTTGTGCCCCTCTTCCTGTGCTTTACAGGCGATTCTAACGTACCTCTTGAAATCTGTTTCCTGCTATTCTGCCTCGCATTCAAGTCCGCCTCGTTGCCTTCCCTCAACAGATTTTTGGACGATAGTTGGCCTTGATTACTCTGCCAGTTTGTGAATTGCTGTGCCCCTGAGCTCCATTTTTCAACTCGTTTTCTGTGAGCTGAACGCAAGTCCAAACATTTGGTTCAGGACCTATACTGGTTCCCGGTGGGTGGCTGAGACTTTGGTGAATTCTTCTTCCTGCCGGGAAATTAGAGTGACATGTGCCCATCCAAATGCCTAACAGCTACTCTCTCATTGGTTCTCCCTCTTCCCTTTCCTCCTCTGCCAAATGGGCAACCTGTGTGAACCAGGAGCTTAAAGGGGCTGTCTCTCCAAGTTGGGAGATTGATAGTAAAGCTGTTGGAAAGTCAAACCGGAGCACCAGGAGAGGGACTCTTCGTTGAGTTTTAGAAACCTTTCGTATTCACAGTGTGTCCATTCTCTAGGTTTCCCGTACATGTTATAGCTGTAGTAATATTCCCTTCATCCTGGAGAGGTGGGACCCATGGAATGGTTGCCATGCATTATTGCTTTAAAGGGTCTGCATTTGCTCACCCAATCTCACCAATCCTCTCAGTCCCAAGTGTCCAGCCTCATGCCACATCCAGCTGTCATCGTAGATAGGGTCATTCCAGGTTGCATCAGAGACCCTGAAGGAATTGTAAAGAATTTCCCTGTTTCTTTGTTCTGTTTTTGAAATTCCTTTTTAGAGTGGGTTTGAGCTGATTCTCGCTGCCCTGTTTATGCCAGTCTAGACACACTTGATTCCCTTACGGAGACATATCAATACATAGGTTTTAAGATTCTTACTAGTCAGATCTATTCCTCTGCGGGAAATATGGGGTTTTGAGTCCCTTTCACTGAGGAAGGTGTAGGTCTTGTCTATTCCATAGTTGGTTTTTGGAACAGTACCTGTGCTTATATCAAACTCTGGTTTGATGCATCACCCCACCTCTCCTTCCCCCTTAAGCAGGCATAAGAGTGTTTTCTAAATGTGAGACTCTGTTCTCTTTGCTAAATCAGTTCATGTGTAGCCATGTTTACAGGATCTTCCTAAGTGATATCTTATGATAAGTTTCTTTTCCTGTGTGACTTCTTTCCCTTAGAATCATCGTACCTGAATCCACTCATTTTGCTGCTACTGGTCTTATGACATTGATTTCGTGGCTGAGGGATATTCCATCGTACGTAAGTTCCACAATGTTTGGAACCATTTTTATATTTCCTGGGATATTTCAGGTGTACCCAGGTTGAGGTTCTTGTAAGCAGTGCAGCCCTCAATTTGGGGGTGGCTCTGTCTTATGGATTTTCAGTTTTCCCAAGGTATATTCCCTAGACTGGAAGTGCCCTTGGCTCTGTAGCTCTGTTGTTTACTTGTTTTAGGGAACACAATGCACTCCTCCAGTGAGGCAGTTGGCAACTTACATCCCGCCCATCAGCATAACAAGGCTCCCTGTTCTCCAGGGCCTGTCTTGCCTTTCTGGTTTTTACACATTTTGTGGATGTCCCTTTTGACCGGTGGGAAGTGATACTTCTTTGTAGTGCAGATTTGCATTGCCCGCTTGCTTGCTTGGCCAAAAAGGGCGTATGCGGTTTCTCCTGAATATATTCAGGAGAAAACGCATACGCCCTTTTTGGCCAAGTGCATCATTGTCGAAGTTGTGCCCCTCTTCCTGTGCTTTACAGGCAATTCTAACGTACCTCTTGAAATCTGTTTCCTGCTATTCTGCCTCGCATTCAAGTCCGCCTCGTTGCCTTCCCTCAACAGATTTTTGGACGATAGTTGGCCTTGATTACTCTGCCAGTTTGTGAATTGCTGTGCCCCTGAGCTCCATTTTTCAACTCGTTTTCTGTGAGCTGAACGCAAGTCCAAACATTTGGTTCAGGACCTATACTGGTTCCCGGTGGGTGGCTGAGACTTTGGTGAATTCTTCTTCCTGCCGGGAAATTAGAGTGACATGTGCCCATCCAAATGCCTAACAGCTACTCTCTCATTGGTTCTCCCTCTTCCCTTTCCTCCTCTGCCAAATGGGCAACCTGTGTGAACCAGGAGCTTAAAGGGGCTGTCTCTCCAAGTAGGGAGATTGATAGTAAAGCTGTTGGAAAGTCAAACCGGAGCACCAGGAGAGGGACTCTTCGTTGAGTTTTAGAAACCTTTCGTATTCACAGTGTGTCCATTCTCTAGGTTTCCCGTACATGTTATAGCTGTAGTAATATTCCCTTCAACCTGGAGAGGTGGGACCCATGGAATGGTTGCCATGCATTATTGCTTTAAAGGGTCTGCATTTGCTCACCCAATCTCACCAATCCTCTCAGTCCCCAGTGTCCAGCCTCATGCCACATCCAGCTGTCATCGTAGATAGGGTCATTCCAGGTTGCATCAGAGACCCTGAAGGAATTGTAAAGAATTTCCCTGTTTCTTTGTTCTGTTTTTGAAATTCCTTTTTAGAGTGGGTTTGAGCTGATTCTCGCTGCCCTGTTTATGCCAGTCTAGACACACTTGATTCCCTTACGGAGACATATCAATACATAGGTTTTAAGATTCTTACTAGTCAGATCTATTCCTCTGCGGGAAATATGGGGTTTTGAGTCCCTTTCACTGAGGAAGGTGTAGGTCTTGTCTATTCCATAGTTGGTTTTTGGAACAGTACCTGTGCTTATATCAAACTCTGGTTTGATGCATCACCCCACCTCTCCTTCCCCCTTAAGCAGGCATAAGAGTGTTTTCTAAATGTGAGACTCTGTTCTCTTTGCTAACTCAGTTCATGTGTAGCCATGTTTACAGGATCTTCCTAAGTGATATCTTATGATGAGTTTCTTTTCCTGTGTGACTTCTTTCCCTTAGAATCATCGTACCTGAATCCACTCATTTTGCTGCTACTGGTCTTATGACATTGATTTCGTGGCTGAGGGATATTCCATCGTACGTAAGTTCCACAATGTTTGGAACCATTTTTATATTTCCTGGGATATTTCAGGTGTACCCAGGTTGAGGTTCTTGTAAGCAGTGCAGCCCTCAATTTGGGGGTGGCTCTGTCTTATGGATTTTCAGTTTTCCCAAGGTATATTCCCTAGACTGGAAGTGCCCTTGGCTCTGTAGCTCTGTTGTTTACTTGTTTTAGGGAACACAATGCACTCCTCCAGTGAGGCAGTTGGCAACTTACATCCCGCCCATCAGCATAACAAGGCTCCCTGTTCTCCAGGGCCTGTCTTGCCTTTCTGGTTTTTACACATTTTGTGGATGTCCCTTTTGACCGGTGGGAAGTGATACTTCTTTGTAGTGCAGATTTGCATTGCCCGCTTGCTTGCTTGGCCAAAAAGGGCGTATGCGGTTTCTCCTGAATATATTCAGGAGAAAACGCATACGCCCTTTTTGGCCAAGTGCATCATTGTCGAAGTTGTGCCCCTCTTCCTGTGCTTTACAGGCAATTCTAACGTACCTCTTGAAATCTGTTTCCTGCTATTCTGCCTCGCATTCAAGTCCGCCTCGTTGCCTTCCCTCAACAGATTTTTGGACGATAGTTGGCCTTGATTACTCTGCCAGTTTGTGAATTGCTGTGCCCCTGAGCTCCATTTTTCAACTCGTTTTCTGTGAGCTGAACGCAAGTCCAAACATTTGGTTCAGGACCTATACTGGTTCCCGGTGGGTGGCTGAGACTTTGGTGAATTCTTCTTCCTGCCGGGAAATTAGAGTGACATGTGCCCATCCAAATGCCTAACAGCTACTCTCTCATTGGTTCTCCCTCTTCCCTTTCCTCCTCTGCCAAATGGGCAACCTGTGTGAACCAGGAGCTTAAAGGGGCTGTCTCTCCAAGTTGGGAGATTGATAGTAAAGCTGTTGGAAAGTCAAACCGGAGCACCAGGAGAGGGACTCTTCGTTGAGTTTTAGAAACCTTTCGTATTCACAGTGTGTCCATTCTCTAGGTTTCCCGTACATGTTATAGCTGTAGTAATATTCCCTTCAACCTGGAGAGGTGGGACCCATGGAATGGTTGCCATGCATTATTGCTTTAAAGGGTCTGCATTTGCTCACCCAATCTCACCAATCCTCTCAGTCCCAAGTGTCCAGCCTCATGCCACATCCAGCTGTCATCGTAGATAGGGTCATTCCAGGTTGCATCAGAGACCCTGAAGGAATTGTAAAGAATTTCCCTGTTTCTTTGTTCTGTTTTTGAAATTCCTTTTTAGAGTGGGTTTGAGCTGATTCTCGCTGCCATGTTTATGCCAGTCTAGACACACTTGATTCCCTTACGGAGACATATCAATACATAGGTTTTAAGATTCTTACTAGTCAGATCTATTCCTCTGCGGGAAATATGGGGTTTTGAGTCCCTTTCACTGAGGAAGGTGTAGGTCTTGTCTATTCCATAGTTGGTTTTTGGAACAGTACCTGTGCTTATATCAAACTCTGGTTTGATGCATCACCCCACCTCTCCTTCCCCCTTAAGCAGGCATAAGAGTGTTTTCTAAATGTGAGACTCTGTTCTCTTTGCTAACTCAGTTCATGTGTAGCCATGTTTACAGGATCTTCCTAAGTGATATCTTATGATAAGTTTCTTTTCCTGTGTGACTTCTTTCCCTTAGAATCATCGTACCTGAATCCACTCATTTTGCTGCTACTGGTCTTATGACATTGATTTCGTGGCTGAGGGATATTCCATCGTACGTAAGTTCCACAATGTTTGGAACCATTTTTATATTTCCTGGGATATTTCAGGTGTACCCAGGTTGAGGTTCTTGTAAGCAGTGCAGCCCTCAATTTGGGGGTGGCTCTGTCTTATGGATTTTCAGTTTTCCCAAGGTATATTCCCTAGACTGGAAGTGCCCTTGGCTCTGTAGCTCTGTTGTTTACTTGTTTTAGGGAACACAATGCACTCCTCCAGTGAGGCAGTTGGCAACTTACATCCCGCCCATCAGCATAACAAGGCTCCCTGTTCTCCAGGGCCTGTCTTGCCTTTCTGGTTTTTACACATTTTGTGGATGTCCCTTTTGACCGGTGGGAAGTGATACTTCTTTGTGGTGCAGATTTGCATTGCCCGCTTGCTTGCTTGGCCAAAAAGGGCGTATGCGTTTTCTCCTGAATATATTCAGGAGAAAACGCATACGCCCTTTTTGGCCAAGTGCATCATTGTCGAAGTTGTGCCCCTCTTCCTGTGCTTTACAGGCGATTCTAACGTACCTCTTGAAATCTGTTTCCTGCTATTCTGCCTCGCATTCAAGTCCGCCTCGTTGCCTTCCCTCAACAGATTTTTGGACGATAGTTGGCCTTGATTACTCTGCCAGTTTGTGAATTGCTGTGCCCCTGAGCTCCATTTTTCAACTCGTTTTCTGTGAGCTGAACGCAAGTCCAAACATTTGGTTCAGGACCTATACTGGTTCCCGGTGGGTGGCTGAGACTTTGGTGAATTCTTCTTCCTGCCGGGAAATTAGAGTGACATGTGCCCATCCAAATGCCTAACAGCTACTCTCTCATTGGTTCTCCCTCTTCCCTTTCCTCCTCTGCCAAATGGGCAACCTGTGTGAACCAGGAGCTTAAAGGGGCTGTCTCTCCAAGTTGGGAGATTGATAGTAAAGCTGTTGGAAAGTCAAACCGGAGCACCAGGAGAGGGACTCTTCGTTGAGTTTTAGAAACCTTTCGTATTCACAGTGTGTCCATTCTCTAGGTTTCCCGTACATGTTATAGCTGTAGTAATATTCCCTTCAACCTGGAGAGGTGGGACCCATGGAATGGTTGCCATGCATTATTGCTTTAAAGGGTCTGCATTTGCTCACCCAATCTCACCAATCCTCTCAGTCCCAAGTGTCCAGCCTCATGCCACATCCAGCTGTCATCGTAGATAGGGTCATTCCAGGTTGCATCAGAGACCCTGAAGGAATTGTAAAGAATTTCCCTGTTTCTTTGTTCTGTTTTTGAAATTCCTTTTTAGAGTGGGTTTGAGCTGATTCTCGCTGCCCTGTTTATGCCAGTCTAGACACACTTGATTCCCTTACGGAGACATATCAATACATAGGTTTTAAGATTCTTACTAGTCAGATCTATTCCTCTGCGGGAAATATGGGGTTTTGAGTCCCTTTCACTGAGGAAGGTGTAGGTCTTGTCTATTCCATAGTTGGTTTTTGGAACAGTACCTGTGCTTATATCAAACTCTGGTTTGATGCATCACCCCACCTCTCCTTCCCCCTTAAGCAGGCATAAGAGTGTTTTCTAAATGTGAGACTCTGTTCTCTTTGCTAACTCAGTTCATGTGTAGCCATGTTTACAGGATCTTCCTAAGTGATATCTTATGATAAGTTTCTTTTCCTGTGTGACTTCTTTCCCTTAGAATCATCGTACCTGAATCCACTCATTTTGCTGCTACTGGTCTTATGACATTGATTTCGTGGCTGAGGGATATTCCATCGTACGTAAGTTCCACAATGTTTGGAACCATTTTTATATTTCCTGGGATATTTCAGGTGTACCCAGGTTGAGGTTCTTGTAAGCAGTGCAGCCCTCAATTTGGGGGTGGCTCTGTCTTATGGATTTTCAGTTTTCCCAAGGTATATTCCCTAGACTGGAAGTGCCCTTGGCTCTGTAGCTCTGTTGTTTACTTGTTTTAGGGAACACAATGCACTCCTCCAGTGAGGCAGTTGGCAACTTACATCCCGCCCATCAGCATAACAAGGCTCCCTGTTCTCCAGGGCCTGTCTTGCCTTTCTGGTTTTTACACATTTTGTGGATGTCCCTTTTGACCGGTGGGAAGTGATACTTCTTTGTGGTGCAGATTTGCATTGCCCGCTTGCTTGCTTGGCCAAAAAGGGCGTATGCGTTTTCTCCTGAATATATTCAGGAGAAAACGCATACGCCCTTTTTGGCCAAGTGCATCATTGTCGAAGTTGTGCCCCTCTTCCTGTGCTTTACAGGCGATTCTAACGTACCTCTTGAAATCTGTTTCCTGCTATTCTGCCTCGCATTCAAGTCCGCCTCGTTGCCTTCCCTCAACAGATTTTTGGACGATAGTTGGCCTTGATTACTCTGCCAGTTTGTGAATTGCTGTGCCCCTGAGCTCCATTTTTCAACTCGTTTTCTGTGAGCTGAACGCAAGTCCAAACATTTGGTTCAGGACCTATACTGGTTCCCGGTGGGTGGCTGAGACTTTGGTGAATTCTTCTTCCTGCCGGGAAATTAGAGTGACATGTGCCCATCCAAATGCCTAACAGCTACTCTCTCATTGGTTCTCCCTCTTCCCTTTCCTCCTCTGCCAAATGGGCAACCTGTGTGAACCAGGAGCTTAAAGGGGCTGTCTCTCCAAGTTGGGAGATTGATAGTAAAGCTGTTGGAAAGTCAAACCGGAGCACCAGGAGAGGGACTCTTCGTTGAGTTTTAGAAACCTTTCGTATTCACAGTGTGTCCATTCTCTAGGTTTCCCGTACATGTTATAGCTGTAGTAATATGCCCTTCAACCTGGAGAGGTGGGACCCATGGAATGGTTGCCATGCATTATTGCTTTAAAGGGTCTGCATTTGCTCACCCAATCTCACCAATCCTCTCAGTCCCAAGTGTCCAGCCTCATGCCACATCCAGCTGTCATCGTAGATAGGGTCATTCCAGGTTGCATCAGAGACCCTGAAGGAATTGTAAAGAATTTCCCTGTTTCTTTGTTCTGTTTTTGAAATTCCTTTTTAGAGTGGGTTTGAGCTGATTCTCGCTGCCCTGTTTATGCCAGTCTAGACACACTTGATTCCCTTACGGAGACATATCAATACATAGGTTTTAAGATTCTTACTAGTCAGATCTATTCCTCTGCGGGAAATATGGGGTTTTGAGTCCCTTTCACTGAGGAAGGTGTAGGTCTTGTCTATTCCATAGTTGGTTTTTGGAACAGTACCTGTGCTTATATCAAACTCTGGTTTGATGCATCACCCCACCTCTCCTTCCCCCTTAAGCAGGCATAAGAGTGTTTTCTAAATGTGAGACTCTGTTCTCTTTGCTAACTCAGTTCATGTGTAGCCATGTTTACAGGATCTTCCTAAGTGATATCTTATGATAAGTTTCTTTTCCTGTGTGACTTCTTTCCCTTAGAATCATCGTACCTGAATCCACTCATTTTGCTGCTACTGGTCTTATGACATTGATTTCGTGGCTGAGGGATATTCCATCGTACGTAAGTTCCACAATGTTTGGAACCATTTTTATATTTCCTGGGATATTTCAGGTGTACCCAGGTTGAGGTTCTTGTAAGCAGTGCAGCCCTCAATTTGGGGGTGGCTCTGTCTTATGGATTTTCAGTTTTCCCAAGGTATATTCCCTAGACTGGAAGTGCCCTTGGCTCTGTAGCTCTGTTGTTTACTTGTTTTAGGGAACACAATGCACTCCTCCAGTGAGGCAGTTGGCAACTTACATCCCGCCCATCAGCATAACAAGGCTCCCTGTTCTCCAGGGCCTGTCTTGCCTTTCTGGTTTTTACACATTTTGTGGATGTCCCTTTTGACCGGTGGGAAGTGATACTTCTTTGTAGTGCAGATTTGCATTGCCCGCTTGCTTGCTTGGCCAAAAAGGGCGTATGCGTTTTCTCCTGAATATATTCAGGAGAAAACGCATACGCCCTTTTTGGCCAAGTGCATCATTGTCGAAGTTGTGCCCCTCTTCCTGTGCTTTACAGGCGATTCTAACGTACCTCTTGAAATCTGTTTCCTGCTATTCTGCCTCGCATTCAAGTCCGCCTCGTTGCCTTCCCTCAACAGATTTTTGGACGATAGTTGGCCTTGATTACTCTGCCAGTTTGTGAATTGCTGTGCCCCTGAGCTCCATTTTTCAACTCGTTTTCTGTGAGCTGAACGCAAGTCCAAACATTTGGTTCAGGACCTATACTGGTTCCCGGTGGGTGGCTGAGACTTTGGTGAATTCTTCTTCCTGCCGGGAAATTAGAGTGACATGTGCCCATCCAAATGCCTAACAGCTACTCTCTCATTGGTTCTCCCTCTTCCCTTTCCTCCTCTGCCAAATGGGCAACCTGTGTGAACCAGGAGCTTAAAGGGGCTGTCTCTCCAAGTTGGGAGATTGATAGTAAAGCTGTTGGAAAGTCAAACCGGAGCACCAGGAGAGGGACTCTTCGTTGAGTTTTAGAAACCTTTCGTATTCACAGTGTGTCCATTCTCTAGGTTTCCCGTACGTGTTATAGCTGTAGTAATATTCCCTTCAACCTGGAGAGGTGGGACCCATGGAATGGTTGCCATGCATTATTGCTTTAAAGGGTCTGCATTTGCTCACCCAATCTCACCAATCCTCTCAGTCCCAAGTGTCCAGCCTCATGCCACATCCAGCTGTCATCGTAGATAGGGTCATTCCAGGTTGCATCAGAGACCCTGAAGGAATTGTAAAGAATTTCCCTGTTTCTTTGTTCTGTTTTTGAAATTCCTTTTTAGAGTGGGTTTGAGCTGATTCTCGCTGCCCTGTTTATGCCAGTCTAGACACACTTGATTCCCTTACGGAGACATATCAATACATAGGTTTTAAGATTCTTACTAGTCAGATCTATTCCTCTGCGGGAAATATGGGGTTTTGAGTCCCTTTCACTGAGGAAGGTGTAGGTCTTGTCTATTCCATAGTTGGTTTTTGGAACAGTACCTATGCTTATATCAAACTCTGGTTTGATGCATCACCCCACCTCTCCTTCCCCCTTAAGCAGGCATAAGAGTGTTTTCTAAATGTGAGACTCTGTTCTCTTTGCTAACTCAGTTCATGTGTAGCCATGTTTACAGGATCTTCCTAAGTGATATCTTATGATAAGTTTCTTTTCCTGTGTGACTTCTTTCCCTTAGAATCATCGTACCTGAATCCACTCATTTTGCTGCTACTGGTCTTATGACATTGATTTCGTGGCTGAGGGATATTCCATCGTACGTAAGTTCCACAATGTTTGGAACCATTTTTATATTTCCTGGGATATTTCAGGTGTACCCAGGTTGAGGTTCTTGTAAGCAGTGCAGCCCTCAATTTGGGGGTGGCTCTGTCTTATGGATTTTCAGTTTTCCCAAGGTATATTCCCTAGACTGGAAGTGCCCTTGGCTCTGTAGCTCTGTTGTTTACTTGTTTTAGGGAACACAATGCACTCCTCCAGTGAGGCAGTTGGCAACTTACATCCCGCCCATCAGCATAACAAGGCTCCCTGTTCTCCAGGGCCTGTCTTGCCTTTCTGGTTTTTACACATTTTGTGGATGTCCCTTTTGACCGGTGGGAAGTGATACTTCTTTGTAGTGCAGATTTGCATTGCCCGCTTGCTTGCTTGGCCAAAAAGGGCGTATGCGTTTTCTCCTGAATATATTCAGGAGAAAACGCATACGCCCTTTTTGGCCAAGTGCATCATTGTCGAAGTTGTGCCCCTCTTCCTGTGCTTTACAGGCGATTCTAACGTACCTCTTGAAATCTGTTTCCTGCTATTCTGCCTCGCATTCAAGTCCGCCTCGTTGCCTTCCCTCAACAGATTTTTGGACGATAGTTGGCCTTGATTACTCTGCCAGTTTGTGAATTGCTGTGCCCCTGAGCTCCATTTTTCAACTCGTTTTCTGTGAGCTGAACGCAAGTCCAAACATTTGGTTCAGGACCTATACTGGTTCCCGGTGGGTGGCTGAGACTTTGGTGAATTCTTCTTCCTGCCGGGAAATTAGAGTGACATGTGCCCATCCAAATGCCTAACAGCTACTCTCTCATTGGTTCTCCCTCTTCCCTTTCCTCCTCTGCCAAATGGGCAACCTGTGTGAACCAGGAGCTTAAAGGGGCTGTCTCTCCAAGTTGGGAGATTGATAGTAAAGCTGTTGGAAAGTCAAACCGGAGCACCAGGAGAGGGACTCTTCGTTGAGTTTTAGAAACCTTTCGTATTCACAGTGTGTCCATTCTCTAGGTTTCCCGTACATGTTATAGCTGTAGTAATATTCCCTTCAACCTGGAGAGGTGGGACCCATGGAATGGTTGCCATGCATTATTGCTTTAAAGGGTCTGCATTTGCTCACCCAATCTCACCAATCCTCTCAGTCCCAAGTGTCCAGCCTCATGCCACATCCAGCTGTCATCGTAGATAGGGTCATTCCAGGTTGCATCAGAGACCCTGAAGGAATTGTAAAGAATTTCCCTGTTTCTTTGTTCTGTTTTTGAAATTCCTTTTTAGAGTGGGTTTGAGCTGATTCTCGCTGCCCTGTTTATGCCAGTCTAGACACACTTGATTCCCTTACGGAGACATATCAATACATAGGTTTTAAGATTCTTACTAGTCAGATCTATTCCTCTGCGGGAAATATGGGGTTTTGAGTCCCTTTCACTGAGGAAGGTGTAGGTCTTGTCTATTCCATAGTTGGTTTTTGGAACAGTACCTGTGCTTATATCAAACTCTGGTTTGATGCATCACCCCACCTCTCCTTCCCCCTTAAGCAGGCATAAGAGTGTTTTCTAAATGTGAGACTCTGTTCTCTTTGCTAACTCAGTTCATGTGTAGCCATGTTTACAGGATCTTCCTAAGTGATATCTTATGATAAGTTTCTTTTCCTGTGTGACTTCTTTCCCTTAGAATCATCGTACCTGAATCCACTCATTTTGCTGCTACTGGTCTTATGACATTGATTTCGTGGCTGAGGGATATTCCATCGTACGTAAGTTCCACAATGTTTGGAACCATTTTTATATTTCCTGGGATATTTCAGGTGTACCCAGGTTGAGGTTCTTGTAAGCAGTGCAGCCCTCAATTTGGGGGTGGCTCTGTCTTATGGATTTTCAGTTTTCCCAAGGTATATTCCCTAGACTGGAAGTGCCCTTGGCTCTGTAGCTCTGTTGTTTACTTGTTTTAGGGAACACAATGCACTCCTCCAGTGAGGCAGTTGGCAACTTACATCCCGCCCATCAGCATAACAAGGCTCCCTGTTCTCCAGGGCCTGTCTTGCCTTTCTGGTTTTTACACATTTTGTGGATGTCCCTTTTGACCGGTGGGAAGTGATACTTCTTTGTGGTGCAGATTTGCATTGCCCGCTTGCTTGCTTGGCCAAAAAGGGCGTATGCGTTTTCTCCTGAATATATTCAGGAGAAAACGCATACGCCCTTTTTGGCCAAGTGCATCATTGTCGAAGTTGTGCCCCTCTTCCTGTGCTTTACAGGCGATTCTAACGTACCTCTTGAAATCTGTTTCCTGCTATTCTGCCTCGCATTCAAGTCCGCCTCGTTGCCTTCCCTCAACAGATTTTTGGACGATAGTTGGCCTTGATTACTCTGCCAGTTTGTGAATTGCTGTGCCCCTGAGCTCCATTTTTCAACTCGTTTTCTGTGAGCTGAACGCAAGTCCAAACATTTGGTTCAGGACCTATACTGGTTCCCGGTGGGTGGCTGAGACTTTGGTGAATTCTTCTTCCTGCCGGGAAATTAGAGTGACATGTGCCCATCCAAATGCCTAACAGCTACTCTCTCATTGGTTCTCCCTCTTCCCTTTCCTCCTCTGCCAAATGGGCAACCTGTGTGAACCAGGAGCTTAAAGGGGCTGTCTCTCCAAGTTGGGAGATTGATAGTAAAGCTGTTGGAAAGTCAAACCGGAGCACCAGGAGAGGGACTCTTCGTTGAGTTTTAGAAACCTTTCGTATTCACAGTGTGTCCATTCTCTAGGTTTCCCGTACATGTTATAGCTGTAGTAATATTCCCTTCAACCTGGAGAGGTGGGACCCATGGAATGGTTGCCATGCATTATTGCTTTAAAGGGTCTGCATTTGCTCACCCAATCTCACCAATCCTCTCAGTCCCAAGTGTCCAGCCTCATGCCACATCCAGCTGTCATCGTAGATAGGGTCATTCCAGGTTGCATCAGAGACCCTGAAGGAATTGTAAAGAATTTCCCTGTTTCTTTGTTCTGTTTTTGAAATTCCTTTTTAGAGTGGGTTTGAGCTGATTCTCGCTGCCCTGTTTATGCCAGTCTAGACACACTTGATTCCCTTACGGAGACATATCAATACATAGGTTTTAAGATTCTTACTAGTCAGATCTATTCCTCTGCGGGAAATATGGGGTTTTGAGTCCCTTTCACTGAGGAAGGTGTAGGTCTTGTCTATTCCATAGTTGGTTTTTGGAACAGTACCTGTGCTTATATCAAACTCTGGTTTGATGCATCACCCCACCTCTCCTTCCCCCTTAAGCAGGCATAAGAGTGTTTTCTAAATGTGAGACTCTGTTCTCTTTGCTAACTCAGTTCATGTGTAGCCATGTTTACAGGATCTTCCTAAGTGATATCTTATGATAAGTTTCTTTTCCTGTGTGACTTCTTTCCCTTAGAATCATCGTACCTGAATCCACTCATTTTGCTGCTACTGGTCTTATGACATTGATTTCGTGGCTGAGGGATATTCCATCGTACGTAAGTTCCACAATGTTTGGAACCATTTTTATATTTCCTGGGATATTTCAGGTGTACCCAGGTTGAGGTTCTTGTAAGCAGTGCAGCCCTCAATTTGGGGGTGGCTCTGTCTTATGGATTTTCAGTTTTCCCAAGGTATATTCCCTAGACTGGAAGTGCCCTTGGCTCTGTAGCTCTGTTGTTTACTTGTTTTAGGGAACACAATGCACTCCTCCAGTGAGGCAGTTGGCAACTTACATCCCGCCCATCAGCATAACAAGGCTCCCTGTTCTCCAGGGCCTGTCTTGCCTTTCTGGTTTTTACACATTTTGTGGATGTCCCTTTTGACCGGTGGGAAGTGATACTTCTTTGTGGTGCAGATTTGCATTGCCCGCTTGCTTGCTTGGCCAAAAAGGGCGTATGCGTTTTCTCCTGAATATATTCAGGAGAAAACGCATACGCCCTTTTTGGCCAAGTGCATCATTGTCGAAGTTGTGCCCCTCTTCCTGTGCTTTACAGGCGATTCTAACGTACCTCTTGAAATCTGTTTCCTGCTATTCTGCCTCGCATTCAAGTCCGCCTCGTTGCCTTCCCTCAACAGATTTTTGGACGATAGTTGGCCTTGATTACTCTGCCAGTTTGTGAATTGCTGTGCCCCTGAGCTCCATTTTTCAACTCGTTTTCTGTGAGCTGAACGCAAGTCCAAACATTTGGTTCAGGACCTATACTGGTTCCCGGTGGGTGGCTGAGACTTTGGTGAATTCTTCTTCCTGCCGGGAAATTAGAGTGACATGTGCCCATCCAAATGCCTAACAGCTACTCTCTCATTGGTTCTCCCTCTTCCCTTTCCTCCTCTGCCAAATGGGCAACCTGTGTGAACCAGGAGCTTAAAGGGGCTGTCTCTCCAAGTTGGGAGATTGATAGTAAAGCTGTTGGAAAGTCAAACCGGAGCACCAGGAGAGGGACTCTTCGTTGAGTTTTAGAAACCTTTCGTATTCACAGTGTGTCCATTCTCTAGGTTTCCCGTACATGTTATAGCTGTAGTAATATGCCCTTCAACCTGGAGAGGTGGGACCCATGGAATGGTTGCCATGCATTATTGCTTTAAAGGGTCTGCATTTGCTCACCCAATCTCACCAATCCTCTCAGTCCCAAGTGTCCAGCCTCATGCCACATCCAGCTGTCATCGTAGATAGGGTCATTCCAGGTTGCATCAGAGACCCTGAAGGAATTGTAAAGAATTTCCCTGTTTCTTTGTTCTGTTTTTGAAATTCCTTTTTAGAGTGGGTTTGAGCTGATTCTCGCTGCCCTGTTTATGCCAGTCTAGACACACTTGATTCCCTTACGGAGACATATCAATACATAGGTTTTAAGATTCTTACTAGTCAGATCTATTCCTCTGCGGGAAATATGGGGTTTTGAGTCCCTTTCACTGAGGAAGGTGTAGGTCTTGTCTATTCCATAGTTGGTTTTTGGAACAGTACCTGTGCTTATATCAAACTCTGGTTTGATGCATCACCCCACCTCTCCTTCCCCCTTAAGCAGGCATAAGAGTGTTTTCTAAATGTGAGACTCTGTTCTCTTTGCTAACTCAGTTCATGTGTAGCCATGTTTACAGGATCTTCCTAAGTGATATCTTATGATAAGTTTCTTTTCCTGTGTGACTTCTTTCCCTTAGAATCATCGTACCTGAATCCACTCATTTTGCTGCTACTGGTCTTATGACATTGATTTCGTGGCTGAGGGATATTCCATCGTACGTAAGTTCCACAATGTTTGGAACCATTTTTATATTTCCTGGGATATTTCAGGTGTACCCAGGTTGAGGTTCTTGTAAGCAGTGCAGCCCTCAATTTGGGGGTGGCTCTGTCTTATGGATTTTCAGTTTTCCCAAGGTATATTCCCTAGACTGGAAGTGCCCTTGGCTCTGTAGCTCTGTTGTTTACTTGTTTTAGGGAACACAATGCACTCCTCCAGTGAGGCAGTTGGCAACTTACATCCCGCCCATCAGCATAACAAGGCTCCCTGTTCTCCAGGGCCTGTCTTGCCTTTCTGGTTTTTACACATTTTGTGGATGTCCCTTTTGACCGGTGGGAAGTGATACTTCTTTGTAGTGCAGATTTGCATTGCCCGCTTGCTTGCTTGGCCAAAAAGGGCGTATGCGTTTTCTCCTGAATATATTCAGGAGAAAACGCATACGCCCTTTTTGGCCAAGTGCATCATTGTCGAAGTTGTGCCCCTCTTCCTGTGCTTTACAGGCGATTCTAACGTACCTCTTGAAATCTGTTTCCTGCTATTCTGCCTCGCATTCAAGTCCGCCTCGTTGCCTTCCCTCAACAGATTTTTGGACGATAGTTGGCCTTGATTACTCTGCCAGTTTGTGAATTGCTGTGCCCCTGAGCTCCATTTTTCAACTCGTTTTCTGTGAGCTGAACGCAAGTCCAAACATTTGGTTCAGGACCTATACTGGTTCCCGGTGGGTGGCTGAGACTTTGGTGAATTCTTCTTCCTGCCGGGAAATTAGAGTGACATGTGCCCATCCAAATGCCTAACAGCTACTCTCTCATTGGTTCTCCCTCTTCCCTTTCCTCCTCTGCCAAATGGGCAACCTGTGTGAACCAGGAGCTTAAAGGGGCTGTCTCTCCAAGTTGGGAGATTGATAGTAAAGCTGTTGGAAAGTCAAACCGGAGCACCAGGAGAGGGACTCTTCGTTGAGTTTTAGAAACCTTTCGTATTCACAGTGTGTCCATTCTCTAGGTTTCCCGTACGTGTTATAGCTGTAGTAATATTCCCTTCAACCTGGAGAGGTGGGACCCATGGAATGGTTGCCATGCATTATTGCTTTAAAGGGTCTGCATTTGCTCACCCAATCTCACCAATCCTCTCAGTCCCAAGTGTCCAGCCTCATGCCACATCCAGCTGTCATCGTAGATAGGGTCATTCCAGGTTGCATCAGAGACCCTGAAGGAATTGTAAAGAATTTCCCTGTTTCTTTGTTCTGTTTTTGAAATTCCTTTTTAGAGTGGGTTTGAGCTGATTCTCGCTGCCCTGTTTATGCCAGTCTAGACACACTTGATTCCCTTACGGAGACATATCAATACATAGGTTTTAAGATTCTTACTAGTCAGATCTATTCCTCTGCGGGAAATATGGGGTTTTGAGTCCCTTTCACTGAGGAAGGTGTAGGTCTTGTCTATTCCATAGTTGGTTTTTGGAACAGTACCTATGCTTATATCAAACTCTGGTTTGATGCATCACCCCACCTCTCCTTCCCCCTTAAGCAGGCATAAGAGTGTTTTCTAAATGTGAGACTCTGTTCTCTTTGCTAACTCAGTTCATGTGTAGCCATGTTTACAGGATCTTCCTAAGTGATATCTTATGATAAGTTTCTTTTCCTGTGTGACTTCTTTCCCTTAGAATCATCGTACCTGAATCCACTCATTTTGCTGCTACTGGTCTTATGACATTGATTTCGTGGCTGAGGGATATTCCATCGTACGTAAGTTCCACAATGTTTGGAACCATTTTTATATTTCCTGGGATATTTCAGGTGTACCCAGGTTGAGGTTCTTGTAAGCAGTGCAGCCCTCAATTTGGGGGTGGCTCTGTCTTATGGATTTTCAGTTTTCCCAAGGTATATTCCCTAGACTGGAAGTGCCCTTGGCTCTGTAGCTCTGTTGTTTACTTGTTTTAGGGAACACAATGCACTCCTCCAGTGAGGCAGTTGGCAACTTACATCCCGCCCATCAGCATAACAAGGCTCCCTGTTCTCCAGGGCCTGTCTTGCCTTTCTGGTTTTTACACATTTTGTGGATGTCCCTTTTGACCGGTGGGAAGTGATACTTCTTTGTAGTGCAGATTTGCATTGCCCGCTTGCTTGCTTGGCCAAAAAGGGCGTATGCGTTTTCTCCTGAATATATTCAGGAGAAAACGCATACGCCCTTTTTGGCCAAGTGCATCATTGTCGAAGTTGTGCCCCTCTTCCTGTGCTTTACAGGCGATTCTAACGTACCTCTTGAAATCTGTTTCCTGCTATTCTGCCTCGCATTCAAGTCCGCCTCGTTGCCTTCCCTCAACAGATTTTTGGACGATAGTTGGCCTTGATTACTCTGCCAGTTTGTGAATTGCTGTGCCCCTGAGCTCCATTTTTCAACTCGTTTTCTGTGAGCTGAACGCAAGTCCAAACATTTGGTTCAGGACCTATACTGGTTCCCGGTGGGTGGCTGAGACTTTGGTGAATTCTTCTTCCTGCCGGGAAATTAGAGTGACATGTGCCCATCCAAATGCCTAACAGCTACTCTCTCATTGGTTCTCCCTCTTCCCTTTCCTCCTCTGCCAAATGGGCAACCTGTGTGAACCAGGAGCTTAAAGGGGCTGTCTCTCCAAGTTGGGAGATTGATAGTAAAGCTGTTGGAAAGTCAAACCGGAGCACCAGGAGAGGGACTCTTCGTTGAGTTTTAGAAACCTTTCGTATTCACAGTGTGTCCATTCTCTAGGTTTCCCGTACATGTTATAGCTGTAGTAATATTCCCTTCAACCTGGAGAGGTGGGACCCATGGAATGGTTGCCATGCATTATTGCTTTAAAGGGTCTGCATTTGCTCACCCAATCTCACCAATCCTCTCAGTCCCAAGTGTCCAGCCTCATGCCACATCCAGCTGTCATCGTAGATAGGGTCATTCCAGGTTGCATCAGAGACCCTGAAGGAATTGTAAAGAATTTCCCTGTTTCTTTGTTCTGTTTTTGAAATTCCTTTTTAGAGTGGGTTTGAGCTGATTCTCGCTGCCCTGTTTATGCCAGTCTAGACACACTTGATTCCCTTACGGAGACATATCAATACATAGGTTTTAAGATTCTTACTAGTCAGATCTATTCCTCTGCGGGAAATATGGGGTTTTGAGTCCCTTTCACTGAGGAAGGTGTAGGTCTTGTCTATTCCATAGTTGGTTTTTGGAACAGTACCTGTGCTTATATCAAACTCTGGTTTGATGCATCACCCCACCTCTCCTTCCCCCTTAAGCAGGCATAAGAGTGTTTTCTAAATGTGAGACTCTGTTCTCTTTGCTAACTCAGTTCATGTGTAGCCATGTTTACAGGATCTTCCTAAGTGATATCTTATGATAAGTTTCTTTTCCTGTGTGACTTCTTTCCCTTAGAATCATCGTACCTGAATCCACTCATTTTGCTGCTACTGGTCTTATGACATTGATTTCGTGGCTGAGGGATATTCCATCGTACGTAAGTTCCACAATGTTTGGAACCATTTTTATATTTCCTGGGATATTTCAGGTGTACCCAGGTTGAGGTTCTTGTAAGCAGTGCAGCCCTCAATTTGGGGGTGGCTCTGTCTTATGGATTTTCAGTTTTCCCAAGGTATATTCCCTAGACTGGAAGTGCCCTTGGCTCTGTAGCTCTGTTGTTTACTTGTTTTAGGGAACACAATGCACTCCTCCAGTGAGGCAGTTGGCAACTTACATCCCGCCCATCAGCATAACAAGGCTCCCTGTTCTCCAGGGCCTGTCTTGCCTTTCTGGTTTTTACACATTTTGTGGATGTCCCTTTTGACCGGTGGGAAGTGATACTTCTTTGTAGTGCAGATTTGCATTGCCCGCTTGCTTTCTTGGCCAAAAAGGGCGTATGCGTTTTCTCCTGAATATATTCAGGAGAAAACGCATACGCCCTTTTTGGCCAAGTGCATCATTGTCGAAGTTGTGCCCCTCTTCCTGTGCTTTACAGGCGATTCTAACGTACCTCTTGAAATCTGTTTCCTGCTATTCTGCCTCGCATTCAAGTCCGCCTCGTTGCCTTCCCTCAACAGATTTTTGGACGATAGTTGGCCTTGATTACTCTGCCAGTTTGTGAATTGCTGTGCCCCTGAGCTCCATTTTTCAACTCGTTTTCTGTGAGCTGAACGCAAGTCCAAACATTTGGTTCAGGACCTATACTGGTTCCCGGTGGGTGGCTGAGACTTTGGTGAATTCTTCTTCCTGCCGGGAAATTAGAGTGACATGTGCCCATCCAAATGCCTAACAGCTACTCTCTCATTGGTTCTCCCTCTTCCCTTTCCTCCTCTGCCAAATGGGCAACCTGTGTGAACCAGGAGCTTAAAGGGGCTGTCTCTCCAAGTTGGGAGATTGATAGTAAAGCTGTTGGAAAGTCAAACCGGAGCACCAGGAGAGGGACTCTTCGTTGAGTTTTAGAAACCTTTCGTATTCACAGTGTGTCCATTCTCTAGGTTTCCCGTACATGTTATAGCTGTAGTAATATTCCCTTCAACCTGGAGAGGTGGGACCCATGGAATGGTTGCCATGCATTATTGCTTTAAAGGGTCTGCATTTGCTCACCCAATCTCACCAATCCTCTCAGTCCCAAGTGTCCAGCCTCATGCCACATCCAGCTGTCATCGTAGATAGGGTCATTCCAGGTTGCATCAGAGACCCTGAAGGAATTGTAAAGAATTTCCCTGTTTCTTTGTTCTGTTTTTGAAATTCCTTTTTAGAGTGGGTTTGAGCTGATTCTCGCTGCCCTGTTTATGCCAGTCTAGACACACTTGATTCCCTTACGGAGACATATCAATACATAGGTTTTAAGATTCTTACTAGTCAGATCTATTCCTCTGCGGGAAATATGGGGTTTTGAGTCCCTTTCACTGAGGAAGGTGTAGGTCTTGTCTATTCCATAGTTGGTTTTTGGAACAGTACCTGTGCTTATATCAAACTCTGGTTTGATGCATCACCCCACCTCTCCTTCCCCCTTAAGCAGGCATAAGAGTGTTTTCTAAATGTGAGACTCTGTTCTCTTTGCTAACTCAGTTCATGTGTAGCCATGTTTACAGGATCTTCCTAAGTGATATCTTATGATGAGTTTCTTTTCCTGTGTGACTTCTTTCCCTTAGAATCATCGTACCTGAATCCACTCATTTTGCTGCTACTGGTCTTATGACATTGATTTCGTGGCTGAGGGATATTCCATCGTACGTAAGTTCCACAATGTTTGGAACCATTTTTATATTTCCTGGGATATTTCAGGTGTACCCAGGTTGAGGTTCTTGTAAGCAGTGCAGCCCTCAATTTGGGGGTGGCTCTGTCTTATGGATTTTCAGTTTTCCCAAGGTATATTCCCTAGACTGGAAGTGCCCTTGGCTCTGTAGCTCTGTTGTTTACTTGTTTTAGGGAACACAATGCACTCCTCCAGTGAGGCAGTTGGCAACTTACATCCCGCCCATCAGCATAACAAGGCTCCCTGTTCTCCAGGGCCTGTCTTGCCTCTCTGGTTTTTACACATTTTGTGGATGTCCCTTTTGACCGGTGGGAAGTGATACTTCTTTGTAGTGCAGATTTGCATTGCCCGCTTGCTTGCTTGGCCAAAAAGGGCGTATGCGTTTTCTCCTGAATATATTCAGGAGAAAACGCATACGCCCTTTTTGGCCAAGTGCATCATTGTCGAAGTTGTGCCCCTCTTCCTGTGCTTTACAGGCGATTCTAACGTACCTCTTGAAATCTGTTTCCTGCTATTCTGCCTCGCATTCAAGTCCGCCTCGTTGCCTTCCCTCAACAGATTTTTGGACGATAGTTGGCCTTGATTACTCTGCCAGTTTGTGAATTGCTGTGCCCCTGAGCTCCATTTTTCAACTCGTTTTCTGTGAGCTGAACGCAAGTCCAAACATTTGGTTCAGGACCTATACTGGTTCCCGGTGGGTGGCTGAGACTTTGGTGAATTCTTCTTCCTGCCGGGAAATTAGAGTGACATGTGCCCATCCAAATGCCTAACAGCTACTCTCTCATTGGTTCTCCCTCTTCCCTTTCCTCCTCTGCCAAATGGGCAACCTGTGTGAACCAGGAGCTTAAAGGGGCTGTCTCTCCAAGTTGGGAGATTGATAGTAAAGCTGTTGGAAAGTCAAACCGGAGCACCAGGAGAGGGACTCTTCGTTGAGTTTTAGAAACCTTTCGTATTCACAGTGTGTCCATTCTCTAGGTTTCCCGTACATGTTATAGCTGTAGTAATATTCCCTTCAACCTGGAGAGGTGGGACCCATGGAATGGTTGCCATGCATTATTGCTTTAAAGGGTCTGCATTTGCTCACCCAATCTCACCAATCCTCTCAGTCCCAAGTGTCCAGCCTCATGCCACATCCAGCTGTCATCGTAGATAGGGTCATTCCAGGTTGCATCAGAGACCCTGAAGGAATTGTAAAGAATTTCCCTGTTTCTTTGTTCTGTTTTTGAAATTCCTTTTTAGAGTGGGTTTGAGCTGATTCTCGCTGCCCTGTTTATGCCAGTCTAGACACACTTGATTCCCTTACGGAGACATATCAATACATAGGTTTTAAGATTCTTACTAGTCAGATCTATTCCTCTGCGGGAAATATGGGGTTTTGAGTCCCTTTCACTGAGGAAGGTGTAGGTCTTGTCTATTCCATAGTTGGTTTTTGGAACAGTACCTGTGCTTATATCAAACTCTGGTTTGATGCATCACCCCACCTCTCCTTCCCCCTTAAGCAGGCATAAGAGTGTTTTCTAAATGTGAGACTCTGTTCTCTTTGCTAACTCAGTTCATGTGTAGCCATGTTTACAGGATCTTCCTAAGTGATATCTTATGATGAGTTTCTTTTCCTGTGTGACTTCTTTCCCTTAGAATCATCGTACCTGAATCCACTCATTTTGCTGCTACTGGTCTTATGACATTGATTTCGTGGCTGAGGGATATTCCATCGTACGTAAGTTCCACAATGTTTGGAACCATTTTTATATTTCCTGGGATATTTCAGGTGTACCCAGGTTGAGGTTCTTGTAAGCAGTGCAGCCCTCAATTTGGGGGTGGCTCTGTCTTATGGATTTTCAGTTTTCCCAAGGTATATTCCCTAGACTGGAAGTGCCCTTGGCTCTGTAGCTCTGTTGTTTACTTGTTTTAGGGAACACAATGCACTCCTCCAGTGAGGCAGTTGGCAACTTACATCCCGCCCATCAGCATAACAAGGCTCCCTGTTCTCCAGGGCCTGTCTTGCCTCTCTGGTTTTTACACATTTTGTGGATGTCCCTTTTGACCGGTGGGAAGTGATACTTCTTTGTAGTGCAGATTTGCATTGCCCGCTTGCTTGCTTGGCCAAAAAGGGCGTATGCGTTTTCTCCTGAATATATTCAGGAGAAAACGCATACGCCCTTTTTGGCCAAGTGCATCATTGTCGAAGTTGTGCCCCTCTTCCTGTGCTTTACAGGCGATTCTAACGTACCTCTTGAAATCTGTTTCCTGCTATTCTGCCTCGCATTCAAGTCCGCCTCGTTGCCTTCCCTCAACAGATTTTTGGACGATAGTTGGCCTTGATTACTCTGCCAGTTTGTGAATTGCTGTGCCCCTGAGCTCCATTTTTCAACTCGTTTTCTGTGAGCTGAACGCAAGTCCAAACATTTGGTTCAGGACCTATACTGGTTCCCGGTGGGTGGCTGAGACTTTGGTGAATTCTTCTTCCTGCCGGGAAATTAGAGTGACATGTGCCCATCCAAATGCCTAACAGCTACTCTCTCATTGGTTCTCCCTCTTCCCTTTCCTCCTCTGCCAAATGGGCAACCTGTGTGAACCAGGAGCTTAAAGGGGCTGTCTCTCCAAGTTGGGAGATTGATAGTAAAGCTGTTGGAAAGTCAAACCGGAGCACCAGGAGAGGGACTCTTCGTTGAGTTTTAGAAACCTTTCGTATTCACAGTGTGTCCATTCTCTAGGTTTCCCGTACATGTTATAGCTGTAGTAATATGCCCTTCAACCTGGAGAGGTGGGACCCATGGAATGGTTGCCATGCATTATTGCTTTAAAGGGTCTGCATTTGCTCACCCAATCTCACCAATCCTCTCAGTCCCAAGTGTCCAGCCTCATGCCACATCCAGCTGTCATCGTAGATAGGGTCATTCCAGGTTGCATCAGAGACCCTGAAGGAATTGTAAAGAATTTCCCTGTTTCTTTGTTCTGTTTTTGAAATTCCTTTTTAGAGTGGGTTTGAGCTGATTCTCGCTGCCCTGTTTATGCCAGTCTAGACACACTTGATTCCCTTACGGAGACATATCAATACATAGGTTTTAAGATTCTTACTAGTCAGATCTATTCCTCTGCGGGAAATATGGGGTTTTGAGTCCCTTTCACTGAGGAAGGTGTAGGTCTTGTCTATTCCATAGTTGGTTTTTGGAACAGTACCTGTGCTTATATCAAACTCTGGTTTGATGCATCACCCCACCTCTCCTTCCCCCTTAAGCAGGCATAAGAGTGTTTTCTAAATGTGAGACTCTGTTCTCTTTGCTAACTCAGTTCATGTGTAGCCATGTTTACAGGATCTTCCTAAGTGATATCTTATGATAAGTTTCTTTTCCTGTGTGACTTCTTTCCCTTAGAATCATCGTACCTGAATCCACTCATTTTGCTGCTACTGGTCTTATGACATTGATTTCGTGGCTGAGGGATATTCCATCGTACGTAAGTTCCACAATGTTTGGAACCATTTTTATATTTCCTGGGATATTTCAGGTGTACCCAGGTTGAGGTTCTTGTAAGCAGTGCAGCCCTCAATTTGGGGGTGGCTCTGTCTTATGGATTTTCAGTTTTCCCAAGGTATATTCCCTAGACTGGAAGTGCCCTTGGCTCTGTAGCTCTGTTGTTTACTTGTTTTAGGGAACACAATGCACTCCTCCAGTGAGGCAGTTGGCAACTTACATCCCGCCCATCAGCATAACAAGGCTCCCTGTTCTCCAGGGCCTGTCTTGCCTTTCTGGTTTTTACACATTTTGTGGATGTCCCTTTTGACCGGTGGGAAGTGATACTTCTTTGTAGTGCAGATTTGCATTGCCCGCTTGCTTGCTTGGCCAAAAAGGGCGTATGCGTTTTCTCCTGAATATATTCAGGAGAAAACGCATACGCCCTTTTTGGCCAAGTGCATCATTGTCGAAGTTGTGCCCCTCTTCCTGTGCTTTACAGGCGATTCTAACGTACCTCTTGAAATCTGTTTCCTGCTATTCTGCCTCGCATTCAAGTCCGCCTCGTTGCCTTCCCTCAACAGATTTTTGGACGATAGTTGGCCTTGATTACTCTGCCAGTTTGTGAATTGCTGTGCCCCTGAGCTCCATTTTTCAACTCGTTTTCTGTGAGCTGAACGCAAGTCCAAACATTTGGTTCAGGACCTATACTGGTTCCCGGTGGGTGGCTGAGACTTTGGTGAATTCTTCTTCCTGCCGGGAAATTAGAGTGACATGTGCCCATCCAAATGCCTAACAGCTACTCTCTCATTGGTTCTCCCTCTTCCCTTTCCTCCTCTGCCAAATGGGCAACCTGTGTGAACCAGGAGCTTAAAGGGGCTGTCTCTCCAAGTTGGGAGATTGATAGTAAAGCTGTTGGAAAGTCAAACCGGAGCACCAGGAGAGGGACTCTTCGTTGAGTTTTAGAAACCTTTCGTATTCACAGTGTGTCCATTCTCTAGGTTTCCCGTACGTGTTATAGCTGTAGTAATATTCCCTTCAACCTGGAGAGGTGGGACCCATGGAATGGTTGCCATGCATTATTGCTTTAAAGGGTCTGCATTTGCTCACCCAATCTCACCAATCCTCTCAGTCCCAAGTGTCCAGCCTCATGCCACATCCAGCTGTCATCGTAGATAGGGTCATTCCAGGTTGCATCAGAGACCCTGAAGGAATTGTAAAGAATTTCCCTGTTTCTTTGTTCTGTTTTTGAAATTCCTTTTTAGAGTGGGTTTGAGCTGATTCTCGCTGCCCTGTTTATGCCAGTCTAGACACACTTGATTCCCTTACGGAGACATATCAATACATAGGTTTTAAGATTCTTACTAGTCAGATCTATTCCTCTGCGGGAAATATGGGGTTTTGAGTCCCTTTCACTGAGGAAGGTGTAGGTCTTGTCTATTCCATAGTTGGTTTTTGGAACAGTACCTATGCTTATATCAAATTCTGGTTTGATGCATCACCCCACCTCTCCTTCCCCCTTAAGCAGGCATAAGAGTGTTTTCTAAATGTGAGACTCTGTTCTCTTTGCTAACTCAGTTCATGTGTAGCCATGTTTACAGGATCTTCCTAAGTGATATCTTATGATAAGTTTCTTTTCCTGTGTGACTTCTTTCCCTTAGAATCATCGTACCTGAATCCACTCATTTTGCTGCTACTGGTCTTATGACATTGATTTCGTGGCTGAGGGATATTCCATCGTACGTAAGTTCCACAATGTTTGGAACCATTTTTATATTTCCTGGGATATTTCAGGTGTACCCAGGTTGAGGTTCTTGTAAGCAGTGCAGCCCTCAATTTGGGGGTGGCTCTGTCTTATGGATTTTCAGTTTTCCCAAGGTATATTCCCTAGACTGGAAGTGCCCTTGGCTCTGTAGCTCTGTTGTTTACTTGTTTTAGGGAACACAATGCACTCCTCCAGTGAGGCAGTTGGCAACTTACATCCCGCCCATCAGCATAACAAGGCTCCCTGTTCTCCAGGGCCTGTCTTGCCTTTCTGGTTTTTACACATTTTGTGGATGTCCCTTTTGACCGGTGGGAAGTGATACTTCTTTGTAGTGCAGATTTGCATTGCCCGCTTGCTTGCTTGGCCAAAAAGGGCGTATGCGTTTTCTCCTGAATATATTCAGGAGAAAACGCATACGCCCTTTTTGGCCAAGTGCATCATTGTCGAAGTTGTGCCCCTCTTCCTGTGCTTTACAGGCGATTCTAACGTACCTCTTGAAATCTGTTTCCTGCTATTCTGCCTCGCATTCAAGTCCGCCTCGTTGCCTTCCCTCAACAGATTTTTGGACGATAGTTGGCCTTGATTACTCTGCCAGTTTGTGAATTGCTGTGCCCCTGAGCTCCATTTTTCAACTCGTTTTCTGTGAGCTGAACGCAAGTCCAAACATTTGGTTCAGGACCTATACTGGTTCCCGGTGGGTGGCTGAGACTTTGGTGAATTCTTCTTCCTGCCGGGAAATTAGAGTGACATGTGCCCATCCAAATGCCTAACAGCTACTCTCTCATTGGTTCTCCCTCTTCCCTTTCCTCCTCTGCCAAATGGGCAACCTGTGTGAACCAGGAGCTTAAAGGGGCTGTCTCTCCAAGTTGGGAGATTGATAGTAAAGCTGTTGGAAAGTCAAACCGGAGCACCAGGAGAGGGACTCTTCGTTGAGTTTTAGAAACCTTTCGTATTCACAGTGTGTCCATTCTCTAGGTTTCCCGTACATGTTATAGCTGTAGTAATATTCCCTTCAACCTGGAGAGGTGGGACCCATGGAATGGTTGCCATGCATTATTGCTTTAAAGGGTCTGCATTTGCTCACCCAATCTCACCAATCCTCTCAGTCCCAAGTGTCCAGCCTCATGCCACATCCAGCTGTCATCGTAGATAGGGTCATTCCAGGTTGCATCAGAGACCCTGAAGGAATTGTAAAGAATTTCCCTGTTTCTTTGTTCTGTTTTTGAAATTCCTTTTTAGAGTGGGTTTGAGCTGATTCTCGCTGCCCTGTTTATGCCAGTCTAGACACACTTGATTCCCTTACGGAGACATATCAATACATAGGTTTTAAGATTCTTACTAGTCAGATCTATTCCTCTGCGGGAAATATGGGGTTTTGAGTCCCTTTCACTGAGGAAGGTGTAGGTCTTGTCTATTCCATAGTTGGTTTTTGGAACAGTACCTGTGCTTATATCAAACTCTGGTTTGATGCATCACCCCACCTCTCCTTCCCCCTTAAGCAGGCATAAGAGTGTTTTCTAAATGTGAGACTCTGTTCTCTTTGCTAACTCAGTTCATGTGTAGCCATGTTTACAGGATCTTCCTAAGTGATATCTTATGATAAGTTTCTTTTCCTGTGTGACTTCTTTCCCTTAGAATCATCGTACCTGAATCCACTCATTTTGCTGCTACTGGTCTTATGACATTGATTTCGTGGCTGAGGGATATTCCATCGTACGTAAGTTCCACAATGTTTGGAACCATTTTTATATTTCCTGGGATATTTCAGGTGTACCCAGGTTGAGGTTCTTGTAAGCAGTGCAGCCCTCAATTTGGGGGTGGCTCTGTCTTATGGATTTTCAGTTTTCCCAAGGTATATTCCCTAGACTGGAAGTGCCCTTGGCTCTGTAGCTCTGTTGTTTACTTGTTTTAGGGAACACAATGCACTCCTCCAGTGAGGCAGTTGGCAACTTACATCCCGCCCATCAGCATAACAAGGCTCCCTGTTCTCCAGGGCCTGTCTTGCCTTTCTGGTTTTTACACATTTTGTGGATGTCCCTTTTGACCGGTGGGAAGTGATACTTCTTTGTAGTGCAGATTTGCATTGCCCGCTTGCTTGCTTGGCCAAAAAGGGCGTATGCGTTTTCTCCTGAATATATTCAGGAGAAAACGCATACGCCCTTTTTGGCCAAGTGCATCATTGTCGAAGTTGTGCCCCTCTTCCTGTGCTTTACAGGCGATTCTAACGTACCTCTTGAAATCTGTTTCCTGCTATTCTGCCTCGCATTCAAGTCCGCCTCGTTGCCTTCCCTCAACAGATTTTTGGACGATAGTTGGCCTTGATTACTCTGCCAGTTTGTGAATTGCTGTGCCCCTGAGCTCCATTTTTCAACTCGTTTTCTGTGAGCTGAACGCAAGTCCAAACATTTGGTTCAGGACCTATACTGGTTCCCGGTGGGTGGCTGAGACTTTGGTGAATTCTTCTTCCTGCCGGGAAATTAGAGTGACATGTGCCCATCCAAATGCCTAACAGCTACTCTCTCATTGGTTCTCCCTCTTCCCTTTCCTCCTCTGCCAAATGGGCAACCTGTGTGAACCAGGAGCTTAAAGGGGCTGTCTCTCCAAGTTGGGAGATTGATAGTAAAGCTGTTGGAAAGTCAAACCGGAGCACCAGGAGAGGGACTCTTCGTTGAGTTTTAGAAACCTTTCGTATTCACAGTGTGTCCATTCTCTAGGTTTCCCGTACATGTTATAGCTGTAGTAATATTCCCTTCAACCTGGAGAGGTGGGACCCATGGAATGGTTGCCATGCATTATTGCTTTAAAGGGTCTGCATTTGCTCACCCAATCTCACCAATCCTCTCAGTCCCAAGTGTCCAGCCTCATGCCACATCCAGCTGTCATCGTAGATAGGGTCATTCCAGGTTGCATCAGAGACCCTGAAGGAATTGTAAAGAATTTCCCTGTTTCTTTGTTCTGTTTTTGAAATTCCTTTTTAGAGTGGGTTTGAGCTGATTCTCGCTGCCCTGTTTATGCCAGTCTAGACACACTTGATTCCCTTACGGAGACATATCAATACATAGGTTTTAAGATTCTTACTAGTCAGATCTATTCCTCTGCGGGAAATATGGGGTTTTGAGTCCCTTTCACTGAGGAAGGTGTAGGTCTTGTCTATTCCATAGTTGGTTTTTGGAACAGTACCTGTGCTTATATCAAACTCTGGTTTGATGCATCACCCCACCTCTCCTTCCCCCTTAAGCAGGCATAAGAGTGTTTTCTAAATGTGAGACTCTGTTCTCTTTGCTAACTCAGTTCATGTGTAGCCATGTTTACAGGATCTTCCTAAGTGATATCTTATGATGAGTTTCTTTTCCTGTGTGACTTCTTTCCCTTAGAATCATCGTACCTGAATCCACTCATTTTGCTGCTACTGGTCTTATGACATTGATTTCGTGGCTGAGGGATATTCCATCGTACGTAAGTTCCACAATGTTTGGAACCATTTTTATATTTCCTGGGATATTTCAGGTGTACCCAGGTTGAGGTTCTTGTAAGCAGTGCAGCCCTCAATTTGGGGGTGGCTCTGTCTTATGGATTTTCAGTTTTCCCAAGGTATATTCCCTAGACTGGAAGTGCCCTTGGCTCTGTAGCTCTGTTGTTTACTTGTTTTAGGGAACACAATGCACTCCTCCAGTGAGGCAGTTGGCAACTTACATCCCGCCCATCAGCATAACAAGGCTCCCTGTTCTCCAGGGCCTGTCTTGCCTCTCTGGTTTTTACACATTTTGTGGATGTCCCTTTTGACCGGTGGGAAGTGATACTTCTTTGTAGTGCAGATTTGCATTGCCCGCTTGCTTGCTTGGCCAAAAAGGGCGTATGCGTTTTCTCCTGAATATATTCAGGAGAAAACGCATACGCCCTTTTTGGCCAAGTGCATCATTGTCGAAGTTGTGCCCCTCTTCCTGTGCTTTACAGGCGATTCTAACGTACCTCTTGAAATCTGTTTCCTGCTATTCTGCCTCGCATTCAAGTCCGCCTCGTTGCCTTCCCTCAACAGATTTTTGGACGATAGTTGGCCTTGATTACTCTGCCAGTTTGTGAATTGCTGTGCCCCTGAGCTCCATTTTTCAACTCGTTTTCTGTGAGCTGAACGCAAGTCCAAACATTTGGTTCAGGACCTATACTGGTTCCCGGTGGGTGGCTGAGACTTTGGTGAATTCTTCTTCCTGCCGGGAAATTAGAGTGACATGTGCCCATCCAAATGCCTAACAGCTACTCTCTCATTGGTTCTCCCTCTTCCCTTTCCTCCTCTGCCAAATGGGCAACCTGTGTGAACCAGGAGCTTAAAGGGGCTGTCTCTCCAAGTTGGGAGATTGATAGTAAAGCTGTTGGAAAGTCAAACCGGAGCACCAGGAGAGGGACTCTTCGTTGAGTTTTAGAAACCTTTCGTATTCACAGTGTGTCCATTCTCTAGGTTTCCCGTACATGTTATAGCTGTAGTAATATTCCCTTCAACCTGGAGAGGTGGGACCCATGGAATGGTTGCCATGCATTATTGCTTTAAAGGGTCTGCATTTGCTCACCCAATCTCACCAATCCTCTCAGTCCCAAGTGTCCAGCCTCATGCCACATCCAGCTGTCATCGTAGATAGGGTCATTCCAGGTTGCATCAGAGACCCTGAAGGAATTGTAAAGAATTTCCCTGTTTCTTTGTTCTGTTTTTGAAATTCCTTTTTAGAGTGGGTTTGAGCTGATTCTCGCTGCCCTGTTTATGCCAGTCTAGACACACTTGATTCCCTTACGGAGACATATCAATACATAGGTTTTAAGATTCTTACTAGTCAGATCTATTCCTCTGCGGGAAATATGGGGTTTTGAGTCCCTTTCACTGAGGAAGGTGTAGGTCTTGTCTATTCCATAGTTGGTTTTTGGAACAGTACCTGTGCTTATATCAAACTCTGGTTTGATGCATCACCCCACCTCTCCTTCCCCCTTAAGCAGGCATAAGAGTGTTTTCTAAATGTGAGACTCTGTTCTCTTTGCTAACTCAGTTCATGTGTAGCCATGTTTACAGGATCTTCCTAAGTGATATCTTATGATGAGTTTCTTTTCCTGTGTGACTTCTTTCCCTTAGAATCATCGTACCTGAATCCACTCATTTTGCTGCTACTGGTCTTATGACATTGATTTCGTGGCTGAGGGATATTCCATCGTACGTAAGTTCCACAATGTTTGGAACCATTTTTATATTTCCTGGGATATTTCAGGTGTACCCAGGTTGAGGTTCTTGTAAGCAGTGCAGCCCTCAATTTGGGGGTGGCTCTGTCTTATGGATTTTCAGTTTTCCCAAGGTATATTCCCTAGACTGGAAGTGCCCTTGGCTCTGTAGCTCTGTTGTTTACTTGTTTTAGGGAACACAATGCACTCCTCCAGTGAGGCAGTTGGCAACTTACATCCCGCCCATCAGCATAACAAGGCTCCCTGTTCTCCAGGGCCTGTCTTGCCTCTCTGGTTTTTACACATTTTGTGGATGTCCCTTTTGACCGGTGGGAAGTGATACTTCTTTGTAGTGCAGATTTGCATTGCCCGCTTGCTTGCTTGGCCAAAAAGGGCGTATGCGTTTTCTCCTGAATATATTCAGGAGAAAACGCATACGCCCTTTTTGGCCAAGTGCATCATTGTCGAAGTTGTGCCCCTCTTCCTGTGCTTTACAGGCGATTCTAACGTACCTCTTGAAATCTGTTTCCTGCTATTCTGCCTCGCATTCAAGTCCGCCTCGTTGCCTTCCCTCAACAGATTTTTGGACGATAGTTGGCCTTGATTACTCTGCCAGTTTGTGAATTGCTGTGCCCCTGAGCTCCATTTTTCAACTCGTTTTCTGTGAGCTGAACGCAAGTCCAAACATTTGGTTCAGGACCTATACTGGTTCCCGGTGGGTGGCTGAGACTTTGGTGAATTCTTCTTCCTGCCGGGAAATTAGAGTGACATGTGCCCATCCAAATGCCTAACAGCTACTCTCTCATTGGTTCTCCCTCTTCCCTTTCCTCCTCTGCCAAATGGGCAACCTGTGTGAACCAGGAGCTTAAAGGGGCTGTCTCTCCAAGTTGGGAGATTGATAGTAAAGCTGTTGGAAAGTCAAACCGGAGCACCAGGAGAGGGACTCTTCGTTGAGTTTTAGAAACCTTTCGTATTCACAGTGTGTCCATTCTCTAGGTTTCCCGTACATGTTATAGCTGTAGTAATATTCCCTTCAACCTGGAGAGGTGGGACCCATGGAATGGTTGCCATGCATTATTGCTTTAAAGGGTCTGCATTTGCTCACCCAATCTCACCAATCCTCTCAGTCCCAAGTGTCCAGCCTCATGCCACATCCAGCTGTCATCGTAGATAGGGTCATTCCAGGTTGCATCAGAGACCCTGAAGGAATTGTAAAGAATTTCCCTGTTTCTTTGTTCTGTTTTTGAAATTCCTTTTTAGAGTGGGTTTGAGCTGATTCTCGCTGCCCTGTTTATGCCAGTCTAGACACACTTGATTCCCTTACGGAGACATATCAATACATAGGTTTTAAGATTCTTACTAGTCAGATCTATTCCTCTGCGGGAAATATGGGGTTTTGAGTCCCTTTCACTGAGGAAGGTGTAGGTCTTGTCTATTCCATAGTTGGTTTTTGGAACAGTACCTGTGCTTATATCAAACTCTGGTTTGATGCATCACCCCACCTCTCCTTCCCCCTTAAGCAGGCATAAGAGTGTTTTCTAAATGTGAGACTCTGTTCTCTTTGCTAACTCAGTTCATGTGTAGCCATGTTTACAGGATCTTCCTAAGTGATATCTTATGATGAGTTTCTTTTCCTGTGTGACTTCTTTCCCTTAGAATCATCGTACCTGAATCCACTCATTTTGCTGCTACTGGTCTTATGACATTGATTTCGTGGCTGAGGGATATTCCATCGTACGTAAGTTCCACAATGTTTGGAACCATTTTTATATTTCCTGGGATATTTCAGGTGTACCCAGGTTGAGGTTCTTGTACGCAGTGCAGCCCTCAATTTGGGGGTGGCTCTGTCTTATGGATTTTCAGTTTTCCCAAGGTATATTCCCTAGACTGGAAGTGCCCTTGGCTCTGTAGCTCTGTTGTTTACTTGTTTTAGGGAACACAATGCACTCCTCCAGTGAGGCAGTTGGCAACTTACATCCCGCCCATCAGCATAACAAGGCTCCCTGTTCTCCAGGGCCTGTCTTGCCTCTCTGGTTTTTACACATTTTGTGGATGTCCCTTTTGACCGGTGGGAAGTGATACTTCTTTGTAGTGCAGATTTGCATTGCCCGCTTGCTTGCTTGGCCAAAAAGGGCGTATGCGTTTTCTCCTGAATATATTCAGGAGAAAACGCATACGCCCTTTTTGGCCAAGTGCATCATTGTCGAAGTTGTGCCCCTCTTCCTGTGCTTTACAGGCGATTCTAACGTACCTCTTGAAATCTGTTTCCTGCTATTCTGCCTCGCATTCAAGTCCGCCTCGTTGCCTTCCCTCAACAGATTTTTGGACGATAGTTGGCCTTGATTACTCTGCCAGTTTGTGAATTGCTGTGCCCCTGAGCTCCATTTTTCAACTCGTTTTCTGTGAGCTGAACGCAAGTCCAAACATTTGGTTCAGGACCTATACTGGTTCCCGGTGGGTGGCTGAGACTTTGGTGAATTCTTCTTCCTGCCGGGAAATTAGAGTGACATGTGCCCATCCAAATGCCTAACAGCTACTCTCTCATTGGTTCTCCCTCTTCCCTTTCCTCCTCTGCCAAATGGGCAACCTGTGTGAACCAGGAGCTTAAAGGGGCTGTCTCTCCAAGTTGGGAGATTGATAGTAAAGCTGTTGGAAAGTCAAACCGGAGCACCAGGAGAGGGACTCTTCGTTGAGTTTTAGAAACCTTTCGTATTCACAGTGTGTCCATTCTCTAGGTTTCCCGTACATGTTATAGCTGTAGTAATATTCCCTTCAACCTGGAGAGGTGGGACCCATGGAATGGTTGCCATGCATTATTGCTTTAAAGGGTCTGCATTTGCTCACCCAATCTCACCAATCCTCTCAGTCCCAAGTGTCCAGCCTCATGCCACATCCAGCTGTCATCGTAGATAGGGTCATTCCAGGTTGCATCAGAGACCCTGAAGGAATTGTAAAGAATTTCCCTGTTTCTTTGTTCTGTTTTTGAAATTCCTTTTTAGAGTGGGTTTGAGCTGATTCTCGCTGCCCTGTTTATGCCAGTCTAGACACACTTGATTCCCTTACGGAGACATATCAATACATAGGTTTTAAGATTCTTACTAGTCAGATCTATTCCTCTGCGGGAAATATGGGGTTTTGAGTCCCTTTCACTGAGGAAGGTGTAGGTCTTGTCTATTCCATAGTTGGTTTTTGGAACAGTACCTGTGCTTATATCAAACTCTGGTTTGATGCATCACCCCACCTCTCCTTCCCCCTTAAGCAGGCATAAGAGTGTTTTCTAAATGTGAGACTCTGTTCTCTTTGCTAACTCAGTTCATGTGTAGCCATGTTTACAGGATCTTCCTAAGTGATATCTTATGATGAGTTTCTTTTCCTGTGTGACTTCTTTCCCTTAGAATCATCGTACCTGAATCCACTCATTTTGCTGCTACTGGTCTTATGACATTGATTTCGTGGCTGAGGGATATTCCATCGTACGTAAGTTCCACAATGTTTGGAACCATTTTTATATTTCCTGGGATATTTCAGGTGTACCCAGGTTGAGGTTCTTGTACGCAGTGCAGCCCTCAATTTGGGGGTGGCTCTGTCTTATGGATTTTCAGTTTTCCCAAGGTATATTCCCTAGACTGGAAGTGCCCTTGGCTCTGTAGCTCTGTTGTTTACTTGTTTTAGGGAACACAATGCACTCCTCCAGTGAGGCAGTTGGCAACTTACATCCCGCCCATCAGCATAACAAGGCTCCCTGTTCTCCAGGGCCTGTCTTGCCTCTCTGGTTTTTACACATTTTGTGGATGTCCCTTTTGACCGGTGGGAAGTGATACTTCTTTGTAGTGCAGATTTGCATTGCCCGCTTGCTTGCTTGGCCAAAAAGGGCGTATGCGTTTTCTCCTGAATATATTCAGGAGAAAACGCATACGCCCTTTTTGGCCAAGTGCATCATTGTCGAAGTTGTGCCCCTCTTCCTGTGCTTTACAGGCGATTCTAACGTACCTCTTGAAATCTGTTTCCTGCTATTCTGCCTCGCATTCAAGTCCGCCTCGTTGCCTTCCCTCAACAGATTTTTGGACGATAGTTGGCCTTGATTACTCTGCCAGTTTGTGAATTGCTGTGCCCCTGAGCTCCATTTTTCAACTCGTTTTCTGTGAGCTGAACGCAAGTCCAAACATTTGGTTCAGGACCTATACTGGTTCCCGGTGGGTGGCTGAGACTTTGGTGAATTCTTCTTCCTGCCGGGAAATTAGAGTGACATGTGCCCATCCAAATGCCTAACAGCTACTCTCTCATTGGTTCTCCCTCTTCCCTTTCCTCCTCTGCCAAATGGGCAACCTGTGTGAACCAGGAGCTTAAAGGGGCTGTCTCTCCAAGTTGGGAGATTGATAGTAAAGCTGTTGGAAAGTCAAACCGGAGCACCAGGAGAGGGACTCTTCGTTGAGTTTTAGAAACCTTTCGTATTCACAGTGTGTCCATTCTCTAGGTTTCCCGTACATGTTATAGCTGTAGTAATATTCCCTTCAACCTGGAGAGGTGGGACCCATGGAATGGTTGCCATGCATTATTGCTTTAAAGGGTCTGCATTTGCTCACCCAATCTCACCAATCCTCTCAGTCCCAAGTGTCCAGCCTCATGCCACATCCAGCTGTCATCGTAGATAGGGTCATTCCAGGTTGCATCAGAGACCCTGAAGGAATTGTAAAGAATTTCCCTGTTTCTTTGTTCTGTTTTTGAAATTCCTTTTTAGAGTGGGTTTGAGCTGATTCTCGCTGCCCTGTTTATGCCAGTCTAGACACACTTGATTCCCTTACGGAGACATATCAATACATAGGTTTTAAGATTCTTACTAGTCAGATCTATTCCTCTGCGGGAAATATGGGGTTTTGAGTCCCTTTCACTGAGGAAGGTGTAGGTCTTGTCTATTCCATAGTTGGTTTTTGGAACAGTACCTGTGCTTATATCAAACTCTGGTTTGATGCATCACCCCACCTCTCCTTCCCCCTTAAGCAGGCATAAGAGTGTTTTCTAAATGTGAGACTCTGTTCTCTTTGCTAACTCAGTTCATGTGTAGCCATGTTTACAGGATCTTCCTAAGTGATATCTTATGATGAGTTTCTTTTCCTGTGTGACTTCTTTCCCTTAGAATCATCGTACCTGAATCCACTCATTTTGCTGCTACTGGTCTTATGACATTGATTTCGTGGCTGAGGGATATTCCATCGTACGTAAGTTCCACAATGTTTGGAACCATTTTTATATTTCCTGGGATATTTCAGGTGTACCCAGGTTGAGGTTCTTGTACGCAGTGCAGCCCTCAATTTGGGGGTGGCTCTGTCTTATGGATTTTCAGTTTTCCCAAGGTATATTCCCTAGACTGGAAGTGCCCTTGGCTCTGTAGCTCTGTTGTTTACTTGTTTTAGGGAACACAATGCACTCCTCCAGTGAGGCAGTTGGCAACTTACATCCCGCCCATCAGCATAACAAGGCTCCCTGTTCTCCAGGGCCTGTCTTGCCTTTCTGGTTTTTACACATTTTGTGGATGTCCCTTTTGACCGGTGGGAAGTGATACTTCTTTGTAGTGCAGATTTGCATTGCCCGCTTGCTTGCTTGGCCAAAAAGGGCGTATGCGTTTTCTCCTGAATATATTCAGGAGAAAACGCATACGCCCTTTTTGGCCAAGTGCATCATTGTCGAAGTTGTGCCCCTCTTCCTGTGCTTTACAGGCGATTCTAACGTACCTCTTGAAATCTGTTTCCTGCTATTCTGCCTCGCATTCAAGTCCGCCTCGTTGCCTTCCCTCAACAGATTTTTGGACGATAGTTGGCCTTGATTACTCTGCCAGTTTGTGAATTGCTGTGCCCCTGAGCTCCATTTTTCAACTCGTTTTCTGTGAGCTGAACGCAAGTCCAAACATTTGGTTCAGGACCTATACTGGTTCCCGGTGGGTGGCTGAGACTTTGGTGAATTCTTCTTCCTGCCGGGAAATTAGAGTGACATGTGCCCATCCAAATGCCTAACAGCTACTCTCTCATTGGTTCTCCCTCTTCCCTTTCCTCCTCTGCCAAATGGGCAACCTGTGTGAACCAGGAGCTTAAAGGGGCTGTCTCTCCAAGTTGGGAGATTGATAGTAAAGCTGTTGGAAAGTCAAACCGGAGCACCAGGAGAGGGACTCTTCGTTGAGTTTTAGAAACCTTTCGTATTCACAGTGTGTCCATTCTCTAGGTTTCCCGTACATGTTATAGCTGTAGTAATATTCCCTTCAACCTGGAGAGGTGGGACCCATGGAATGGTTGCCATGCATTATTGCTTTAAAGGGTCTGCATTTGCTCACCCAATCTCACCAATCCTCTCAGTCCCAAGTGTCCAGCCTCATGCCACATCCAGCTGTCATCGTAGATAGGGTCATTCCAGGTTGCATCAGAGACCCTGAAGGAATTGTAAAGAATTTCCCTGTTTCTTTGTTCTGTTTTTGAAATTCCTTTTTAGAGTGGGTTTGAGCTGATTCTCGCTGCCATGTTTATGCCAGTCTAGACACACTTGATTCCCTTACGGAGACATATCAATACATAGGGTTTAAGATTCTTACTAGTCAGATCTATTCCTCTGCGGGAAATATGGGGTTTTGAGTCCCTTTCACTGAGGAAGGTGTAGGTCTTGTCTATTCCATAGTTGGTTTTTGGAACAGTACCTGTGCTTATATCAAACTCTGGTTTGATGCATCACCCCACCTCTCCTTCCCCCTTAAGCAGGCATAAGAGTGTTTTCTAAATGTGAGACTCTGTTCTCTTTGCTAACTCAGTTCATGTGTAGCCATGTTTACAGGATCTTCCTAAGTGATATCTTATGATGAGTTTCTTTTCCTGTGTGACTTCTTTCCCTTAGAATCATCGTACCTGAATCCACTCATTTTGCTGCTACTGGTCTTATGACATTGATTTCGTGGCTGAGGGATATTCCATCGTACGTAAGTTCCACAATGTTTGGAACCATTTTTATATTTCCTGGGATATTTCAGGTGTACCCAGGTTGAGGTTCTTGTAAGCAGTGCAGCCCTCAATTTGGGGGTGGCTCTGTCTTATGGATTTTCAGTTTTCCCAAGGTATTTTCCCTAGACTGGAAGTGCCCTTGGCTCTGTAGCTCTGTTGTTTACTTGTTTTAGGGAACACAATGCACTCCTCCCGTGAGGCAGTTGGCAACTTACATCCCGCCCATCAGCATAACAAGGCTCCCTGTTCTCCAGGGCCTGTCTTGCCTTTCTGGTTTTTACACATTTTGTGGATGTCCCTTTTGACCGGTGGGAAGTGATACTTCTTTGTAGTGCAGATTTGCATTGCCCGCTTGCTTGCTTGGCCAAAAAGGGCGTATGCGTTTTCTCCTGAATATATTCAGGAGAAAACGCATACGCCCTTTTTGGCCAAGTGCATCATTGTCGAAGTTGTGCCCCTCTTCCTGTGCTTTACAGGCGATTCTAACGTACCTCTTGAAATCTGTTTCCTGCTATTCTGCCTCGCATTCAAGTCCGCCTCGTTGCCTTCCCTCAACAGATTTTTGGACGATAGTTGGCCTTGATTACTCTGCCAGTTTGTGAATTGCTGTGCCCCTGAGCTCCATTTTTCAACTCGTTTTTCGTGAGCTGAACGCAAGTCCAAACATTTGGTTCAGGACCTATACTGGTTCCCGGTGGGTGGCTGAGACTTTGGTGAATTCTTCTTCCTGCCAGGAAATTAGAGTGACATGTGCCCATCCAAATGCCTAACAGCTACTCTCTCATTGGTTCTCCCTCTTCCCTTTCCTCATCTGCCAAATGGGCAACCTGTGTGAACCAGGAGCTTAAAGGGGCTGTCTCTCCAAGTTGGGAGATTGATAGTAAAGCTGTTGGAACGTCAAACCGGAGCACCAGGAGAGGGACTCTTCGTTGAGTTTTAGAAACTTTCCTATTCACAGTGTGTCCATTCTCTAGGTTTCCCGTACATGTTATAGCTGTAGTAATATTCCCTTCAACCTGGAGAGGTGGGACCCATGGAATGGTTGCCATGCATTATTGCTTTAAAGGGTCTGCATTTGCTCACCCAATCTCACCAATCCTCTCAGTCCCAAGTGTCCAGCCTCATGCCACATCCAGCTGTCATCGTAGATAGGGTCATTCCAGGTTGCATCAGAGACCCTGAAGGAATTGTAAAGAATTTCCCTGTTTCTTTGTTCTGTTTTTGAAATTCCTTTTTAGAGTGGGTTTGAGCTGATTCTCGCTGCCATGTTTATGCCAGTCTAGACACACTTGATTCCCTTACGGAGACATATCAATACATAGGTTTTAAGATTCTTACTAGTCAGATCTATTCCTCTGCGGGAAATATGGGGTTTTGAGTCCCTTTCACTGAGGAAGGTGTAGGTCTTGTCTATTCCATAGTTGGTTTTTGGAACAGTACCTGTGCTTATATCAAACTCTGGTTTGATGCATCACCCCACCTCTCCTTCCCCCTTAAGCAGGCATAAGAGTGTTTTCTAAATGTGAGACTCTGTTCTCTTTGCTAACTCAGTTCATGTGTAGCCATGTTTACAGGATCTTCCTAAGTGATATCTTATGATGAGTTTCTTTTCCTGTGTGACTTCTTTCCCTTAGAATCATCGTACCTGAATCCACTCATTTTGCTGCTACTGGTCTTATGACATTGATTTCGTGGCTGAGGGATATTCCATCGTACGTAAGTTCCACAATGTTTGGAACCATTTTTATATTTCCTGGGATATTTCAGGTGTACCCAGGTTGAGGTTCTTGTAAGCAGTGCAGCCCTCAATTTGGGGGTGGCTCTGTCTTATGGATTTTCAGTTTTCCCAAGGTATATTCCCTAGACTGGAAGTGCCCTTGGCTCTGTAGCTCTGTTGTTTACTTGTTTTAGGGAACACAATGCACTCCTCCAGTGAGGCAGTTGGCAACTTACATCCCGCCCATCAGCATAACAAGGCTCCCTGTTCTCCAGGGCCTGTCTTGCCTTTCTGGTTTTTACACATTTTGTGGATGTCCCTTTTGACCGGTGGGAAGTGATACTTCTTTGTAGTGCAGATTTGCATTGCCCGCTTGCTTGCTTGGCCAAAAAGGGCGTATGCGTTTTCTCCTGAATATATTCAGGAGAAAACGCATACGCCCTTTTTGGCCAAGTGCATCATTGTCGAAGTTGTGCCCCTCTTCCTGTGCTTTACAGGCGATTCTAACGTACCTCTTGAAATCTGTTTCCTGCTATTCTGCCTCGCATTCAAGTCCGCCTCGTTGCCTTCCCTCAACAGATTTTTGGACGATAGTTGGCCTTGATTACTCTGCCAGTTTGTGAATTGCTGTGCCCCTGAGCTCCATTTTTCAACTCGTTTTCTGTGAGCTGAACGCAAGTCCAAACATTTGGTTCAGGACCTATACTGGTTCCCGGTGGGTGGCTGAGACTTTGGTGAATTCTTCTTCCTGCCGGGAAATTAGAGTGACATGTGCCCATCCAAATGCCTAACAGCTACTCTCTCATTGGTTCTCCCTCTTCCCTTTCCTCCTCTGCCAAATGGGCAACCTGTGTGAACCAGGAGCTTAAAGGGGCTGTCTCTCCAAGTTGGGAGATTGATAGTAAAGCTGTTGGAAAGTCAAACCGGAGCACCAGGAGAGGGACTCTTCGTTGAGTTTTAGAAACCTTTCGTATTCACAGTGTGTCCATTCTCTAGGTTTCCCGTACATGTTATAGCTGTAGTAATATTCCCTTCAACCTGGAGAGGTGGGACCCATGGAATGGTTGCCATGCATTATTGCTTTAAAGGGTCTGCATTTGCTCGCCCAATCTCACCAATCCTCTCAGTCCCAAGTGTCCAGCCTCATGCCACATCCAGCTGTCATCGTAGATAGGGTCATTCCAGGTTGCATCAGAGACCCTGAAGGAATTGTAAAGAATTTCCCTGTTTCTTTGTTCTGTTTTTGAAATTCCTTTTTAGAGTGGGTTTGAGCTGATTCTCGCTGCCATGTTTATGCCAGTCTAGACACACTTGATTCCCTTACGGAGACATATCAATACATAGGGTTTAAGATTCTTACTAGTCAGATCTATTCCTCTGCGGGAAATATGGGGTTTTGAGTCCCTTTCACTGAGGAAGGTGTAGGTCTTGTCTATTCCATAGTTGGTTTTTGGAACAGTACCTGTGCTTATATCAAACTCTGGTTTGATGCATCACCCCACCTCTCCTTCCCCCTTAAGCAGGCATAAGAGTGTTTTCTAAATGTGAGACTCTGTTCTCTTTCCTAACTCAGTTCATGTGTAGCCATGTTTACAGGATCTTCCTAAGTGATATCTTATGATAAGTTTCTTTTCCTGTGTGACTTCTTTCCCTTAGAATCATCGTACCTGAATCCACTCATTTTGCTGCTACTGGTCTTATGACATTGATTTCGTGGCTGAGGGATATTCCATCGTACGTAAGTTCCACAATGTTTGGAACCATTTTTATATTTCCTGGGATATTTCAGGTGTACCCAGGTTGAGGTTCTTGTACGCAGTGCAGCCCTCAATTTGGGGGTGGCTCTGTCTTATGGATTTTCAGTTTTCCCAAGGTATATTCCCTAGACTGGAAGTGCCCTTGGCTCTGTAGCTCTGTTGTTTACTTGTTTTAGGGAACACAATGCACTCCTCCAGTGAGGCAGTTGGCAACTTACATCCCGCCCATCAGCATAACAAGGCTCCCTGTTCTCCAGGGCCTGTCTTGCCTTTCTGGTTTTTACACATTTTGTGGATGTCCCTTTTGACCGGTGGGAAGTGATACTTCTTTGTAGTGCAGATTTGCATTGCCCGCTTGCTTGCTTGGCCAAAAAGGGCGTATGCGTTTTCTCCTGAATATATTCAGGAGAAAACGCATACGCCCTTTTTGGCCAAGTGCATCATTGTCGAAGTTGTGCCCCTCTTCCTGTGCTTTACAGGCGATTCTAACGTACCTCTTGAAATCTGTTTCCTGCTATTCTGCCTCGCATTCAAGTCCGCCTCGTTGCCTTCCCTCAACAGATTTTTGGACGATAGTTGGCCTTGATTACTCTGCCAGTTTGTGAATTGCTGTGCCCCTGAGCTCCATTTTTCAACTCGTTTTCTGTGAGCTGAACGCAAGTCCAAACATTTGGTTCAGGACCTATACTGGTTCCCGGTGGGTGGCTGAGACTTTGGTGAATTCTTCTTCCTGCCGGGAAATTAGAGTGACATGTGCCCATCCAAATGCCTAACAGCTACTCTCTCATTGGTTCTCCCTCTTCCCTTTCCTCCTCTGCCAAATGGGCAACCTGTGTGAACCAGGAGCTTAAAGGGGCTGTCTCTCCAAGTTGGGAGATTGATAGTAAAGCTGTTGGAAAGTCAAACCGGAGCACCAGGAGAGGGACTCTTCGTTGAGTTTTAGAAACCTTTCGTATTCACAGTGTGTCCATTCTCTAGGTTTCCCGTACATGTTATAGCTGTAGTAATATTCCCTTCAACCTGGAGAGGTGGGACCCATGGAATGGTTGCCATGCATTATTGCTTTAAAGGGTCTGCATTTGCTCGCCCAATCTCACCAATCCTCTCAGTCCCAAGTGTCCAGCCTCATGCCACATCCAGCTGTCATCGTAGATAGGGTCATTCCAGGTTGCATCAGAGACCCTGAAGGAATTGTAAAGAATTTCCCTGTTTCTTTGTTCTGTTTTTGAAATTCCTTTTTAGAGTGGGTTTGAGCTGATTCTCGCTGCCATGTTTATGCCAGTCTAGACACACTTGATTCCCTTACGGAGACATATCAATACATAGGGTTTAAGATTCTTACTAGTCAGATCTATTCCTCTGCGGGAAATATGGGGTTTTGAGTCCCTTTCACTGAGGAAGGTGTAGGTCTTGTCTATTCCATAGTTGGTTTTTGGAACAGTACCTGTGCTTATATCAAACTCTGGTTTGATGCATCACCCCACCTCTCCTTCCCCCTTAAGCAGGCATAAGAGTGTTTTCTAAATGTGAGACTCTGTTCTCTTTCCTAACTCAGTTCATGTGTAGCCATGTTTACAGGATCTTCCTAAGTGATATCTTATGATAAGTTTCTTTTCCTGTGTGACTTCTTTCCCTTAGAATCATCGTACCTGAATCCACTCATTTTGCTGCTACTGGTCTTATGACATTGATTTCGTGGCTGAGGGATATTCCATCGTACGTAAGTTCCACAATGTTTGGAACCATTTTTATATTTCCTGGGATATTTCAGGTGTACCCAGGTTGAGGTTCTTGTACGCAGTGCAGCCCTCAATTTGGGGGTGGCTCTGTCTTATGGATTTTCAGTTTTCCCAAGGTATATTCCCTAGACTGGAAGTGCCCTTGGCTCTGTAGCTCTGTTGTTTACTTGTTTTAGGGAACACAATGCACTCCTCCAGTGAGGCAGTTGGCAACTTACATCCCGCCCATCAGCATAACAAGGCTCCCTGTTCTCCAGGGCCTGTCTTGCCTTTCTGGTTTTTACACATTTTGTGGATGTCCCTTTTGACCGGTGGGAAGTGATACTTCTTTGTAGTGCAGATTTGCATTGCCCGCTTGCTTGCTTGGCCAAAAAGGGCGTATGCGTTTTCTCCTGAATATATTCAGGAGAAAACGCATACGCCCTTTTTGGCCAAGTGCATCATTGTCGAAGTTGTGCCCCTCTTCCTGTGCTTTACAGGTGATTCTAACGTACCTCTTGAAATCTGTTTCCTGCTATTCTGCCTCGCATTCAAGTCCGCCTCGTTGCCTTCCCTCAACAGATTTTTGGACGATAGTTGGCCTTGATTACTCTGCCAGTTTGTGAATTGCTGTGCCCCTGAGCTCCATTTTTCAACTCGTTTTCTGTGAGCTGAACGCAAGTCCAAACATTTGGTTCAGGACCTATACTGGTTCCCGGTGGGTGGCTGAGACTTTGGTGAATTCTTCTTCCTGCCGGGAAATTAGAGTGACATGTGCCCATCCAAATGCCTAACAGCTACTCTCTCATTGGTTCTCCCTCTTCCCTTTCCTCCTCTGCCAAATGGGCAACCTGTGTGAACCAGGAGCTTAAAGGGGCTGTCTCTCCAAGTTGGGAGATTGATAGTAAAGCTGTTGGAAAGTCAAACCGGAGCACCAGGAGAGGGACTCTTCGTTGAGTTTTAGAAACCTTTCGTATTCACAGTGTGTCCATTCTCTAGGTTTCCCGTACATGTTATAGCTGTAGTAATATTCCCTTCAACCTGGAGAGGTGGGACCCATGGAATGGTTGCCATGCATTATTGCTTTAAAGGGTCTGCATTTGCTCGCCCAATCTCACCAATCCTCTCAGTCCCAAGTGTCCAGCCTCATGCCACATCCAGCTGTCATCGTAGATAGGGTCATTCCAGGTTGCATCAGAGACCCTGAAGGAATTGTAAAGAATTTCCCTGTTTCTTTGTTCTGTTTTTGAAATTCCTTTTTAGAGTGGGTTTGAGCTGATTCTCGCTGCCATGTTTATGCCAGTCTAGACACACTTGATTCCCTTACGGAGACATATCAATACATAGGGTTTAAGATTCTTACTAGTCAGATCTATTCCTCTGCGGGAAATATGGGGTTTTGAGTCCCTTTCACTGAGGAAGGTGTAGGTCTTGTCTATTCCATAGTTGGTTTTTGGAACAGTACCTGTGCTTATATCAAACTCTGGTTTGATGCATCACCCCACCTCTCCTTCCCCCTTAAGCAGGCATAAGAGTGTTTTCTAAATGTGAGACTCTGTTCTCTTTGCTAACTCAGTTCATGTGTAGCCATGTTTACAGGATCTTCCTAAGTGATATCTTATGATGAGTTTCTTTTCCTGTGTGACTTCTTTCCCTTAGAATCATCGTACCTGAATCCACTCATTTTGCTGCTACTGGTCTTATGACATTGATTTCGTGGCTGAGGGATATTCCATCGTACGTAAGTTCCACAATGTTTGGAACCATTTTTATATTTCCTGGGATATTTCAGGTGTACCCAGGTTGAGGTTCTTGTACGCAGTGCAGCCCTCAATTTGGGGGTGGCTCTGTCTTATGGATTTTCAGTTTTCCCAAGGTATATTCCCTAGACTGGAAGTGCCCTTGGCTCTGTAGCTCTGTCGTTTACTTGTTTTAGGGAACACAATGCACTCCTCCAGTGAGGCAGTTGGCAACTTACATCCCGCCCATCAGCATAACAAGGCTCCCTGTTCTCCAGGGCCTGTCTTGCCTTTCTGGTTTTTACACATTTTGTGGATGTCCCTTTTGACCGGTGGGAAGTGATACTTCTTTGTAGTGCAGATTTGCATTGCCCGCTTGCTTGCTTGGCCAAAAAGGGCGTATGCGTTTTCTCCTGAATATATTCAGGAGAAAACGCATACGCCCTTTTTGGCCAAGTGCATCATTGTCGAAGTTGTGCCCCTCTTCCTGTGCTTTACAGGCGATTCTAACGTACCTCTTGAAATCTGTTTCCTGCTATTCTGCCTCGCATTCAAGTCCGCCTCGTTGCCTTCCCTCAACAGATTTTTGGACGATAGTTGGCCTTGATTACTCTGCCAGTTTGTGAATTGCTGTGCCCCTGAGCTCCATTTTTCAACTCGTTTTCTGTGAGCTGAACGCAAGTCCAAACATTTGGTTCAGGACCTATACTGGTTCCCGGTGGGTGGCTGAGACTTTGGTGAATTCTTCTTCCTGCCGGGAAATTAGAGTGACATGTGCCCATCCAAATGCCTAACAGCTACTCTCTCATTGGTTCTCCCTCTTCCCTTTCCTCCTCTGCCAAATGGGCAACCTGTGTGAACCAGGAGCTTAAAGGGGCTGTCTCTCCAAGTTGGGAGATTGATAGTAAAGCTGTTGGAAAGTCAAACCGGAGCACCAGGAGAGGGACTCTTCGTTGAGTTTTAGAAACCTTTCGTATTCACAGTGTGTCCATTCTCTAGGTTTCCCGTACATGTTATAGCTGTAGTAATATTCCCTTCAACCTGGAGAGGTGGGACCCATGGAATGGTTGCCATGCATTATTGCTTTAAAGGGTCTGCATTTGCTCACCCAATCTCACCAATCCTCTCAGTCCCAAGTGTCCAGCCTCATGCCACATCCAGCTGTCATCGTAGATAGGGTCATTCCAGGTTGCATCAGAGACCCTGAAGGAATTGTAAAGAATTTCCCTGTTTCTTTGTTCTGTTTTTGAAATTCCTTTTTAGAGTGGGTTTGAGCTGATTCTCGCTGCCATGTTTATGCCAGTCTAGACACACTTGATTCCCTTACGGAGACATATCAATACATAGGTTTTAAGATTCTTACTAGTCAGATCTATTCCTCTGCGGGAAATATGGGGTTTTGAGTCCCTTTCACTGAGGAAGGTGTAGGTCTTGTCTATTCCATAGTTGGTTTTTGGAACAGTACCTGTGCTTATATCAAACTCTGGTTTGATGCATCACCCCACCTCTCCTTCCCCCTTAAGCAGGCATAAGAGTGTTTTCTAAATGTGAGACTCTGTTCTCTTTCCTAACTCAGTTCATGTGTAGCCATGTTTACAGGATCTTCCTAAGTGATATCTTATGATAAGTTTCTTTTCCTGTGTGACTTCTTTCCCTTAGAATCATCGTACCTGAATCCACTCATTTTGCTGCTACTGGTCTTATGACATTGATTTCGTGGCTGAGGGATATTCCATCGTACGTAAGTTCCACAATGTTTGGAACCATTTTTATATTTCCTGGGATATTTCAGGTGTACCCAGGTTGAGGTTCTTGTACGCAGTGCAGCCCTCAATTTGGGGGTGGCTCTGTCTTATGGATTTTCAGTTTTCCCAAGGTATATTCCCTAGACTGGAAGTGCCCTTGGCTCTGTAGCTCTGTTGTTTACTTGTTTTAGGGAAGACAATGCACTCCTCCAGTGAGGCAGTTGGCAACTTACATCCCGCCCATCAGCATAACAAGGCTCCCTGTTCTCCAGGGCCTGTCTTGCCTCTCTGGTTTTTACACATTTTGTGGATGTCCCTTTTGACCGGTGGGAAGTGATACTTCTTTGTAGTGCAGATTTGCATTGCCCGCTTGCTTGCTTGGCCAAAAAGGGCGTATGCGTTTTCTCCTGAATATATTCAGGAGAAAACGCATACGCCCTTTTTGGCCAAGTGCATCATTGTCGAAGTTGTGCCCCTCTTCCTGTGCTTTACAGGCGATTCTAACGTACCTCTTGAAATCTGTTTCCTGCTATTCTGCCTCGCATTCAAGTCCGCCTCGTTGCCTTCCCTCAACAGATTTTTGGACGATAGTTGGCCTTGATTACTCTGCCAGTTTGTGAATTGCTGTGCCCCTGAGCTCCATTTTTCAACTCGTTTTCTGTGAGCTGAACGCAAGTCCAAACATTTGGTTCAGGACCTATACTGGTTCCCGGTGGGTGGCTGAGACTTTGGTGAATTCTTCTTCCTGCCGGGAAATTAGAGTGACATGTGCCCATCCAAATGCCTAACAGCTACTCTCTCATTGGTTCTCCCTCTTCCCTTTCCTCCTCTGCCAAATGGGCAACCTGTGTGAACCAGGAGCTTAAAGGGGCTGTCTCTCCAAGTTGGGAGATTGATAGTAAAGCTGTTGGAAAGTCAAACCGGAGCACCAGGAGAGGGACTCTTCGTTGAGTTTTAGAAACCTTTCGTATTCACAGTGTGTCCATTCTCTAGGTTTCCCGTACATGTTATAGCTGTAGTAATATTCCCTTCAACCTGGAGAGGTGGGACCCATGGAATGGTTGCCATGCATTATTGCTTTAAAGGGTCTGCATTTGCTCGCCCAATCTCACCAATCCTCTCAGTCCCAAGTGTCCAGCCTCATGCCACATCCAGCTGTCATCGTAGATAGGGTCATTCCAGGTTGCATCAGAGACCCTGAAGGAATTGTAAAGAATTTCCCTGTTTCTTTGTTCTGTTTTTGAAATTCCTTTTTAGAGTGGGTTTGAGCTGATTCTCGCTGCCATGTTTATGCCAGTCTAGACACACTTGATTCCCTTACGGAGACATATCAATACATAGGGTTTAAGATTCTTACTAGTCAGATCTATTCCTCTGCGGGAAATATGGGGTTTTGAGTCCCTTTCACTGAGGAAGGTGTAGGTCTTGTCTATTCCATAGTTGGTTTTTGGAACAGTACCTGTGCTTATATCAAACTCTGGTTTGATGCATCACCCCACCTCTCCTTCCCCCTTAAGCAGGCATAAGAGTGTTTTCTAAATGTGAGACTCTGTTCTCTTTCCTAACTCAGTTCATGTGTAGCCATGTTTACAGGATCTTCCTAAGTGATATCTTATGATAAGTTTCTTTTCCTGTGTGACTTCTTTCCCTTAGAATCATCGTACCTGAATCCACTCATTTTGCTGCTACTGGTCTTATGACATTGATTTCGTGGCTGAGGGATATTCCATCGTACGTAAGTTCCACAATGTTTGGAACCATTTTTATATTTCCTGGGATATTTCAGGTGTACCCAGGTTGAGGTTCTTGTACGCAGTGCAGCCCTCAATTTGGGGGTGGCTCTGTCTTATGGATTTTCAGTTTTCCCAAGGTATATTCCCTAGACTGGAAGTGCCCTTGGCTCTGTAGCTCTGTTGTTTACTTGTTTTAGGGAACACAATGCACTCCTCCAGTGAGGCAGTTGGCAACTTACATCCCGCCCATCAGCATAACAAGGCTCCCTGTTCTCCAGGGCCTGTCTTGCCTTTCTGGTTTTTACACATTTTGTGGATGTCCCTTTTGACCGGTGGGAAGTGATACTTCTTTGTAGTGCAGATTTGCATTGCCCGCTTGCTTGCTTGGCCAAAAAGGGCGTATGCGTTTTCTCCTGAATATATTCAGGAGAAAACGCATACGCCCTTTTTGGCCAAGTGCATCATTGTCGAAGTTGTGCCCCTCTTCCTGTGCTTTACAGGTGATTCTAACGTACCTCTTGAAATCTGTTTCCTGCTATTCTGCCTCGCATTCAAGTCCGCCTCGTTGCCTTCCCTCAACAGATTTTTGGACGATAGTTGGCCTTGATTACTCTGCCAGTTTGTGAATTGCTGTGCCCCTGAGCTCCATTTTTCAACTCGTTTTCTGTGAGCTGAACGCAAGTCCAAACATTTGGTTCAGGACCTATACTGGTTCCCGGTGGGTGGCTGAGACTTTGGTGAATTCTTCTTCCTGCCGGGAAATTAGAGTGACATGTGCCCATCCAAATGCCTAACAGCTACTCTCTCATTGGTTCTCCCTCTTCCCTTTCCTCCTCTGCCAAATGGGCAACCTGTGTGAACCAGGAGCTTAAAGGGGCTGTCTCTCCAAGTTGGGAGATTGATAGTAAAGCTGTTGGAAAGTCAAACCGGAGCACCAGGAGAGGGACTCTTCGTTGAGTTTTAGAAACCTTTCGTATTCACAGTGTGTCCATTCTCTAGGTTTCCCGTACATGTTATAGCTGTAGTAATATTCCCTTCAACCTGGAGAGGTGGGACCCATGGAATGGTTGCCATGCATTATTGCTTTAAAGGGTCTGCATTTGCTCGCCCAATCTCACCAATCCTCTCAGTCCCAAGTGTCCAGCCTCATGCCACATCCAGCTGTCATCGTAGATAGGGTCATTCCAGGTTGCATCAGAGACCCTGAAGGAATTGTAAAGAATTTCCCTGTTTCTTTGTTCTGTTTTTGAAATTCCTTTTTAGAGTGGGTTTGAGCTGATTCTCGCTGCCATGTTTATGCCAGTCTAGACACACTTGATTCCCTTACGGAGACATATCAATACATAGGGTTTAAGATTCTTACTAGTCAGATCTATTCCTCTGCGGGAAATATGGGGTTTTGAGTCCCTTTCACTGAGGAAGGTGTAGGTCTTGTCTATTCCATAGTTGGTTTTTGGAACAGTACCTGTGCTTATATCAAACTCTGGTTTGATGCATCACCCCACCTCTCCTTCCCCCTTAAGCAGGCATAAGAGTGTTTTCTAAATGTGAGACTCTGTTCTCTTTGCTAACTCAGTTCATGTGTAGCCATGTTTACAGGATCTTCCTAAGTGATATCTTATGATGAGTTTCTTTTCCTGTGTGACTTCTTTCCCTTAGAATCATCGTACCTGAATCCACTCATTTTGCTGCTACTGGTCTTATGACATTGATTTCGTGGCTGAGGGATATTCCATCGTACGTAAGTTCCACAATGTTTGGAACCATTTTTATATTTCCTGGGATATTTCAGGTGTACCCAGGTTGAGGTTCTTGTACGCAGTGCAGCCCTCAATTTGGGGGTGGCTCTGTCTTATGGATTTTCAGTTTTCCCAAGGTATATTCCCTAGACTGGAAGTGCCCTTGGCTCTGTAGCTCTGTCGTTTACTTGTTTTAGGGAACACAATGCACTCCTCCAGTGAGGCAGTTGGCAACTTACATCCCGCCCATCAGCATAACAAGGCTCCCTGTTCTCCAGGGCCTGTCTTGCCTTTCTGGTTTTTACACATTTTGTGGATGTCCCTTTTGACCGGTGGGAAGTGATACTTCTTTGTAGTGCAGATTTGCATTGCCCGCTTGCTTGCTTGGCCAAAAAGGGCGTATGCGTTTTCTCCTGAATATATTCAGGAGAAAACGCATACGCCCTTTTTGGCCAAGTGCATCATTGTCGAAGTTGTGCCCCTCTTCCTGTGCTTTACAGGCGATTCTAACGTACCTCTTGAAATCTGTTTCCTGCTATTCTGCCTCGCATTCAAGTCCGCCTCGTTGCCTTCCCTCAACAGATTTTTGGACGATAGTTGGCCTTGATTACTCTGCCAGTTTGTGAATTGCTGTGCCCCTGAGCTCCATTTTTCAACTCGTTTTCTGTGAGCTGAACGCAAGTCCAAACATTTGGTTCAGGACCTATACTGGTTCCCGGTGGGTGGCTGAGACTTTGGTGAATTCTTCTTCCTGCCGGGAAATTAGAGTGACATGTGCCCATCCAAATGCCTAACAGCTACTCTCTCATTGGTTCTCCCTCTTCCCTTTCCTCCTCTGCCAAATGGGCAACCTGTGTGAACCAGGAGCTTAAAGGGGCTGTCTCTCCAAGTTGGGAGATTGATAGTAAAGCTGTTGGAAAGTCAAACCGGAGCACCAGGAGAGGGACTCTTCGTTGAGTTTTAGAAACCTTTCGTATTCACAGTGTGTCCATTCTCTAGGTTTCCCGTACATGTTATAGCTGTAGTAATATTCCCTTCAACCTGGAGAGGTGGGACCCATGGAATGGTTGCCATGCATTATTGCTTTAAAGGGTCTGCATTTGCTCACCCAATCTCACCAATCCTCTCAGTCCCAAGTGTCCAGCCTCATGCCACATCCAGCTGTCATCGTAGATAGGGTCATTCCAGGTTGCATCAGAGACCCTGAAGGAATTGTAAAGAATTTCCCTGTTTCTTTGTTCTGTTTTTGAAATTCCTTTTTAGAGTGGGTTTGAGCTGATTCTCGCTGCCATGTTTATGCCAGTCTAGACACACTTGATTCCCTTACGGAGACATATCAATACATAGGTTTTAAGATTCTTACTAGTCAGATCTATTCCTCTGCGGGAAATATGGGGTTTTGAGTCCCTTTCACTGAGGAAGGTGTAGGTCTTGTCTATTCCATAGTTGGTTTTTGGAACAGTACCTGTGCTTATATCAAACTCTGGTTTGATGCATCACCCCACCTCTCCTTCCCCCTTAAGCAGGCATAAGAGTGTTTTCTAAATGTGAGACTCTGTTCTCTTTCCTAACTCAGTTCATGTGTAGCCATGTTTACAGGATCTTCCTAAGTGATATCTTATGATAAGTTTCTTTTCCTGTGTGACTTCTTTCCCTTAGAATCATCGTACCTGAATCCACTCATTTTGCTGCTACTGGTCTTATGACATTGATTTCGTGGCTGAGGGATATTCCATCGTACGTAAGTTCCACAATGTTTGGAACCATTTTTATATTTCCTGGGATATTTCAGGTGTACCCAGGTTGAGGTTCTTGTACGCAGTGCAGCCCTCAATTTGGGGGTGGCTCTGTCTTATGGATTTTCAGTTTTCCCAAGGTATATTCCCTAGACTGGAAGTGCCCTTGGCTCTGTAGCTCTGTTGTTTACTTGTTTTAGGGAAGACAATGCACTCCTCCAGTGAGGCAGTTGGCAACTTACATCCCGCCCATCAGCATAACAAGGCTCCCTGTTCTCCAGGGCCTGTCTTGCCTCTCTGGTTTTTACACATTTTGTGGATGTCCCTTTTGACCGGTGGGAAGTGATACTTCTTTGTAGTGCAGATTTGCATTGCCCGCTTGCTTGCTTGGCCAAAAAGGGCGTATGCGTTTTCTCCTGAATATATTCAGGAGAAAACGCATACGCCCTTTTTGGCCAAGTGCATCATTGTCGAAGTTGTGCCCCTCTTCCTGTGCTTTACAGGCGATTCTAACGTACCTCTTGAAATCTGTTTCCTGCTATTCTGCCTCGCATTCAAGTCCGCCTCGTTGCCTTCCCTCAACAGATTTTTGGACGATAGTTGGCCTTGATTACTCTGCCAGTTTGTGAATTGCTGTGCCCCTGAGCTCCATTTTTCAACTCGTTTTCTGTGAGCTGAACGCAAGTCCAAACATTTGGTTCAGGACCTATACTGGTTCCCGGTGGGTGGCTGAGACTTTGGTGAATTCTTCTTCCTGCCGGGAAATTAGAGTGACATGTGCCCATCCAAATGCCTAACAGCTACTCTCTCATTGGTTCTCCCTCTTCCCTTTCCTCCTCTGCCAAATGGGCAACCTGTGTGAACCAGGAGCTTAAAGGGGCTGTCTCTCCAAGTTGGGAGATTGATAGTAAAGCTGTTGGAAAGTCAAACCGGAGCACCAGGAGAGGGACTCTTCGTTGAGTTTTAGAAACCTTTCGTATTCACAGTGTGTCCATTCTCTAGGTTTCCCGTACATGTTATAGCTGTAGTAATATTCCCTTCAACCTGGAGAGGTGGGACCCATGGAATGGTTGCCATGCATTATTGCTTTAAAGGGTCTGCATTTGCTCGCCCAATCTCACCAATCCTCTCAGTCCCAAGTGTCCAGCCTCATGCCACATCCAGCTGTCATCGTAGATAGGGTCATTCCAGGTTGCATCAGAGACCCTGAAGGAATTGTAAAGAATTTCCCTGTTTCTTTGTTCTGTTTTTGAAATTCCTTTTTAGAGTGGGTTTGAGCTGATTCTCGCTGCCATGTTTATGCCAGTCTAGACACACTTGATTCCCTTACGGAGACATATCAATACATAGGGTTTAAGATTCTTACTAGTCAGATCTATTCCTCTGCGGGAAATATGGGGTTTTGAGTCCCTTTCACTGAGGAAGGTGTAGGTCTTGTCTATTCCATAGTTGGTTTTTGGAACAGTACCTGTGCTTATATCAAACTCTGGTTTGATGCATCACCCCACCTCTCCTTCCCCCTTAAGCAGGCATAAGAGTGTTTTCTAAATGTGAGACTCTGTTCTCTTTCCTAACTCAGTTCATGTGTAGCCATGTTTACAGGATCTTCCTAAGTGATATCTTATGATAAGTTTCTTTTCCTGTGTGACTTCTTTCCCTTAGAATCATCGTACCTGAATCCACTCATTTTGCTGCTACTGGTCTTATGACATTGATTTCGTGGCTGAGGGATATTCCATCGTACGTAAGTTCCACAATGTTTGGAACCATTTTTATATTTCCTGGGATATTTCAGGTGTACCCAGGTTGAGGTTCTTGTACGCAGTGCAGCCCTCAATTTGGGGGTGGCTCTGTCTTATGGATTTTCAGTTTTCCCAAGGTATATTCCCTAGACTGGAAGTGCCCTTGGCTCTGTAGCTCTGTCGTTTACTTGTTTTAGGGAACACAATGCACTCCTCCAGTGAGGCAGTTGGCAACTTACATCCCGCCCATCAGCATAACAAGGCTCCCTGTTCTCCAGGGCCTGTCTTGCCTTTCTGGTTTTTACACATTTTGTGGATGTCCCTTTTGACCGGTGGGAAGTGATACTTCTTTGTAGTGCAGATTTGCATTGCCCGCTTGCTTGCTTGGCCAAAAAGGGCGTATGCGTTTTCTCCTGAATATATTCAGGAGAAAACGCATACGCCCTTTTTGGCCAAGTGCATCATTGTCGAAGTTGTGCCCCTCTTCCTGTGCTTTACAGGTGATTCTAACGTACCTCTTGAAATCTGTTTCCTGCTATTCTGCCTCGCATTCAAGTCCGCCTCGTTGCCTTCCCTCAACAGATTTTTGGACGATAGTTGGCCTTGATTACTCTGCCAGTTTGTGAATTGCTGTGCCCCTGAGCTCCATTTTTCAACTCGTTTTCTGTGAGCTGAACGCAAGTCCAAACATTTGGTTCAGGACCTATACTGGTTCCCGGTGGGTGGCTGAGACTTTGGTGAATTCTTCTTCCTGCCGGGAAATTAGAGTGACATGTGCCCATCCAAATGCCTAACAGCTACTCTCTCATTGGTTCTCCCTCTTCCCTTTCCTCCTCTGCCAAATGGGCAACCTGTGTGAACCAGGAGCTTAAAGGGGCTGTCTCTCCAAGTTGGGAGATTGATAGTAAAGCTGTTGGAAAGTCAAACCGGAGCACCAGGAGAGGGACTCTTCGTTGAGTTTTAGAAACCTTTCGTATTCACAGTGTGTCCATTCTCTAGGTTTCCCGTACATGTTATAGCTGTAGTAATATTCCCTTCAACCTGGAGAGGTGGGACCCATGGAATGGTTGCCATGCATTATTGCTTTAAAGGGTCTGCATTTGCTCGCCCAATCTCACCAATCCTCTCAGTCCCAAGTGTCCAGCCTCATGCCACATCCAGCTGTCATCGTAGATAGGGTCATTCCAGGTTGCATCAGAGACCCTGAAGGAATTGTAAAGAATTTCCCTGTTTCTTTGTTCTGTTTTTGAAATTCCTTTTTAGAGTGGGTTTGAGCTGATTCTCGCTGCCATGTTTATGCCAGTCTAGACACACTTGATTCCCTTACGGAGACATATCAATACATAGGGTTTAAGATTCTTACTAGTCAGATCTATTCCTCTGCGGGAAATATGGGGTTTTGAGTCCCTTTCACTGAGGAAGGTGTAGGTCTTGTCTATTCCATAGTTGGTTTTTGGAACAGTTCCTGTGCTTATATCAAACTCTGGTTTGATGCATCACCCCACCTCTCCTTCCCCCTTAAGCAGGCATAAGAGTGTTTTCTAAATGTGAGACTCTGTTCTCTTTCCTAACTCAGTTCATGTGTAGCCATGTTTACAGGATCTTCCTAAGTGATATCTTATGATAAGTTTCTTTTCCTGTGTGACTTCTTTCCCTTAGAATCATCGTACCTGAATCCACTCATTTTGCTGCTACTGGTCTTATGACATTGATTTCGTGGCTGAGGGATATTCCATCGTACGTAAGTTCCACAATGTTTGGAACCATTTTTATATTTCCTGGGATATTTCAGGTGTACCCAGGTTGAGGTTCTTGTACGCAGTGCAGCCCTCAATTTGGGGGTGGCTCTGTCTTATGGATTTTCAGTTTTCCCAAGGTATATTCCCTAGACTGGAAGTGCCCTTGGCTCTGTAGCTCTGTTGTTTACTTGTTTTAGGGAACACAATGCACTCCTCCAGTGAGGCAGTTGGCAACTTACATCCCGCCCATCAGCATAACAAGGCTCCCTGTTCTCCAGGGCCTGTCTTGCCTTTCTGGTTTTTACACATTTTGTGGATGTCCCTTTTGACCGGTGGGAAGTGATACTTCTTTGTAGTGCAGATTTGCATTGCCCGCTTGCTTGCTTGGCCAAAAAGGGCGTATGCGTTTTCTCCTGAATATATTCAGGAGAAAACGCATACGCCCTTTTTGGCCAAGTGCATCATTGTCGAAGTTGTGCCCCTCTTCCTGTGCTTTACAGGCGATTCTAACGTACCTCTTGAAATCTGTTTCCTGCTATTCTGCCTCGCATTCAAGTCCGCCTCGTTGCCTTCCCTCAACAGATTTTTGGACGATAGTTGGCCTTGATTACTCTGCGAGTTTGTGAATTGCTGTGCCCCTGAGCTCCATTTTTCAACTCGTTTTCTGTGAGCTGAACGCAAGTCCAAACATTTGGTTCAGGACCTATACTGGTTCCCGGTGGGTGGCTGAGACTTTGGTGAATTCTTCTTCCTGCCGGGAAATTAGAGTGACATGTGCCCATCCAAATGCCTAACAGCTACTCTCTCATTGGTTCTCCCTCTTCCCTTTCCTCCTCTGCCAAATGGGCAACCTGTGTGAACCAGGAGCTTAAAGGGGCTGTCTCTCCAAGTTGGGAGATTGATAGTAAAGCTGTTGGAAAGTCAAACCGGAGCACCAGGAGAGGGACTCTTCGTTGAGTTTTAGAAACCTTTCGTATTCACAGTGTGTCCATTCTCTAGGTTTCCCGTACATGTTATAGCTGTAGTAATATTCCCTTCAACCTGGAGAGGTGGGACCCATGGAATGGTTGCCATGCATTATTGCTTTAAAGGGTCTGCATTTGCTCGCCCAATCTCACCAATCCTCTCAGTCCCAAGTGTCCAGCCTCATGCCACATCCAGCTGTCATCGTAGATAGGGTCATTCCAGGTTGCATCAGAGACCCTGAAGGAATTGTAAAGAATTTCCCTGTTTCTTTGTTCTGTTTTTGAAATTCCTTTTTAGAGTGGGTTTGAGCTGATTCTCGCTGCCATGTTTATGCCAGTCTAGACACACTTGATTCCCTTACGGAGACATATCAATACATAGGGTTTAAGATTCTTACTAGTCAGATCTATTCCTCTGCGGGAAATATGGGGTTTTGAGTCCCTTTCACTGAGGAAGGTGTAGGTCTTGTCTATTCCATAGTTGGTTTTTGGAACAGTACCTGTGCTTATATCAAACTCTGGTTTGATGCATCACCCCACCTCTCCTTCCCCCTTAAGCAGGCATAAGAGTGTTTTCTAAATGTGAGACTCTGTTCTCTTTCCTAACTCAGTTCATGTGTAGCCATGTTTACAGGATCTTCCTAAGTGATATCTTATGATAAGTTTCTTTTCCTGTGTGACTTCTTTCCCTTAGAATCATCGTACCTGAATCCACTCATTTTGCTGCTACTGGTCTTATGACATTGATTTCGTGGCTGAGGGATATTCCATCGTACGTAAGTTCCACAATGTTTGGAACCATTTTTATATTTCCTGGGATATTTCAGGTGTACCCAGGTTGAGGTTCTTGTACGCAGTGCAGCCCTCAATTTGGGGGTGGCTCTGTCTTATGGATTTTCAGTTTTCCCAAGGTATATTCCCTAGACTGGAAGTGCCCTTGGCTCTGTAGCTCTGTTGTTTACTTGTTTTAGGGAACACAATGCACTCCTCCAGTGAGGCAGTTGGCAACTTACATCCCGCCCATCAGCATAACAAGGCTCCCTGTTCTCCAGGGCCTGTCTTGCCTTTCTGGTTTTTACACATTTTGTGGATGTCCCTTTTGACCGGTGGGAAGTGATACTTCTTTGTAGTGCAGATTTGCATTGCCCGCTTGCTTGCTTGGCCAAAAAGGGCGTATGCGTTTTCTCCTGAATATATTCAGGAGAAAACGCATACGCCCTTTTTGGCCAAGTGCATCATTGTCGAAGTTGTGCCCCTCTTCCTGTGCTTTACAGGCGATTCTAACGTACCTCTTGAAATCTGTTTCCTGCTATTCTGCCTCGCATTCAAGTCCGCCTCGTTGCCTTCCCTCAACAGATTTTTGGACGATAGTTGGCCTTGATTACTCTGCCAGTTTGTGAATTGCTGTGCCCCTGAGCTCCATTTTTCAACTCGTTTTCTGTGAGCTGAACGCAAGTCCAAACATTTGGTTCAGGACCTATACTGGTTCCCGGTGGGTGGCTGAGACTTTGGTGAATTCTTCTTCCTGCCGGGAAATTAGAGTGACATGTGCCCATCCAAATGCCTAACAGCTACTCTCTCATTGGTTCTCCCTCTTCCCTTTCCTCCTCTGCCAAATGGGCAACCTGTGTGAACCAGGAGCTTAAAGGGGCTGTCTCTCCAAGTTGGGAGATTGATAGTAAAGCTGTTGGAAAGTCAAACCGGAGCACCAGGAGAGGGACTCTTCGTTGAGTTTTAGAAACCTTTCGTATTCACAGTGTGTCCATTCTCTAGGTTTCCCGTACATGTTATAGCTGTAGTAATATTCCCTTCAACCTGGAGAGGTGGGACCCATGGAATGGTTGCCATGCATTATTGCTTTAAAGGGTCTGCATTTGCTCGCCCAATCTCACCAATCCTCTCAGTCCCAAGTGTCCAGCCTCATGCCACATCCAGCTGTCATCGTAGATAGGGTCATTCCAGGTTGCATCAGAGACCCTGAAGGAATTGTAAAGAATTTCCCTGTTTCTTTGTTCTGTTTTTGAAATTCCTTTTTAGAGTGGGTTTGAGCTGATTCTCGCTGCCATCTTTATGCCAGTCTAGACACACTTGATTCCCTTACGGAGACATATCAATACATAGGGTTTAAGATTCTTACTAGTCAGATCTATTCCTCTGCGGGAAATATGGGGTTTTGAGTCCCTTTCACTGAGGAAGGTGTAGGTCTTGTCTATTCCATAGTTGGTTTTTGGAACAGTACCTGTGCTTATATCAAACTCTGGTTTGATGCATCACCCCACCTCTCCTACCCCCTTAAGCAGGCATAAGAGTGTTTTCTAAATGTGAGACTCTGTTCTCTTTCCTAACTCAGTTCATGTGTACCCATGTTTACAGGATCTTCCTAAGTGATATCTTATGATAAGTTTCTTTTCCTGTGTGACTTCTTTCCCTTAGAATCATCGTACCTGAATCCACTCATTTTGCTGCTACTGGTCTTATGACATTGATTTCGTGGCTGAGGGATATTCCATTGTACGTAAGTTCCACAATGTTTGGAACCATTTTTATATTTCCTGGGATATTTCAGGTGTACCCAGGTTGAGGTTCTTGTACGCAGTGCAGCCCTCAATTTGGGGGTGGCTCTGTCTTATGGATTTTCAGTTTTCCCAAGGTATATTCCCTAGACTGGAAGTGCCCTTGGCTCTGTAGCTCTGTTGTTTACTTGTTTTAGGGAAGACAATGCACTCCTCCAGTGAGGCAGTTGGCAACTTACATCCCGCCCATCAGCATAACAAGGCTCCCTGTTCTCCAGGGCCTGTCTTGCCTTTCTGGTTTTTACACATTTTGTGGATGTCCCTTTTGACCGGTGGGAAGTGATACTTCTTTGTAGTGCAGATTTGCATTGCCCGCTTGCTTGCTTGGCCAAAAAGGGCGTATGCGTTTTCTCCTGAATATATTCAGGAGAAAACGCATACGCCCTTTTTGGCCAAGTGCATCATTGTCGAAGTTGTGCCCCTCTTCCTGTGCTTTACAGGCGATTCTAACGTACCTCTTGAAATCTGTTTCCTGCTATTCTGCCTCGCATTCAAGTCCGCCTCGTTGCCTTCCCTCAACAGATTTTTGGACGATAGTTGGCCTTGATTACTCTGCCAGTTTGTGAATTGCTGTGCCCCTGAGCTCCATTTTTCAACTCGTTTTCTGTGAGCTGAACGCAAGTCCAAACATTTGGTTCAGGACCTATACTGGTTCCCGGTGGGTGGCTGAGACTTTGGTGAATTCTTCTTCCTGCCGGGAAATTAGAGTGACATGTGCCCATCCAAATGCCTAACAGCTACTCTCTCATTGGTTCTCCCTCTTCCCTTTCCTCCTCTGCCAAATGGGCAACCTGTGTGAACCAGGAGCTTAAAGGGGCTGTCTCTCCAAGTTGGGAGATTGATAGTAAAGCTGTTGGAAAGTCAAACCGGAGCACCAGGAGAGGGACTCTTCGTTGAGTTTTAGAAACCTTTCGTATTCACAGTGTGTCCATTCTCTAGGTTTCCCGTACATGTTATAGCTGTAGTAATATTCCCTTCAACCTGGAGAGGTGGGACCCATGGAATGGTTGCCATGCATTATTGCTTTAAAGGGTCTGCATTTGCTCGCCCAATCTCACCAATCCTCTCAGTCCCAAGTGTCCAGCCTCATGCCACATCCAGCTGTCATCGTAGATAGGGTCATTCCAGGTTGCATCAGAGACCCTGAAGGAATTGTAAAGAATTTCCCTGTTTCTTTGTTCTGTTTTTGAAATTCCTTTTTAGAGTGGGTTTGAGCTGATTCTCGCTGCCATGTTTATGCCAGTCTAGACACACTTGATTCCCTTACGGAGACATATCAATACATAGGTTTTAAGATTCTTACTAGTCAGATCTATTCCTCTGCGGGAAATATGGGGTTTTGAGTCCCTTTCACTGAGGAAGGTGTAGGTCTTGTCTATTCCATAGTTGGTTTTTGGAACAGTACCTGTGCTTATATCAAACTCTGGTTTGATGCATCACCCCACCTCTCCTTCCCCCTTAAGCAGGCATAAGAGTGTTTTCTAAATGTGAGACTCTGTTCTCTTTCCTAACTCAGTTCATGTGTAGCCATGTTTACAGGATCTTCCTAAGTGATATCTTATGATGAGTTTCTTTTCCTGTGTGACTTCTTTCCCTTAGAATCATCGTACCTGAATCCACTCATTTTGCTGCTACTGGTCTTATGACATTGATTTCGTGGCTGAGGGATATTCCATCGTACGTAAGTTCCACAATGTTTGGAACCATTTTTATATTTCCTGGGATATTTCAGGTGTACCCAGGTTGAGGTTCTTGTAAGCAGTGCAGCCCTCAATTTGGGGGTGGCTCTGTCTTATGGATTTTCAGTTTTCCCAAGGTATATTCCCTAGACTGGAAGTGCCCTTGGCTCTGTAGCTCTGTTGTTTACTTGTTTTAGGGAACACAATGCACTCCTCCAGTGAGGCAGTTGGCAACTTACATCCCGCCCATCAGCATAACAAGGCTCCCTGTTCTCCAGGGCCTGTCTTGCCTCTCTGGTTTTTACACATTTTGTGGATGTCCCTTTTGACCGGTGGGAAGTGATACTTCTTTGTAGTGCAGATTTGCCTTGCCCGCTTGCTTGCTTGGCCAAAAAGGGCGTATGCGTTTTCTCCTGAATATATTCAGGAGAAAACGCATACGCCCTTTTTGGCCAAGTGCATCATTGTCGAAGTTGTGCCCCTCTTCCTGTTCTTTACAGGCGATTCTAACGTACCTCTTGAAATCTGTTTCCTGCTATTCTGCCTCGCATTCAAGTCCGCCTCGTTGCCTTCCCTCAACAGATTTTTGGACGATAGTTGGCCTTGATTACTCTGCCAGTTTGTGAATTGCTGTGCCCCTGAGCTCCATTTTTCAACTCGTTTTCTGTGAGCTGAACGCAAGTCCAAACATTTGGTTCAGGACCTATACTGGTTCCCGGTGGGTGGCTGAGACTTTGGTGAATTCTTCTTCCTGCCGGGAAATTAGAGTGACATGTGCCCATCCAAATGCCTAACAGCTACTCTCTCATTGGTTCTCCCTCTTCCCTTTCCTCCTCTGCCAAATGGGCAACCTGTGTGAACCAGGAGCTTAAAGGGGCTGTCTCTCCAAGTTGGGAGATTGATAGTAAAGCTGTTGGAAAGTCAAACCGGAGCACCAGGAGAGGGACTCTTCGTTGAGTTTTAGAAACCTTTCGTATTCACAGTGTGTCCATTCTCTAGGTTTCCCGTACATGTTATAGCTGTAGTAATATTCCCTTCAACCTGGAGAGGTGGGACCCATGGAATGGTTGCCATGCATTATTGCTTTAAAGGGTCTGCATTTGCTCACCCAATCTCACCAATCCTCTCAGTCCCAAGTGTCCAGCCTCATGCCACATCCAGCTGTCATCGTAGATAGGGTCATTCCAGGTTGCATCAGAGACCCTGAAGGAATTGTAAAGAATTTCCCTGTTTCTTTGTTCTGTTTTTGAAATTCCTTTTTAGAGTGGGTTTGAGCTGATTCTCGCTGCCATGTTTATGCCAGTCTAGACACACTTGATTCCCTTACGGAGACATATCAATACATAGGGTTTAAGATTCTTACTAGTCAGATCTATTCCTCTGCGGGAAATATGGGGCTTTGAGTCCCTTTCACTGAGGAAGGTGTAGGTCTTGTCTATTCCATAGTTGGTTTTTGGAACAGTACCTGTGCTTATATCAAACTCTGGTTTGATGCATCACCCCACCTCTCCTTCCCCCTTAAGCAGGCATAAGAGTGTTTTCTAAATGTGAGACTCTGTTCTCTTTCCTAACTCAGTTCATGTGTAGCCATGTTTACAGGGTCTTCCTAAGTGATATCTTATGATGAGTTTCTTTTCCTGTGTGACTTCTTTCCCTTAGAATCATCGTACCTGAATCCACTCATTTTGCTGCTACTGGTCTTATGACATTGATTTCGTGGCTGAGGGATATTCCATCGTACGTAAGTTCCACAATGTTTGGAACCATTTTTATATTTCCTGGGATATTTCAGGTGTACCCAGGTTGAGGTTCTTGTACGCAGTGCAGCCCTCAATTTGGGGGTGGCTCTGTCTTATGGATTTTCAGTTTTCCCAAGGTATATTCCCTAGACTGGAAGTGCCCTTGGCTCTGTAGCTCTGTTGTTTACTTGTTTTAGGGAACACAATGCACTCCTCCAGTGAGGCAGTTGGCAACTTACATCCCGCCCATCAGCATAACAAGGCTCCCTGTTCTCCAGGGCCTGTCTTGCCTCTCTGGTTTTTACACATTTTGTGGATGTCCCTTTTGACCGGTGGGAAGTCATACTTCTTTGTAGTGCAGATTTGCATTGCCCGCTTGCTTGCTTGGCCAAAAAGGGCGTATGCGTTTTCTCCTGAATATATTCAGGAGAAAACGCATACGCCCTTTTTGGCCAAGTGCATCATTGTCGAAGTTGTGCCCCTCTTCCTGTGCTTTACAGGCGATTCTAACGTACCTCTTGAAATCTGTTTCCTGCTATTCTGCCTCGCATTCAAGTCCGCCTCGTTGCCTTCCCTCAACAGATTTTTGGACGATAGTTGGCCTTGATTACTCTGCCAGTTTGTGAATTGCTGTGCCCCTGAGCTCCATTTTTCAACTCGTTTTTCGTGAGCTGAACGCAAGTCCAAACATTTGGTTCAGGACCTATACTGGTTCCCGGTGGGTGGCTGAGACTTTGGTGAATTCTTCTTCCTGCCGGGAAATTAGAGTGACATGTGCCTATCCAAATGCCTAACAGCTACTCTCTCATTGGTTCTCCCTCTTCCCTTTCCTCCTCTGCCAAATGGGCAACCTGTGTGAACCAGGAGCTTAAAGGGGCTGTCTCTCCAAGTTGGGAGATTGATAGTAAAGCTGTTGGAAAGTCAAACCGGAGCACCAGGAGAGGGACTCTTCGTTGAGTTTTAGAAACCTTTCGTATTCACAGTGTGTCCATTCTCTAGGTTTCCCGTACATGTTATAGCTGTAGTAATATTCCCTTCAACCTGGAGAGGTGGGACCCATGGAATGGTTGCCATGCATTATTGCTTTAAAGGGTCTGCATTTGCTCACCCAATCTCACCAATCCTCTCAGTCCCAAGTGTCCAGCCTCATGCCACATCCAGCTGTCATCGTAGATAGGGTCATTCCAGGTTGCATCAGAGACCCTGAAGGAATTGTAAAGAATTTCCCTGTTTCTTTGTTCTGTTTTTGAAATTCCTTTTTAGAGTGGGTTTGAGCTGATTCTCGCTGCCATGTTTATGCCAGTCTAGACACACTTGATTCCCTTACGGAGACATATCAATACATAGGGTTTAAGATTCTTACTAGTCAGATCTATTCCTCTGCGGGAAATATGGGGTTTTGAGTCCCTTTCACTGAGGAAGGTGTAGGTCTTGTCTATTCCATAGTTGGTTTTTGGAACAGTACCTGTGCTTATATCAAACTCTGGATTGATGCATCACCCCACCTCTCCTTCCCCCTTAGGCAGGCATAAGAGTGTTTTCTAAATGTGAGACTCTGTTCTCTTTCCTAACTCAGTTCATGTGTAGCCATGTTTACAGGATCTTCCTAAGTGATATCTTATGATGAGTTTCTTTTCCTGTGTGACTTCTTTCCCTTAGAATCATCGTACCTGAATCCACTCATTTTGCTGCTACTGGTCTTATGACATTGATTTCGTGGCTGAGGGATATTCCATCGTACGTAAGTTCCACAATGTTTGGAACCATTTTTATATTTCCTGGGATATTTCAGGTGTACCCAGGTTGAGGTTCTTGTAAGCAGTGCAGCCCTCAATTTGGGGGTGGCTCTGTCTTATGGATTTTCAGTTTTCCCAAGGTATATTCCCTAGACTGGAAGTGCCCTTGGCTCTGTAGCTCTGTTGTTTACTTGTTTTAGGGAACACAATGCACTCCTCCAGTGAGGCAGTTGGCAACTTACATCCCGCCCATCAGCATAACAAGGCTCCCTGTTCTCCAGGGCCTGTCTTGCCTCTCTGGTTTTTACACATTTTGTGGATGTCCCTTTTGACCGGTGGGAAGTGATACTTCTTTGTAGTGCAGATTTGCATTGCCCGCTTGCTTGCTTGGCCAAAAAGGGCGTATGCGTTTTCTCCTGAATATATTCAGGAGAAAACGCATACGCCCTTTTTGGCCAAGTGCATCATTGTCGAAGTTGTGCCCCTCTTCCTGTGCTTTACAGGCGATTCTAACGTACCTCTTGAAATCTGTTTCCTGCTATTCTGCCTCGCATTCAAGTCCACCTCGTTGCCTTCCCTCAACAGATTTTTGGACGATAGTTGGCCTTGATTACTCTGCCAGTTTGTGAATTGCTGTGCCCCTGAGCTCCATTTTTCAACTCGTTTTCTGTGAGCTGAACGCAAGTCCAAACATTTGGTTCAGGACCTATACTGGTTCCCGGTGGGTGGCTGAGACTTTGGTGAATTCTTCTTCCTGCCGGGAAATTAGAGTGACATGTGCCCATCCAAATGCCTAACAGCTACTCTCTCATTGGTTCTCCCTCTTCCCTTTCCTCCTCTGCCAAATGGGCAACCTGTGTGAACCAGGAGCTTAAAGGGGCTGTCTCTCCAAGTTGGGAGATTGATAGTAAAGCTGTTGGAAAGTCAAACCGGAGCACCAGGAGAGGGACTCTTCGTTGAGTTTTAGAAACCTTTCGTATTCACAGTGTGTCCATTCTCTAGGTTTCCCGTACATGTTATAGCTGTAGTAATATTCCCTTCAACCTGGAGAGGTGGGACCCATGGAATGGTTGCCATGCATTATTGCTTTAAAGGGTCTGCATTTGCTCACCCAATCTCACCAATCCTCTCAGTCCCAAGTGTCCAGCCTCATGCCACATCCAGCTGTCATCGTAGATAGGGTCATTCCAGGTTGCATCAGAGACCCTGAAGGAATTGTAAAGAATTTCCCTGTTTCTTTGTTCTGTTTTTGAAATTCCTTTTTAGAGTGGGTTTGAGCTGATTCTCGCTGCCATGTTTATGCCAGTCTAGACACACTTGATTCCCTTACGGAGACATATCAATACATAGGGTTTAAGATTCTTACTAGTCAGATCTATTCCTCTGCGGGAAATATGGGGTTTTGAGTCCCTTTCACTGAGGAAGGTGTAGGTCTTGTCTATTCCATAGTTGGTTTTTGGAACAGTACCTGTGCTTATATCAAACTCTGGTTTGATGCATCACCCCACCTCTCCTTCCCCCTTAAGCAGGCATAAGAGTGTTTTCTAAATGTGAGACTCTGTTCTCTTTCCTAACTCAGTTCATGTGTAGCCATGTTTACAGGATCTTCCTAAGTGATATCTTATGATAAGTTTCTTTTCCTGTGTGACTTCTTTCCCTTAGAATCATCGTACCTGAATCCACTCATTTTGCTGCTACTGGTCTTATGACATTGATTTCGTGGCTGAGGGATATTCCATCGTACGTAAGTTCCACAATGTTTGGAACCATTTTTATATTTCCTGGGATATTTCAGGTGTACCCAGGTTGAGGTTCTTGTACGCAGTGCAGCCCTCAATTTGGGGGTGGCTCTGTCTTATGGATTTTCAGTTTTCCCAAGGTATATTCCCTAGACTGGAAGTGCCCTTGGCTCTGTAGCTCTGTTGTTTACTTGTTTTAGGGAAGACAATGCACTCCTCCAGTGAGGCAGTTGGCAACTTACATCCCGCCCATCAGCATAACAAGGCTCCCTGTTCTCCAGGGCCTGTCTTGCCTCTCTGGTTTTTACACATTTTGTGGATGTCCCTTTTGACCGGTGGGAAGTGATACTTCTTTGTAGTGCAGATTTGCATTGCCCGCTTGCTTGCTTGGCCAAAAAGGGCGTATGCGTTTTCTCCTGAATATATTCAGGAGAAAACGCATACGCCCTTTTTGGCCAAGTGCATCATTGTCGAAGTTGTGCCCCTCTTCCTGTGCTTTACAGGCGATTCTAACGTACCTCTTGAAATCTGTTTCCTGCTATTCTGCCTCGCATTCAAGTCCGCCTCGTTGCCTTCCCTCAACAGATTTTTGGACGATAGTTGGCCTTGATTACTCTGCCAGTTTGTGAATTGCTGTGCCCCTGAGCTCCATTTTTCAACTCGTTTTCTGTGAGCTGAACGCAAGTCCAAACATTTGGTTCAGGACCTATACTGGTTCCCGGTGGGTGGCTGAGACTTTGGTGAATTCTTCTTCCTGCCGGGAAATTAGAGTGACATGTGCCCATCCAAATGCCTAACAGCTACTCTCTCATTGGTTCTCCCTCTTCCCTTTCCTCCTCTGCCAAATGGGCAACCTGTGTGAACCAGGAGCTTAAAGGGGCTGTCTCTCCAAGTTGGGAGATTGATAGTAAAGCTGTTGGAAAGTCAAACCGGAGCACCAGGAGAGGGACTCTTCGTTGAGTTTTAGAAACCTTTCGTATTCACAGTGTGTCCATTCTCTAGGTTTCCCGTACATGTTATAGCTGTAGTAATATTCCCTTCAACCTGGAGAGGTGGGACCCATGGAATGGTTGCCATGCATTATTGCTTTAAAGGGTCTGCATTTGCTCGCCCAATCTCACCAATCCTCTCAGTCCCAAGTGTCCAGCCTCATGCCACATCCAGCTGTCATCGTAGATAGGGTCATTCCAGGTTGCATCAGAGACCCTGAAGGAATTGTAAAGAATTTCCCTGTTTCTTTGTTCTGTTTTTGAAATTCCTTTTTAGAGTGGGTTTGAGCTGATTCTCGCTGCCATGTTTATGCCAGTCTAGACACACTTGATTCCCTTACGGAGACATATCAATACATAGGGTTTAAGATTCTTACTAGTCAGATCTATTCCTCTGCGGGAAATATGGGGTTTTGAGTCCCTTTCACTGAGGAAGGTGTAGGTCTTGTCTATTCCATAGTTGGTTTTTGGAACAGTACCTGTGCTTATATCAAACTCTGGTTTGATGCATCACCCCACCTCTCCTTCCCCCTTAAGCAGGCATAAGAGTGTTTTCTAAATGTGAGACTCTGTTCTCTTTCCTAACTCAGTTCATGTGTAGCCATGTTTACAGGATCTTCCTAAGTGATATCTTATGATAAGTTTCTTTTCCTGTGTGACTTCTTTCCCTTAGAATCATCGTACCTGAATCCACTCATTTTGCTGCTACTGGTCTTATGACATTGATTTCGTGGCTGAGGGATATTCCATCGTACGTAAGTTCCACAATGTTTGGAACCATTTTTATATTTCCTGGGATATTTCAGGTGTACCCAGGTTGAGGTTCTTGTACGCAGTGCAGCCCTCAATTTGGGGGTGGCTCTGTCTTATGGATTTTCAGTTTTCCCAAGGTATATTCCCTAGACTGGAAGTGCCCTTGGCTCTGTAGCTCTGTTGTTTACTTGTTTTAGGGAACACAATGCACTCCTCCAGTGAGGCAGTTGGCAACTTACATCCCGCCCATCAGCATAACAAGGCTCCCTGTTCTCCAGGGCCTGTCTTGCCTTTCTGGTTTTTACACATTTTGTGGATGTCCCTTTTGACCGGTGGGAAGTGATACTTCTTTGTAGTGCAGATTTGCATTGCCCGCTTGCTTGCTTGGCCAAAAAGGGCGTATGCGTTTTCTCCTGAATATATTCAGGAGAAAACGCATACGCCCTTTTTGGCCAAGTGCATCATTGTCGAAGTTGTGCCCCTCTTCCTGTGCTTTACAGGTGATTCTAACGTACCTCTTGAAATCTGTTTCCTGCTATTCTGCCTCGCATTCAAGTCCGCCTCGTTGCCTTCCCTCAACAGATTTTTGGACGATAGTTGGCCTTGATTACTCTGCCAGTTTGTGAATTGCTGTGCCCCTGAGCTCCATTTTTCAACTCGTTTTCTGTGAGCTGAACGCAAGTCCAAACATTTGGTTCAGGACCTATACTGGTTCCCGGTGGGTGGCTGAGACTTTGGTGAATTCTTCTTCCTGCCGGGAAATTAGAGTGACATGTGCCCATCCAAATGCCTAACAGCTACTCTCTCATTGGTTCTCCCTCTTCCCTTTCCTCCTCTGCCAAATGGGCAACCTGTGTGAACCAGGAGCTTAAAGGGGCTGTCTCTCCAAGTTGGGAGATTGATAGTAAAGCTGTTGGAAAGTCAAACCGGAGCACCAGGAGAGGGACTCTTCGTTGAGTTTTAGAAACCTTTCGTATTCACAGTGTGTCCATTCTCTAGGTTTCCCGTACATGTTATAGCTGTAGTAATATTCCCTTCAACCTGGAGAGGTGGGACCCATGGAATGGTTGCCATGCATTATTGCTTTAAAGGGTCTGCATTTGCTCGCCCAATCTCACCAATCCTCTCAGTCCCAAGTGTCCAGCCTCATGCCACATCCAGCTGTCATCGTAGATAGGGTCATTCCAGGTTGCATCAGAGACCCTGAAGGAATTGTAAAGAATTTCCCTGTTTCTTTGTTCTGTTTTTGAAATTCCTTTTTAGAGTGGGTTTGAGCTGATTCTCGCTGCCATGTTTATGCCAGTCTAGACACACTTGATTCCCTTACGGAGACATATCAATACATAGGGTTTAAGATTCTTACTAGTCAGATCTATTCCTCTGCGGGAAATATGGGGTTTTGAGTCCCTTTCACTGAGGAAGGTGTAGGTCTTGTCTATTCCATAGTTGGTTTTTGGAACAGTACCTGTGCTTATATCAAACTCTGGTTTGATGCATCACCCCACCTCTCCTTCCCCCTTAAGCAGGCATAAGAGTGTTTTCTAAATGTGAGACTCTGTTCTCTTTCCTAACTCAGTTCATGTGTAGCCATGTTTACAGGATCTTCCTAAGTGATATCTTATGATAAGTTTCTTTTCCTGTGTGACTTCTTTCCCTTAGAATCATCGTACCTGAATCCACTCATTTTGCTGCTACTGGTCTTATGACATTGATTTCGTGGCTGAGGGATATTCCATCGTACGTAAGTTCCACAATGTTTGGAACCATTTTTATATTTCCTGGGATATTTCAGGTGTACCCAGGTTGAGGTTCTTGTACGCAGTGCAGCCCTCAATTTGGGGGTGGCTCTGTCTTATGGATTTTCAGTTTTCCCAAGGTATATTCCCTAGACTGGAAGTGCCCTTGGCTCTGTAGCTCTGTTGTTTACTTGTTTTAGGGAACACAATGCACTCCTCCAGTGAGGCAGTTGGCAACTTACATCCCGCCCATCAGCATAACAAGGCTCCCTGTTCTCCAGGGCCTGTCTTGCCTTTCTGGTTTTTACACATTTTGTGGATGTCCCTTTTGACCGGTGGGAAGTGATACTTCTTTGTAGTGCAGATTTGCATTGCCCGCTTGCTTGCTTGGCCAAAAAGGGCGTATGCGTTTTCTCCTGAATATATTCAGGAGAAAACGCATACGCCCTTTTTGGCCAAGTGCATCATTGTCGAAGTTGTGCCCCTCTTCCTGTGCTTTACAGGCGATTCTAACGTACCTCTTGAAATCTGTTTCCTGCTATTCTGCCTCGCATTCAAGTCCGCCTCGTTGCCTTCCCTCAACAGATTTTTGGACGATAGTTGGCCTTGATTACTCTGCCAGTTTGTGAATTGCTGTGCCCCTGAGCTCCATTTTTCAACTCGTTTTCTGTGAGCTGAACGCAAGTCCAAACATTTGGTTCAGGACCTATACTGGTTCCCGGTGGGTGGCTGAGACTTTGGTGAATTCTTCTTCCTGCCGGGAAATTAGAGTGACATGTGCCCATCCAAATGCCTAACAGCTACTCTCTCATTGGTTCTCCCTCTTCCCTTTCCTCCTCTGCCAAATGGGCAACCTGTGTGAACCAGGAGCTTAAAGGGGCTGTCTCTCCAAGTTGGGAGATTGATAGTAAAGCTGTTGGAAAGTCAAACCGGAGCACCAGGAGAGGGACTCTTCGTTGAGTTTTAGAAACCTTTCGTATTCACAGTGTGTCCATTCTCTAGGTTTCCCGTACATGTTATAGCTGTAGTAATATTCCCTTCAACCTGGAGAGGTGGGACCCATGGAATGGTTGCCATGCATTATTGCTTTAAAGGGTCTGCATTTGCTCGCCCAATCTCACCAATCCTCTCAGTCCCAAGTGTCCAGCCTCATGCCACATCCAGCTGTCATCGTAGATAGGGTCATTCCAGGTTGCATCAGAGACCCTGAAGGAATTGTAAAGAATTTCCCTGTTTCTTTGTTCTGTTTTTGAAATTCCTTTTTAGAGTGGGTTTGAGCTGATTCTCGCTGCCATGTTTATGCCAGTCTAGACACACTTGATTCCCTTACGGAGACATATCAATACATAGGGTTTAAGATTCTTACTAGTCAGATCTATTCCTCTGCGGGAAATATGGGGTTTTGAGTCCCTTTCACTGAGGAAGGTGTAGGTCTTGTCTATTCCATAGTTGGTTTTTGGAACAGTACCTGTGCTTATATCAAACTCTGGTTTGATGCATCACCCCACCTCTCCTTCCCCCTTAAGCAGGCATAAGAGTGTTTTCTAAATGTGAGACTCTGTTCTCTTTCCTAACTCAGTTCATGTGTAGCCATGTTTACAGGATCTTCCTAAGTGATATCTTATGATAAGTTTCTTTTCCTGTGTGACTTCTTTCCCTTAGAATCATCGTACCTGAATCCACTCATTTTGCTGCTACTGGTCTTATGACATTGATTTCGTGGCTGAGGGATATTCCATCGTACGTAAGTTCCACAATGTTTGGAACCATTTTTATATTTCCTGGGATATTTCAGGTGTACCCAGGTTGAGGTTCTTGTACGCAGTGCAGCCCTCAATTTGGGGGTGGCTCTGTCTTATGGATTTTCAGTTTTCCCAAGGTATATTCCCTAGACTGGAAGTGCCCTTGGCTCTGTAGCTCTGTTGTTTACTTGTTTTAGGGAACACAATGCACTCCTCCAGTGAGGCAGTTGGCAACTTACATCCCGCCCATCAGCATAACAAGGCTCCCTGTTCTCCAGGGCCTGTCTTGCCTTTCTGGTTTTTACACATTTTGTGGATGTCCCTTTTGACCGGTGGGAAGTGATACTTCTTTGTAGTGCAGATTTGCATTGCCCGCTTGCTTGCTTGGCCAAAAAGGGCGTATGCGTTTTCTCCTGAATATATTCAGGAGAAAACGCATACGCCCTTTTTGGCCAAGTGCATCATTGTCGAAGTTGTGCCCCTCTTCCTGTGCTTTACAGGCGATTCTAACGTACCTCTTGAAATCTGTTTCCTGCTATTCTGCCTCGCATTCAAGTCCGCCTCGTTGCCTTCCCTCAACAGATTTTTGGACGATAGTTGGCCTTGATTACTCTGCCAGTTTGTGAATTGCTGTGCCCCTGAGCTCCATTTTTCAACTCGTTTTCTGTGAGCTGAACGCAAGTCCAAACATTTGGTTCAGGACCTATACTGGTTCCCGGTGGGTGGCTGAGACTTTGGTGAATTCTTCTTCCTGCCGGGAAATTAGAGTGACATGTGCCCATCCAAATGCCTAACAGCTACTCTCTCATTGGTTCTCCCTCTTCCCTTTCCTCCTCTGCCAAATGGGCAACCTGTGTGAACCAGGAGCTTAAAGGGGCTGTCTCTCCAAGTTGGGAGATTGATAGTAAAGCTGTTGGAAAGTCAAACCGGAGCACCAGGAGAGGGACTCTTCGTTGAGTTTTAGAAACCTTTCGTATTCACAGTGTGTCCATTCTCTAGGTTTCCCGTACATGTTATAGCTGTAGTAATATTCCCTTCAACCTGGAGAGGTGGGACCCATGGAATGGTTGCCATGCATTATTGCTTTAAAGGGTCTGCATTTGCTCGCCCAATCTCACCAATCCTCTCAGTCCCAAGTGTCCAGCCTCATGCCACATCCAGCTGTCATCGTAGATAGGGTCATTCCAGGTTGCATCAGAGACCCTGAAGGAATTGTAAAGAATTTCCCTGTTTCTTTGTTCTGTTTTTGAAATTCCTTTTTAGAGTGGGTTTGAGCTGATTCTCGCTGCCATCTTTATGCCAGTCTAGACACACTTGATTCCCTTACGGAGACATATCAATACATAGGGTTTAAGATTCTTACTAGTCAGATCTATTCCTCTGCGGGAAATATGGGGTTTTGAGTCCCTTTCACTGAGGAAGGTGTAGGTCTTGTCTATTCCATAGTTGGTTTTTGGAACAGTACCTGTGCTTATATCAAACTCTGGTTTGATGCATCACCCCACCTCTCCTACCCCCTTAAGCAGGCATAAGAGTGTTTTCTAAATGTGAGACTCTGTTCTCTTTCCTAACTCAGTTCATGTGTACCCATGTTTACAGGATCTTCCTAAGTGATATCTTATGATAAGTTTCTTTTCCTGTGTGACTTCTTTCCCTTAGAATCATCGTACCTGAATCCACTCATTTTGCTGCTACTGGTCTTATGACATTGATTTCGTGGCTGAGGGATATTCCATTGTACGTAAGTTCCACAATGTTTGGAACCATTTTTATATTTCCTGGGATATTTCAGGTGTACCCAGGTTGAGGTTCTTGTACGCAGTGCAGCCCTCAATTTGGGGGTGGCTCTGTCTTATGGATTTTCAGTTTTCCCAAGGTATATTCCCTAGACTGGAAGTGCCCTTGGCTCTGTAGCTCTGTTGTTTACTTGTTTTAGGGAAGACAATGCACTCCTCCAGTGAGGCAGTTGGCAACTTACATCCCGCCCATCAGCATAACAAGGCTCCCTGTTCTCCAGGGCCTGTCTTGCCTTTCTGGTTTTTACACATTTTGTGGATGTCCCTTTTGACCGGTGGGAAGTGATACTTCTTTGTAGTGCAGATTTGCATTGCCCGCTTGCTTGCTTGGCCAAAAAGGGCGTATGCGTTTTCTCCTGAATATATTCAGGAGAAAACGCATACGCCCTTTTTGGCCAAGTGCATCATTGTCGAAGTTGTGCCCCTCTTCCTGTGCTTTACAGGCGATTCTAACGTACCTCTTGAAATCTGTTTCCTGCTATTCTGCCTCGCATTCAAGTCCGCCTCGTTGCCTTCCCTCAACAGATTTTTGGACGATAGTTGGCCTTGATTACTCTGCCAGTTTGTGAATTGCTGTGCCCCTGAGCTCCATTTTTCAACTCGTTTTCTGTGAGCTGAACGCAAGTCCAAACATTTGGTTCAGGACCTATACTGGTTCCCGGTGGGTGGCTGAGACTTTGGTGAATTCTTCTTCCTGCCGGGAAATTAGAGTGACATGTGCCCATCCAAATGCCTAACAGCTACTCTCTCATTGGTTCTCCCTCTTCCCTTTCCTCCTCTGCCAAATGGGCAACCTGTGTGAACCAGGAGCTTAAAGGGGCTGTCTCTCCAAGTTGGGAGATTGATAGTAAAGCTGTTGGAAAGTCAAACCGGAGCACCAGGAGAGGGACTCTTCGTTGAGTTTTAGAAACCTTTCGTATTCACAGTGTGTCCATTCTCTAGGTTTCCCGTACATGTTATAGCTGTAGTAATATTCCCTTCAACCTGGAGAGGTGGGACCCATGGAATGGTTGCCATGCATTATTGCTTTAAAGGGTCTGCATTTGCTCGCCCAATCTCACCAATCCTCTCAGTCCCAAGTGTCCAGCCTCATGCCACATCCAGCTGTCATCGTAGATAGGGTCATTCCAGGTTGCATCAGAGACCCTGAAGGAATTGTAAAGAATTTCCCTGTTTCTTTGTTCTGTTTTTGAAATTCCTTTTTAGAGTGGGTTTGAGCTGATTCTCGCTGCCATGTTTATGCCAGTCTAGACACACTTGATTCCCTTACGGAGACATATCAATACATAGGTTTTAAGATTCTTACTAGTCAGATCTATTCCTCTGCGGGAAATATGGGGTTTTGAGTCCCTTTCACTGAGGAAGGTGTAGGTCTTGTCTATTCCATAGTTGGTTTTTGGAACAGTACCTGTGCTTATATCAAACTCTGGTTTGATGCATCACCCCACCTCTCCTTCCCCCTTAAGCAGGCATAAGAGTGTTTTCTAAATGTGAGACTCTGTTCTCTTTCCTAACTCAGTTCATGTGTAGCCATGTTTACAGGATCTTCCTAAGTGATATCTTATGATGAGTTTCTTTTCCTGTGTGACTTCTTTCCCTTAGAATCATCGTACCTGAATCCACTCATTTTGCTGCTACTGGTCTTATGACATTGATTTCGTGGCTGAGGGATATTCCATCGTACGTAAGTTCCACAATGTTTGGAACCATTTTTATATTTCCTGGGATATTTCAGGTGTACCCAGGTTGAGGTTCTTGTAAGCAGTGCAGCCCTCAATTTGGGGGTGGCTCTGTCTTATGGATTTTCAGTTTTCCCAAGGTATATTCCCTAGACTGGAAGTGCCCTTGGCTCTGTAGCTCTGTTGTTTACTTGTTTTAGGGAACACAATGCACTCCTCCAGTGAGGCAGTTGGCAACTTACATCCCGCCCATCAGCATAACAAGGCTCCCTGTTCTCCAGGGCCTGTCTTGCCTCTCTGGTTTTTACACATTTTGTGGATGTCCCTTTTGACCGGTGGGAAGTGATACTTCTTTGTAGTGCAGATTTGCCTTGCCCGCTTGCTTGCTTGGCCAAAAAGGGCGTATGCGTTTTCTCCTGAATATATTCAGGAGAAAACGCATACGCCCTTTTTGGCCAAGTGCATCATTGTCGAAGTTGTGCCCCTCTTCCTGTTCTTTACAGGCGATTCTAACGTACCTCTTGAAATCTGTTTCCTGCTATTCTGCCTCGCATTCAAGTCCGCCTCGTTGCCTTCCCTCAACAGATTTTTGGACGATAGTTGGCCTTGATTACTCTGCCAGTTTGTGAATTGCTGTGCCCCTGAGCTCCATTTTTCAACTCGTTTTTCGTGAGCTGAACGCAAGTCCAAACATTTGGTTCAGGACCTATACTGGTTCCCGGTGGGTGGCTGAGACTTTGGTGAATTCTTCTTCCTGCCGGGAAATTAGAGTGACATGTGCCCATCCAAATGCCTAACAGCTACTCTCTCATTGGTTCTCCCTCTTCCCTTTCCTCCTCTGCCAAATGGGCAACCTGTGTGAACCAGGAGCTTAAAGGGGCTGTCTCTCCAAGTTGGGAGATTGATAGTAAAGCTGTTGGAAAGTCAAACCGGAGCACCAGGAGAGGGACTCTTCGTTGAGTTTTAGAAACCTTTCGTATTCACAGTGTGTCCATTCTCTAGGTTTCCCGTACATGTTATAGCTGTAGTAATATTCCCTTCAACCTGGAGAGGTGGGACCCATGGAATGGTTGCCATGCATTATTGCTTTAAAGGGTCTGCATTTGCTCACCCAATCTCACCAATCCTCTCAGTCCCAAGTGTCCAGCCTCATGCCACATCCAGCTGTCATCGTAGATAGGGTCATTCCAGGTTGCATCAGAGACCCTGAAGGAATTGTAAAGAATTTCCCTGTTTCTTTGTTCTGTTTTTGAAATTCCTTTTTAGAGTGGGTTTGAGCTGATTCTCGCTGCCATGTTTATGCCAGTCTAGACACACTTGATTCCCTTACGGAGACATATCAATACATAGGGTTTAAGATTCTTACTAGTCAGATCTATTCCTCTGCGGGAAATATGGGGCTTTGAGTCCCTTTCACTGAGGAAGGTGTAGGTCTTGTCTATTCCATAGTTGGTTTTTGGAACAGTACCTGTGCTTATATCAAACTCTGGTTTGATGCATCACCCCACCTCTCCTTCCCCCTTAAGCAGGCATAAGAGTGTTTTCTAAATGTGAGACTCTGTTCTCTTTCCTAACTCAGTTCATGTGTAGCCATGTTTACAGGGTCTTCCTAAGTGATATCTTATGATGAGTTTCTTTTCCTGTGTGACTTCTTTCCCTTAGAATCATCGTACCTGAATCCACTCATTTTGCTGCTACTGGTCTTATGACATTGATTTCGTGGCTGAGGGATATTCCATCGTACGTAAGTTCCACAATGTTTGGAACCATTTTTATATTTCCTGGGATATTTCAGGTGTACCCAGGTTGAGGTTCTTGTACGCAGTGCAGCCCTCAATTTGGGGGTGGCTCTGTCTTATGGATTTTCAGTTTTCCCAAGGTATATTCCCTAGACTGGAAGTGCCCTTGGCTCTGTAGCTCTGTTGTTTACTTGTTTTAGGGAACACAATGCACTCCTCCAGTGAGGCAGTTGGCAACTTACATCCCGCCCATCAGCATAACAAGGCTCCCTGTTCTCCAGGGCCTGTCTTGCCTCTCTGGTTTTTACACATTTTGTGGATGTCCCTTTTGACCGGTGGGAAGTCATACTACTTTGTAGTGCAGATTTGCATTGCCCGCTTGCTTGCTTGGCCAAAAAGGGCGTATGCGTTTTCTCCTGAATATATTCAGGAGAAAACGCATACGCCCTTTTTGGCCAAGTGCATCATTGTCGAAGTTGTGCCCCTCTTCCTGTGCTTTACAGGCGATTCTAACGTACCTCTTGAAATCTGTTTCCTGCTATTCTGCCTCGCATTCAAGTCCGCCTCGTTGCCTTCCCTCAACAGATTTTTGGACGATAGTTGGCCTTGATTACTCTGCCAGTTTGTGAATTGCTGTGCCCCTGAGCTCCATTTTTCAACTCGTTTTTCGTGAGCTGAACGCAAGTCCAAACATTTGGTTCAGGACCTATACTGGTTCCCGGTGGGTGGCTGAGACTTTGGTGAATTCTTCTTCCTGCCGGGAAATTAGAGTGACATGTGCCTATCCAAATGCCTAACAGCTACTCTCTCATTGGTTCTCCCTCTTCCCTTTCCTCCTCTGCCAAATGGGCAACCTGTGTGAACCAGGAGCTTAAAGGGGCTGTCTCTCCAAGTTGGGAGATTGATAGTAAAGCTGTTGGAAAGTCAAACCGGAGCACCAGGAGAGGGACTCTTCGTTGAGTTTTAGAAACCTTTCGTATTCACAGTGTGTCCATTCTCTAGGTTTCCCGTACATGTTATAGCTGTAGTAATATTCCCTTCAACCTGGAGAGGTGGGACCCATGGAATGGTTGCCATGCATTATTGCTTTAAAGGGTCTGCATTTGCTCACCCAATCTCACCAATCCTCTCAGTCCCAAGTGTCCAGCCTCATGCCACATCCAGCTGTCATCGTAGATAGGGTCATTCCAGGTTGCATCAGAGACCCTGAAGGAATTGTAAAGAATTTCCCTGTTTCTTTGTTCTGTTTTTGAAATTCCTTTTTAGAGTGGGTTTGAGCTGATTCTCGCTGCCATGTTTATGCCAGTCTAGACACACTTGATTCCCTTACGGAGACATATCAATACATAGGGTTTAAGATTCTTACTAGTCAGATCTATTCCTCTGCGGGAAATATGGGGTTTTGAGTCCCTTTCACTGAGGAAGGTGTAGGTCTTGTCTATTCCATAGTTGGTTTTTGGAACAGTACCTGTGCTTATATCAAACTCTGGATTGATGCATCACCCCACCTCTCCTTCCCCCTTAGGCAGGCATAAGAGTGTTTTCTAAATGTGAGACTCTGTTCTCTTTCCTAACTCAGTTCATGTGTAGCCATGTTTACAGGATCTTCCTAAGTGATATCTTATGATAAGTTTCTTTTCCTGTGTGACTTCTTTCCCTTAGAATCATCGTACCTGAATCCACTCATTTTGCTGCTACTGGTCTTATGACATTGATTTCGTGGCTGAGGGATATTCCATCGTACGTAAGTTCCACAATGTTTGGAACCATTTTTATATTTCCTGGGATATTTCAGGTGTACCCAGGTTGAGGTTCTTGTACGCAGTGCAGCCCTCAATTTGGGGGTGGCTCTGTCTTATGGATTTTCAGTTTTCCCAAGGTATATTCCCTAGACTGGAAGTGCCCTTGGCTCTGTAGCTCTGTTGTTTACTTGTTTTAGGGAACACAATGCACTCCTCCAGTGAGGCAGTTGGCAACTTACATCCCGCCCATCAGCATAACAAGGCTCCCTGTTCTCCAGGGCCTGTCTTGCCTTTCTGGTTTTTACACATTTTGTGGATGTCCCTTTTGACCGGTGGGAAGTGATACTTCTTTGTAGTGCAGATTTGCATTGCCCGCTTGCTTGCTTGGCCAAAAAGGGCGTATGCGTTTTCTCCTGAATATATTCAGGAGAAAACGCATACGCCCTTTTTGGCCAAGTGCATCATTGTCGAAGTTGTGCCCCTCTTCCTGTGCTTTACAGGCGATTCTAACGTACCTCTTGAAATCTGTTTCCTGCTATTCTGCCTCGCATTCAAGTCCGCCTCGTTGCCTTCCCTCAACAGATTTTTGGACGATAGTTGGCCTTGATTACTCTGCCAGTTTGTGAATTGCTGTGCCCCTGAGCTCCATTTTTCAACTCGTTTTCTGTGAGCTGAACGCAAGTCCAAACATTTGGTTCAGGACCTATACTGGTTCCCGGTGGGTGGCTGAGACTTTGGTGAATTCTTCTTCCTGCCGGGAAATTAGAGTGACATGTGCCCATCCAAATGCCTAACAGCTACTCTCTCATTGGTTCTCCCTCTTCCCTTTCCTCCTCTGCCAAATGGGCAACCTGTGTGAACCAGGAGCTTAAAGGGGCTGTCTCTCCAAGTTGGGAGATTGATAGTAAAGCTGTTGGAAAGTCAAACCGGAGCACCAGGAGAGGGACTCTTCGTTGAGTTTTAGAAACCTTTCGTATTCACAGTGTGTCCATTCTCTAGGTTTCCCGTACATGTTATAGCTGTAGTAATATTCCCTTCAACCTGGAGAGGTGGGACCCATGGAATGGTTGCCATGCATTATTGCTTTAAAGGGTCTGCATTTGCTCGCCCAATCTCACCAATCCTCTCAGTCCCAAGTGTCCAGCCTCATGCCACATCCAGCTGTCATCGTAGATAGGGTCATTCCAGGTTGCATCAGAGACCCTGAAGGAATTGTAAAGAATTTCCCTGTTTCTTTGTTCTGTTTTTGAAATTCCTTTTTAGAGTGGGTTTGAGCTGATTCTCGCTGCCATCTTTATGCCAGTCTAGACACACTTGATTCCCTTACGGAGACATATCAATACATAGGGTTTAAGATTCTTACTAGTCAGATCTATTCCTCTGCGGGAAATATGGGGTTTTGAGTCCCTTTCACTGAGGAAGGTGTAGGTCTTGTCTATTCCATAGTTGGTTTTTGGAACAGTACCTGTGCTTATATCAAACTCTGGTTTGATGCATCACCCCACCTCTCCTACCCCCTTAAGCAGGCATAAGAGTGTTTTCTAAATGTGAGACTCTGTTCTCTTTCCTAACTCAGTTCATGTGTACCCATGTTTACAGGATCTTCCTAAGTGATATCTTATGATAAGTTTCTTTTCCTGTGTGACTTCTTTCCCTTAGAATCATCGTACCTGAATCCACTCATTTTGCTGCTACTGGTCTTATGACATTGATTTCGTGGCTGAGGGATATTCCATTGTACGTAAGTTCCACAATGTTTGGAACCATTTTTATATTTCCTGGGATATTTCAGGTGTACCCAGGTTGAGGTTCTTGTACGCAGTGCAGCCCTCAATTTGGGGGTGGCTCTGTCTTATGGATTTTCAGTTTTCCCAAGGTATATTCCCTAGACTGGAAGTGCCCTTGGCTCTGTAGCTCTGTTGTTTACTTGTTTTAGGGAAGACAATGCACTCCTCCAGTGAGGCAGTTGGCAACTTACATCCCGCCCATCAGCATAACAAGGCTCCCTGTTCTCCAGGGCCTGTCTTGCCTTTCTGGTTTTTACACATTTTGTGGATGTCCCTTTTGACCGGTGGGAAGTGATACTTCTTTGTAGTGCAGATTTGCATTGCCCGCTTGCTTGCTTGGCCAAAAAGGGCGTATGCGTTTTCTCCTGAATATATTCAGGAGAAAACGCATACGCCCTTTTTGGCCAAGTGCATCATTGTCGAAGTTGTGCCCCTCTTCCTGTGCTTTACAGGCGATTCTAACGTACCTCTTGAAATCTGTTTCCTGCTATTCTGCCTCGCATTCAAGTCCGCCTCGTTGCCTTCCCTCAACAGATTTTTGGACGATAGTTGGCCTTGATTACTCTGCCAGTTTGTGAATTGCTGTGCCCCTGAGCTCCATTTTTCAACTCGTTTTCTGTGAGCTGAACGCAAGTCCAAACATTTGGTTCAGGACCTATACTGGTTCCCGGTGGGTGGCTGAGACTTTGGTGAATTCTTCTTCCTGCCGGGAAATTAGAGTGACATGTGCCCATCCAAATGCCTAACAGCTACTCTCTCATTGGTTCTCCCTCTTCCCTTTCCTCCTCTGCCAAATGGGCAACCTGTGTGAACCAGGAGCTTAAAGGGGCTGTCTCTCCAAGTTGGGAGATTGATAGTAAAGCTGTTGGAAAGTCAAACCGGAGCACCAGGAGAGGGACTCTTCGTTGAGTTTTAGAAACCTTTCGTATTCACAGTGTGTCCATTCTCTAGGTTTCCCGTACATGTTATAGCTGTAGTAATATTCCCTTCAACCTGGAGAGGTGGGACCCATGGAATGGTTGCCATGCATTATTGCTTTAAAGGGTCTGCATTTGCTCGCCCAATCTCACCAATCCTCTCAGTCCCAAGTGTCCAGCCTCATGCCACATCCAGCTGTCATCGTAGATAGGGTCATTCCAGGTTGCATCAGAGACCCTGAAGGAATTGTAAAGAATTTCCCTGTTTCTTTGTTCTGTTTTTGAAATTCCTTTTTAGAGTGGGTTTGAGCTGATTCTCGCTGCCATGTTTATGCCAGTCTAGACACACTTGATTCCCTTACGGAGACATATCAATACATAGGTTTTAAGATTCTTACTAGTCAGATCTATTCCTCTGCGGGAAATATGGGGTTTTGAGTCCCTTTCACTGAGGAAGGTGTAGGTCTTGTCTATTCCATAGTTGGTTTTTGGAACAGTACCTGTGCTTATATCAAACTCTGGTTTGATGCATCACCCCACCTCTCCTTCCCCCTTAAGCAGGCATAAGAGTGTTTTCTAAATGTGAGACTCTGTTCTCTTTCCTAACTCAGTTCATGTGTAGCCATGTTTACAGGATCTTCCTAAGTGATATCTTATGATGAGTTTCTTTTCCTGTGTGACTTCTTTCCCTTAGAATCATCGTACCTGAATCCACTCATTTTGCTGCTACTGGTCTTATGACATTGATTTCGTGGCTGAGGGATATTCCATCGTACGTAAGTTCCACAATGTTTGGAACCATTTTTATATTTCCTGGGATATTTCAGGTGTACCCAGGTTGAGGTTCTTGTAAGCAGTGCAGCCCTCAATTTGGGGGTGGCTCTGTCTTATGGATTTTCAGTTTTCCCAAGGTATATTCCCTAGACTGGAAGTGCCCTTGGCTCTGTAGCTCTGTTGTTTACTTGTTTTAGGGAACACAATGCACTCCTCCAGTGAGGCAGTTGGCAACTTACATCCCGCCCATCAGCATAACAAGGCTCCCTGTTCTCCAGGGCCTGTCTTGCCTCTCTGGTTTTTACACATTTTGTGGATGTCCCTTTTGACCGGTGGGAAGTGATACTTCTTTGTAGTGCAGATTTGCCTTGCCCGCTTGCTTGCTTGGCCAAAAAGGGCGTATGCGTTTTCTCCTGAATATATTCAGGAGAAAACGCATACGCCCTTTTTGGCCAAGTGCATCATTGTCGAAGTTGTGCCCCTCTTCCTGTTCTTTACAGGCGATTCTAACGTACCTCTTGAAATCTGTTTCCTGCTATTCTGCCTCGCATTCAAGTCCGCCTCGTTGCCTTCCCTCAACAGATTTTTGGACGATAGTTGGCCTTGATTACTCTGCCAGTTTGTGAATTGCTGTGCCCCTGAGCTCCATTTTTCAACTCGTTTTTCGTGAGCTGAACGCAAGTCCAAACATTTGGTTCAGGACCTATACTGGTTCCCGGTGGGTGGCTGAGACTTTGGTGAATTCTTCTTCCTGCCGGGAAATTAGAGTGACATGTGCCCATCCAAATGCCTAACAGCTACTCTCTCATTGGTTCTCCCTCTTCCCTTTCCTCCTCTGCCAAATGGGCAACCTGTGTGAACCAGGAGCTTAAAGGGGCTGTCTCTCCAAGTTGGGAGATTGATAGTAAAGCTGTTGGAAAGTCAAACCGGAGCACCAGGAGAGGGACTCTTCGTTGAGTTTTAGAAACCTTTCGTATTCACAGTGTGTCCATTCTCTAGGTTTCCCGTACATGTTATAGCTGTAGTAATATTCCCTTCAACCTGGAGAGGTGGGACCCATGGAATGGTTGCCATGCATTATTGCTTTAAAGGGTCTGCATTTGCTCACCCAATCTCACCAATCCTCTCAGTCCCAAGTGTCCAGCCTCATGCCACATCCAGCTGTCATCGTAGATAGGGTCATTCCAGGTTGCATCAGAGACCCTGAAGGAATTGTAAAGAATTTCCCTGTTTCTTTGTTCTGTTTTTGAAATTCCTTTTTAGAGTGGGTTTGAGCTGATTCTCGCTGCCATGTTTATGCCAGTCTAGACACACTTGATTCCCTTACGGAGACATATCAATACATAGGGTTTAAGATTCTTACTAGTCAGATCTATTCCTCTGCGGGAAATATGGGGCTTTGAGTCCCTTTCACTGAGGAAGGTGTAGGTCTTGTCTATTCCATAGTTGGTTTTTGGAACAGTACCTGTGCTTATATCAAACTCTGGTTTGATGCATCACCCCACCTCTCCTTCCCCCTTAAGCAGGCATAAGAGTGTTTTCTAAATGTGAGACTCTGTTCTCTTTCCTAACTCAGTTCATGTGTAGCCATGTTTACAGGGTCTTCCTAAGTGATATCTTATGATGAGTTTCTTTTCCTGTGTGACTTCTTTCCCTTAGAATCATCGTACCTGAATCCACTCATTTTGCTGCTACTGGTCTTATGACATTGATTTCGTGGCTGAGGGATATTCCATCGTACGTAAGTTCCACAATGTTTGGAACCATTTTTATATTTCCTGGGATATTTCAGGTGTACCCAGGTTGAGGTTCTTGTACGCAGTGCAGCCCTCAATTTGGGGGTGGCTCTGTCTTATGGATTTTCAGTTTTCCCAAGGTATATTCCCTAGACTGGAAGTGCCCTTGGCTCTGTAGCTCTGTTGTTTACTTGTTTTAGGGAACACAATGCACTCCTCCAGTGAGGCAGTTGGCAACTTACATCCCGCCCATCAGCATAACAAGGCTCCCTGTTCTCCAGGGCCTGTCTTGCCTCTCTGGTTTTTACACATTTTGTGGATGTCCCTTTTGACCGGTGGGAAGTCATACTACTTTGTAGTGCAGATTTGCATTGCCCGCTTGCTTGCTTGGCCAAAAAGGGCGTATGCGTTTTCTCCTGAATATATTCAGGAGAAAACGCATACGCCCTTTTTGGCCAAGTGCATCATTGTCGAAGTTGTGCCCCTCTTCCTGTGCTTTACAGGCGATTCTAACGTACCTCTTGAAATCTGTTTCCTGCTATTCTGCCTCGCATTCAAGTCCGCCTCGTTGCCTTCCCTCAACAGATTTTTGGACGATAGTTGGCCTTGATTACTCTGCCAGTTTGTGAATTGCTGTGCCCCTGAGCTCCATTTTTCAACTCGTTTTTCGTGAGCTGAACGCAAGTCCAAACATTTGGTTCAGGACCTATACTGGTTCCCGGTGGGTGGCTGAGACTTTGGTGAATTCTTCTTCCTGCCGGGAAATTAGAGTGACATGTGCCTATCCAAATGCCTAACAGCTACTCTCTCATTGGTTCTCCCTCTTCCCTTTCCTCCTCTGCCAAATGGGCAACCTGTGTGAACCAGGAGCTTAAAGGGGCTGTCTCTCCAAGTTGGGAGATTGATAGTAAAGCTGTTGGAAAGTCAAACCGGAGCACCAGGAGAGGGACTCTTCGTTGAGTTTTAGAAACCTTTCGTATTCACAGTGTGTCCATTCTCTAGGTTTCCCGTACATGTTATAGCTGTAGTAATATTCCCTTCAACCTGGAGAGGTGGGACCCATGGAATGGTTGCCATGCATTATTGCTTTAAAGGGTCTGCATTTGCTCACCCAATCTCACCAATCCTCTCAGTCCCAAGTGTCCAGCCTCATGCCACATCCAGCTGTCATCGTAGATAGGGTCATTCCAGGTTGCATCAGAGACCCTGAAGGAATTGTAAAGAATTTCCCTGTTTCTTTGTTCTGTTTTTGAAATTCCTTTTTAGAGTGGGTTTGAGCTGATTCTCGCTGCCATGTTTATGCCAGTCTAGACACACTTGATTCCCTTACGGAGACATATCAATACATAGGGTTTAAGATTCTTACTAGTCAGATCTATTCCTCTGCGGGAAATATGGGGTTTTGAGTCCCTTTCACTGAGGAAGGTGTAGGTCTTGTCTATTCCATAGTTGGTTTTTGGAACAGTACCTGTGCTTATATCAAACTCTGGATTGATGCATCACCCCACCTCTCCTTCCCCCTTAGGCAGGCATAAGAGTGTTTTCTAAATGTGAGACTCTGTTCTCTTTCCTAACTCAGTTCATGTGTAGCCATGTTTACAGGATCTTCCTAAGTGATATCTTATGATGAGTTTCTTTTCCTGTGTGACTTCTTTCCCTTAGAATCATCGTACCTGAATCCACTCATTTTGCTGCTACTGGTCTTATGACATTGATTTCGTGGCTGAGGGATATTCCATCGTACGTAAGTTCCACAATGTTTGGAACCATTTTTATATTTCCTGGGATATTTCAGGTGTACCCAGGTTGAGGTTCTTGTAAGCAGTGCAGCCCTCAATTTGGGGGTGGCTCTGTCTTATGGATTTTCAGTTTTCCCAAGGTATATTCCCTAGACTGGAAGTGCCCTTGGCTCTGTAGCTCTGTTGTTTACTTGTTTTAGGGAACACAATGCACTCCTCCAGTGAGGCAGTTGGCAACTTACATCCCGCCCATCAGCATAACAAGGCTCCCTGTTCTCCAGGGCCTGTCTTGCCTCTCTGGTTTTTACACATTTTGTGGATGTCCCTTTTGACCGGTGGGAAGTGATACTTCTTTGTAGTGCAGATTTGCATTGCCCGCTTGCTTGCTTGGCCAAAAAGGGCGTATGCGTTTTCTCCTGAATATATTCAGGAGAAAACGCATACGCCCTTTTTGGCCAAGTGCATCATTGTCGAAGTTGTGCCCCTCTTCCTGTGCTTTACAGGCGATTCTAACGTACCTCTTGAAATCTGTTTCCTGCTATTCTGCCTCGCATTCAAGTCCACCTCGTTGCCTTCCCTCAACAGATTTTTGGACGATAGTTGGCCTTGATTACTCTGCCAGTTTGTGAATTGCTGTGCCCCTGAGCTCCATTTTTCAACTCGTTTTCTGTGAGCTGAACGCAAGTCCAAACATTTGGTTCAGGACCTATACTGGTTCCCGGTGGGTGGCTGAGACTTTGGTGAATTCTTCTTCCTGCCGGGAAATTAGAGTGACATGTGCCCATCCAAATGCCTAACAGCTACTCTCTCATTGGTTCTCCCTCTTCCCTTTCCTCCTCTGCCAAATGGGCAACCTGTGTGAACCAGGAGCTTAAAGGGGCTGTCTCTCCAAGTTGGGAGATTGATAGTAAAGCTGTTGGAAAGTCAAACCGGAGCACCAGGAGAGGGACTCTTCGTTGAGTTTTAGAAACCTTTCGTATTCACAGTGTGTCCATTCTCTAGGTTTCCCGTACATGTTATAGCTGTAGTAATATTCCCTTCAACCTGGAGAGGTGGGACCCATGGAATGGTTGCCATGCATTATTGCTTTAAAGGGTCTGCATTTGCTCACCCAATCTCACCAATCCTCTCAGTCCCAAGTGTCCAGCCTCATGCCACATCCAGCTGTCATCGTAGATAGGGTCATTCCAGGTTGCATCAGAGACCCTGAAGGAATTGTAAAGAATTTCCCTGTTTCTTTGTTCTGTTTTTGAAATTCCTTTTTAGAGTGGGTTTGAGCTGATTCTCGCTGCCATGTTTATGCCAGTCTAGACACACTTGATTCCCTTACGGAGACATATCAATACATAGGGTTTAAGATTCTTACTAGTCAGATCTATTCCTCTGCGGGAAATATGGGGTTTTGAGTCCCTTTCACTGAGGAAGGTGTAGGTCTTGTCTATTCCATAGTTGGTTTTTGGAACAGTACCTGTGCTTATATCAAACTCTGGTTTGATGCATCACCCCACCTCTCCTTCCCCCTTAGGCAGGCATAAGAGTGTTTTCTAAATGTGAGACTCTGTTCTCTTTGCTAACTCAGTTCATGTGTAGCCATGTTTACAGGATCTTCCTAAGTGATATCTTATGATGAGTTTCTTTTCCTGTGTGACTTCTTTCCCTTAGAATCATCGTACCTGAATCCACTCATTTTGCTGCTACTGGTCTTATGACATTGATTTCGTGGCTGAGGGATATTCCATCGTACGTAAGTTCCACAATGTTTGGAACCATTTTTATATTTCCTGGGATATTTCAGGTGTACCCAGGTTGAGGTTCTTGTAAGCAGTGCAGCCCTCAATTTGGGGGTGGCTCAGTCTTATGGATTTTCAGTTTTCCCAAGGTATATTCCCTAGACTGGAAGTGCCCTTGGCTCTGTAGCTCTGTTGTTTACTTGTTTTAGGGAACACAATGCACTCCTCCAGTGAGGCAGTTGGCAACTTACATCCCGCCCATCAGCATAACAAGGCTCCCTGTTCTCCAGGGCCTGTCTTGCCTCTCTGGTTTTTACACATTTTGTGGATGTCCCTTTTGACCGGTGGGAAGTGATACTTCTTTGTAGTGCAGATTTGCATTGCCCGCTTGCTTGCTTGGCCAAAAAGGGCGTATGCGTTTTCTCCTGAATATATTCAGGAGAAAACGCATACGCCCTTTTTGGCCAAGTGCATCATTGTCGAAGTTGTGCCCCTCTTCCTGTGCTTTACAGGCGATTCTAACGTACCTCTTGAAATCTGTTTCCTGCTATTCTGCCTCGCATTCAAGTCCGCCTCGTTGCCTTCCCTCAACAGATTTTTGGACGATAGTTGGCCTTGATTACTCTGCCAGTTTGTGAATTGCTGTGCCCCTGAGCTCCATTTTTCAACTCGTTTTTCGTGAGCTGAACGCAAGTCCAAACATTTGGTTCAGGACCTATACTGGTTCCCGGTGGGTGGCTGAGACTTTGGTGAATTCTTCTTCCTGCCGGGAAATTAGAGTGACATGTGCCCATCCAAATGCCTAACAGCTACTCTCTCATTGGTTCTCCCTCTTCCCTTTCCTCCTCTGCCAAATGGGCAACCTGTGTGAACCAGGAGCTTAAAGGGGCTGTCTCTCCAAGTTGGGAGATTGATAGTAAAGCTGTTGGAAAGTCAAACCGGAGCACCAGGAGAGGGACTCTTCGTTGAGTTTTAGAAACCTTTCGTATTCACAGTGTGTCCATTCTCTAGGTTTCCCGTACATGTTATAGCTGTAGTAATATTCCCTTCAACCTGGAGAGGTGGGACCCATGGAATGGTTGCCATGCATTATTGCTTTAAAGGGTCTGCATTTGCTCACCCAATCTCACCAATCCTCTCAGTCCCAAGTGTCCAGCCTCATGCCACATCCAGCTGTCATCGTAGATAGGGTCATTCCAGGTTGCATCAGAGACCCTGAAGGAATTGTAAAGAATTTCCCTGTTTCTTTGTTCTGTTTTTGAAATTCCTTTTTAGAGTGGGTTTGAGCTGATTCTCGCTGCCATGTTTATGCCAGTCTAGACACACTTGATTCCCTTACGGAGACATATCAATACATAGGTTTTAAGATTCTTACTAGTCAGATCTATTCCTCTGCGGGAAATATGGGGTTTTGAGTCCCTTTCACTGAGGAAGGTGTAGGTCTTGTCTATTCCATAGTTGGTTTTTGGAACAGTACCTGTGCTTATATCAAACTCTGGTTTGATGCATCACCCCACCTCTCCTTCCCCCTTAGGCAGGCATAAGAGTGTTTTCTAAATGTGAGACTCTGTTCTCTTTCCTAACTCAGTTCATGTGTAGCCATGTTTACAGGATCTTCCTAAGTGATATCTTATGATGAGTTTCTTTTCCTGTGTGACTTCTTTCCCTTAGAATCATCGTACCTGAATCCACTCATTTTGCTGCTACTGGTCTTATGACATTGATTTCGTGGCTGAGGGATATTCCATCATACGTAAGTTCCACAATGTTTGGAACCATTTTTATATTTCCTGGGATATTTCAGGTGTACCCAGGTTGAGGTTCTTGTAAGCAGTGCAGCCCTCAATTTGGGGGTGGCTCTGTCTTATGGATTTTCAGTTTTCCCAAGGTATATTCCCTAGACTGGAAGTGCCCTTGGCTCTGTAGCTCTGTTGTTTACTTGTTTTAGGGAACACAATGCACTCCTCCAGTGAGGCAGTTGGCAACTTACATCCCGCCCATCAGCATAACAAGGCTCCCTGTTCTCCAGGGCCTGTCTTGCCTCTCTGGTTTTTACACATTTTGTGGATGTCCCTTTTGACCGGTGGGAAGTGATACTTCTTTGTAGTGCAGATTTGCATTGCCCGCTTGCTTGCTTGGCCAAAAAGGGCGTATGCGTTTTCTCCTGAATATATTCAGGAGAAAACGCATACGCCCTTTTTGGCCAAGTGCATCATTGTCGAAGTTGTGCCCCTCTTCCTGTGCTTTACAGGCGATTCTAACGTACCTCTTGAAATCTGTTTCCTGCTATTCTGCCTCGCATTCAAGTCCACCTCGTTGCCTTCCCTCAACAGATTTTTGGACGATAGTTGGCCTTGATTACTCTGCCAGTTTGTGAATTGCTGTGCCCCTGAGCTCCATTTTTCAACTCGTTTTCTGTGAGCTGAACGCAAGTCCAAACATTTGGTTCAGGACCTATACTGGTTCCCGGTGGGTGGCTGAGACTTTGGTGAATTCTTCTTCCTGCCGGGAAATTAGAGTGACATGTGCCCATCCAAATGCCTAACAGCTACTCTCTCATTGGTTCTCCCTCTTCCCTTTCCTCCTCTGCCAAATGGGCAACCTGTGTGAACCAGGAGCTTAAAGGGGCTGTCTCTCCAAGTTGGGAGATTGATAGTAAAGCTGTTGGAAAGTCAAACCGGAGCACCAGGAGAGGGACTCTTCGTTGAGTTTTAGAAACCTTTCGTATTCACAGTGTGTCCATTCTCTAGGTTTCCCGTACATGTTATAGCTGTAGTAATATTCCCTTCAACCTGGAGAGGTGGGACCCATGGAATGGTTGCCATGCATTATTGCTTTAAAGGGTCTGCATTTGCTCACCCAATCTCACCAATCCTCTCAGTCCCAAGTGTCCAGCCTCATGCCACATCCAGCTGTCATCGTAGATAGGGTCATTCCAGGTTGCATCAGAGACCCTGAAGGAATTGTAAAGAATTTCCCTGTTTCTTTGTTCTGTTTTTGAAATTCCTTTTTAGAGTGGGTTTGAGCTGATTCTCGCTGCCATGTTTATGCCAGTCTAGACACACTTGATTCCCTTACGGAGACATATCAATACATAGGTTTTAAGATTCTTACTAGTCAGATCTATTCCTCTGCGGGAAATATGGGGTTTTGAGTCCCTTTCACTGAGGAAGGTGTAGGTCTTGTCTATTCCATAGTTGGTTTTTGGAACAGTACCTGTGCTTATATCAAACTCTGGTTTGATGCATCACCCCACCTCTCCTTCCCCCTTAAGCAGGCATAAGAGTGTTTTCTAAATGTGAGACTCTGTTCTCTTTGCTAACTCAGTTCATGTGTAGCCATGTTTACAGGATCTTCCTAAGTGATATCTTATGATGAGTTTCTTTTCCTGTGTGACTTCTTTCCCTTAGAATCATCGTACCTGAATCCACTTATTTTGCTGCTACTGGTCTTATGACATTGATTTCGTGGCTGAGGGATATTCCATCGTACGTAAGTTCCACAATGTTTGGAACCATTTTTATATTTCCTGGGATATTTCAGGTGTACCCAGGTTGAGGTTCTTGTAAGCAGTGCAGCCCTCAATTTGGGGGTGGCTCTGTCTTATGGATTTTCAGTTTTCCCAAGGTATATTCCCTAGACTGGAAGTGCCCTTGGCTCTGTAGCTCTGTTGTTTACTTGTTTTAGGGAACACAATGCACTCCTCCAGTGAGGCAGTTGGCAACTTACATCCCGCCCATCAGCATAACAAGGCTCCCTGTTCTCCAGGGCCTGTCTTGCCTCTCTGGTTTTTACACATTTTGTGGATGTCCCTTTTGACCGGTGGGAAGTGATACTTCTTTGTAGTGCAGATTTGCATTGCCCGCTTGCTTGCTTGGCCAAAAAGGGCGTATGCGTTTTCTCCTGAATATATTCAGGAGAAAACGCATACGCCCTTTTTGGCCAAGTGCATCATTGTCGAAGTTGTGCCCCTCTTCCTGTGCTTTACAGGCGATTCTAACGTACCTCTTGAAATCTGTTTCCTGCTATTCTGCCTCGCATTCAAGTCCGCCTCGTTGCCTTCCCTCAACAGATTTTTGGACGATAGTTGGCCTTGATTACTCTGCCAGTTTGTGAATTGCTGTGCCCCTGAGCTCCATTTTTCAACTCGTTTTTCGTGAGCTGAACGCAAGTCCAAACATTTGGTTCAGGACCTATACTGGTTCCCGGTGGGTGGCTGAGACTTTGGTGAATTCTTCTTCCTGCCGGGAAATTAGAGTGACATGTGCCCATCCAAATGCCTAACAGCTACTCTCTCATTGGTTCTCCCTCTTCCCTTTCCTCCTCTGCCAAATGGGCAACCTGTGTGAACCAGGAGCTTAAAGGGGCTGTCTCTCCAAGTTGGGAGATTGATAGTAAAGCTGTTGGAAAGTCAAACCGGAGCACCAGGAGAGGGACTCTTCGTTGAGTTTTAGAAACCTTTCGTATTCACAGTGTGTCCATTCTCTAGGTTTCCCGTACATGTTATAGCTGTAGTAATATTCCCTTCAACCTGGAGAGGTGGGACCCATGGAATGGTTGCCATGCATTATTGCTTTAAAGGGTCTGCATTTGCTCACCCAATCTCACCAATCCTCTCAGTCCCAAGTGTCCAGCCTCATGCCACATCCAGCTGTCATCGTAGATAGGGTCATTCCAGGTTGCATCAGAGACCCTGAAGGAATTGTAAAGAATTTCCCTCTTTCTTTGTTCTGTTTTTGAAATTCCTTTTTAGAGTGGGTTTGAGCTGATTCTCGCTGCCATGTTTATGCCAGTCTAGACACACTTGATTCCCTTACGGAGACATATCAATACATAGGGTTTAAGATTCTTACTAGTCAGATCTATTCCTCTGCGGGAAATATGGGGTTTTGAGTCCCTTTCACTGAGGAAGGTGTAGGTCTTGTCTATTCCATAGTTGGTTTTTGGAACAGTACCTGTGCTTATATCAAACTCTGGTTTGATGCATCACCCCACCTCTCCTTCCCCCTTAAGCAGGCATAAGAGTGTTTTCTAAATGTGAGACTCTGTTCTCTTTGCTAACTCAGTTCATGTGTAGCCATGTTTACAGGGTCTTCCTAAGTGATATCTTATGATGAGTTTCTTTTCCTGTGTGACTTCTTTCCCTTAGAATCATCGTACCTGAATCCACTCATTTTGCTGCTACTGGTCTTATGACATTGATTTCGTGGCTGAGGGATATTCCATCGTACGTAAGTTCCACAATGTTTGGAACCATTTTTATATTTCCTGGGATATTTCAGGTGTACCCAGGTTGAGGTTCTTGTACGCAGTGCAGCCCTCAATTTGGGGGTGGCTCTGTCTTATGGATTTTCAGTTTTCCCAAGGTATATTCCCTAGACTGGAAGTGCCCTTGGCTCTGTAGCTCTGTTGTTTACTTGTTTTAGGGAAGACAATGCACTCCTCCAGTGAGGCAGTTGGCAACTTACATCCCGCCCATCAGCATAACAAGGCTCCCTGTTCTCCAGGGCCTGTCTTGCCTCTCTGGTTTTTACACATTTTGTGGATGTGCCTTTTGACCGGTGGGAAGTGATACTTCTTTGTAGTGCAGATTTGCATTGCCCGCTTGCTTGCTTGGCCAAAAAGGGCGTATGCGTTTTCTCCTGAATATATTCAGGAGAAAACGCATACGCCCTTTTTGGCCAAGTGCATCATTGTCGAAGTTGTGCCCCTCTTCCTGTGCTTTACAGGCGATTCTAACGTACCTCTTGAAATCTGTTTCCTGCTATTCTGCCTCGCATTCAAGTCCGCCTCGTTGCCTTCCCTCAACAGATTTTTGGACGATAGTTGGCCTTGATTACTCTGCCAGTTTGTGAATTGCTGTGCCCCTGAGCTCCATTTTTCAACTCGTTTTTCGTGAGCTGAACGCAAGTCCAAACATTTGGTTCAGGACCTATACTGGTTCCCGGTGGGTGGCTGAGACTTTGGTGAATTCTTCTTCCTGCCGGGAAATTAGAGTGACATGTGCCCATCCAAATGCCTAACAGCTACTCTCTCATTGGTTCTCCCTCTTCCCTTTCCTCCTCTGCCAAATGGGCAACCTGTGTGAACCAGGAGCTTAAAGGGGCTGTCTCTCCAAGTTGGGAGATTGATAGTAAAGCTGTTGGAAAGTCAAACCGGAGCACCAGGAGAGGGACTCTTCGTTGAGTTTTAGAAACCTTTCGTATTCACAGTGTGTCCATTCTCTAGGTTTCCCGTACATGTTATAGCTGTAGTAATATTCCCTTCAACCTGGAGAGGTGGGACCCATGGAATGGTTGCCATGCATTATTGCTTTAAAGGGTCTGCATTTGCTCACCCAATCTCACCAATCCTCTCAGTCCCAAGTGTCCAGCCTCATGCCACATCCAGCTGTCATCGTAGATAGGGTCATTCCAGGTTGCATCAGAGACCCTGAAGGAATTGTAAAGAATTTCCCTGTTTCTTTGTTCTGTTTTTGAAATTCCTTTTTAGAGTGGGTTTGAGCTGATTCTCGCTGCCATGTTTATGCCAGTCTAGACACACTTGATTCCCTTACGGAGACATATCAATACATAGGTTTTAAGATTCTTACTAGTCAGATCTATTCCTCTGCGGGAAATATGGGGTTTTGAGTCCCTTTCACTGAGGAAGGTGTAGGTCTTGTCTATTCCATAGTTGGTTTTTGGAACAGTACCTGTGCTTATATCAAACTCTGGTTTGATGCATCACCCCACCTCTCCTTCCCCCTTAAGCAGGCATAAGAGTGTTTTCTAAATGTGAGACTCTGTTCTCTTTGCTAACTCAGTTCATGTGTAGCCATGTTTACAGGATCTTCCTAAGTGATATCTTATGATGAGTTTCTTTTCCTGTGTGACTTCTTTCCCTTAGAATCATCGTACCTGAATCCACTTATTTTGCTGCTACTGGTCTTATGACATTGATTTCGTGGCTGAGGGATATTCCATCGTACGTAAGTTCCACAATGTTTGGAACCATTTTTATATTTCCTGGGATATTTCAGGTGTACCCAGGTTGAGGTTCTTGTAAGCAGTGCAGCCCTCAATTTGGGGGTGGCTCTGTCTTATGGATTTTCAGTTTTCCCAAGGTATATTCCCTAGACTGGAAGTGCCCTTGGCTCTGTAGCTCTGTTGTTTACTTGTTTTAGGGAACACAATGCACTCCTCCAGTGAGGCAGTTGGCAACTTACATCCCGCCCATCAGCATAACAAGGCTCCCTGTTCTCCAGGGCCTGTCTTGCCTCTCTGGTTTTTACACATTTTGTGGATGTCCCTTTTGACCGGTGGGAAGTGATACTTCTTTGTAGTGCAGATTTGCATTGCCCGCTTGCTTGCTTGGCCAAAAAGGGCGTATGCGTTTTCTCCTGAATATATTCAGGAGAAAACGCATACGCCCTTTTTGGCCAAGTGCATCATTGTCGAAGTTGTGCCCCTCTTCCTGTGCTTTACAGGCGATTCTAACGTACCTCTTGAAATCTGTTTCCTGCTATTCTGCCTCGCATTCAAGTCCGCCTCGTTGCCTTCCCTCAACAGATTTTTGGACGATAGTTGGCCTTGATTACTCTGCCAGTTTGTGAATTGCTGTGCCCCTGAGCTCCATTTTTCAACTCGTTTTTCGTGAGCTGAACGCAAGTCCAAACATTTGGTTCAGGACCTATACTGGTTCCCGGTGGGTGGCTGAGACTTTGGTGAATTCTTCTTCCTGCCGGGAAATTAGAGTGACATGTGCCCATCCAAATGCCTAACAGCTACTCTCTCATTGGTTCTCCCTCTTCCCTTTCCTCCTCTGCCAAATGGGCAACCTGTGTGAACCAGGAGCTTAAAGGGGCTGTCTCTCCAAGTTGGGAGATTGATAGTAAAGCTGTTGGAAAGTCAAACCGGAGCACCAGGAGAGGGACTCTTCGTTGAGTTTTAGAAACCTTTCGTATTCACAGTGTGTCCATTCTCTAGGTTTCCCGTACATGTTATAGCTGTAGTAATATTCCCTTCAACCTGGAGAGGTGGGACCCATGGAATGGTTGCCATGCATTATTGCTTTAAAGGGTCTGCATTTGCTCACCCAATCTCACCAATCCTCTCAGTCCCAAGTGTCCAGCCTCATGCCACATCCAGCTGTCATCGTAGATAGGGTCATTCCAGGTTGCATCAGAGACCCTGAAGGAATTGTAAAGAATTTCCCTCTTTCTTTGTTCTGTTTTTGAAATTCCTTTTTAGAGTGGGTTTGAGCTGATTCTCGCTGCCATGTTTATGCCAGTCTAGACACACTTGATTCCCTTACGGAGACATATCAATACATAGGGTTTAAGATTCTTACTAGTCAGATCTATTCCTCTGCGGGAAATATGGGGTTTTGAGTCCCTTTCACTGAGGAAGGTGTAGGTCTTGTCTATTCCATAGTTGGTTTTTGGAACAGTACCTGTGCTTATATCAAACTCTGGTTTGATGCATCACCCCACCTCTCCTTCCCCCTTAGGCAGGCATAAGAGTGTTTTCTAAATGTGAGACTCTGTTCTCTTTCCTAACTCAGTTCATGTGTAGCCATGTTTACAGGATCTTCCTAAGTGATATCTTATGATGAGTTTCTTTTCCTGTGTGACTTCTTTCCCTTAGAATCATCGTACCTGAATCCACTCATTTTGCTGCTACTGGTCTTATGACATTGATTTCGTGGCTGAGGGATATTCCATCATACGTAAGTTCCACAATGTTTGGAACCATTTTTATATTTCCTGGGATATTTCAGGTGTACCCAGGTTGAGGTTCTTGTAAGCAGTGCAGCCCTCAATTTGGGGGTGGCTCTGTCTTATGGATTTTCAGTTTTCCCAAGGTATATTCCCTAGACTGGAAGTGCCCTTGGCTCTGTAGCTCTGTTGTTTACTTGTTTTAGGGAACACAATGCACTCCTCCAGTGAGGCAGTTGGCAACTTACATCCCGCCCATCAGCATAACAAGGCTCCCTGTTCTCCAGGGCCTGTCTTGCCTCTCTGGTTTTTACACATTTTGTGGATGTCCCTTTTGACCGGTGGGAAGTGATACTTCTTTGTAGTGCAGATTTGCATTGCCCGCTTGCTTGCTTGGCCAAAAAGGGCGTATGCGTTTTCTCCTGAATATATTCAGGAGAAAACGCATACGCCCTTTTTGGCCAAGTGCATCATTGTCGAAGTTGTGCCCCTCTTCCTGTGCTTTACAGGCGATTCTAACGTACCTCTTGAAATCTGTTTCCTGCTATTCTGCCTCGCATTCAAGTCCACCTCGTTGCCTTCCCTCAACAGATTTTTGGACGATAGTTGGCCTTGATTACTCTGCCAGTTTGTGAATTGCTGTGCCCCTGAGCTCCATTTTTCAACTCGTTTTCTGTGAGCTGAACGCAAGTCCAAACATTTGGTTCAGGACCTATACTGGTTCCCGGTGGGTGGCTGAGACTTTGGTGAATTCTTCTTCCTGCCGGGAAATTAGAGTGACATGTGCCCATCCAAATGCCTAACAGCTACTCTCTCATTGGTTCTCCCTCTTCCCTTTCCTCCTCTGCCAAATGGGCAACCTGTGTGAACCAGGAGCTTAAAGGGGCTGTCTCTCCAAGTTGGGAGATTGATAGTAAAGCTGTTGGAAAGTCAAACCGGAGCACCAGGAGAGGGACTCTTCGTTGAGTTTTAGAAACCTTTCGTATTCACAGTGTGTCCATTCTCTAGGTTTCCCGTACATGTTATAGCTGTAGTAATATTCCCTTCAACCTGGAGAGGTGGGACCCATGGAATGGTTGCCATGCATTATTGCTTTAAAGGGTCTGCATTTGCTCACCCAATCTCACCAATCCTCTCAGTCCCAAGTGTCCAGCCTCATGCCACATCCAGCTGTCATCGTAGATAGGGTCATTCCAGGTTGCATCAGAGACCCTGAAGGAATTGTAAAGAATTTCCCTGTTTCTTTGTTCTGTTTTTGAAATTCCTTTTTAGAGTGGGTTTGAGCTGATTCTCGCTGCCATGTTTATGCCAGTCTAGACACACTTGATTCCCTTACGGAGACATATCAATACATAGGTTTTAAGATTCTTACTAGTCAGATCTATTCCTCTGCGGGAAATATGGGGTTTTGAGTCCCTTTCACTGAGGAAGGTGTAGGTCTTGTCTATTCCATAGTTGGTTTTTGGAACAGTACCTGTGCTTATATCAAACTCTGGTTTGATGCATCACCCCACCTCTCCTTCCCCCTTAAGCAGGCATAAGAGTGTTTTCTAAATGTGAGACTCTGTTCTCTTTGCTAACTCAGTTCATGTGTAGCCATGTTTACAGGATCTTCCTAAGTGATATCTTATGATGAGTTTCTTTTCCTGTGTGACTTCTTTCCCTTAGAATCATCGTACCTGAATCCACTTATTTTGCTGCTACTGGTCTTATGACATTGATTTCGTGGCTGAGGGATATTCCATCGTACGTAAGTTCCACAATGTTTGGAACCATTTTTATATTTCCTGGGATATTTCAGGTGTACCCAGGTTGAGGTTCTTGTAAGCAGTGCAGCCCTCAATTTGGGGGTGGCTCTGTCTTATGGATTTTCAGTTTTCCCAAGGTATATTCCCTAGACTGGAAGTGCCCTTGGCTCTGTAGCTCTGTTGTTTACTTGTTTTAGGGAACACAATGCACTCCTCCAGTGAGGCAGTTGGCAACTTACATCCCGCCCATCAGCATAACAAGGCTCCCTGTTCTCCAGGGCCTGTCTTGCCTCTCTGGTTTTTACACATTTTGTGGATGTCCCTTTTGACCGGTGGGAAGTGATACTTCTTTGTAGTGCAGATTTGCATTGCCCGCTTGCTTGCTTGGCCAAAAAGGGCGTATGCGTTTTCTCCTGAATATATTCAGGAGAAAACGCATACGCCCTTTTTGGCCAAGTGCATCATTGTCGAAGTTGTGCCCCTCTTCCTGTGCTTTACAGGCGATTCTAACGTACCTCTTGAAATCTGTTTCCTGCTATTCTGCCTCGCATTCAAGTCCGCCTCGTTGCCTTCCCTCAACAGATTTTTGGACGATAGTTGGCCTTGATTACTCTGCCAGTTTGTGAATTGCTGTGCCCCTGAGCTCCATTTTTCAACTCGTTTTTCGTGAGCTGAACGCAAGTCCAAACATTTGGTTCAGGACCTATACTGGTTCCCGGTGGGTGGCTGAGACTTTGGTGAATTCTTCTTCCTGCCGGGAAATTAGAGTGACATGTGCCCATCCAAATGCCTAACAGCTACTCTCTCATTGGTTCTCCCTCTTCCCTTTCCTCCTCTGCCAAATGGGCAACCTGTGTGAACCAGGAGCTTAAAGGGGCTGTCTCTCCAAGTTGGGAGATTGATAGTAAAGCTGTTGGAAAGTCAAACCGGAGCACCAGGAGAGGGACTCTTCGTTGAGTTTTAGAAACCTTTCGTATTCACAGTGTGTCCATTCTCTAGGTTTCCCGTACATGTTATAGCTGTAGTAATATTCCCTTCAACCTGGAGAGGTGGGACCCATGGAATGGTTGCCATGCATTATTGCTTTAAAGGGTCTGCATTTGCTCACCCAATCTCACCAATCCTCTCAGTCCCAAGTGTCCAGCCTCATGCCACATCCAGCTGTCATCGTAGATAGGGTCATTCCAGGTTGCATCAGAGACCCTGAAGGAATTGTAAAGAATTTCCCTGTTTCTTTGTTCTGTTTTTGAAATTCCTTTTTAGAGTGGGTTTGAGCTGATTCTCGCTGCCATGTTTATGCCAGTCTAGACACACTTGATTCCCTTACGGAGACATATCAATACATAGGTTTTAAGATTCTTACTAGTCAGATCTATTCCTCTGCGGGAAATATGGGGTTTTGAGTCCCTTTCACTGAGGAAGGTGTAGGTCTTGTCTATTCCATAGTTGGTTTTTGGAACAGTACCTGTGCTTATATCAAACTCTGGTTTGATGCATCACCCCACCTCTCCTTCCCCCTTAAGCAGGCATAAGAGTGTTTTCTAAATGTGAGACTCTGTTCTCTTTCCTAACTCAGTTCATGTGTAGCCATGTGTACAGGGTCTTCCTAAGTGATATCTTATGATGAGTTTCTTTTCCTGTGTGACTTCTTTCCCTTAGAATCATCGTACCTGAATCCACTCATTTTGCTGCTACTGGTCTTATGACATTGATTTCGTGGCTGAGGGATATTCCATCGTACGTAAGTTCCACAATGTTTGGAACCATTTTTATATTTCCTGGGATACTTCAGGTGTACCCAGGTTGAGGTTCTTGTACGCAGTGCAGCCCTCAATTTGGGGGTGGCTCTGTCTTATGGATTTTCAGTTTTCCCAAGGTATATTCCCTAGACTGGAAGTGCCCTTGGCTCTGTAGCTCTGTTGTTTACTTGTTTTAGGGAAGACAATGCACTCCTCCAGTGAGGCAGTTGGCAACTTACATCCCGCCCATCAGCATAACAAGGCTCCCTGTTCTCCAGGGCCTGTCTTGCCTCTCTGGTTTTTACACATTTTGTGGATGTGCCTTTTGACCGGTGGGAAGTGATACTTCTTTGTAGTGCAGATTTGCATTGCCCGCTTGCTTGCTTGGCCAAAAAGGGCGTATGCGTTTTCTCCTGAATATATTCAGGAGAAAACGCATACGCCCTTTTTGGCCAAGTGCATCATTGTCGAAGTTGTGCCCCTCTTCCTGTGCTTTACAGGCGATTCTAACGTACCTCTTGAAATCTGTTTCCTGCTATTCTGCCTCGCATTCAAGTCCGCCTCGTTGCCTTCCCTCAACAGATTTTTGGACGATAGTTGGCCTTGATTACTCTGCCAGTTTGTGAATTGCTGTGCCCCTGAGCTCCATTTTTCAACTCGTTTTTCGTGAGCTGAACGCAAGTCCAAACATTTGGTTCAGGACCTATACTGGTTCCCGGTGGGTGGCTGAGACTTTGGTTCATTCTTCTTCCTGCCGGGAAATTAGAGTGACATGTGCCCATCCAAATGCCTAACAGCTACTCTCTCATTGGTTCTCCCTCTTCCCTTTCCTCCTCTGCCAAATGGGCAACCTGTGTGAACCAGGAGCTTAAAGGGGCTGTCTCTCCAAGTTGGGAGATTGATAGTAAAGCTGTTGGAAAGTCAAACCGGAGCACCAGGAGAGGGACTCTTCGTTGAGTTTTAGAAACCTTTCGTATTCACAGTGTGTCCATTCTCTAGGTTTCCCGTACATGTTATAGCTGTAGTAATATTCCCTTCAACCTGGAGAGGTGGGACCCATGGAATGGTTGCCATGCATTATTGCTTTAAAGGGTCTGCATTTGCTCACCCAATCTCACCAATCCTCTCAGTCCCAAGTGTCCAGCCTCATGCCACATCCAGCTGTCATCGTAGATAGGGTCATTCCAGGTTGCATCAGAGACCCTGAAGGAATTGTAAAGAATTTCCCTGTTTCTTTGTTCTGTTTTTGAAATTCCTTTTTAGAGTGGGTTTGAGCTGATTCTCGCTGCCATGTTTATGCCAGTCTAGACACACTTGATTCCCTTACGGAGACATATCAATACATAGGTTTTAAGATTCTTACTAGTCAGATCTATTCCTCTGCGGGAAATATGGGGTTTTGAGTCCCTTTCACTGAGGAAGGTGTAGGTCTTGTCTATTCCATAGTTGGTTTTTGGAACAGTACCTGTGCTTATATCAAACTCTGGTTTGATGCATCACCCCACCTCTCCTTCCCCCTTAAGCAGGCATAAGAGTGTTTTCTAAATGTGAGACTCTGTTCTCTTTCCTAACTCAGTTCATGTGTAGCCATGTGTACAGGGTCTTCCTAAGTGATATCTTATGATGAGTTTCTTTTCCTGTGTGACTTCTTTCCCTTAGAATCATCGTACCTGAATCCACTCATTTTGCTGCTACTGGTCTTATGACATTGATTTCGTGGCTGAGGGATATTCCATCGTACGTAAGTTCCACAATGTTTGGAACCATTTTTATATTTCCTGGGATACTTCAGGTGTACCCAGGTTGAGGTTCTTGTACGCAGTGCAGCCCTCAATTTGGGGGTGGCTCTGTCTTATGGATTTTCAGTTTTCCCAAGGTATATTCCCTAGACTGGAAGTGCCCTTGGCTCTGTAGCTCTGTTGTTTACTTGTTTTAGGGAACACAATGCACTCCTCCAGTGAGGCAGTTGGCAACTTACATCCCGCCCATCAGCATAACAAGGCTCCCTGTTCTCCAGGGCCTGTCTTGCCTCTCTGGTTTTTACACATTTTGTGGATGTCCCTTTTGACCGGTGGGAAGTGATACTTCTTTGTAGTGCAGATTTGCATTGCCCGCTTGCTTGCTTGGCCAAAAAGGGCGTATGCGTTTTCTCCTGAATATATTCAGGAGAAAACGCATACGCCCTTTTTGGCCAAGTGCATCATTGTCGAAGTTGTGCCCCTCTTCCTGTGCTTTACAGGCGATTCTAACGTACCTCTTGAAATCTGTTTCCTGCTATTCTGCCTCGCATTCAAGTCCGCCTCGTTGCCTTCCCTCAACAGATTTTTGGACGATAGTTGGCCTTGATTACTCTGCCAGTTTGTGAATTGCTGTGCCCCTGAGCTCCATTTTTCAACTCGTTTTCTGTGAGCTGAACGCAAGTCCAAACATTTGGTTCAGGACCTATACTGGTTCCCGGTGGGTGGCTGAGACTTTGGTGAATTCTTCTTCCTGCCGGGAAATTAGAGTGACATGTGCCCATCCAAATGCCTAACAGCTACTCTCTCATTGGTTCTCCCTCTTCCCTTTCCTCCTCTGCCAAATGGGCAACCTGTGTGAACCAGGAGCTTAAAGGGGCTGTCTCTCCAAGTTGGGAGATTGATAGTAAAGCTGTTGGAAAGTCAAACCGGAGCACCAGGAGAGGGACTCTTCGTTGAGTTTTAGAAACCTTTCGTATTCACAGTGTGTCCATTCTCTAGGTTTCCCGTACATGTTATAGCTGTAGTAATATTCCCTTCAACCTGGAGAGGTGGGACCCATGGAATGGTTGCCATGCATTATTGCTTTAAAGGGTCTGCATTTGCTCACCCAATCTCACCAATCCTCTCAGTCCCAAGTGTCCAGCCTCATGCCACATCCAGCTGTCATCGTAGATAGGGTCATTCCAGGTTGCATCAGAGACCCTGAAGGAATTGTAAAGAATTTCCCTGTTTCTTTGTTCTGTTTTTGAAATTCCTTTTTAGAGTGGGTTTGAGCTGATTCTCGCTGCCATGTTTATGCCAGTCTAGACACACTTGATTCCCTTACGGAGACATATCAATACATAGGTTTTAAGATTCTTACTAGTCAGATCTATTCCTCTGCGGGAAATATGGGGTTTTGAGTCCCTTTCACTGAGGAAGGTGTAGGTCTTGTCTATTCCATAGTTGGTTTTTGGAACAGTACCTGTGCTTATATCAAACTCTGGTTTGATGCATCACCCCACCTCTCCTTCCCCCTTAGGCAGGCATAAGAGTGTTTTCTAAATGTGAGACTCTGTTCTCTTTGCTAACTCAGTTCATGTGTAGCCATGTTTACAGGATCTTCCTAAGTGATATCTTATGATGAGTTTCTTTTCCTGTGTGACTTCTTTCCCTTAGAATCATCGTACCTGAATCCACTCATTTTGCTGCTACTGGTCTTATGACATTGATTTCGTGGCTGAGGGATATTCCATCGTACGTAAGTTCCACAATGTTTGGAACCATTTTTATATTTCCTGGGATACTTCAGGTGTACCCAGGTTGAGGTTCTTGTACGCAGTGCAGCCCTCAATTTGGGGGTGGCTCTGTCTTATGGATTTTCAGTTTTCCCAAGGTATATTCCCTAGACTGGAAGTGCCCTTGGCTCTGTAGCTCTGTTGTTTACTTGTTTTAGGGAACACAATGCACTCCTCCAGTGAGGCAGTTGGCAACTTACATCCCGCCCATCAGCATAACAAGGCTCCCTGTTCTCCAGGGCCTGTCTTGCCTCTCTGGTTTTTACACATTTTGTGGATGTCCCTTTTGACCGGTGGGAAGTGATACTTCTTTGTAGTGCAGATTTGCATTGCCCGCTTGCTTGCTTGGCCAAAAAGGGCGTATGCGTTTTCTCCTGAATATATTCAGGAGAAAACGCATACGCCCTTTTTGGCCAAGTGCATCATTGTCGAAGTTGTGCCCCTCTTCCTGTGCTTTACAGGCGATTCTAACGTACCTCTTGAAATCTGTTTCCTGCTATTCTGCCTCGCATTCAAGTCCGCCTCGTTGCCTTCCCTCAACAGATTTTTGGACGATAGTTGGCCTTGATTACTCTGCCAGTTTGTGAATTGCTGTGCCCCTGAGCTCCATTTTTTAACTCGTTTTCTGTGAGCTGAACGCAAGTCCAAACATTTGGTTCAGGACCTATACTGGTTCCCGGTGGGTGGCTGAGACTTTGGTGAATTCTTCTTCCTGCCGGGAAATTAGAGTGACATGTGCCCATCCAAATGCCTAACAGCTACTCTCTCATTGGTTCTCCCTCTTCCCTTTCCTCCTCTGCCAAATGGGCAACCTGTGTGAACCAGGAGCTTAAAGGGGCTGTCTCTCCAAGTTGGGAGATTGATAGTAAAGCTGTTGGAAAGTCAAACCGGAGCACCAGGAGAGGGACTCTTCGTTGAGTTTTAGAAACCTTTCGTATTCACAGTGTGTCCATTCTCTAGGTTTCCCGTACATGTTATAGCTGTAGTAATATTCCCTTCAACCTGGAGAGGTGGGACCCATGGAATGGTTGCCATGCATTATTGCTTTAAAGGGTCTGCATTTGCTCACCCAATCTCACCAATCCTCTCAGTCCCAAGTGTCCAGCCTCATGCCACATCCAGCTGTCATCATAGATAGGGTCATTCCAGGTTGCATCAGAGACCCTGAAGGAATTGTAAAGAATTTCCCTGTTTCTTTGTTCTGTTTTTGAAATTCCTTTTTAGAGTGGGTTTGAGCTGATTCTCGCTGCCATGTTTATGCCAGTCTAGACACACTTGATTCCCTTACGGAGACATATCAATACATAGGGTTTAAGATTCTTACTAGTCAGATCTATTCCTCTGCGGGAAATATGGGATTTTGAGTCCCTTTCACTGAGGAAGGTGTAGGTCTTGTCTATTCCATAGTTGGTTTTTGGAACAGTACCTGTGCTTATATCAAACTCTGGTTTGATGCATCACCCCACCTCTCCTTCCCCCTTAAGCAGGCATAAGAGTGTTTTCTAAATGTGAGACTCTGTTCTCTTTGCTAACTCAGTTCATGTGTAGCCATGTTTACAGGATCTTCCTAAGTGATATCTTATGATGAGTTTCTTTTCCTGTGTGACTTCTTTCCCTTAGAATCATCGTACCTGAATCCACTCATTTTGCTGCTACTGGTCTTATGACATTGATTTCGTGGCTGAGGGATATTCCATCGTACGTAAGTTCCACAATGTTTGGAACCATTTTTATATTTCCTGGGATACTTCAGGTGTACCCAGGTTGAGGTTCTTGTAAGCAGTGCAGCCCTCAATTTGGGGGTGGCTCTGTCTTATGGATTTTCAGTTTTCCCAAGGTATATTCCCTAGACTGGAAGTGCCCTTGGCTCTGTAGCTCTGTTGTTTACTTGTTTTAGGGAACACAATGCACTCCTCCAGTGAGGCAGTTGGCAACTTACATCCCGCCCATCAGCATAACAAGGCTCCCTGTTCTCCAGGGCCTGTCTTGCCTCTCTGGTTTTTACACATTTTGTGGATGTCCCTTTTGACCGGTGGGAAGTGATACTTCTTTGTAGTGCAGATTTGCATTGCCCGCTTGCTTGCTTGGCCAAAAAGGGCGTATGCGTTTTCTCCTGAATATATTCAGGAGAAAACGCATACGCCCTTTTTGGCCAAGTGCATCATTGTCGAAGTTGTGCCCCTCTTCCTGTGCTTTACAGGCGATTCTAACGTACCTCTTGAAATCTGTTTCCTGCTATTCTGCCTCGCATTCAAGTCCGCCTCGTTGCCTTCCCTCAACAGATTTTTGGACGATAGTTGGCCTTGATTACTCTGCCAGTTTGTGAATTGCTGTGCCCCTGAGCTCCATTTTTTAACTCGTTTTCTGTGAGCTGAACGCAAGTCCAAACATTTGGTTCAGGACCTATACTGGTTCCCGGTGGGTGGCTGAGACTTTGGTGAATTCTTCTTCCTGCCGGGAAATTAGAGTGACATGTGCCCATCCAAATGCCTAACAGCTACTCTCTCATTGGTTCTCCCTCTTCCCTTTCCTCCTCTGCCAAATGGGCAACCTGTGTGAACCAGGAGCTTAAAGGGGCTGTCTCTCCAAGTTGGGAGATTGATAGTAAAGCTGTTGGAAAGTCAAACCGGAGCACCAGGAGAGGGACTCTTCGTTGAGTTTTAGAAACCTTTCGTATTCACAGTGTGTCCATTCTCTAGGTTTCCCGTACATGTTATAGCTGTAGTAATATTCCCTTCAACCTGGAGAGGTGGGACCCATGGAATGGTTGCCATGCATTATTGCTTTAAAGGGTCTGCATTTGCTCACCCAATCTCACCAATCCTCTCAGTCCCAAGTGTCCAGCCTCATGCCACATCCAGCTGTCATCATAGATAGGGTCATTCCAGGTTGCATCAGAGACCCTGAAGGAATTGTAAAGAATTTCCCTGTTTCTTTGTTCTGTTTTTGAAATTCCTTTTTAGAGTGGGTTTGAGCTGATTCTCGCTGCCATGTTTATGCCAGTCTAGACACACTTGATTCCCTTACGGAGACATATCAATACATAGGGTTTAAGATTCTTACTAGTCAGATCTATTCCTCTGCGGGAAATATGGGATTTTGAGTCCCTTTCACTGAGGAAGGTGTAGGTCTTGTCTATTCCATAGTTGGTTTTTGGAACAGTACCTGTGCTTATATCAAACTCTGGTTTGATGCATCACCCCACCTCTCCTTCCCCCTTAAGCAGGCATAAGAGTGTTTTCTAAATGTGAGACTCTGTTCTCTTTCCTAACTCAGTTCATGTGTAGCCATGTTTACAGGATCTTCCTAAGTGATATCTTATGATGAGTTTCTTTTCCTGTGTGACTTCTTTCCCTTAGAATCATCGTACCTGAATCCACTCATTTTGCTGCTACTGGTCTTATGACATTGATTTCGTGGCTGAGGGATATTCCATCGTACGTAAGTTCCACAATGTTTGGAACCATTTTTATATTTCCTGGGATACTTCAGGTGTACCCAGGTTGAGGTTCTTGTAAGCAGTGCAGCCCTCAATTTGGGGGTGGCTCTGTCTTATGGATTTTCAGTTTTCCCAAGGTATATTCCCTAGACTGGAAGTGCCCTTGGCTCTGTAGCTCTGTTGTTTACTTGTTTTAGGGAACACAATGCACTCCTCCAGTGAGGCAGTTGGCAACTTACATCCCGCCCATCAGCATAACAAGGCTCCCTGTTCTCCAGGGCCTGTCTTGCCTCTCTGGTTTTTACACATTTTGTGGATGTCCCTTTTGACCGGTGGGAAGTGATACTTCTTTGTAGTGCAGATTTGCATTGCCCGCTTGCTTGCTTGGCCAAAAAGGGCGTATGCGTTTTCTCCTGAATATATTCAGGAGAAAACGCATACGCCCTTTTTGGCCAAGTGCATCATTGTCGAAGTTGTGCCCCTCTTCCTGTGCTTTACAGGCGATTCCAACGTACCTCTTGAAATCTGTTTCCTGCTATTCTGCCTCGCTTTCAAGTCCGCCTCGTTGCCTTCCCTCAACAGATTTTTGGACGATAGTTGGCCTTGATTACTCTGCCAGTTTGTGAATTGCTGTGCCCCTGAGCTCCATTTTTCAACTCGTTTTTTGTGAGCTGAACGCAAGTCCAAACTTTTGGTTCAGGACCTATACTGGTTCCCGGTGGGTGGCTGAGACTTTGGTGAATTCTTCTTCCTGCCGGGAAATTAGAGTGACATGTGCCCATCCAAATGCCTAACAGCTACTCTCTCATTGGTTCTCCCTCTTCCCTTTCCTCCTCTGCCAAATGGGCAACCTGTGTGAACCAGGAGCTTAAAGGGGCTGTCTCTCCAAGTTGGGAGATTGATAGTAAAGCTGTTGGAAAGTCAAACCGGAGCACCAGGAGAGGGACTCTTCGTTGAGTTTTAGAAACCTTTCGTATTCACAGTGTGTCCATTCTCTAGGTTTCCCGTACATGTTATAGCTGTAGTAATATGCCCTTCAACCTGGAGAGGTGGGACCCATGGAATGGTTGCCATGCATTATTGCTTTAAAGGGTCTGCATTTGCTCACCCAATCTCACCAATCCTCTCAGTCCCAAGTGTCCAGCCTCATGCCACATCCAGCTGTCATCGTAGATAGGGTCATTCCAGGTTGCATCAGAGACCCTGAAGGAATTGTAAAGAATTTCCCTGTTTCATTGTTCTGTTTTTGAAATTCCTTTTTAGAGTGGGTTTGAGCTGATTCTCGCTGCCATGTTTATGCCAGTCTAGACACACTTGATTCCCTTACGGAGACATATCAATACATAGGTTTTAAGATTCTTACTAGTCAGATCTATTCCTCTGCGGGAAATATGGGGTTTTGAGTCCCTTTCACTGAGGAAGGTGTAGGTCTTGTCTATTCCATAGTTGGTTTTTGGAACAGTACCTGTGCTTATATCAAACTCTGGTTTGATGCATCACCCCACCTCTCCTTCCCCCTTAGGCAGGCATAAGAGTGTTTTCTAAATGTGAGACTCTGTTCTCTTTGCTAACTCAGTTCATGTGTAGCCATGTTTACAGGATCTTCCTAAGTGATATCTTATGATGAGTTTCTTTTCCTGTGTGACTTCTTTCCCTTAGAATCATCGTACCTGAATCCACTCATTTTGCTGCTACTGGTCTTATGACATTGATTTCGTGGCTGAGGGATATTCCATCGTACGTAAGTTCCACAATGTTTGGAACCATTTTTATATTTCCTGGGATACTTCAGGTGTACCCAGGTTGAGGTTCTTGTAAGCAGTGCAGCCCTCAATTTGGGGGTGGCTCTGTCTTATGGATTTTCAGTTTTCCCAAGGTATATTCCCTAGACTGGAAGTGCCCTTGGCTCTGTAGCTCTGTTGTTTACTTGTTTTAGGGAACACAATGCACTCCTCCAGTGAGGCAGTTGGCAACTTACATCCCGCCCATCAGCATAACAAGGCTCCCTGTTCTCCAGGGCCTGTCTTGCCTCTCTGGTTTTTACACATTTTGTGGATGTCCCTTTTGACCGGTGGGAAGTGATACTTCTTTGTAGTGCAGATTTGCATTGCCCGCTTGCTTGCTTGGCCAAAAAGGGCGTATGCGTTTTCTCCTGAATATATTCAGGAGAAAACGCATACGCCCTTTTTGGCCAAGTGCATCATTGTCGAAGTTGTGCCCCTCTTCCTGTGCTTTACAGGCGATTCCAACGTACCTCTTGAAATCTGTTTCCTGCTATTCTGCCTCGCTTTCAAGTCTGCCTCGTTGCCTTCCCTCAACAGATTTTTGGACGATAGTTGGCCTTGATTACTCTGCCAGTTTGTGAATTGGTGTGCCCCTGAGCTCCATTTTTCAACTCGTTTTCTGTGAGCTGAACGCAAATCCAAACATTTGGTTCAGGACCTATACTGGTTCCCGGTGGGTGGCTGAGACTTTGGTTCATTCTTCTTCCTGCCGGGAAATTAGAGTGACATGTGCCCATCCAAATGCCTAACAGCTACTCTCTCATTGGTTCTCCCTCTTCCCTTTCCTCCTCTGCCAAATGGGCAACCTGTGTGAACCAGGAGCTTAAAGGGGCTGTCTCTCCAAGTTGGGAGATTGATAGTAAAGCTGTTGGAAAGTCAAACCGGAGCACCAGGAGAGGGACTCTTCGTTGAGTTTTAGAAACCTTTCGTATTCACAGTGTGTCCATTCTCTAGGTTTCCCGTACATGTTATAGCTGTAGTAATATGCCCTTCAACCTGGAGAGGTGGGACCCATGGAATGGTTGCCATGCATTATTGCTTTAAAGGGTCTGCATTTGCTCACCCAATCTCACCAATCCTCTCAGTCCCAAGTGTCCAGCCTCATGCCACATCCAGCTGTCATCGTAGATAGGGTCATTCCAGGTTGCATCAGAGACCCTGAAGGAATTGTAAAGAATTTCCCTGTTTCTTTGTTCTGTTTTTGAAATTCCTTTTTAGAGTGGGTTTGAGCTGATTCTCGCTGCCATGTTTATGCCAGTCTAGACACACTTGATTCCCTTACGGAGACATATCAATACATAGGTTTTAAGATTCTTACTAGTCAGATCTATTCCTCTGCGGGAAATATGGGGTTTTGAGTCCCTTTCACTGAGGAAGGTGTAGGTCTTGTCTATTCCATAGTTGGTTTTTGGAACAGTACCTGTGCTTATATCAAACTCTGGTTTGATGCATCACCCCACCTCTCCTTCCCCCTTAGGCAGGCATAAGAGTGTTTTCTAAATGTGAGACTCTGTTCTCTTTGCTAACTCAGTTCATGTGTAGCCATGTTTACAGGATCTTCCTAAGTGATATCTTATGATGAGTTTCTTTTCCTGTGTGACTTCTTTCCCTTAGAATCATCGTACCTGAATCCACTCATTTTGCTGCTACTGGTCTTATGACATTGATTTCGTGGCTGAGGGATATTCCATCGTACGTAAGTTCCACAATGTTTGGAACCATTTTTATATTTCCTGGGATACTTCAGGTGTACCCAGGTTGAGGTTCTTGTAAGCAGTGCAGCCCTCAATTTGGGGGTGGCTCTGTCTTATGGATTTTCAGTTTTCCCAAGGTATATTCCCTAGACTGGAAGTGCCCTTGGCTCTGTAGCTCTGTTGTTTACTTGTTTTAGGGAACACAATGCACTCCTCCAGTGAGGCAGTTGGCAACTTACATCCCGCCCATCAGCATAACAAGGCTCCCTGTTCTCCAGGGCCTGTCTTGCCTCTCTGGTTTTTACACATTTTGTGGATGTCCCTTTTGACCGGTGGGAAGTGATACTTCTTTGTAGTGCAGATTTGCATTGCCCGCTTGCTTGCTTGGCCAAAAAGGGCGTATGCGTTTTCTCCTGAATATATTCAGGAGAAAACGCATACGCCCTTTTTGGCCAAGTGCATCATTGTCGAAGTTGTGCCCCTCTTCCTGTGCTTTACAGGCGATTCCAACGTACCTCTTGAAATCTGTTTCCTGCTATTCTGCCTCGCTTTCAAGTCCGCCTCGTTGCCTTCCCTCAACAGATTTTTGGACGATAGTTGGCCTTGATTACTCTGCCAGTTTGTGAATTGCTGTGCCCCTGAGCTCCATTTTTCAACTCGTTTTTTGTGAGCTGAACGCAAGTCCAAACTTTTGGTTCAGGACCTATACTGGTTCCCGGTGGGTGGCTGAGACTTTGGTGAATTCTTCTTCCTGCCGGGAAATTAGAGTGACATGTGCCCATCCAAATGCCTAACAGCTACTCTCTCATTGGTTCTCCCTCTTCCCTTTCCTCCTCTGCCAAATGGGCAACCTGTGTGAACCAGGAGCTTAAAGGGGCTGTCTCTCCAAGTTGGGAGATTGATAGTAAAGCTGTTGGAAAGTCAAACCGGAGCACCAGGAGAGGGACTCTTCGTTGAGTTTTAGAAACCTTTCGTATTCACAGTGTGTCCATTCTCTAGGTTTCCCGTACATGTTATAGCTGTAGTAATATGCCCTTCAACCTGGAGAGGTGGGACCCATGGAATGGTTGCCATGCATTATTGCTTTAAAGGGTCTGCATTTGCTCACCCAATCTCACCAATCCTCTCAGTCCCAAGTGTCCAGCCTCATGCCACATCCAGCTGTCATCGTAGATAGGGTCATTCCAGGTTGCATCAGAGACCCTGAAGGAATTGTAAAGAATTTCCCTGTTGCTTTGTTCTGTTTTTGAAATTCCTTTTTAGAGTGGGTTTGAGCTGATTCTCGCTGCCATGTTTATGCCAGTCTAGACACACTTGATTCCCTTACGGAGACATATCAATACATAGGTTTTAAGATTCTTACTAGTCAGATCTATTCCTCTGCGGGAAATATGGGGTTTTGAGTCCCTTTCACTGAGGAAGGTGTAGGTCTTGTCTATTCCATAGTTGGTTTTTGGAACAGTACCTGTGCTTATATCAAACTCTGGTTTGATGCATCACCCCACCTCTCCTTCCCCCTTAGGCAGGCATAAGAGTGTTTTCTAAATGTGAGACTCTGTTCTCTTTGCTAACTCAGTTCATGTGTAGCCATGTTTACAGGATCTTCCTAAGTGATATCTTATGATGAGTTTCTTTTCCTGTGTGACTTCTTTCCCTTAGAATCATCGTACCTGAATCCACTCATTTTGCTGCTACTGGTCTTATGACATTGATTTCGTGGCTGAGGGATATTCCATCGTACGTAAGTTCCACAATGTTTGGAACCATTTTTATATTTCCTGGGATACTTCAGGTGTACCCAGGTTGAGGTTCTTGTAAGCAGTGCAGCCCTCAATTTGGGGGTGGCTCTGTCTTATGGATTTTCAGTTTTCCCAAGGTATATTCCCTAGACTGGAAGTGCCCTTGGCTCTGTAGCTCTGTTGTTTACTTGTTTTAGGGAACACAATGCACTCCTCCAGTGAGGCAGTTGGCAACTTACATCCCGCCCATCAGCATAACAAGGCTCCCTGTTCTCCAGGGCCTGTCTTGCCTCTCTGGTTTTTACACATTTTGTGGATGTCCCTTTTGACCGGTGGGAAGTGATACTTCTTTGTAGTGCAGATTTGCATTGCCCGCTTGCTTGCTTGGCCAAAAAGGGCGTATGCGTTTTCTCCTGAATATATTCAGGAGAAAACGCATACGCCCTTTTTGGCCAAGTGCATCATTGTCGAAGTTGTGCCCCTCTTCCTGTGCTTTACAGGCGATTCCAACGTACCTCTTGAAATCTGTTTCCTGCTATTCTGCCTCGCTTTCAAGTCTGCCTCGTTGCCTTCCCTCAACAGATTTTTGGACGATAGTTGGCCTTGATTACTCTGCCAGTTTGTGAATTGGTGTGCCCCTGAGCTCCATTTTTCAACTCGTTTTCTGTGAGCTGAACGCAAATCCAAACATTTGGTTCAGGAACTATACTGGTTCCCGGTGGGTGGCTGAGACTTTGGTTCATTCTTCTTCCTGCCGGGAAATTAGAGTGACATGTGCCCATCCAAATGCCTAACAGCTACTCTCTCATTGGTTCTCCCTCTTCCCTTTCCTCCTCTGCCAAATGGGCAACCTGTGTGAACCAGGAGCTTAAAGGGGCTGTCTCTCCAAGTTGGGAGATTGATAGTAAAGCTGTTGGAAAGTCAAACCGGAGCACCAGGAGAGGGACTCTTCGTTGAGTTTTAGAAACCTTTCGTATTCACAGTGTGTCCATTCTCTAGGTTTCCCGTACATGTTATAGCTGTAGTAATATGCCCTTCAACCTGGAGAGGTGGGACCCATGGAATGGTTGCCATGCATTATTGCTTTAAAGGGTCTGCATTTGCTCACCCAATCTCACCAATCCTCTCAGTCCCAAGTGTCCAGCCTCATGCCACATCCAGCTGTCATCGTAGATAGGGTCATTCCAGGTTGCATCAGAGACCCTGAAGGAATTGTAAAGAATTTCCCTGTTTCTTTGTTCTGTTTTTGAAATTCCTTTTTAGAGTGGGTTTGAGCTGATTCTCGCTGCCATGTTTATGCCAGTCTAGACACACTTGATTCCCTTACGGAGACATATCAATACATAGGGTTTAAGATTCTTACTAGTCAGATCTATTCCTCTGCGGGAAATATGGGATTTTGAGTCCCTTTCACTGAGGAAGGTGTAGGTCTTGTCTATTCCATAGTTGGTTTTTGGAACAGTACCTGTGCTTATATCAAACTCTGGTTTGATGCATCACCCCACCTCTCCTTCCCCCTTAAGCAGGCATAAGAGTGTTTTCTAAATGTGAGACTCTGTTCTCTTTGCTAACTCAGTTCATGTGTGGCCATGTTTACAGGATCTTCCTAAGTGATATCTTATGATGAGTTTCTTTTCCTGTGTGACTTCTTTCCCTTAGAATCATCGTACCTGAATCCACTCATTTTGCTGCTACTGGTCTTATGACATTGATTTCGTGGCTGAGGGATATTCCATCGTACGTAAGTTCCACAATGTTTGGAACCATTTTTATATTTCCTGGGATACTTCAGGTGTACCCAGGTTGAGGTTCTTGTAAGCAGTGCAGCCCTCAATTTGGGGGTGGCTCTGTCTTATGGATTTTCAGTTTTCCCAAGGTATATTCCCTAGACTGGAAGTGCCCTTGGCTCTGTAGCTCTGTTGTTTACTTGTTTTAGGGAACACAATGCACTCCTCCAGTGAGGCAGTTGGCAACTTACATCCCGCCCATCAGCATAACAAGGCTCCCTGTTCTCCAGGGCCTGTCTTGCCTCTCTGGTTTTTACACATTTTGTGGATGTCCCTTTTGACCGGTGGGAAGTGATACTTCTTTGTAGTGCAGATTTGCATTGCCCGCTTGCTTGCTTGGCCAAAAAGGGCGTATGCGTTTTCTCCTGAATATATTCAGGAGAAAACGCATACGCCCTTTTTGGCCAAGTGCATCATTGTCGAAGTTGTGCCCCTCTTCCTGTGCTTTACAGGCGATTCCAACGTACCTCTTGAAATCTGTTTCCTGCTATTCTGCCTCGCTTTCAAGTCCGCCTCGTTGCCTTCCCTCAACAGATTTTTGGACGATAGTTGGCCTTGATTACTCTGCCAGTTTGTGAATTGCTGTGCCCCTGAGCTCCATTTTTCAACTCGTTTTTCGTGAGCTGAACGCAAGTCCAAACTTTTGGTTCAGGACCTATACTGGTTCCCGGTGGGTGGCTGAGACTTTGGTGAATTCTTCTTCCTGCCGGGAAATTAGAGTGACATGTGCCCATCCAAATGCCTAACAGCTACTCTCTCATTGGTTCTCCCTCTTCCCTTTCCTCCTCTGCCAAATGGGCAACCTGTGTGAACCAGGAGCTTAAAGGGGCTGTCTCTCCAAGTTGGGAGATTGATAGTAAAGCTGTTGGAAAGTCAAACCGGAGCACCAGGAGAGGGACTCTTCGTTGAGTTTTAGAAACCTTTCGTATTCACAGTGTGTCCATTCTCTAGGTTTCCCGTACATGTTATAGCTGTAGTAATATGCCCTTCAACCTGGAGAGGTGGGACCCATGGAATGGTTGCCATGCATTATTGCTTTAAAGGGTCTGCATTTGCTCACCCAATCTCACCAATCCTCTCAGTCCCAAGTGTCCAGCCTCATGCCACATCCAGCTGTCATCGTAGATAGGGTCATTCCAGGTTGCATCAGAGACCCTGAAGGAATTGTAAAGAATTTCCCTGTTGCTTTGTTCTGTTTTTGAAATTCCTTTTTAGAGTGGGTTTGAGCTGATTCTCGCTGCCATGTTTATGCCAGTCTAGACACACTTGATTCCCTTACGGAGACATATCAATACATAGGTTTTAAGATTCTTACTAGTCAGATCTATTCCTCTGCGGGAAATATGGGGTTTTGAGTCCCTTTCACTGAGGAAGGTGTAGGTCTTGTCTATTCCATAGTTGGTTTTTGGAACAGTACCTGTGCTTATATCAAACTCTGGTTTGATGCATCACCCCACCTCTCCTTCCCCCTTAGGCAGGCATAAGAGTGTTTTCTAAATGTGAGACTCTGTTCTCTTTGCTAACTCAGTTCATGTGTAGCCATGTTTACAGGATCTTCCTAAGTGATATCTTATGATGAGTTTCTTTTCCTGTGTGACTTCTTTCCCTTAGAATCATCGTACCTGAATCCACTCATTTTGCTGCTACTGGTCTTATGACATTGATTTCGTGGCTGAGGGATATTCCATCGTACGTAAGTTCCACAATGTTTGGAACCATTTTTATATTTCCTGGGATACTTCAGGTGTACCCAGGTTGAGGTTCTTGTAAGCAGTGCAGCCCTCAATTTGGGGGTGGCTCTGTCTTATGGATTTTCAGTTTTCCCAAGGTATATTCCCTAGACTGGAAGTGCCCTTGGCTCTGTAGCTCTGTTGTTTACTTGTTTTAGGGAACACAATGCACTCCTCCAGTGAGGCAGTTGGCAACTTACATCCCGCCCATCAGCATAACAAGGCTCCCTGTTCTCCAGGGCCTGTCTTGCCTCTCTGGTTTTTACACATTTTGTGGATGTCCCTTTTGACCGGTGGGAAGTGATACTTCTTTGTAGTGCAGATTTGCATTGCCCGCTTGCTTGCTTGGCCAAAAAGGGCGTATGTGTTTTCTCCTGAATATATTCAGGAGAAAACGCATACGCCCTTTTTGGCCAAGTGCATCATTGTCGAAGTTGTGCCCCTCTTCCTGTGCTTTACAGGCGATTCCAACGTACCTCTTGAAATCTGTTTCCTGCTATTCTGCCTCGCTTTCAAGTCTGCCTCGTTGCCTTCCCTCAACAGATTTTTGGACGATAGTTGGCCTTGATTACTCTGCCAGTTTGTGAATTGGTGTGCCCCTGAGCTCCATTTTTCAACTCGTTTTCTGTGAGCTGAACGCAAATCCAAACATTTGGTTCAGGACCTATACTGGTTCCCGGTGGGTGGCTGAGACTTTGGTGAATTCTTCTTCCTGCCGGGAAATTAGAGTGACATGTGCCCATCCAAATGCCTAACAGCTACTCTCTCATTGGTTCTCCCTCTTCCCTTTCCTCCTCTGCCAAATGGGCAACCTGTGTGAACCAGGAGCTTAAAGGGGCTGTCTCTCCAAGTTGGGAGATTGATAGTAAAGCTGTTGGAAAGTCAAACCGGAGCACCAGGAGAGGGACTCTTCGTTGAGTTTTAGAAACCTTTCGTATTCACAGTGTGTCCATTCTCTAGGTTTCCCGTACATGTTATAGCTGTAGTAATATGCCCTTCAACCTGGAGAGGTGGGACCCATGGAATGGTTGCCATGCATTATTGCTTTAAAGGGTCTGCATTTGCTCACCCAATCTCACCAATCCTCTCAGTCCCAAGTGTCCAGCCTCATGCCACATCCAGCTGTCATCGTAGATAGGGTCATTCCAGGTTGCATCAGAGACCCTGAAGGAATTGTAAAGAATTTCCCTGTTTCTTTGTTCTGTTTTTGAAATTCCTTTTTAGAGTGGGTTTGAGCTGATTCTCGCTGCCATGTTTATGCCAGTCTAGACACACTTGATTCCCTTACGGAGACATATCAATACATAGGTTTTAAGATTCTTACTAGTCAGATCTATTCCTCTGCGGGAAATATGGGGTTTTGAGTCCCTTTCACTGAGGAAGGTGTAGGTCTTGTCTATTCCATAGTTGGTTTTTGGAACAGTACCTGTGCTTATATCAAACTCTGGTTTGATGCATCACCCCACCTCTCCTTCCCCCTTAGGCAGGCATAAGAGTGTTTTCTAAATGTGAGACTCTGTTCTCTTTGCTAACTCAGTTCATGTGTAGCCATGTTTACAGGATCTTCCTAAGTGATATCTTATGATGAGTTTCTTTTCCTGTGTGACTTCTTTCCCTTAGAATCATCGTACCTGAATCCACTCATTTTGCTGCTACTGGTCTTATGACATTGATTTCGTGGCTGAGGGATATTCCATCGTACGTAAGTTCCACAATGTTTGGAACCATTTTTATATTTCCTGGGATACTTCAGGTGTACCCAGGTTGAGGTTCTTGTAAGCAGTGCAGCCCTCAATTTGGGGGTGGCTCTGTCTTATGGATTTTCAGTTTTCCCAAGGTATATTCCCTAGACTGGAAGTGCCCTTGGCTCTGTAGCTCTGTTGTTTACTTGTTTTAGGGAACACAATGCACTCCTCCAGTGAGGCAGTTGGCAACTTACATCCCGCCCATCAGCATAACAAGGCTCCCTGTTCTCCAGGGCCTGTCTTGCCTCTCTGGTTTTTACACATTTTGTGGATGTCCCTTTTGACCGGTGGGAAGTGATACTTCTTTGTAGTGCAGATTTGCATTGCCCGCTTGCTTGCTTGGCCAAAAAGGGCGTATGCGTTTTCTCCTGAATATATTCAGGAGAAAACGCATACGCCCTTTTTGGCCAAGTGCATCATTGTCGAAGTTGTGCCCCTCTTCCTGTGCTTTACAGGCGATTCCAACGTACCTCTTGAAATCTGTTTCCTGCTATTCTGCCTCGCTTTCAAGTCCGCCTCGTTGCCTTCCCTCAACAGATTTTTGGACGATAGTTGGCCTTGATTACTCTGCCAGTTTGTGAATTGCTGTGCCCCTGAGCTCCATTTTTCAACTCGTTTTTCGTGAGCTGAACGCAAGTCCAAACTTTTGGTTCAGGACCTATACTGGTTCCCGGTGGGTGGCTGAGACTTTGGTGAATTCTTCTTCCTGCCGGGAAATTAGAGTGACATGTGCCCATCCAAATGCCTAACAGCTACTCTCTCATTGGTTCTCCCGCTTCCCTTTCCTCCTCTGCCAAATGGGCAACCTGTGTGAACCAGGAGCTTAAAGGGGCTGTCTCTCCAAGTTGGGAGATTGATAGTAAAGCTGTTGGAAAGTCAAACCGGAGCACCAGGAGAGGGACTCTTCGTTGAGTTTTAGAAACCTTTCGTATTCACAGTGTGTCCATTCTCTAGGTTTCCCGTACATGTTATAGCTGTAGTAATATGCCCTTCAACCTGGAGAGGTGGGACCCATGGAATGGTTGCCATGCATTATTGCTTTAAAGGGTCTGCATTTGCTCACCCAATCTCACCAATCCTCTCAGTCCCAAGTGTCCAGCCTCATGCCACATCCAGCTGTCATCGTAGATAGGGTCATTCCAGGTTGCATCAGAGACCCTGAAGGAATTGTAAAGAATTTCCCTGTTGCTTTGTTCTGTTTTTGAAATTCCTTTTTAGAGTGGGTTTGAGCTGATTCTCGCTGCCATGTTTATGCCAGTCTAGACACACTTGATTCCCTTACGGAGACATATCAATACATAGGTTTTAAGATTCTTACTAGTCAGATCTATTCCTCTGCGGGAAATATGGGGTTTTGAGTCCCTTTCACTGAGGAAGGTGTAGGTCTTGTCTATTCCATAGTTGGTTTTTGGAACAGTACCTGTGCTTATATCAAACTCTGGTTTGATGCATCACCCCACCTCTCCTTCCCCCTTAGGCAGGCATAAGAGTGTTTTCTAAATGTGAGACTCTGTTCTCTTTGCTAACTCAGTTCATGTGTAGCCATGTTTACAGGATCTTCCTAAGTGATATCTTATGATGAGTTTCTTTTCCTGTGTGACTTCTTTCCCTTAGAATCATCGTACCTGAATCCACTCATTTTGCTGCTACTGGTCTTATGACATTGATTTCGTGGCTGAGGGATATTCCATCGTACGTAAGTTCCACAATGTTTGGAACCATTTTTATATTTCCTGGGATACTTCAGGTGTACCCAGGTTGAGGTTCTTGTAAGCAGTGCAGCCCTCAATTTGGGGGTGGCTCTGTCTTATGGATTTTCAGTTTTCCCAAGGTATATTCCCTAGACTGGAAGTGCCCTTGGCTCTGTAGCTCTGTTGTTTACTTGTTTTAGGGAACACAATGCACTCCTCCAGTGAGGCAGTTGGCAACTTACATCCCGCCCATCAGCATAACAAGGCTCCCTGTTCTCCAGGGCCTGTCTTGCCTCTCTGGTTTTTACACATTTTGTGGATGTCCCTTTTGACCGGTGGGAAGTGATACTTCTTTGTAGTGCAGATTTGCATTGCCCGCTTGCTTGCTTGGCCAAAAAGGGCGTATGCGTTTTCTCCTGAATATATTCAGGAGAAAACGCATACGCCCTTTTTGGCCAAGTGCATCATTGTCGAAGTTGTGCCCCTCTTCCTGTGCTTTACAGGCGATTCCAACGTACCTCTTGAAATCTGTTTCCTGCTATTCTGCCTCGCTTTCAAGTCTGCCTCGTTGCCTTCCCTCAACAGATTTTTGGACGATAGTTGGCCTTGATTACTCTGCCAGTTTGTGAATTGGTGTGCCCCTGAGCTCCATTTTTCAACTCGTTTTCTGTGAGCTGAACGCAAATCCAAACATTTGGTTCAGGACCTATACTGGTTCCCGGTGGGTGGCTGAGACTTTGGTGAATTCTTCTTCCTGCCGGGAAATTAGAGTGACATGTGCCCATCCAAATGCCTAACAGCTACTCTCTCATTGGTTCTCCCTCTTCCCTTTCCTCCTCTGCCAAATGGGCAACCTGTGTGAACCAGGAGCTTAAAGGGGCTGTCTCTCCAAGTTGGGAGATTGATAGTAAAGCTGTTGGAAAGTCAAACCGGAGCACCAGGAGAGGGACTCTTCGTTGAGTTTTAGAAACCTTTCGTATTCACAGTGTGTCCATTCTCTAGGTTTCCCGTACATGTTATAGCTGTAGTAATATGCCCTTCAACCTGGAGAGGTGGGACCCATGGAATGGTTGCCATGCATTATTGCTTTAAAGGGTCTGCATTTGCTCACCCAATCTCACCAATCCTCTCAGTCCCAAGTGTCCAGCCTCATGCCACATCCAGCTGTCATCGTAGATAGGGTCATTCCAGGTTGCATCAGAGACCCTGAAGGAATTGTAAAGAATTTCCCTGTTTCTTTGTTCTGTTTTTGAAATTCCTTTTTAGAGTGGGTTTGAGCTGATTCTCGCTGCCATGTTTATGCCAGTCTAGACACACTTGATTCCCTTACGGAGACATATCAATACATAGGTTTTAAGATTCTTACTAGTCAGATCTATTCCTCTGCGGGAAATATGGGGTTTTGAGTCCCTTTCACTGAGGAAGGTGTAGGTCTTGTCTATTCCATAGTTGGTTTTTGGAACAGTACCTGTGCTTATATCAAACTCTGGTTTGATGCATCACCCCACCTCTCCTTCCCCCTTAGGCAGGCATAAGAGTGTTTTCTAAATGTGAGACTCTGTTCTCTTTGCTAACTCAGTTCATGTGTAGCCATGTTTACAGGATCTTCCTAAGTGATATCTTATGATGAGTTTCTTTTCCTGTGTGACTTCTTTCCCTTAGAATCATCGTACCTGAATCCACTCATTTTGCTGCTACTGGTCTTATGACATTGATTTCGTGGCTGAGGGATATTCCATCGTACGTAAGTTCCACAATGTTTGGAACCATTTTTATATTTCCTGGGATACTTCAGGTGTACCCAGGTTGAGGTTCTTGTAAGCAGTGCAGCCCTCAATTTGGGGGTGGCTCTGTCTTATGGATTTTCAGTTTTCCCAAGGTATATTCCCTAGACTGGAAGTGCCCTTGGCTCTGTAGCTCTGTTGTTTACTTGTTTTAGGGAACACAATGCACTCCTCCAGTGAGGCAGTTGGCAACTTACATCCCGCCCATCAGCATAACAAGGCTCCCTGTTCTCCAGGGCCTGTCTTGCCTTTCTGGTTTTTACACATTTTGTGGATGTCCCTTTTGACCGGTGGGAAGTGATACTTCTTTGTAGTGCAGATTTGCATTGCCCGCTTGCTTGCTTGGCCAAAAAGGGCGTATGCGTTTTCTCCTGAATATATTCAGGAGAAAACGCATACGCCCTTTTTGGCCAAGTGCATCATTGTCGAAGTTGTGCCCCTCTTCCTGTGCTTTACAGGCGATTCTAACGTACCTCTTGAAATCTGTTTCCTGCTATTCTGCCTCGCATTCAAGTCCGCCTCGTTGCCTTCCCTCAACAGATTTTTGGACGATAGTTGGCCTTGATTACTCTGCCAGTTTGTGAATTGCTGTGCCCCTGAGCTCCATTTTTCAACTCGTTTTTCGTGAGCTGAACGCAAGTCCAAACATTTGGTTCAGGACCTATACTGGTTCCCGGTGGGTGGCTGAGACTTTGGTGAATTCTTCTTCCTGCCGGGAAATTAGAGTGACATGTGCCCATCCAAATGCCTAACAGCTACTCTCTCATTGGTTCTCCCTCTTCCCTTTCCTCCTCTGCCAAATGGGCAACCTGTGTGAACCAGGAGCTTAAAGGGGCTGTCTCTCCAAGTTGGGAGATTGATAGTAAAGCTGTTGGAAAGTCAAACCGGAGCACCAGGAGAGGGACTCTTCGTTGAGTTTTAGAAACCTTTCGTATTCACAGTGTGTCCATTCTCTAGGTTTCCCGTACATGTTATAGCTGTAGTAATATGCCCTTCAACCTGGAGAGGTGGGACCCATGGAATGGTTGCCATGCATTATTGCTTTAAAGGGTCTGCATTTGCTCACCCAATCTCACCAATCCTCTCAGTCCCAAGTGTCCAGCCTCATGCCACATCCAGCTGTCATCGTAGATAGGGTCATTCCAGGTTGCATCAGAGACCCTGAAGGAATTGTAAAGAATTTCCCTGTTGCTTTGTTCTGTTTTTGAAATTCCTTTTTAGAGTGGGTTTGAGCTGATTCTCGCTGCCATGTTTATGCCAGTCTAGACACACTTGATTCCCTTACGGAGACATATCAATACATAGGTTTTAAGATTCTTACTAGTCAGATCTATTCCTCTGCGGGAAATATGGGGTTTTGAGTCCCTTTCACTGAGGAAGGTGTAGGTCTTGTCTATTCCATAGTTGGTTTTTGGAACAGTACCTGTGCTTATATCAAACTCTGGTTTGATGCATCACCCCACCTCTCCTTCCCCCTTAGGCAGGCATAAGAGTGTTTTCTAAATGTGAGACTCTGTTCTCTTTGCTAACTCAGTTCATGTGTAGCCATGTTTACAGGATCTTCCTAAGTGATATCTTATGATGAGTTTCTTTTCCTGTGTGACTTCTTTCCCTTAGAATCATCGTACCTGAATCCACTCATTTTGCTGCTACTGGTCTTATGACATTGATTTCGTGGCTGAGGGATATTCCATCGTACGTAAGTTCCACAATGTTTGGAACCATTTTTATATTTCCTGGGATACTTCAGGTGTACCCAGGTTGAGGTTCTTGTAAGCAGTGCAGCCCTCAATTTGGGGGTGGCTCTGTCTTATGGATTTTCAGTTTTCCCAAGGTATATTCCCTAGACTGGAAGTGCCCTTGGCTCTGTAGCTCTGTTGTTTACTTGTTTTAGGGAACACAATGCACTCCTCCAGTGAGGCAGTTGGCAACTTACATCCCGCCCATCAGCATAACAAGGCTCCCTGTTCTCCAGGGCCTGTCTTGCCTTTCTGGTTTTTACACATTTTGTGGATGTCCCTTTTGACCGGTGGGAAGTGATACTTCTTTGTAGTGCAGATTTGCATTGCCCGCTTGCTTGCTTGGCCAAAAAGGGCGTATGCGTTTTCTCCTGAATATATTCAGGAGAAAACGCATACGCCCTTTTTGGCCAAGTGCATCATTGTCGAAGTTGTGCCCCTCTTCCTGTGCTTTACAGGCGATTCTAACGTACCTCTTGAAATCTGTTTCCTGCTCTTCTGCCTCGCATTCAAGTCCGCCTCGTTGCCTTCCCTCAACAGATTTTTGGACGATAGTTGGCCTTGATTACTCTGCCAGTTTGTGAATTGCTGTGCCCCTGAGCTCCATTTTTCAACTCGTTTTTCGTGAGCTGAACGCAAGTCCAAACATTTGGTTCAGGACCTATACTGGTTCCCGGTGGGTGGCTGAGACTTTGGTGAATTCTTCTTCCTGCCGGGAAATTAGAGTGACATGTGCCCATCCAAATGCCTAACAGCTACTCTCTCATTGGTTCTCCCTCTTCCCTTTCCTCCTCTGCCAAATGGGCAACCTGTGTGAACCAGGAGCTTAAAGGGGCTGTCTCTCCAAGTTGGGAGATTGATAGTAAAGCTGTTGGAAAGTCAAACCGGAGCACCAGGAGAGGGACTCTTCGTTGAGTTTTAGAAACCTTTCGTATTCACAGTGTGTCCATTCTCTAGGTTTCCCGTACATGTTATAGCTGTAGTAATATGCCCTTCAACCTGGAGAGGTGGGACCCATGGAATGGTTGCCATGCATTATTGCTTTAAAGGGTCTGCATTTGCTCACCCAATCTCACCAATCCTCTCAGTCCCAAGTGTCCAGCCTCATGCCACATCCAGCTGTCATCGTAGATAGGGTCATTCCAGGTTGCATCAGAGACCCTGAAGGAATTGTAAAGAATTTCCCTGTTTCTTTGTTCTGTTTTTGAAATTCCTTTTTAGAGTGGGTTTGAGCTGATTCTCGCTGCCATGTTTATGCCAGTCTAGACACACTTGATTCCCTTACGGAGACATATCAATACATAGGTTTTAAGATTCTTACTAGTCAGATCTATTCCTCTGCGGGAAATATGGGGTTTTGAGTCCCTTTCACTGAGGAAGGTGTAGGTCTTGTCTATTCCATAGTTGGTTTTTGGAACAGTACCTGTGCTTATATCAAACTCTGGTTTGATGCATCACCCCACCTCTCCTTCCCCCTTAGGCAGGCATAAGAGTGTTTTCTAAATGTGAGACTCTGTTCTCTTTGCTAACTCAGTTCATGTGTGGCCATGTTTACAGGATCTTCCTAAGTGATATCTTATGATGAGTTTCTTTTCCTGTGTGACTTCTTTCCCTTAGAATCATCGTACCTGAATCCACTCATTTTGCTGCTACTGGTCTTATGACATTGATTTCGTGGCTGAGGGATATTCCATCGTACGTAAGTTCCACAATGTTTGGAACCATTTTTATATTTCCTGGGATACTTCAGGTGTACCCAGGTTGAGGTTCTTGTAAGCAGTGCAGCCCTCAATTTGGGGGTGGCTCTGTCTTATGGATTTTCAGTTTTCCCAAGGTATATTCCCTAGACTGGAAGTGCCCTTGGCTCTGTAGCTCTGTTGTTTACTTGTTTTAGGGAACACAATGCACTCCTCCAGTGAGGCAGTTGGCAACTTACATCCCGCCCATCAGCATAACAAGGCTCCCTGTTCTCCAGGGCCTGTCTTGCCTTTCTGGTTTTTACACATTTTGTGGATGTCCCTTTTGACTGGTGGGAAGTGATACTTCTTTGTAGTGCAGATTTGCATTGCCCGCTTGCTTGCTTGGCCAAAAAGGGCGTATGCGTTTTCTCCTGAATATATTCAGGAGAAAACGCATACGCCCTTTTTGGCCAAGTGCATCATTGTCGAAGTTGTGCCCCTCTTCCTGTGCTTTACAGGCGATTCTAACGTACCTCTTGAAATCTGTTTCCTGCTATTCTGCCTCGCATTCAAGTCCGCCTCGTTGCCTTCCCTCAACAGATTTTTGGACGATAGTTGGCCTTGATTACTCTGCCAGTTTGTGAATTGCTGTGCCCCTGAGCTCCATTTTTCAACTCGTTTTTCGTGAGCTGAACGCAAGTCCAAACATTTGGTTCAGGACCTATACTGGTTCCCGGTGGGTGGCTGAGACTTTGGTGAATTCTTCTTCCTGCCGGGAAATTAGAGTGACATGTGCCCATCCAAATGCCTAACAGCTACTCTCTCATTGGTTCTCCCTCTTCCCTTTCCTCCTCTGCCAAATGGGCAACCTGTGTGAACCAGGAGCTTAAAGGGGCTGTCTCTCCAAGTTGGGAGATTGATAGTAAAGCTGTTGGAAAGTCAAACCGGAGCACCAGGAGAGGGACTCTTCGTTGAGTTTTAGAAACCTTTCGTATTCAGAGTGTGTCCATTCTCTAGGTTTCCCGTACATGTTATAGCTGTAGTAATATGCCCTTCAACCTGGAGAGGTGGGACCCATGGAATGGTTGCCATGCATTATTGCTTTAAAGGGTCTGCATTTGCTCACCCAATCTCACCAATCCTCTCAGTCCCAAGTGTCCAGCCTCATGCCACATCCAGCTGTCATCGTAGATAGGGTCATTCCAGGTTGCATCAGAGACCCTGAAGGAATTGTAAAGAACTTCCCTGTTTCTTTGTTCTGTTTTTGAAATTCCTTTTTAGAGTGGGTTTGAGCTGATTCTCGCTGCCACGTTTATGCCAGTCTAGACACACTTGATTCCCTTACGGAGACATATCAATACATAGGTTTTAAGATTCTTACTAGTCAGATCTATTCCTCTGCGGGAAATATGGGGTTTTGAGTCCCTTTCACTGAGGAAGGTGTAGGTCTTGTCTATTCCATAGTTGGTTTTTGGAACAGTACCTGTGCTTATATCAAACTCTGGTTTGATGCATCACCCCACCTCTCCTTCCCCCTTAGGCAGGCATAAGAGTGTTTTCTAAATGTGAGACTCTGTTCTCTTTGCTAACTCAGTTCATGTGTAGCCATGTTTACAGGATCTTCCTAAGTGATATCTTATGATGAGTTTCTTTTCCTGTGTGACTTCTTTCCCTTAGAATCATCGTACCTGAATCCACTCATTTTGCTGCTACTGGTCTTATGACATTGATTTCGTGGCTGAGGGATATTCCATCGTACGTAAGTTCCACAATGTTTGGAACCATTTTTATATTTCCTGGGATACTTCAGGTGTACCCAGGTTGAGGTTCTTGTAAGCAGTGCAGCCCTCAATTTGGGGGTGGTTCTGTCTTATGGATTTTCAGTTTTCCCAAGGTATATTCCCTAGACTGGAAGTGCCCTTGGCTCTGTAGCTCTGTTGTTTACTTGTTTTAGGGAACACAATGCACTCCTCCAGTGAGGCAGTTGGCAACTTACATCCCGCCCATCAGCATAACAAGGCTCCCTGTTCTCCAGGGCCTGTCTTGCCTTTCTGGTTTTTACACATTTTGTGGATGTCCCTTTTGACCGGTGGGAAGTGATACTTCTTTGTAGTGCAGATTTGCATTGCCCGCTTGCTTGCTTGGCCAAAAAGGGCGTATGCGTTTTCTCCTGAATATATTCAGGAGAAAACGCATACGCCCTTTTTGGCCAAGTGCATCATTGTCGAAGTTGTGCCCCTCTTCCTGTGCTTTACAGGCGATTCTAACGTACCTCTTGAAATCTGTTTCCTGCTCTTCTGCCTCGCATTCAAGTCCGCCTCGTTGCCTTCCCTCAACAGATTTTTGGACGATAGTTGGCCTTGATTACTCTGCCAGTTTGTGAATTGCTGTGCCCCTGAGCTCCATTTTTCAACTCGTTTTTCGTGAGCTGAACGCAAGTCCAAACATTTGGTTCAGGACCTATACTGGTTCCCGGTGGGTGGCTGAGACTTTGGTGAATTCTTCTTCCTGCCGGGAAATTAGAGTGACATGTGCCCATCCAAATGCCTAACAGCTACTCTCTCATTGGTTCTCCCTCTTCCCTTTCCTCCTCTGCCAAATGGGCAACCTGTGTGAACCAGGAGCTTAAAGGGGCTGTCTCTCCAAGTAGGGAGATTGATAGTAAAGCTGTTGGAAAGTCAAACCGGAGCACCAGGAGAGGGACTCTTCGTTGAGTTTTAGAAACCTTTCGTATTCACAGTGTGTCCATTCTCTAGGTTTCCCGTACATGTTATAGCTGTAGTAATATTCCCTTCAACCTGGAGAGGTGGGACCCATGGAATGGTTGCCATGCATTATTGCTTTAAAGGGTCTGCATTTGCTCACCCAATCTCACCAATCCTCTCAGTCCCCAGTGTCCAGCCTCATGCCACATCCAGCTGTCATCGTAGATAGGGTCATTCCAGGTTGCATCAGAGACCCTGAAGGAATTGTAAAGAATTTCCCTGTTTCTTTGTTCTGTTTTTGAAATTCCTTTTTAGAGTGGGTTTGAGCTGATTCTCGCTGCCATGTTTATGCCAGTCTAGACACACTTGATTCCCTTACGGAGACATATCAATACATAGGGTTTAAGATTCTTACTAGTCAGATCTATTCCTCTGCGGGAAATATGGGGTTTTGAGTCCCTTTCACTGAGGAAGGTGTAGGTCTTGTCTATTCCATAGTTGGTTTTTGGAACAGTACCTGTGCTTATATCAAACTCTGGTTTGATGCATCACCCCACCTCTCCTTCCCCCTTAGGCAGGCATAAGAGTGTTTTCTAAATGTGAGACTCTGTTCTCTTTGCTAACTCAGTTCATGTGTGGCCATGTTTACAGGATCTTCCTAAGTGATATCTTATGATGAGTTTCTTTTCCTGTGTGACTTCTTTCCCTTAGAATCATCGTACCTGAATCCACTCATTTTGCTGCTACTGGTCTTATGACATTGATTTCGTGGCTGAGGGATATTCCATCGTACGTAAGTTCCACAATGTTTGGAACCATTTTTATATTTCCTGGGATACTTCAGGTGTACCCAGGTTGAGGTTCTTGTAAGCAGTGCAGCCCTCAATTTGGGGGTGGCTCTGTCTTATGGATTTTCAGTTTTCCCAAGGTATATTCCCTAGACTGGAAGTGCCCTTGGCTCTGTAGCTCTGTTGTTTACTTGTTTTAGGGAACACAATGCACTCCTCCAGTGAGGCAGTTGGCAACTTACATCCCGCCCATCAGCATAACAAGGCTCCCTGTTCTCCAGGGCCTGTCTTGCCTCTCTGGTTTTTACACATTTTGTGGATGTCCCTTTTGACCGGTGGGAAGTGATACTTCTTTGTAGTGCAGATTTGCATTGCCCGCTTGCTTGCTTGGCCAAAAAGGGCGTATGCGTTTTCTCCTGAATATATTCAGGAGAAAACGCATACGCCCTTTTTGGCCAAGTGCATCATTGTCGAAGTTGTGCCCCTCTTCCTGTGCTTTACAGGCGATTCCAACGTACCTCTTGAAATCTGTTTCCTGCTATTCTGCCTCGCTTTCAAGTCCGCCTCGTTGCCTTCCCTCAACAGATTTTTGGACGATAGTTGGCCTTGATTACTCTGCCAGTTTGTGAATTGCTGTGCCCCTGAGCTCCATTTTTCAACTCGTTTTTCGTGAGCTGAACGCAAGTCCAAACTTTTGGTTCAGGACCTATACTGGTTCCCGGTGGGTGGCTGAGACTTTGGTGAATTCTTCTTCCTGCCGGGAAATTAGAGTGACATGTGCCCATCCAAATGCCTAACAGCTACTCTCTCATTGGTTCTCCCGCTTCCCTTTCCTCCTCTGCCAAATGGGCAACCTGTGTGAACCAGGAGCTTAAAGGGGCTGTCTCTCCAAGTTGGGAGATTGATAGTAAAGCTGTTGGAAAGTCAAACCGGAGCACCAGGAGAGGGACTCTTCGTTGAGTTTTAGAAACCTTTCGTATTCACAGTGTGTCCATTCTCTAGGTTTCCCGTACATGTTATAGCTGTAGTAATATGCCCTTCAACCTGGAGAGGTGGGACCCATGGAATGGTTGCCATGCATTATTGCTTTAAAGGGTCTGCATTTGCTCACCCAATCTCACCAATCCTCTCAGTCCCAAGTGTCCAGCCTCATGCCACATCCAGCTGTCATCGTAGATAGGGTCATTCCAGGTTGCATCAGAGACCCTGAAGGAATTGTAAAGAATTTCCCTGTTGCTTTGTTCTGTTTTTGAAATTCCTTTTTAGAGTGGGTTTGAGCTGATTCTCGCTGCCATGTTTATGCCAGTCTAGACACACTTGATTCCCTTACGGAGACATATCAATACATAGGTTTTAAGATTCTTACTAGTCAGATCTATTCCTCTGCGGGAAATATGGGGTTTTGAGTCCCTTTCACTGAGGAAGGTGTAGGTCTTGTCTATTCCATAGTTGGTTTTTGGAACAGTACCTGTGCTTATATCAAACTCTGGTTTGATGCATCACCCCACCTCTCCTTCCCCCTTAGGCAGGCATAAGAGTGTTTTCTAAATGTGAGACTCTGTTCTCTTTGCTAACTCAGTTCATGTGTAGCCATGTTTACAGGATCTTCCTAAGTGATATCTTATGATGAGTTTCTTTTCCTGTGTGACTTCTTTCCCTTAGAATCATCGTACCTGAATCCACTCATTTTGCTGCTACTGGTCTTATGACATTGATTTCGTGGCTGAGGGATATTCCATCGTACGTAAGTTCCACAATGTTTGGAACCATTTTTATATTTCCTGGGATACTTCAGGTGTACCCAGGTTGAGGTTCTTGTAAGCAGTGCAGCCCTCAATTTGGGGGTGGCTCTGTCTTATGGATTTTCAGTTTTCCCAAGGTATATTCCCTAGACTGGAAGTGCCCTTGGCTCTGTAGCTCTGTTGTTTACTTGTTTTAGGGAACACAATGCACTCCTCCAGTGAGGCAGTTGGCAACTTACATCCCGCCCATCAGCATAACAAGGCTCCCTGTTCTCCAGGGCCTGTCTTGCCTCTCTGGTTTTTACACATTTTGTGGATGTCCCTTTTGACCGGTGGGAAGTGATACTTCTTTGTAGTGCAGATTTGCATTGCCCGCTTGCTTGCTTGGCCAAAAAGGGCGTATGCGTTTTCTCCTGAATATATTCAGGAGAAAACGCATACGCCCTTTTTGGCCAAGTGCATCATTGTCGAAGTTGTGCCCCTCTTCCTGTGCTTTACAGGCGATTCCAACGTACCTCTTGAAATCTGTTTCCTGCTATTCTGCCTCGCTTTCAAGTCTGCCTCGTTGCCTTCCCTCAACAGATTTTTGGACGATAGTTGGCCTTGATTACTCTGCCAGTTTGTGAATTGGTGTGCCCCTGAGCTCCATTTTTCAACTCGTTTTCTGTGAGCTGAACGCAAATCCAAACATTTGGTTCAGGACCTATACTGGTTCCCGGTGGGTGGCTGAGACTTTGGTGAATTCTTCTTCCTGCCGGGAAATTAGAGTGACATGTGCCCATCCAAATGCCTAACAGCTACTCTCTCATTGGTTCTCCCTCTTCCCTTTCCTCCTCTGCCAAATGGGCAACCTGTGTGAACCAGGAGCTTAAAGGGGCTGTCTCTCCAAGTTGGGAGATTGATAGTAAAGCTGTTGGAAAGTCAAACCGGAGCACCAGGAGAGGGACTCTTCGTTGAGTTTTAGAAACCTTTCGTATTCACAGTGTGTCCATTCTCTAGGTTTCCCGTACATGTTATAGCTGTAGTAATATGCCCTTCAACCTGGAGAGGTGGGACCCATGGAATGGTTGCCATGCATTATTGCTTTAAAGGGTCTGCATTTGCTCACCCAATCTCACCAATCCTCTCAGTCCCAAGTGTCCAGCCTCATGCCACATCCAGCTGTCATCGTAGATAGGGTCATTCCAGGTTGCATCAGAGACCCTGAAGGAATTGTAAAGAATTTCCCTGTTTCTTTGTTCTGTTTTTGAAATTCCTTTTTAGAGTGGGTTTGAGCTGATTCTCGCTGCCATGTTTATGCCAGTCTAGACACACTTGATTCCCTTACGGAGACATATCAATACATAGGTTTTAAGATTCTTACTAGTCAGATCTATTCCTCTGCGGGAAATATGGGGTTTTGAGTCCCTTTCACTGAGGAAGGTGTAGGTCTTGTCTATTCCATAGTTGGTTTTTGGAACAGTACCTGTGCTTATATCAAACTCTGGTTTGATGCATCACCCCACCTCTCCTTCCCCCTTAGGCAGGCATAAGAGTGTTTTCTAAATGTGAGACTCTGTTCTCTTTGCTAACTCAGTTCATGTGTAGCCATGTTTACAGGATCTTCCTAAGTGATATCTTATGATGAGTTTCTTTTCCTGTGTGACTTCTTTCCCTTAGAATCATCGTACCTGAATCCACTCATTTTGCTGCTACTGGTCTTATGACATTGATTTCGTGGCTGAGGGATATTCCATCGTACGTAAGTTCCACAATGTTTGGAACCATTTTTATATTTCCTGGGATACTTCAGGTGTACCCAGGTTGAGGTTCTTGTAAGCAGTGCAGCCCTCAATTTGGGGGTGGCTCTGTCTTATGGATTTTCAGTTTTCCCAAGGTATATTCCCTAGACTGGAAGTGCCCTTGGCTCTGTAGCTCTGTTGTTTACTTGTTTTAGGGAACACAATGCACTCCTCCAGTGAGGCAGTTGGCAACTTACATCCCGCCCATCAGCATAACAAGGCTCCCTGTTCTCCAGGGCCTGTCTTGCCTTTCTGGTTTTTACACATTTTGTGGATGTCCCTTTTGACCGGTGGGAAGTGATACTTCTTTGTAGTGCAGATTTGCATTGCCCGCTTGCTTGCTTGGCCAAAAAGGGCGTATGCGTTTTCTCCTGAATATATTCAGGAGAAAACGCATACGCCCTTTTTGGCCAAGTGCATCATTGTCGAAGTTGTGCCCCTCTTCCTGTGCTTTACAGGCGATTCTAACGTACCTCTTGAAATCTGTTTCCTGCTATTCTGCCTCGCATTCAAGTCCGCCTCGTTGCCTTCCCTCAACAGATTTTTGGACGATAGTTGGCCTTGATTACTCTGCCAGTTTGTGAATTGCTGTGCCCCTGAGCTCCATTTTTCAACTCGTTTTTCGTGAGCTGAACGCAAGTCCAAACATTTGGTTCAGGACCTATACTGGTTCCCGGTGGGTGGCTGAGACTTTGGTGAATTCTTCTTCCTGCCGGGAAATTAGAGTGACATGTGCCCATCCAAATGCCTAACAGCTACTCTCTCATTGGTTCTCCCTCTTCCCTTTCCTCCTCTGCCAAATGGGCAACCTGTGTGAACCAGGAGCTTAAAGGGGCTGTCTCTCCAAGTTGGGAGATTGATAGTAAAGCTGTTGGAAAGTCAAACCGGAGCACCAGGAGAGGGACTCTTCGTTGAGTTTTAGAAACCTTTCGTATTCACAGTGTGTCCATTCTCTAGGTTTCCCGTACATGTTATAGCTGTAGTAATATGCCCTTCAACCTGGAGAGGTGGGACCCATGGAATGGTTGCCATGCATTATTGCTTTAAAGGGTCTGCATTTGCTCACCCAATCTCACCAATCCTCTCAGTCCCAAGTGTCCAGCCTCATGCCACATCCAGCTGTCATCGTAGATAGGGTCATTCCAGGTTGCATCAGAGACCCTGAAGGAATTGTAAAGAATTTCCCTGTTGCTTTGTTCTGTTTTTGAAATTCCTTTTTAGAGTGGGTTTGAGCTGATTCTCGCTGCCATGTTTATGCCAGTCTAGACACACTTGATTCCCTTACGGAGACATATCAATACATAGGTTTTAAGATTCTTACTAGTCAGATCTATTCCTCTGCGGGAAATATGGGGTTTTGAGTCCCTTTCACTGAGGAAGGTGTAGGTCTTGTCTATTCCATAGTTGGTTTTTGGAACAGTACCTGTGCTTATATCAAACTCTGGTTTGATGCATCACCCCACCTCTCCTTCCCCCTTAGGCAGGCATAAGAGTGTTTTCTAAATGTGAGACTCTGTTCTCTTTGCTAACTCAGTTCATGTGTAGCCATGTTTACAGGATCTTCCTAAGTGATATCTTATGATGAGTTTCTTTTCCTGTGTGACTTCTTTCCCTTAGAATCATCGTACCTGAATCCACTCATTTTGCTGCTACTGGTCTTATGACATTGATTTCGTGGCTGAGGGATATTCCATCGTACGTAAGTTCCACAATGTTTGGAACCATTTTTATATTTCCTGGGATACTTCAGGTGTACCCAGGTTGAGGTTCTTGTAAGCAGTGCAGCCCTCAATTTGGGGGTGGCTCTGTCTTATGGATTTTCAGTTTTCCCAAGGTATATTCCCTAGACTGGAAGTGCCCTTGGCTCTGTAGCTCTGTTGTTTACTTGTTTTAGGGAACACAATGCACTCCTCCAGTGAGGCAGTTGGCAACTTACATCCCGCCCATCAGCATAACAAGGCTCCCTGTTCTCCAGGGCCTGTCTTGCCTTTCTGGTTTTTACACATTTTGTGGATGTCCCTTTTGACCGGTGGGAAGTGATACTTCTTTGTAGTGCAGATTTGCATTGCCCGCTTGCTTGCTTGGCCAAAAAGGGCGTATGCGTTTTCTCCTGAATATATTCAGGAGAAAACGCATACGCCCTTTTTGGCCAAGTGCATCATTGTCGAAGTTGTGCCCCTCTTCCTGTGCTTTACAGGCGATTCTAACGTACCTCTTGAAATCTGTTTCCTGCTCTTCTGCCTCGCATTCAAGTCCGCCTCGTTGCCTTCCCTCAACAGATTTTTGGACGATAGTTGGCCTTGATTACTCTGCCAGTTTGTGAATTGCTGTGCCCCTGAGCTCCATTTTTCAACTCGTTTTTCGTGAGCTGAACGCAAGTCCAAACATTTGGTTCAGGACCTATACTGGTTCCCGGTGGGTGGCTGAGACTTTGGTGAATTCTTCTTCCTGCCGGGAAATTAGAGTGACATGTGCCCATCCAAATGCCTAACAGCTACTCTCTCATTGGTTCTCCCTCTTCCCTTTCCTCCTCTGCCAAATGGGCAACCTGTGTGAACCAGGAGCTTAAAGGGGCTGTCTCTCCAAGTTGGGAGATTGATAGTAAAGCTGTTGGAAAGTCAAACCGGAGCACCAGGAGAGGGACTCTTCGTTGAGTTTTAGAAACCTTTCGTATTCACAGTGTGTCCATTCTCTAGGTTTCCCGTACATGTTATAGCTGTAGTAATATGCCCTTCAACCTGGAGAGGTGGGACCCATGGAATGGTTGCCATGCATTATTGCTTTAAAGGGTCTGCATTTGCTCACCCAATCTCACCAATCCTCTCAGTCCCAAGTGTCCAGCCTCATGCCACATCCAGCTGTCATCGTAGATAGGGTCATTCCAGGTTGCATCAGAGACCCTGAAGGAATTGTAAAGAATTTCCCTGTTTCTTTGTTCTGTTTTTGAAATTCCTTTTTAGAGTGGGTTTGAGCTGATTCTCGCTGCCATGTTTATGCCAGTCTAGACACACTTGATTCCCTTACGGAGACATATCAATACATAGGTTTTAAGATTCTTACTAGTCAGATCTATTCCTCTGCGGGAAATATGGGGTTTTGAGTCCCTTTCACTGAGGAAGGTGTAGGTCTTGTCTATTCCATAGTTGGTTTTTGGAACAGTACCTGTGCTTATATCAAACTCTGGTTTGATGCATCACCCCACCTCTCCTTCCCCCTTAGGCAGGCATAAGAGTGTTTTCTAAATGTGAGACTCTGTTCTCTTTGCTAACTCAGTTCATGTGTGGCCATGTTTACAGGATCTTCCTAAGTGATATCTTATGATGAGTTTCTTTTCCTGTGTGACTTCTTTCCCTTAGAATCATCGTACCTGAATCCACTCATTTTGCTGCTACTGGTCTTATGACATTGATTTCGTGGCTGAGGGATATTCCATCGTACGTAAGTTCCACAATGTTTGGAACCATTTTTATATTTCCTGGGATACTTCAGGTGTACCCAGGTTGAGGTTCTTGTAAGCAGTGCAGCCCTCAATTTGGGGGTGGCTCTGTCTTATGGATTTTCAGTTTTCCCAAGGTATATTCCCTAGACTGGAAGTGCCCTTGGCTCTGTAGCTCTGTTGTTTACTTGTTTTAGGGAACACAATGCACTCCTCCAGTGAGGCAGTTGGCAACTTACATCCCGCCCATCAGCATAACAAGGCTCCCTGTTCTCCAGGGCCTGTCTTGCCTTTCTGGTTTTTACACATTTTGTGGATGTCCCTTTTGACTGGTGGGAAGTGATACTTCTTTGTAGTGCAGATTTGCATTGCCCGCTTGCTTGCTTGGCCAAAAAGGGCGTATGCGTTTTCTCCTGAATATATTCAGGAGAAAACGCATACGCCCTTTTTGGCCAAGTGCATCATTGTCGAAGTTGTGCCCCTCTTCCTGTGCTTTACAGGCGATTCTAACGTACCTCTTGAAATCTGTTTCCTGCTATTCTGCCTCGCATTCAAGTCCGCCTCGTTGCCTTCCCTCAACAGATTTTTGGACGATAGTTGGCCTTGATTACTCTGCCAGTTTGTGAATTGCTGTGCCCCTGAGCTCCATTTTTCAACTCGTTTTTCGTGAGCTGAACGCAAGTCCAAACATTTGGTTCAGGACCTATACTGGTTCCCGGTGGGTGGCTGAGACTTTGGTGAATTCTTCTTCCTGCCGGGAAATTAGAGTGACATGTGCCCATCCAAATGCCTAACAGCTACTCTCTCATTGGTTCTCCCTCTTCCCTTTCCTCCTCTGCCAAATGGGCAACCTGTGTGAACCAGGAGCTTAAAGGGGCTGTCTCTCCAAGTTGGGAGATTGATAGTAAAGCTGTTGGAAAGTCAAACCGGAGCACCAGGAGAGGGACTCTTCGTTGAGTTTTAGAAACCTTTCGTATTCAGAGTGTGTCCATTCTCTAGGTTTCCCGTACATGTTATAGCTGTAGTAATATGCCCTTCAACCTGGAGAGGTGGGACCCATGGAATGGTTGCCATGCATTATTGCTTTAAAGGGTCTGCATTTGCTCACCCAATCTCACCAATCCTCTCAGTCCCAAGTGTCCAGCCTCATGCCACATCCAGCTGTCATCGTAGATAGGGTCATTCCAGGTTGCATCAGAGACCCTGAAGGAATTGTAAAGAACTTCCCTGTTTCTTTGTTCTGTTTTTGAAATTCCTTTTTAGAGTGGGTTTGAGCTGATTCTCGCTGCCACGTTTATGCCAGTCTAGACACACTTGATTCCCTTACGGAGACATATCAATACATAGGTTTTAAGATTCTTACTAGTCAGATCTATTCCTCTGCGGGAAATATGGGGTTTTGAGTCCCTTTCACTGAGGAAGGTGTAGGTCTTGTCTATTCCATAGTTGGTTTTTGGAACAGTACCTGTGCTTATATCAAACTCTGGTTTGATGCATCACCCCACCTCTCCTTCCCCCTTAGGCAGGCATAAGAGTGTTTTCTAAATGTGAGACTCTGTTCTCTTTGCTAACTCAGTTCATGTGTAGCCATGTTTACAGGATCTTCCTAAGTGATATCTTATGATGAGTTTCTTTTCCTGTGTGACTTCTTTCCCTTAGAATCATCGTACCTGAATCCACTCATTTTGCTGCTACTGGTCTTATGACATTGATTTCGTGGCTGAGGGATATTCCATCGTACGTAAGTTCCACAATGTTTGGAACCATTTTTATATTTCCTGGGATACTTCAGGTGTACCCAGGTTGAGGTTCTTGTAAGCAGTGCAGCCCTCAATTTGGGGGTGGTTCTGTCTTATGGATTTTCAGTTTTCCCAAGGTATATTCCCTAGACTGGAAGTGCCCTTGGCTCTGTAGCTCTGTTGTTTACTTGTTTTAGGGAACACAATGCACTCCTCCAGTGAGGCAGTTGGCAACTTACATCCCGCCCATCAGCATAACAAGGCTCCCTGTTCTCCAGGGCCTGTCTTGCCTTTCTGGTTTTTACACATTTTGTGGATGTCCCTTTTGACCGGTGGGAAGTGATACTTCTTTGTAGTGCAGATTTGCATTGCCCGCTTGCTTGCTTGGCCAAAAAGGGCGTATGCGTTTTCTCCTGAATATATTCAGGAGAAAACGCATACGCCCTTTTTGGCCAAGTGCATCATTGTCGAAGTTGTGCCCCTCTTCCTGTGCTTTACAGGCGATTCTAACGTACCTCTTGAAATCTGTTTCCTGCTCTTCTGCCTCGCATTCAAGTCCGCCTCGTTGCCTTCCCTCAACAGATTTTTGGACGATAGTTGGCCTTGATTACTCTGCCAGTTTGTGAATTGCTGTGCCCCTGAGCTCCATTTTTCAACTCGTTTTTCGTGAGCTGAACGCAAGTCCAAACATTTGGTTCAGGACCTATACTGGTTCCCGGTGGGTGGCTGAGACTTTGGTGAATTCTTCTTCCTGCCGGGAAATTAGAGTGACATGTGCCCATCCAAATGCCTAACAGCTACTCTCTCATTGGTTCTCCCTCTTCCCTTTCCTCCTCTGCCAAATGGGCAACCTGTGTGAACCAGGAGCTTAAAGGGGCTGTCTCTCCAAGTAGGGAGATTGATAGTAAAGCTGTTGGAAAGTCAAACCGGAGCACCAGGAGAGGGACTCTTCGTTGAGTTTTAGAAACCTTTCGTATTCACAGTGTGTCCATTCTCTAGGTTTCCCGTACATGTTATAGCTGTAGTAATATTCCCTTCAACCTGGAGAGGTGGGACCCATGGAATGGTTGCCATGCATTATTGCTTTAAAGGGTCTGCATTTGCTCACCCAATCTCACCAATCCTCTCAGTCCCCAGTGTCCAGCCTCATGCCACATCCAGCTGTCATCGTAGATAGGGTCATTCCAGGTTGCATCAGAGACCCTGAAGGAATTGTAAAGAATTTCCCTGTTTCTTTGTTCTGTTTTTGAAATTCCTTTTTAGAGTGGGTTTGAGCTGATTCTCGCTGCCATGTTTATGCCAGTCTAGACACACTTGATTCCCTTACGGAGACATATCAATACATAGGGTTTAAGATTCTTACTAGTCAGATCTATTCCTCTGCGGGAAATATGGGGTTTTGAGTCCCTTTCACTGAGGAAGGTGTAGGTCTTGTCTATTCCATAGTTGGTTTTTGGAACAGTACCTGTGCTTATATCAAACTCTGGTTTGATGCATCACCCCACCTCTCCTTCCCCCTTAGGCAGGCATAAGAGTGTTTTCTAAATGTGAGACTCTGTTCTCTTTGCTAACTCAGTTCATGTGTGGCCATGTTTACAGGATCTTCCTAAGTGATATCTTATGATGAGTTTCTTTTCCTGTGTGACTTCTTTCCCTTAGAATCATCGTACCTGAATCCACTCATTTTGCTGCTACTGGTCTTATGACATTGATTTCGTGGCTGAGGGATATTCCATCGTACGTAAGTTCCACAATGTTTGGAACCATTTTTATATTTCCTGGGATACTTCAGGTGTACCCAGGTTGAGGTTCTTGTAAGCAGTGCAGCCCTCAATTTGGGGGTGGCTCTGTCTTATGGATTTTCAGTTTTCCCAAGGTATATTCCCTAGACTGGAAGTGCCCTTGGCTCTGTAGCTCTGTTGTTTACTTGTTTTAGGGAACACAATGCACTCCTCCAGTGAGGCAGTTGGCAACTTACATCCCGCCCATCAGCATAACAAGGCTCCCTGTTCTCCAGGGCCTGTCTTGCCTCTCTGGTTTTTACACATTTTGTGGATGTCCCTTTTGACCGGTGGGAAGTGATACTTCTTTGTAGTGCAGATTTGCATTGCCCGCTTGCTTGCTTGGCCAAAAAGGGCGTATGCGTTTTCTCCTGAATATATTCAGGAGAAAACGCATACGCCCTTTTTGGCCAAGTGCATCATTGTCGAAGTTGTGCCCCTCTTCCTGTGCTTTACAGGCGATTCCAACGTACCTCTTGAAATCTGTTTCCTGCTATTCTGCCTCGCTTTCAAGTCCGCCTCGTTGCCTTCCCTCAACAGATTTTTGGACGATAGTTGGCCTTGATTACTCTGCCAGTTTGTGAATTGCTGTGCCCCTGAGCTCCATTTTTCAACTCGTTTTTCGTGAGCTGAACGCAAGTCCAAACTTTTGGTTCAGGACCTATACTGGTTCCCGGTGGGTGGCTGAGACTTTGGTGAATTCTTCTTCCTGCCGGGAAATTAGAGTGACATGTGCCCATCCAAATGCCTAACAGCTACTCTCTCATTGGTTCTCCCTCTTCCCTTTCCTCCTCTGCCAAATGGGCAACCTGTGTGAACCAGGAGCTTAAAGGGGCTGTCTCTCCAAGTTGGGAGATTGATAGTAAAGCTGTTGGAAAGTCAAACCGGAGCACCAGGAGAGGGACTCTTCGTTGAGTTTTAGAAACCTTTCGTATTCACAGTGTGTCCATTCTCTAGGTTTCCCGTACATGTTATAGCTGTAGTAATATGCCCTTCAACCTGGAGAGGTGGGACCCATGGAATGGTTGCCATGCATTATTGCTTTAAAGGGTCTGCATTTGCTCACCCAATCTCACCAATCCTCTCAGTCCCAAGTGTCCAGCCTCATGCCACATCCAGCTGTCATCGTAGATAGGGTCATTCCAGGTTGCATCAGAGACCCTGAAGGAATTGTAAAGAACTTCCCTGTTTCTTTGTTCCGTTTTTGAAATTCCTTTTTAGAGTGGGTTTGAGCTGATTCTCGCTGCCACGTTTATGCCAGTCTAGACACACTTGATTCCCTTACGGAGACATATCAATACATAGGTTTTAAGATTCTTACTAGTCAGATCTATTCCTCTGCGGGAAATATGGGGTTTTGAGTCCCTTTCACTGAGGAAGGTGTAGGTCTTGTCTATTCCATAGTTGGTTTTTGGAACAGTACCTGTGCTTATATCAAACTCTGGTTTGATGCATCACCCCACCTCTCCTTCCCCCTTAGGCAGGCATAAGAGTGTTTTCTAAATGTGAGACTCTGTTCTCTTTGCTAACTCAGTTCATGTGTAGCCATGTTTACAGGATCTTCCTAAGTGATATCTTATGATGAGTTTCTTTTCCTGTGTGACTTCTTTCCCTTAGAATCATCGTACCTGAATCCACTCATTTTGCTGCTACTGGTCTTATGACATTGATTTCGTGGCTGAGGGATATTCCATCGTACGTAAGTTCCACAATGTTTGGAACCATTTTTATATTTCCTGGGATACTTCAGGTGTACCCAGGTTGAGGTTCTTGTAAGCAGTGCAGCCCTCAATTTGGGGGTGGCTCTGTCTTATGGATTTTCAGTTTTCCCAAGGTATATTCCCTAGACTGGAAGTGCCCTTGGCTCTGTAGCTCTGTTGTTTACTTGTTTTAGGGAACACAATGCACTCCTCCAGTGAGGCAGTTGGCAACTTACATCCCGCCCATCAGCATAACAAGGCTCCCTGTTCTCCAGGGCCTGTCTTGCCTCTCTGGTTTTTACACATTTTGTGGATGTCCCTTTTGACCGGTGGGAAGTGATACTTCTTTGTAGTGCAGATTTGCATTGCCCGCTTGCTTGCTTGGCCAAAAAGGGCGTATGCGTTTTCTCCTGAATATATTCAGGAGAAAACGCATACGCCCTTTTTGGCCAAGTGCATCATTGTCGAAGTTGTGCCCCTCTTCCTGTGCTTTACAGGCGATTCCAACGTACCTCTTGAAATCTGTTTCCTGCTATTCTGCCTCGCTTTCAAGTCCGCCTCGTTGCCTTCCCTCAACAGATTTTTGGACGATAGTTGGCCTTGATTACTCTGCCAGTTTGTGAATTGGTGTGCCCCTGAGCTCCATTTTTCAACTCGTTTTTCGTGAGCTGAACGCAAGTCCAAACATTTGGTTCAGGACCTATACTGGTTCCCGGTGGGTGGCTGAGACTTTGGTGAATTCTTCTTCCTGCCGGGAAATTAGAGTGACATGTGCCCATCCAAATGCCTAACAGCTACTCTCTCATTGGTTCTCCCTCTTCCCTTTCCTCCTCTGCCAAATGGGCAACCTGTGTGAACCAGGAGCTTAAAGGGGCTGTCTCTCCAAGTTGGGAGATTGATAGTAAAGCTGTTGGAAAGTCAAACCGGAGCACCAGGAGAGGGACTCTTCGTTGAGTTTTAGAAACCTTTCGTATTCACAGTGTGTCCATTCTCTAGGTTTCCCGTACATGTTATAGCTGTAGTAATATGCCCTTCAACCTGGAGAGGTGGGACCCATGGAATGGTTGCCATGCATTATTGCTTTAAAGGGTCTGCATTTGCTCACCCAATCTCACCAATCCTCTCAGTCCCAAGTGTCCAGCCTCATGCCACATCCAGCTGTCATCGTAGATAGGGTCATTCCAGGTTGCATCAGAGACCCTGAAGGAATTGTAAAGAATTTCCCTGTTTCTTTGTTCTGTTTTTGAAATTCCTTTTTAGAGTGGGTTTGAGCTGATTCTCGCTGCCATGTTTATGCCAGTCTAGACACACTTGATTCCCTTACGGAGACATATCAATACATAGGGTTTAAGATTCTTACTAGTCAGATCTATTCCTCTGCGGGAAATATGGGGTTTTGAGTCCCTTTCACTGAGGAAGGTGTAGGTCTTGTCTATTCCATAGTTGGTTTTTGGAACAGTACCTGTGCTTATATCAAACTCTGGTTTGATGCATCACCCCACCTCTCCTTCCCCCTTAGGCAGGCATAAGAGTGTTTTCTAAATGTGAGACTCTGTTCTCTTTGCTAACTCAGTTCATGTGTGGCCATGTTTACAGGATCTTCCTAAGTGATATCTTATGATGAGTTTCTTTTCCTGTGTGACTTCTTTCCCTTAGAATCATCGTACCTGAATCCACTCATTTTGCTGCTACTGGTCTTATGACATTGATTTCGTGGCTGAGGGATATTCCATCGTACGTAAGTTCCACAATGTTTGGAACCATTTTTATATTTCCTGGGATACTTCAGGTGTACCCAGGTTGAGGTTCTTGTAAGCAGTGCAGCCCTCAATTTGGGGGTGGCTCTGTCTTATGGATTTTCAGTTTTCCCAAGGTATATTCCCTAGACTGGAAGTGCCCTTGGCTCTGTAGCTCTGTTGTTTACTTGTTTTAGGGAACACAATGCACTCCTCCAGTGAGGCAGTTGGCAACTTACATCCCGCCCATCAGCATAACAAGGCTCCCTGTTCTCCAGGGCCTGTCTTGCCTCTCTGGTTTTTACACATTTTGTGGATGTCCCTTTTGACCGGTGGGAAGTGATACTTCTTTGTAGTGCAGATTTGCATTGCCCGCTTGCTTGCTTGGCCAAAAAGGGCGTATGCGTTTTCTCCTGAATATATTCAGGAGAAAACGCATACGCCCTTTTTGGCCAAGTGCATCATTGTCGAAGTTGTGCCCCTCTTCCTGTGCTTTACAGGCGATTCCAACGTACCTCTTGAAATCTGTTTCCTGCTATTCTGCCTCGCTTTCAAGTCCGCCTCGTTGCCTTCCCTCAACAGATTTTTGGACGATAGTTGGCCTTGATTACTCTGCCAGTTTGTGAATTGCTGTGCCCCTGAGCTCCATTTTTCAACTCGTTTTTCGTGAGCTGAACGCAAGTCCAAACTTTTGGTTCAGGACCTATACTGGTTCCCGGTGGGTGGCTGAGACTTTGGTGAATTCTTCTTCCTGCCGGGAAATTAGAGTGACATGTGCCCATCCAAATGCCTAACAGCTACTCTCTCATTGGTTCTCCCTCTTCCCTTTCCTCCTCTGCCAAATGGGCAACCTGTGTGAACCAGGAGCTTAAAGGGGCTGTCTCTCCAAGTTGGGAGATTGATAGTAAAGCTGTTGGAAAGTCAAACCGGAGCACCAGGAGAGGGACTCTTCGTTGAGTTTTAGAAACCTTTCGTATTCACAGTGTGTCCATTCTCTAGGTTTCCCGTACATGTTATAGCTGTAGTAATATGCCCTTCAACCTGGAGAGGTGGGACCCATGGAATGGTTGCCATGCATTATTGCTTTAAAGGGTCTGCATTTGCTCACCCAATCTCACCAATCCTCTCAGTCCCAAGTGTCCAGCCTCATGCCACATCCAGCTGTCATCGTAGATAGGGTCATTCCAGGTTGCATCAGAGACCCTGAAGGAATTGTAAAGAATTTCCCTGTTTCTTTGTTCCGTTTTTGAAATTCCTTTTTAGAGTGGGTTTGAGCTGATTCTCGCTGCCACGTTTATGCCAGTCTAGACACACTTGATTCCCTTACGGAGACATATCAATACATAGGGTTTAAGATTCTTACTAGTCAGATCTATTCCTCTGCGGGAAATATGGGATTTTGAGTCCCTTTCACTGAGGAAGGTGTAGGTCTTGTCTATTCCATAGTTGGTTTTTGGAACAGTACCTGTGCTTATATCAAACTCTGGTTTGATGCATCACCCCACCTCTCCTTCCCCCTTAAGCAGGCATAAGAGTGTTTTCTAAATGTGAGACTCTGTTCTCTTTGCTAACTCAGTTCATGTGTGGCCATGTTTACAGGATCTTCCTAAGTGATATCTTATGATGAGTTTCTTTTCCTGTGTGACTTCTTTCCCTTAGAATCATCGTACCTGAATCCACTCATTTTGCTGCTACTGGTCTTATGACATTGATTTCGTGGCTGAGGGATATTCCATCGTACGTAAGTTCCACAATGTTTGGAACCATTTTTATATTTCCTGGGATACTTCAGGTGTACCCAGGTTGAGGTTCTTGTAAGCAGTGCAGCCCTCAATTTGGGGGTGGCTCTGTCTTATGGATTTTCAGTTTTCCCAAGGTATATTCCCTAGACTGGAAGTGCCCTTGGCTCTGTAGCTCTGTTGTTTACTTGTTTTAGGGAACACAATGCACTCCTCCAGTGAGGCAGTTGGCAACTTACATCCCGCCCATCAGCATAACAAGGCTCCCTGTTCTCCAGGGCCTGTCTTGCCTCTCTGGTTTTTACACATTTTGTGGATGTCCCTTTTGACCGGTGGGAAGTGATACTTCTTTGTAGTGCAGATTTGCATTGCCCGCTTGCTTGCTTGGCCAAAAAGGGCGTATGCGTTTTCTCCTGAATATATTCAGGAGAAAACGCATACGCCCTTTTTGGCCAAGTGCATCATTGTCGAAGTTGTGCCCCTCTTCCTGTGCTTTACAGGCGATTCCAACGTACCTCTTGAAATCTGTTTCCTGCTATTCTGCCTCGCTTTCAAGTCCGCCTCGTTGCCTTCCCTCAACAGATTTTTGGACGATAGTTGGCCTTGATTACTCTGCCAGTTTGTGAATTGCTGTGCCCCTGAGCTCCATTTTTCAACTCGTTTTTTGTGAGCTGAACGCAAGTCCAAACTTTTGGTTCAGGACCTATACTGGTTCCCGGTGGGTGGCTGAGACTTTGGTGAATTCTTCTTCCTGCCGGGAAATTAGAGTGACATGTGCCCATCCAAATGCCTAACAGCTACTCTCTCATTGGTTCTCCCTCTTCCCTTTCCTCCTCTGCCAAATGGGCAACCTGTGTGAACCAGGAGCTTAAAGGGGCTGTCTCTCCAAGTTGGGAGATTGATAGTAAAGCTGTTGGAAAGTCAAACCGGAGCACCAGGAGAGGGACTCTTCGTTGAGTTTTAGAAACCTTTCGTATTCACAGTGTGTCCATTCTCTAGGTTTCCCGTACATGTTATAGCTGTAGTAATATGCCCTTCAACCTGGAGAGGTGGGACCCATGGAATGGTTGCCATGCATTATTGCTTTAAAGGGTCTGCATTTGCTCACCCAATCTCACCAATCCTCTCAGTCCCAAGTGTCCAGCCTCATGCCACATCCAGCTGTCATCGTAGATAGGGTCATTCCAGGTTGCATCAGAGACCCTGAAGGAATTGTAAAGAATTTCCCTGTTTCTTTGTTCTGTTTTTGAAATTCCTTTTTAGAGTGGGTTTGAGCTGATTCTCGCTGCCATGTTTATGCCAGTCTAGACACACTTGATTCCCTTACGGAGACATATCAATACATAGGGTTTAAGATTCTTACTAGTCAGATCTATTCCTCTGCGGGAAATATGGGATTTTGAGTCCCTTTCACTGAGGAAGGTGTAGGTCTTGTCTATTCCATAGTTGGTTTTTGGAACAGTACCTGTGCTTATATCAAACTCTGGTTTGATGCATCACCCCACCTCTCCTTCCCCCTTAAGCAGGCATAAGAGTGTTTTCTAAATGTGAGACTCTGTTCTCTTTGCTAACTCAGTTCATGTGTGGCCATGTTTACAGGATCTTCCTAAGTGATATCTTATGATGAGTTTCTTTTCCTGTGTGACTTCTTTCCCTTAGAATCATCGTACCTGAATCCACTCATTTTGCTGCTACTGGTCTTATGACATTGATTTCGTGGCTGAGGGATATTCCATCGTACGTAAGTTCCACAATGTTTGGAACCATTTTTATATTTCCTGGGATACTTCAGGTGTACCCAGGTTGAGGTTCTTGTAAGCAGTGCAGCCCTCAATTTGGGGGTGGCTCTGTCTTATGGATTTTCAGTTTTCCCAAGGTATATTCCCTAGACTGGAAGTGCCCTTGGCTCTGTAGCTCTGTTGTTTACTTGTTTTAGGGAACACAATGCACTCCTCCAGTGAGGCAGTTGGCAACTTACATCCCGCCCATCAGCATAACAAGGCTCCCTGTTCTCCAGGGCCTGTCTTGCCTCTCTGGTTTTTACACATTTTGTGGATGTCCCTTTTGACCGGTGGGAAGTGATACTTCTTTGTAGTGCAGATTTGCATTGCCCGCTTGCTTGCTTGGCCAAAAAGGGCGTATGCGTTTTCTCCTGAATATATTCAGGAGAAAACGCATACGCCCTTTTTGGCCAAGTGCATCATTGTCGAAGTTGTGCCCCTCTTCCTGTGCTTTACAGGCGATTCCAACGTACCTCTTGAAATCTGTTTCCTGCTATTCTGCCTCGCTTTCAAGTCCGCCTCGTTGCCTTCCCTCAACAGATTTTTGGACGATAGTTGGCCTTGATTACTCTGCCAGTTTGTGAATTGCTGTGCCCCTGAGCTCCATTTTTCAACTCGTTTTTCGTGAGCTGAACGCAAGTCCAAACTTTTGGTTCAGGACCTATACTGGTTCCCGGTGGGTGGCTGAGACTTTGGTGAATTCTTCTTCCTGCCGGGAAATTAGAGTGACATGTGCCCATCCAAATGCCTAACAGCTACTCTCTCATTGGTTCTCCCTCTTCCCTTTCCTCCTCTGCCAAATGGGCAACCTGTGTGAACCAGGAGCTTAAAGGGGCTGTCTCTCCAAGTTGGGAGATTGATAGTAAAGCTGTTGGAAAGTCAAACCGGAGCACCAGGAGAGGGACTCTTCGTTGAGTTTTAGAAACCTTTCGTATTCACAGTGTGTCCATTCTCTAGGTTTCCCGTACATGTTATAGCTGTAGTAATATGCCCTTCAACCTGGAGAGGTGGGACCCATGGAATGGTTGCCATGCATTATTGCTTTAAAGGGTCTGCATTTGCTCACCCAATCTCACCAATCCTCTCAGTCCCAAGTGTCCAGCCTCATGCCACATCCAGCTGTCATCGTAGATAGGGTCATTCCAGGTTGCATCAGAGACCCTGAAGGAATTGTAAAGAATTTCCCTGTTTCTTTGTTCCGTTTTTGAAATTCCTTTTTAGAGTGGGTTTGAGCTGATTCTCGCTGCCACGTTTATGCCAGTCTAGACACACTTGATTCCCTTACGGAGACATATCAATACATAGGGTTTAAGATTCTTACTAGTCAGATCTATTCCTCTGCGGGAAATATGGGATTTTGAGTCCCTTTCACTGAGGAAGGTGTAGGTCTTGTCTATTCCATAGTTGGTTTTTGGAACAGTACCTGTGCTTATATCAAACTCTGGTTTGATGCATCACCCCACCTCTCCTTCCCCCTTAAGCAGGCATAAGAGTGTTTTCTAAATGTGAGACTCTGTTCTCTTTGCTAACTCAGTTCATGTGTGGCCATGTTTACAGGATCTTCCTAAGTGATATCTTATGATGAGTTTCTTTTCCTGTGTGACTTCTTTCCCTTAGAATCATCGTACCTGAATCCACTCATTTTGCTGCTACTGGTCTTATGACATTGATTTCGTGGCTGAGGGATATTCCATCGTACGTAAGTTCCACAATGTTTGGAACCATTTTTATATTTCCTGGGATACTTCAGGTGTACCCAGGTTGAGGTTCTTGTAAGCAGTGCAGCCCTCAATTTGGGGGTGGCTCTGTCTTATGGATTTTCAGTTTTCCCAAGGTATATTCCCTAGACTGGAAGTGCCCTTGGCTCTGTAGCTCTGTTGTTTACTTGTTTTAGGGAACACAATGCACTCCTCCAGTGAGGCAGTTGGCAACTTACATCCCGCCCATCAGCATAACAAGGCTCCCTGTTCTCCAGGGCCTGTCTTGCCTTTCTGGTTTTTACACATTTTGTGGATGTCCCTTTTGACCGGTGGGAAGTGATACTTCTTTGTAGTGCAGATTTGCATTGCCCGCTTGCTTGCTTGGCCAAAAAGGGCGTATGCGTTTTCTCCTGAATATATTCAGGAGAAAACGCATACGCCCTTTTTGGCCAAGTGCATCATTGTCGAAGTTGTGCCCCTCTTCCTGTGCTTTACAGGCGATTCTAACGTACCTCTTGAAATCTGTTTCCTGCTATTCTGCCTCGCATTCAAGTCCGCCTCGTTGCCTTCCCTCAACAGATTTTTGGACGATAGTTGGCCTTGATTACTCTGCCAGTTTGTGAATTGCTGTGCCCCTGAGCTCCATTTCTCAACTCGTTTTTTGTGAGCTGAACGCAAGTCCAAACATTTGGTTCAGGACCTATACTGGTTCCCGGTGGGTGGCTGAGACTTTGGTGAATTCTTCTTCCTGCCGGGAAATTAGAGTGACATGTGCCCATCCAAATGCCTAACAGCTACTCTCTCATTGGTTCTCCCTCTTCCCTTTCCTCCTCTGCCAAATGGGCAACCTGTGTGAACCAGGAGCTTAAAGGGGCTGTCTCTCCAAGTTGGGAGATTGATAGTAAAGCTGTTGGAAAGTCAAACCGGAGCACCAGGAGAGGGACTCTTCGTTGAGTTTTAGAAACCTTTCGTATTCACAGTGTGTCCATTCTCTAGGTTTCCCGTACATGTTATAGCTGTAGTAATATGCCCTTCAACCTGGAGAGGTGGGACCCATGGAATGGTTGCCATGCATTATTGCTTTAAAGGGTCTGCATTTGCTCACCCAATCTCACCAATCCTCTCAGTCCCAAGTGTCCAGCCTCATGCCACATCCAGCCGTCATCGTAGATAGGGTCATTCCAGGTTGCATCAGAGACCCTGAAGGAATTGTAAAGAACTTCCCTGTTTCTTTGTTCTGTTTTTGAAATTCCTTTTTAGAGTGGGTTTGAGCTGATTCTCGCTGCCATGTTTATGCCAGTCTAGACACACTTGATTCCCTTACGGAGACATATCAATACATAGGTTTTAAGATTCTTACTAGTCAGATCTATTCCTCTGCGGGAAATATGGGGTTTTGAGTCCCTTTCACTGAGGAAGGTGTAGGTCTTGTCTATTCCATAGTTGGTTTTTGGAACAGTACCTGTGCTTATATCAAACTCTGGTTTGATGCATCACCCCACCTCTCCTTCCCCCTTAGGCAGGCATAAGAGTGTTTTCTAAATGTGAGACTCTGTTCTCTTTGCTAACTCAGTTCATGTGTAGCCTTGTTTACAGGACGTTCATAAGTGATATCTTATGATAAGTTTCTTTTTCTCTTTGACTTATTTCACTTAGAATCATCGTACCTGAATCCACTCATTTTGCTGCTACTGGTCTTATGACATTGATTTCGTGGCTGAGGGATATTCCATCGTACGTAAGTTCCACAATGTTTGGAACCATTTTTATATTTCCTGGGATACTTCAGGTGTACCCAGGTTGAGGTTCTTGTAAGCAGTGCAGCCCTCAATTTGGGGGTGGCTCTGTCTTATGGATTTTCAGTTTTCCCAAGGTATATTCCCTAGACTGGAAGTGCCCTTGGCTCTGTAGCTCTGTTGTTTACTTGTTTTAGGGAACACAATGCACTCCTCCAGTGAGGCAGTTGGCAACTTACATCCCGCCCATCAGCATAACAAGGCTCCCTGTTCTCCAGGGCCTGTCTTGCCTTTCTGGTTTTTACACATTTTGTGGATGTCCCTTTTGACCGGTGGGAAGTGATACTTCTTTGTAGTGCAGATTTGCATTGCCCGCTTGCTTGCTTGGCCAAAAAGGGCGTATGCGTTTTCTCCTGAATATATTCAGGAGAAAACGCATACGCCCTTTTTGGCCAAGTGCATCATTGTCGAAGTTGTGCCCCTCTTCCTGTGCTTTACAGGCGATTCTAACGTACCTCTTGAAATCTGTTTCCTGCTCTTCTGCCTCGCATTCAAGTCCGCCTCGTTGCCTTCCCTCAACAGATTTTTGGACGATAGTTGGCCTTGATTACTCTGCCAGTTTGTGAATTGCTGTGCCCCTGAGCTCCATTTCTCAACTCGTTTTTTGTGAGCTGAACGCAAGTCCAAACATTTGGTTCAGGACCTATACTGGTTCCCGGTGGGTGGCTGAGACTTTGGTGAATTCTTCTTCCTGCCGGGAAATTAGAGTGACATGTGCCCATCCAAATGCCTAACAGCTACTCTCTCATTGGTTCTCCCTCTTCCCTTTCCTCCTCTGCCAAATGGGCAACCTGTGTGAACCAGGAGCTTAAAGGGGCTGTCTCTCCAAGTTGGGAGATTGATAGTAAAGCTGTTGGAAAGTCAAACCGGAGCACCAGGAGAGGGACTCTTCGTTGAGTTTTAGAAACCTTTCGTATTCACAGTGTGTCCATTCTCTAGGTTTCCCGTACATGTTATAGCTGTAGTAATATGCCCTTCAACCTGGAGAGGTGGGACCCATGGAATGGTTGCCATGCATTATTGCTTTAAAGGGTCTGCATTTGCTCACCCAATCTCACCAATCCTCTCAGTCCCAAGTGTCCAGCCTCATGCCACATCCAGCTGTCATCGTAGATAGGGTCATTCCAGGTTGCATCAGAGACCCTGAAGGAATTGTAAAGAACTTCCCTGTTTCTTTGTTCTGTTTTTGAAATTCCTTTTTAGAGTGGGTTTGAGCTGATTCTCGCTGCCATGTTTATGCCAGTCTAGACACACTTGATTCCCTTACGGAGACATATCAATACATAGGTTTTAAGATTCTTACTAGTCAGATCTATTCCTCTGCGGGAAATATGGGGTTTTGAGTCCCTTTCACTGAGGAAGGTGTAGGTCTTGTCTATTCCATAGTTGGTTTTTGGAACAGTACCTGTGCTTATATCAAACTCTGGTTTGATGCATCACCCCACCTCTCCTTCCCCCTTAGGCAGGCATAAGAGTGTTTTCTAAATGTGAGACTCTGTTCTCTTTGCTAACTCAGTTCATGTGTAGCCATGTTTACAGGATCTTCCTAAGTGATATCTTATGATGAGTTTCTTTTCCTGTGTGACTTCTTTCCCTTAGAATCATCGTACCTGAATCCACTCATTTTGCTGCTACTGGTCTTATGACATTGATTTCGTGGCTGAGGGATATTCCATCGTACGTAAGTTCCACAATGTTTGGAACCATTTTTATATTTCCTGGGATACTTCAGGTGTACCCAGGTTGAGGTTCTTGTAAGCAGTGCAGCCCTCAATTTGGGGGTGGCTCTGTCTTATGGATTTTCAGTTTTCCCAAGGTATATTCCCTAGACTGGAAGTGCCCTTGGCTCTGTAGCTCTGTTGTTTACTTGTTTTAGGGAACACAATGCACTCCTCCAGTGAGGCAGTTGGCAACTTACATCCCGCCCATCAGCATAACAAGGCTCCCTGTTCTCCAGGGCCTGTCTTGCCTTTCTGGTTTTTACACATTTTGTGGATGTCCCTTTTGACCGGTGGGAAGTGATACTTCTTTGTAGTGCAGATTTGCATTGCCCGCTTGCTTGCTTGGCCAAAAAGGGCGTATGCGTTTTCTCCTGAATATATTCAGGAGAAAACGCATACGCCCTTTTTGGCCAAGTGCATCATTGTCGAAGTTGTGCCCCTCTTCCTGTGCTTTACAGGCGATTCTAACGTACCTCTTGAAATCTGTTTCCTGCTCTTCTGCCTCGCATTCAAGTCCGCCTCGTTGCCTTCCCTCAACAGATTTTTGGACGATAGTTGGCCTTGATTACTCTGCCAGTTTGTGAATTGCTGTGCCCCTGAGCTCCATTTCTCAACTCGTTTTTTGTGAGCTGAACGCAAGTCCAAACATTTGGTTCAGGACCTATACTGGTTCCCGGTGGGTGGCTGAGACTTTGGTGAATTCTTCTTCCTGCCGGGAAATTAGAGTGACATGTGCCCATCCAAATGCCTAACAGCTACTCTCTCATTGGTTCTCCCTCTTCCCTTTCCTCCTCTGCCAAATGGGCAACCTGTGTGAACCAGGAGCTTAAAGGGGCTGTCTCTCCAAGTTGGGAGATTGATAGTAAAGCTGTTGGAAAGTCAAACCGGAGCACCAGGAGAGGGACTCTTCGTTGAGTTTTAGAAACCTTTCGTATTCACAGTGTGTCCATTCTCTAGGTTTCCCGTACATGTTATAGCTGTAGTAATATGCCCTTCAACCTGGAGAGGTGGGACCCATGGAATGGTTGCCATGCATTATTGCTTTAAAGGGTCTGCATTTGCTCACCCAATCTCACCAATCCTCTCAGTCCCAAGTGTCCAGCCTCATGCCACATCCAGCTGTCATCGTAGATAGGGTCATTCCAGGTTGCATCAGAGACCCTGAAGGAATTGTAAAGAACTTCCCTGTTTCTTTGTTCTGTTTTTGAAATTCCTTTTTAGAGTGGGTTTGAGCTGATTCTCGCTGCCATGTTTATGCCAGTCTAGACACACTTGATTCCCTTACGGAGACATATCAATACATAGGTTTTAAGATTCTTACTAGTCAGATCTATTCCTCTGCGGGAAATATGGGGTTTTGAGTCCCTTTCACTGAGGAAGGTGTAGGTCTTGTCTATTCCATAGTTGGTTTTTGGAACAGTACCTGTGCTTATATCAAACTCTGGTTTGATGCATCACCCCACCTCTCCTTCCCCCTTAGGCAGGCATAAGAGTGTTTTCTAAATGTGAGACTCTGTTCTCTTTGCTAACTCAGTTCATGTGTAGCCATGTTTACAGGATCTTCCTAAGTGATATCTTATGATGAGTTTCTTTTCCTGTGTGACTTCTTTCCCTTAGAATCATCGTACCTGAATCCACTCATTTTGCTGCTACTGGTCTTATGACATTGATTTCGTGGCTGAGGGATATTCCATCGTACGTAAGTTCCACAATGTTTGGAACCATTTTTATATTTCCTGGGATACTTCAGGTGTACCCAGGTTGAGGTTCTTGTAAGCAGTGCAGCCCTCAATTTGGGGGTGGCTCTGTCTTATGGATTTTCAGTTTTCCCAAGGTATATTCCCTAGACTGGAAGTGCCCTTGGCTCTGTAGCTCTGTTGTTTACTTGTTTTAGGGAACACAATGCACTCCTCCAGTGAGGCAGTTGGCAACTTACATCCCGCCCATCAGCATAACAAGGCTCCCTGTTCTCCAGGGCCTGTCTTGCCTTTCTGGTTTTTACACATTTTGTGGATGTCCCTTTTGACCGGTGGGAAGTGATACTTCTTTGTAGTGCAGATTTGCATTGCCCGCTTGCTTGCTTGGCCAAAAAGGGCGTATGCGTTTTCTCCTGAATATATTCAGGAGAAAACGCATACGCCCTTTTTGGCCAAGTGCATCATTGTCGAAGTTGTGCCCCTCTTCCTGTGCTTTACAGGCGATTCTAACGTACCTCTTGAAATCTGTTTCCTGCTCTTCTGCCTCGCATTCAAGTCCGCCTCGTTGCCTTCCCTCAACAGATTTTTGGACGATAGTTGGCCTTGATTACTCTGCCAGTTTGTGAATTGCTGTGCCCCTGAGCTCCATTTCTCAACTCGTTTTTTGTGAGCTGAACGCAAGTCCAAACATTTGGTTCAGGACCTATACTGGTTCCCGGTGGGTGGCTGAGACTTTGGTGAATTCTTCTTCCTGCCGGGAAATTAGAGTGACATGTGCCCATCCAAATGCCTAACAGCTACTCTCTCATTGGTTCTCCCTCTTCCCTTTCCTCCTCTGCCAAATGGGCAACCTGTGTGATCCAGGAGCTTAAAGGGGCTGTCTCTCCAAGTTGGGAGATTGATAGTAAAGCTGTTGGAAAGTCAAACCGGAGCACCAGGAGAGGGACTCTTCGTTGAGTTTTAGAAACCTTTCGTATTCACAGTGTGTCCATTCTCTAGGTTTCCCGTACATGTTATAGCTGTAGTAATATGCCCTTCAACCTGGAGAGGTGGGACCCATGGAATGGTTGCCATGCATTATTGCTTTAAAGGGTCTGCATTTGCTCACCCAATCTCACCAATCCTCTCAGTCCCAAGTGTCCAGCCTCATGCCACATCCAGCTGTCATCGTAGATAGGGTCATTCCAGGTTGCATCAGAGACCCTGAAGGAATTGTAAAGAACTTCCCTGTTTCTTTGTTCTGTTTTTGAAATTCCTTTTTAGAGTGGGTTTGAGCTGATTCTCGCTGCCATGTTTATGCCAGTCTAGACACACTTGATTCCCTTACGGAGACATATCAATACATAGGTTTTAAGATTCTTACTAGTCAGATCTATTCCTCTGCGGGAAATATGGGGTTTTGAGTCCCTTTCACTGAGGAAGGTGTAGGTCTTGTCTATTCCATAGTTGGTTTTTGGAACAGTACCTGTGCTTATATCAAACTCTGGTTTGATGCATCACCCCACCTCTCCTTCCCCCTTAGGCAGGCATAAGAGTGTTTTCTAAATGTGAGACTCTGTTCTCTTTGCTAACTCAGTTCATGTGTAGCCATGTTTACAGGATCTTCCTAAGTGATATCTTATGATGAGTTTCTTTTCCTGTGTGACTTCTTTCCCTTAGAATCATCGTACCTGAATCCACTCATTTTGCTGCTACTGGTCTTATGACATTGATTTCGTGGCTGAGGGATATTCCATCGTACGTAAGTTCCACAATGTTTGGAACCATTTTTATATTTCCTGGGATACTTCAGGTGTACCCAGGTTGAGGTTCTTGTAAGCAGTGCAGCCCTCAATTTGGGGGTGGCTCTGTCTTATGGATTTTCAGTTTTCCCAAGGTATATTCCCTAGACTGGAAGTGCCCTTGGCTCTGTAGCTCTGTTGTTTACTTGTTTTAGGGAACACAATGCACTCCTCCAGTGAGGCAGTTGGCAACTTACATCCCGCCCATCAGCATAACAAGGCTCCCTGTTCTCCAGGGCCTGTCTTGCCTTTCTGGTTTTTACACATTTTGTGGATGTCCCTTTTGACCGGTGGGAAGTGATACTTCTTTGTAGTGCAGATTTGCATTGCCCGCTTGCTTGCTTGGCCAAAAAGGGCGTATGCGTTTTCTCCTGAATATATTCAGGAGAAAACGCATACGCCCTTTTTGGCCAAGTGCATCATTGTCGAAGTTGTGCCCCTCTTCCTGTGCTTTACAGGCGATTCTAACGTACCTCTTGAAATCTGTTTCCTGCTATTCTGCCTCGCATTCAAGTCCGCCTCGTTGCCTTCCCTCAACAGATTTTTGGACGATAGTTGGCCTTGATTACTCTGCCAGTTTGTGAATTGCTGTGCCCCTGAGCTCCATTTCTCAACTCGTTTTTTGTGAGCTGAACGCAAGTCCAAACATTTGGTTCAGGACCTATACTGGTTCCCGGTGGGTGGCTGAGACTTTGGTGAATTCTTCTTCCTGCCGGGAAATTAGAGTGACATGTGCCCATCCAAATGCCTAACAGCTACTCTCTCATTGGTTCTCCCTCTTCCCTTTCCTCCTCTGCCAAATGGGCAACCTGTGTGAACCAGGAGCTTAAAGGGGCTGTCTCTCCAAGTTGGGAGATTGATAGTAAAGCTGTTGGAAAGTCAAACCGGAGCACCAGGAGAGGGACTCTTCGTTGAGTTTTAGAAACCTTTCGTATTCACAGTGTGTCCATTCTCTAGGTTTCCCGTACATGTTATAGCTGTAGTAATATGCCCTTCAACCTGGAGAGGTGGGACCCATGGAATGGTTGCCATGCATTATTGCTTTAAAGGGTCTGCATTTGCTCACCCAATCTCACCAATCCTCTCAGTCCCAAGTGTCCAGCCTCATGCCACATCCAGCCGTCATCGTAGATAGGGTCATTCCAGGTTGCATCAGAGACCCTGAAGGAATTGTAAAGAACTTCCCTGTTTCTTTGTTCTGTTTTTGAAATTCCTTTTTAGAGTGGGTTTGAGCTGATTCTCGCTGCCATGTTTATGCCAGTCTAGACACACTTGATTCCCTTACGGAGACATATCAATACATAGGTTTTAAGATTCTTACTAGTCAGATCTATTCCTCTGCGGGAAATATGGGGTTTTGAGTCCCTTTCACTGAGGAAGGTGTAGGTCTTGTCTATTCCATAGTTGGTTTTTGGAACAGTACCTGTGCTTATATCAAACTCTGGTTTGATGCATCACCCCACCTCTCCTTCCCCCTTAGGCAGGCATAAGAGTGTTTTCTAAATGTGAGACTCTGTTCTCTTTGCTAACTCAGTTCATGTGTAGCCTTGTTTACAGGACGTTCATAAGTGATATCTTATGATAAGTTTCTTTTTCTCTTTGACTTATTTCACTTAGAATCATCGTACCTGAATCCACTCATTTTGCTGCTACTGGTCTTATGACATTGATTTCGTGGCTGAGGGATATTCCATCGTACGTAAGTTCCACAATGTTTGGAACCATTTTTATATTTCCTGGGATACTTCAGGTGTACCCAGGTTGAGGTTCTTGTAAGCAGTGCAGCCCTCAATTTGGGGGTGGCTCTGTCTTATGGATTTTCAGTTTTCCCAAGGTATATTCCCTAGACTGGAAGTGCCCTTGGCTCTGTAGCTCTGTTGTTTACTTGTTTTAGGGAACACAATGCACTCCTCCAGTGAGGCAGTTGGCAACTTACATCCCGCCCATCAGCATAACAAGGCTCCCTGTTCTCCAGGGCCTGTCTTGCCTTTCTGGTTTTTACACATTTTGTGGATGTCCCTTTTGACCGGTGGGAAGTGATACTTCTTTGTAGTGCAGATTTGCATTGCCCGCTTGCTTGCTTGGCCAAAAAGGGCGTATGCGTTTTCTCCTGAATATATTCAGGAGAAAACGCATACGCCCTTTTTGGCCAAGTGCATCATTGTCGAAGTTGTGCCCCTCTTCCTGTGCTTTACAGGCGATTCTAACGTACCTCTTGAAATCTGTTTCCTGCTCTTCTGCCTCGCATTCAAGTCCGCCTCGTTGCCTTCCCTCAACAGATTTTTGGACGATAGTTGGCCTTGATTACTCTGCCAGTTTGTGAATTGCTGTGCCCCTGAGCTCCATTTCTCAACTCGTTTTTTGTGAGCTGAACGCAAGTCCAAACATTTGGTTCAGGACCTATACTGGTTCCCGGTGGGTGGCTGAGACTTTGGTGAATTCTTCTTCCTGCCGGGAAATTAGAGTGACATGTGCCCATCCAAATGCCTAACAGCTACTCTCTCATTGGTTCTCCCTCTTCCCTTTCCTCCTCTGCCAAATGGGCAACCTGTGTGAACCAGGAGCTTAAAGGGGCTGTCTCTCCAAGTTGGGAGATTGATAGTAAAGCTGTTGGAAAGTCAAACCGGAGCACCAGGAGAGGGACTCTTCGTTGAGTTTTAGAAACCTTTCGTATTCAGAGTGTGTCCATTCTCTAGGTTTCCCGTACATGTTATAGCTGTAGTAATATGCCCTTCAACCTGGAGAGGTGGGACCCATGGAATGGTTGCCATGCATTATTGCTTTAAAGGGTCTGCATTTGCTCACCCAATCTCACCAATCCTCTCAGTCCCAAGTGTCCAGCCTCATGCCACATCCAGCTGTCATCGTAGATAGGGTCATTCCAGGTTGCATCAGAGACCCTGAAGGAATTGTAAAGAACTTCCCTGTTTCTTTGTTCTGTTTTTGAAATTCCTTTTTAGAGTGGGTTTGAGCTGATTCTCGCTGCCATGTTTATGCCAGTCTAGACACACTTGATTCCCTTACGGAGACATATCAATACATAGGTTTTAAGATTCTTACTAGTCAGATCTATTCCTCTGCGGGAAATATGGGGTTTTGAGTCCCTTTCACTGAGGAAGGTGTAGGTCTTGTCTATTCCATAGTTGGTTTTTGGAACAGTACCTGTGCTTATATCAAACTCTGGTTTGATGCATCACCCCACCTCTCCTTCCCCCTTAGGCAGGCATAAGAGTGTTTTCTAAATGTGAGACTCTGTTCTCTTTGCTAACTCAGTTCATGTGTAGCCATGTTTACAGGATCTTCCTAAGTGATATCTTATGATGAGTTTCTTTTCCTGTGTGACTTCTTTCCCTTAGAATCATCGTACCTGAATCCACTCATTTTGCTGCTACTGGTCTTATGACATTGATTTCGTGGCTGAGGGATATTCCATCGTACGTAAGTTCCACAATGTTTGGAACCATTTTTATATTTCCTGGGATACTTCAGGTGTACCCAGGTTGAGGTTCTTGTAAGCAGTGCAGCCCTCAATTTGGGGGTGGCTCTGTCTTATGGATTTTCAGTTTTCCCAAGGTATATTCCCTAGACTGGAAGTGCCCTTGGCTCTGTAGCTCTGTTGTTTACTTGTTTTAGGGAACACAATGCACTCCTCCAGTGAGGCAGTTGGCAACTTACATCCCGCCCATCAGCATAACAAGGCTCCCTGTTCTCCAGGGCCTGTCTTGCCTTTCTGGTTTTTACACATTTTGTGGATGTCCCTTTTGACCGGTGGGAAGTGATACTTCTTTGTAGTGCAGATTTGCATTGCCCGCTTGCTTGCTTGGCCAAAAAGGGCGTATGCGTTTTCTCCTGAATATATTCAGGAGAAAACGCATACGCCCTTTTTGGCCAAGTGCATCATTGTCGAAGTTGTGCCCCTCTTCCTGTGCTTTACAGGCGATTCTAACGTACCTCTTGAAATCTGTTTCCTGCTCTTCTGCCTCGCATTCAAGTCCGCCTCGTTGCCTTCCCTCAACAGATTTTTGGACGATAGTTGGCCTTGATTACTCTGCCAGTTTGTGAATTGCTGTGCCCCTGAGCTCCATTTTTCAACTCGTTTTTTGTGAGCTGAACGCAAGTCCAAACATTTGGTTCAGGACCTATACTGGTTCCCGGTGGGTGGCTGAGACTTTGGTGAATTCTTCTTCCTGCCGGGAAATTAGAGTGACATGTGCCCATCCAAATGCCTAACAGCTACTCTCTCATTGGTTCTCCCTCTTCCCTTTCCTCCTCTGCCAAATGGGCAACCTGTGTGAACCAGGAGCTTAAAGGGGCTGTCTCTCCAAGTTGGGAGATTGATAGTAAAGCTGTTGGAAAGTCAAACCGGAGCACCAGGAGAGGGACTCTTCGTTGAGTTTTAGAAACCTTTCGTATTCACAGTGTGTCCATTCTCTAGGTTTCCCGTACATGTTATAGCTGTAGTAATATGCCCTTCAACCTGGAGAGGTGGGACCCATGGAATGGTTGCCATGCATTATTGCTTTAAAGGGTCTGCATTTGCTCACCCAATCTCACCAATCCTCTCAGTCCCAAGTGTCCAGCCTCATGCCACATCCAGCCGTCATCGTAGATAGGGTCATTCCAGGTTGCATCAGAGACCCTGAAGGAATTGTAAAGAACTTCCCTGTTTCTTTGTTCTGTTTTTGAAATTCCTTTTTAGAGTGGGTTTGAGCTGATTCTCGCTGCCATGTTTATGCCAGTCTAGACACACTTGATTCCCTTACGGAGACATATCAATACATAGGTTTTAAGATTCTTACTAGTCAGATCTATTCCTCTGCGGGAAATATGGGGTTTTGAGTCCCTTTCACTGAGGAAGGTGTAGGTCTTGTCTATTCCATAGTTGGTTTTTGGAACAGTACCTGTGCTTATATCAAACTCTGGTTTGATGCATCACCCCACCTCTCCTTCCCCCTTAGGCAGGCATAAGAGTGTTTTCTAAATGTGAGACTCTGTTCTCTTTGCTAACTCAGTTCATGTGTAGCCATGTTTACAGGATCTTCCTAAGTGATATCTTATGATGAGTTTCTTTTCCTGTGTGACTTCTTTCCCTTAGAATCATCGTACCTGAATCCACTCATTTTGCTGCTACTGGTCTTATGACATTGATTTCGTGGCTGAGGGATATTCCATCGTACGTAAGTTCCACAATGTTTGGAACCATTTTTATATTTCCTGGGATACTTCAGGTGTACCCAGGTTGAGGTTCTTGTAAGCAGTGCAGCCCTCAATTTGGGGGTGGCTCTGTCTTATGGATTTTCAGTTTTCCCAAGGTATATTCCTTAGACTGGAAGTGCCCTTGGCTCTGTAGCTCTGTTGTTTACTTGTTTTAGGGAACACAATGCACTCCTCCAGTGAGGCAGTTGGCAACTTACATCCCGCCCATCAGCATAACAAGGCTCCCTGTTCTCCAGGGCCTGTCTTGCCTTTCTGGTTTTTACACATTTTGTGGATGTCCCTTTTGACCGGTGGGAAGTGATACTTCTTTGTAGTGCAGATTTGCATTGCCCGCTTGCTTGCTTGGCCAAAAAGGGCGTATGCGTTTTCTCCTGAATATATTCAGGAGAAAACGCATACGCCCTTTTTGGCCAAGTGCATCATTGTCGAAGTTGTGCCCCTCTTCCTGTGCTTTACAGGCGATTCTAACGTACCTCTTGAAATCTGTTTCCTGCTCTTCTGCCTCGCATTCAAGTCCGCCTCGTTGCCTTCCCTCAACAGATTTTTGGACGATAGTTGGCCTTGATTACTCTGCCAGTTTGTGAATTGCTGTGCCCCTGAGCTCCATTTCTCAACTCGTTTTTTGTGAGCTGAACGCAAGTCCAAACATTTGGTTCAGGACCTATACTGGTTCCCGGTGGGTGGCTGAGACTTTGGTGAATTCTTCTTCCTGCCGGGAAATTAGAGTGACATGTGCCCATCCAAATGCCTAACAGCTACTCTCTCATTGGTTCTCCCTCTTCCCTTTCCTCCTCTGCCAAATGGGCAACCTGTGTGAACCAGGAGCTTAAAGGGGCTGTCTCTCCAAGTTGGGAGATTGATAGTAAAGCTGTTGGAAAGTCAAACCGGAGCACCAGGAGAGGGACTCTTCGTTGAGTTTTAGAAACCTTTCGTATTCACAGTGTGTCCATTCTCTAGGTTTCCCGTACATGTTATAGCTGTAGTAATATGCCCTTCAACCTGGAGAGGTGGGACCCATGGAATGGTTGCCATGCATTATTGCTTTAAAGGGTCTGCATTTGCTCACCCAATCTCACCAATCCTCTCAGTCCCAAGTGTCCAGCCTCATGCCACATCCAGCTGTCATCGTAGATAGGGTCATTCCAGGTTGCATCAGAGACCCTGAAGGAATTGTAAAGAACTTCCCTGTTTCTTTGTTCTGTTTTTGAAATTCCTTTTTAGAGTGGGTTTGAGCTGATTCTCGCTGCCATGTTTATGCCAGTCTAGACACACTTGATTCCCTTACGGAGACATATCAATACATAGGTTTTAAGATTCTTACTAGTCAGATCTATTCCTCTGCGGGAAATATGGGGTTTTGAGTCCCTTTCACTGAGGAAGGTGTAGGTCTTGTCTATTCCATAGTTGGTTTTTGGAACAGTACCTGTGCTTATATCAAACTCTGGTTTGATGCATCACCCCACCTCTCCTTCCCCCTTAGGCAGGCATAAGAGTGTTTTCTAAATGTGAGACTCTGTTCTCTTTGCTAACTCAGTTCATGTGTAGCCATGTTTACAGGATCTTCCTAAGTGATATCTTATGATGAGTTTCTTTTCCTGTGTGACTTCTTTCCCTTAGAATCATCGTACCTGAATCCACTCATTTTGCTGCTACTGGTCTTATGACATTGATTTCGTGGCTGAGGGATATTCCATCGTACGTAAGTTCCACAATGTTTGGAACCATTTTTATATTTCCTGGGATACTTCAGGTGTACCCAGGTTGAGGTTCTTGTAAGCAGTGCAGCCCTCAATTTGGGGGTGGCTCTGTCTTATGGATTTTCAGTTTTCCCAAGGTATATTCCCTAGACTGGAAGTGCCCTTGGCTCTGTAGCTCTGTTGTTTACTTGTTTTAGGGAACACAATGCACTCCTCCAGTGAGGCAGTTGGCAACTTACATCCCGCCCATCAGCATAACAAGGCTCCCTGTTCTCCAGGGCCTGTCTTGCCTTTCTGGTTTTTACACATTTTGTGGATGTCCCTTTTGACCGGTGGGAAGTGATACTTCTTTGTAGTGCAGATTTGCATTGCCCGCTTGCTTGCTTGGCCAAAAAGGGCGTATGCGTTTTCTCCTGAATATATTCAGGAGAAAACGCATACGCCCTTTTTGGCCAAGTGCATCATTGTCGAAGTTGTGCCCCTCTTCCTGTGCTTTACAGGCGATTCTAACGTACCTCTTGAAATCTGTTTCCTGCTCTTCTGCCTCGCATTCAAGTCCGCCTCGTTGCCTTCCCTCAACAGATTTTTGGACGATAGTTGGCCTTGATTACTCTGCCAGTTTGTGAATTGCTGTGCCCCTGAGCTCCATTTTTCAACTCGTTTTTTGTGAGCTGAACGCAAGTCCAAACATTTGGTTCAGGACCTATACTGGTTCCCGGTGGGTGGCTGAGACTTTGGTGAATTCTTCTTCCTGCCGGGAAATTAGAGTGACATGTGCCCATCCAAATGCCTAACAGCTACTCTCTCATTGGTTCTCCCTCTTCCCTTTCCTCCTCTGCCAAATGGGCAACCTGTGTGAACCAGGAGCTTAAAGGGGCTGTCTCTCCAAGTTGGGAGATTGATAGTAAAGCTGTTGGAAAGTCAAACCGGAGCACCAGGAGAGGGACTCTTCGTTGAGTTTTAGAAACCTTTCGTATTCACAGTGTGTCCATTCTCTAGGTTTCCCGTACATGTTATAGCTGTAGTAATATGCCCTTCAACCTGGAGAGGTGGGACCCATGGAATGGTTGCCATGCATTATTGCTTTAAAGGGTCTGCATTTGCTCACCCAATCTCACCAATCCTCTCAGTCCCAAGTGTCCAGCCTCATGCCACATCCAGCTGTCATCGTAGATAGGGTCATTCCAGGTTGCATCAGAGACCCTGAAGGAATTGTAAAGAACTTCCCTGTTTCTTTGTTCTGTTTTTGAAATTCCTTTTTAGAGTGGGTTTGAGCTGATTCTCGCTGCCATGTTTATGCCAGTCTAGACACACTTGATTCCCTTACGGAGACATATCAATACATAGGTTTTAAGATTCTTACTAGTCAGATCTATTCCTCTGCGGGAAATATGGGGTTTTGAGTCCCTTTCACTGAGGAAGGTGTAGGTCTTGTCTATTCCATAGTTGGTTTTTGGAACAGTACCTGTGCTTATATCAAACTCTGGTTTGATGCATCACCCCACCTCTCCTTCCCCCTTAGGCAGGCATAAGAGTGTTTTCTAAATGTGAGACTCTGTTCTCTTTGCTAACTCAGTTCATGTGTAGCCATGTTTACAGGATCTTCCTAAGTGATATCTTATGATGAGTTTCTTTTCCTGTGTGACTTCTTTCCCTTAGAATCATCGTACCTGAATCCACTCATTTTGCTGCTACTGGTCTTATGACATTGATTTCGTGGCTGAGGGATATTCCATCGTACGTAAGTTCCACAATGTTTGGAACCATTTTTATATTTCCTGGGATACTTCAGGTGTACCCAGGTTGAGGTTCTTGTAAGCAGTGCAGCCCTCAATTTGGGGGTGGCTCTGTCTTATGGATTTTCAGTTTTCCCAAGGTATATTCCCTAGACTGGAAGTGCCCTTGGCTCTGTAGCTCTGTTGTTTACTTGTTTTAGGGAACACAATGCACTCCTCCAGTGAGGCAGTTGGCAACTTACATCCCGCCCATCAGCATAACAAGGCTCCCTGTTCTCCAGGGCCTGTCTTGCCTTTCTGGTTTTTACACATTTTGTGGATGTCCCTTTTGACCGGGGGGAAGTGATACTTCTTTGTAGTGCAGATTTGCATTGCCCGCTTGCTTGCTTGGCCAAAAAGGGCGTATGCGTTTTCTCCTGAATATATTCAGGAGAAAACGCATACGCCCTTTTTGGCCAAGTGCATCATTGTCGAAGTTGTGCCCCTCTTCCTGTGCTTTACAGGCGATTCTAACGTACCTCTTGAAATCTGTTTCCTGCTCTTCTGCCTCGCATTCAAGTCCGCCTCGTTGCCTTCCCTCAACAGATTTTTGGACGATAGTTGGCCTTGATTACTCTGCCAGTTTGTGAATTGCTGTGCCCCTGAGCTCCATTTTTCAACTCGTTTTTTGTGAGCTGAACGCAAGTCCAAACATTTGGTTCAGGACCTATACTGGTTCCCGGTGGGTGGCTGAGACTTTGGTGAATTCTTCTTCCTGCCGGGAAATTAGAGTGACATGTGCCCATCCAAATGCCTAACAGCTACTCTCTCATTGGTTCTCCCTCTTCCCTTTCCTCCTCTGCCAAATGGGCAACCTGTGTGAACCAGGAGCTTAAAGGGGCTGTCTCTCCAAGTTGGGAGATTGATAGTAAAGCTGTTGGAAAGTCAAACCGGAGCACCAGGAGAGGGACTCTTCGTTGAGTTTTAGAAACCTTTCGTATTCACAGTGTGTCCATTCTCTAGGTTTCCCGTACATGTTATAGCTGTAGTAATATGCCCTTCAACCTGGAGAGGTGGGACCCATGGAATGGTTGCCATGCATTATTGCTTTAAAGGGTCTGCATTTGCTCACCCAATCTCACCAATCCTCTCAGTCCCAAGTGTCCAGCCTCATGCCACATCCAGCTGTCATCGTAGATAGGGTCATTCCAGGTTGCATCAGAGACCCTGAAGGAATTGTAAAGAACTTCCCTGTTTCTTTGTTCTGTTTTTGAAATTCCTTTTTAGAGTGGGTTTGAGCTGATTCTCGCTGCCATGTTTATGCCAGTCTAGACACACTTGATTCCCTTACGGAGACATATCAATACATAGGTTTTAAGATTCTTACTAGTCAGATCTATTCCTCTGCGGGAAATATGGGGTTTTGAGTCCCTTTCACTGAGGAAGGTGTAGGTCTTGTCTATTCCATAGTTGGTTTTTGGAACAGTACCTGTGCTTATATCAAACTCTGGTTTGATGCATCACCCCACCTCTCCTTCCCCCTTAGGCAGGCATAAGAGTGTTTTCTAAATGTGAGACTCTGTTCTCTTTGCTAACTCAGTTCATGTGTAGCCATGTTTACAGGATCTTCCTAAGTGATATCTTATGATGAGTTTCTTTTCCTGTGTGACTTCTTTCCCTTAGAATCATCGTACCTGAATCCACTCATTTTGCTGCTACTGGTCTTATGACATTGATTTCGTGGCTGAGGGATATTCCATCGTACGTAAGTTCCACAATGTTTGGAACCATTTTTATATTTCCTGGGATACTTCAGGTGTACCCAGGTTGAGGTTCTTGTAAGCAGTGCAGCCCTCAATTTGGGGGTGGCTCTGTCTTATGGATTTTCAGTTTTCCCAAGGTATATTCCTTAGACTGGAAGTGCCCTTGGCTCTGTAGCTCTGTTGTTTACTTGTTTTAGGGAACACAATGCACTCCTCCAGTGAGGCAGTTGGCAACTTACATCCCGCCCATCAGCATAACAAGGCTCCCTGTTCTCCAGGGCCTGTCTTGCCTTTCTGGTTTTTACACATTTTGTGGATGTCCCTTTTGACCGGTGGGAAGTGATACTTCTTTGTAGTGCAGATTTGCATTGCCCGCTTGCTTGCTTGGCCAAAAAGGGCGTATGCGTTTTCTCCTGAATATATTCAGGAGAAAACGCATACGCCCTTTTTGGCCAAGTGCATCATTGTCGAAGTTGTGCCCCTCTTCCTGTGCTTTACAGGCGATTCTAACGTACCTCTTGAAATCTGTTTCCTGCTATTCTGCCTCGCATTCAAGTCCGCCTCGTTGCCTTCCCTCAACAGATTTTTGGACGATAGTTGGCCTTGATTACTCTGCCAGTTTGTGAATTGCTGTGCCCCTGAGCTCCATTTTTCAACTCGTTTTTTGTGAGCTGAACGCAAGTCCAAACATTTGGTTCAGGACCTATACTGGTTCCCGGTGGGTGGCTGAGACTTTGGTGAATTCTTCTTCCTGCCGGGAAATTAGAGTGACATGTGCCCATCCAAATGCCTAACAGCTACTCTCTCATTGGTTCTCCCTCTTCCCTTTCCTCCTCTGCCAAATGGGCAACCTGTGTGAACCAGGAGCTTAAAGGGGCTGTCTCTCCAAGTTGGGAGATTGATAGTAAAGCTGTTGGAAAGTCAAACCGGAGCACCAGGAGAGGGACTCTTCGTTGAGTTTTAGAAACCTTTCGTATTCAGAGTGTGTCCATTCTCTAGGTTTCCCGTACATGTTATAGCTGTAGTAATATGCCCTTCAACCTGGAGAGGTGGGACCCATGGAATGGTTGCCATGCATTATTGCTTTAAAGGGTCTGCATTTGCTCACCCAATCTCACCAATCCTCTCAGTCCCAAGTGTCCAGCCTCATGCCACATCCAGCTGTCATCGTAGATAGGGTCATTCCAGGTTGCATCAGAGACCCTGAAGGAATTGTAAAGAACTTCCCTGTTTCTTTGTTCTGTTTTTGAAATTCCTTTTTAGAGTGGGTTTGAGCTGATTCTCGCTGCCATGTTTATGCCAGTCTAGACACACTTGATTCCCTTACGGAGACATATCAATACATAGGTTTTAAGATTCTTACTAGTCAGATCTATTCCTCTGCGGGAAATATGGGGTTTTGAGTCCCTTTCACTGAGGAAGGTGTAGGTCTTGTCTATTCCATAGTTGGTTTTTGGAACAGTACCTGTGCTTATATCAAACTCTGGTTTGATGCATCACCCCACCTCTCCTTCCCCCTTAGGCAGGCATAAGAGTGTTTTCTAAATGTGAGACTCTGTTCTCTTTGCTAACTCAGTTCATGTGTAGCCATGTTTACAGGATCTTCCTAAGTGATATCTTATGATGAGTTTCTTTTCCTGTGTGACTTCTTTCCCTTAGAATCATCGTACCTGAATCCACTCATTTTGCTGCTACTGGTCTTATGACATTGATTTCGTGGCTGAGGGATATTCCATCGTACGTAAGTTCCACAATGTTTGGAACCATTTTTATATTTCCTGGGATACTTCAGGTGTACCCAGGTTGAGGTTCTTGTAAGCAGTGCAGCCCTCAATTTGGGGGTGGCTCTGTCTTATGGATTTTCAGTTTTCCCAAGGTATATTCCCTAGACTGGAAGTGCCCTTGGCTCTGTAGCTCTGTTGTTTACTTGTTTTAGGGAACACAATGCACTCCTCCAGTGAGGCAGTTGGCAACTTACATCCCGCCCATCAGCATAACAAGGCTCCCTGTTCTCCAGGGCCTGTCTTGCCTTTCTGGTTTTTACACATTTTGTGGATGTCCCTTTTGACCGGGGGGAAGTGATACTTCTTTGTAGTGCAGATTTGCATTGCCCGCTTGCTTGCTTGGCCAAAAAGGGCGTATGCGTTTTCTCCTGAATATATTCAGGAGAAAACGCATACGCCCTTTTTGGCCAAGTGCATCATTGTCGAACTTGTGCCCCTCTTCCTGTGCTTTACAGGCGATTCTAACGTACCTCTTGAAATCTGTTTCCTGCTCTTCTGCCTCGCATTCAAGTCCGCCTCGTTGCCTTCCCTCAACAGATTTTTGGACGATAGTTGGCCTTGATTACTCTGCCAGTTTGTGAATTGCTGTGCCCCTGAGCTCCATTTTTCAACTCGTTTTTTGTGAGCTGAACGCAAGTCCAAACATTTGGTTCAGGACCTATACTGGTTCCCGGTGGGTGGCTGAGACTTTGGTGAATTCTTCTTCCTGCCGGGAAATTAGAGTGACATGTGCCCATCCAAATGCCTAACAGCTACTCTCTCATTGGTTCTCCCTCTTCCCTTTCCTCCTCTGCCAAATGGGCAACCTGTGTGAACCAGGAGCTTAAAGGGGCTGTCTCTCCAAGTTGGGAGATTGATAGTAAAGCTGTTGGAAAGTCAAACCGGAGCACCAGGAGAGGGACTCTTCGTTGAGTTTTAGAAACCTTTCGTATTCACAGTGTGTCCATTCTCTAGGTTTCCCGTACATGTTATAGCTGTAGTAATATGCCCTTCAACCTGGAGAGGTGGGACCCATGGAATGGTTGCCATGCATTATTGCTTTAAAGGGTCTGCATTTGCTCACCCAATCTCACCAATCCTCTCAGTCCCAAGTGTCCAGCCTCATGCCACATCCAGCTGTCATCGTAGATAGGGTCATTCCAGGTTGCATCAGAGACCCTGAAGGAATTGTAAAGAACTTCCCTGTTTCTTTGTTCTGTTTTTGAAATTCCTTTTTAGAGTGGGTTTGAGCTGATTCTCGCTGCCATGTTTATGCCAGTCTAGACACACTTGATTCCCTTACGGAGACATATCAATACATAGGTTTTAAGATTCTTACTAGTCAGATCTATTCCTCTGCGGGAAATATGGGGTTTTGAGTCCCTTTCACTGAGGAAGGTGTAGGTCTTGTCTATTCCATAGTTGGTTTTTGGAACAGTACCTGTGCTTATATCAAACTCTGGTTTGATGCATCACCCCACCTCTCCTTCCCCCTTAGGCAGGCATAAGAGTGTTTTCTAAATGTGAGACTCTGTTCTCTTTGCTAACTCAGTTCATGTGTAGCCATGTTTACAGGATCTTCCTAAGTGATATCTTATGATGAGTTTCTTTTCCTGTGTGACTTCTTTCCCTTAGAATCATCGTACCTGAATCCACTCATTTTGCTGCTACTGGTCTTATGACATTGATTTCGTGGCTGAGGGATATTCCATCGTACGTAAGTTCCACAATGTTTGGAACCATTTTTATATTTCCTGGGATACTTCAGGTGTACCCAGGTTGAGGTTCTTGTAAGCAGTGCAGCCCTCAATTTGGGGGTGGCTCTGTCTTATGGATTTTCAGTTTTCCCAAGGTATATTCCTTAGACTGGAAGTGCCCTTGGCTCTGTAGCTCTGTTGTTTACTTGTTTTAGGGAACACAATGCACTCCTCCAGTGAGGCAGTTGGCAACTTACATCCCGCCCATCAGCATAACAAGGCTCCCTGTTCTCCAGGGCCTGTCTTGCCTTTCTGGTTTTTACACATTTTGTGGATGTCCCTTTTGACCGGTGGGAAGTGATACTTCTTTGTAGTGCAGATTTGCATTGCCCGCTTGCTTGCTTGGCCAAAAAGGGCGTATGCGTTTTCTCCTGAATATATTCAGGAGAAAACGCATACGCCCTTTTTGGCCAAGTGCATCATTGTCGAAGTTGTGCCCCTCTTCCTGTGCTTTACAGGCGATTCTAACGTACCTCTTGAAATCTGTTTCCTGCTATTCTGCCTCGCATTCAAGTCCGCCTCGTTGCCTTCCCTCAACAGATTTTTGGACGATAGTTGGCCTTGATTACTCTGCCAGTTTGTGAATTGCTGTGCCCCTGAGCTCCATTTTTCAACTCGTTTTTTGTGAGCTGAACGCAAGTCCAAACATTTGGTTCAGGACCTATACTGGTTCCCGGTGGGTGGCTGAGACTTTGGTGAATTCTTCTTCCTGCCGGGAAATTAGAGTGACATGTGCCCATCCAAATGCCTAACAGCTACTCTCTCATTGGTTCTCCCTCTTCCCTTTCCTCCTCTGCCAAATGGGCAACCTGTGTGAACCAGGAGCTTAAAGGGGCTGTCTCTCCAAGTTGGGAGATTGATAGTAAAGCTGTTGGAAAGTCAAACCGGAGCACCAGGAGAGGGACTCTTCGTTGAGTTTTAGAAACCTTTCGTATTCAGAGTGTGTCCATTCTCTAGGTTTCCCGTACATGTTATAGCTGTAGTAATATGCCCTTCAACCTGGAGAGGTGGGACCCATGGAATGGTTGCCATGCATTATTGCTTTAAAGGGTCTGCATTTGCTCACCCAATCTCACCAATCCTCTCAGTCCCAAGTGTCCAGCCTCATGCCACATCCAGCTGTCATCGTAGATAGGGTCATTACAGGTTGCATCAGAGACCCTGAAGGAATTGTAAAGAACTTCCCTGTTTCTTTGTTCTGTTTTTGAAATTCCTTTTTAGAGTGGGTTTGAGCTGATTCTCGCTGCCATGTTTATGCCAGTCTAGACACACTTGATTCCCTTACGGAGACATATCAATACATAGGTTTTAAGATTCTTACTAGTCAGATCTATTCCTCTGCGGGAAATATGGGGTTTTGAGTCCCTTTCACTGAGGAAGGTGTAGGTCTTGTCTATTCCATAGTTGGTTTTTGGAACAGTACCTGTGCTTATATCAAACTCTGGTTTGATGCATCACCCCACCTCTCCTTCCCCCTTAGGCAGGCATAAGAGTGTTTTCTAAATGTGAGACTCTGTTCTCTTTGCTAACTCAGTTCATGTGTAGCCATGTTTACAGGATCTTCCTAAGTGATATCTTATGATGAGTTTCTTTTCCTGTGTGACTTCTTTCCCTTAGAATCATCGTACCTGAATCCACTCATTTTGCTGCTACTGGTCTTATGACATTGATTTCGTGGCTGAGGGATATTCCATCGTACGTAAGTTCCACAATGTTTGGAACCATTTTTATATTTCCTGGGATACTTCAGGTGTACCCAGGTTGAGGTTCTTGTAAGCAGTGCAGCCCTCAATTTGGGGGTGGCTCTGTCTTATGGATTTTCAGTTTTCCCAAGGTATATTCCCTAGACTGGAAGTGCCCTTGGCTCTGTAGCTCTGTTGTTTACTTGTTTTAGGGAACACAATGCACTCCTCCAGTGAGGCAGTTGGCAACTTACATCCCGCCCATCAGCATAACAAGGCTCCCTGTTCTCCAGGGCCTGTCTTGCCTTTCTGGTTTTTACACATTTTGTGGATGTCCCTTTTGACCGGTGGGAAGTGATACTTCTTTGTAGTGCAGATTTGCATTGCCCGCTTGCTTGCTTGGCCAAAAAGGGCGTATGCGTTTTCTCCTGAATATATTCAGGAGAAAACGCATACGCCCTTTTTGGCCAAGTGCATCATTGTCGAACTTGTGCCCCTCTTCCTGTGCTTTACAGGCGATTCTAACGTACCTCTTGAAATCTGTTTCCTGCTCTTCTGCCTCGCATTCAAGTCCGCCTCGTTGCCTTCCCTCAACAGATTTTTGGACGATAGTTGGCCTTGATTACTCTGCCAGTTTGTGAATTGCTGTGCCCCTGAGCTCCATTTTTCAACTCGTTTTTTGTGAGCTGAACGCAAGTCCAAACATTTGGTTCAGGACCTATACTGGTTCCCGGTGGGTGGCTGAGACTTTGGTGAATTCTTCTTCCTGCCGGGAAATTAGAGTGACATGTGCCCATCCAAATGCCTAACAGCTACTCTCTCATTGGTTCTCCCTCTTCCCTTTCCTCCTCTGCCAAATGGGCAACCTGTGTGAACCAGGAGCTTAAAGGGGCTGTCTCTCCAAGTTGGGAGATTGATAGTAAAGCTGTTGGAAAGTCAAACCGGAGCACCAGGAGAGGGACTCTTCGTTGAGTTTTAGAAACCTTTCGTATTCACAGTGTGTCCATTCTCTAGGTTTCCCGTACATGTTATAGCTGTAGTAATATGCCCTTCAACCTGGAGAGGTGGGACCCATGGAATGGTTGCCATGCATTATTGCTTTAAAGGGTCTGCATTTGCTCACCCAATCTCACCAATCCTCTCAGTCCCAAGTGTCCAGCCTCATGCCACATCCAGCTGTCATCGTAGATAGGGTCATTCCAGGTTGCATCAGAGACCCTGAAGGAATTGTAAAGAACTTCCCTGTTTCTTTGTTCTGTTTTTGAAATTCCTTTTTAGAGTGGGTTTGAGCTGATTCTCGCTGCCATGTTTATGCCAGTCTAGACACACTTGATTCCCTTACGGAGACATATCAATACATAGGTTTTAAGATTCTTACTAGTCAGATCTATTCCTCTGCGGGAAATATGGGGTTTTGAGTCCCTTTCACTGAGGAAGGTGTAGGTCTTGTCTATTCCATAGTTGGTTTTTGGAACAGTACCTGTGCTTATATCAAACTCTGGTTTGATGCATCACCCCACCTCTCCTTCCCCCTTAGGCAGGCATAAGAGTGTTTTCTAAATGTGAGACTCTGTTCTCTTTGCTAACTCAGTTCATGTGTAGCCATGTTTACAGGATCTTCCTAAGTGATATCTTATGATGAGTTTCTTTTCCTGTGTGACTTCTTTCCCTTAGAATCATCGTACCTGAATCCACTCATTTTGCTGCTACTGGTCTTATGACATTGATTTCGTGGCTGAGGGATATTCCATCGTACGTAAGTTCCACAATGTTTGGAACCATTTTTATATTTCCTGGGATACTTCAGGTGTACCCAGGTTGAGGTTCTTGTAAGCAGTGCAGCCCTCAATTTGGGGGTGGCTCTGTCTTATGGATTTTCAGTTTTCCCAAGGTATATTCCCTAGACTGGAAGTGCCCTTGGCTCTGTAGCTCTGTTGTTTACTTGTTTTAGGGAACACAATGCACTCCTCCAGTGAGGCAGTTGGCAACTTACATCCCGCCCATCAGCATAACAAGGCTCCCTGTTCTCCAGGGCCTGTCTTGCCTTTCTGGTTTTTACACATTTTGTGGATGTCCCTTTTGACCGGTGGGAAGTGATACTTCTTTGTAGTGCAGATTTGCATTGCCCGCTTGCTTGCTTGGCCAAAAAGGGCGTATGCGTTTTCTCCTGAATATATTCAGGAGAAAACGCATACGCCCTTTTTGGCCAAGTGCATCATTGTCGAAGTTGTGCCCCTCTTCCTGTGCTTTACAGGCGATTCTAACGTACCTCTTGAAATCTGTTTCCTGCTCTTCTGCCTCGCATTCAAGTCCGCCTCGTTGCCTTCCCTCAACAGATTTTTGGACGATAGTTGGCCTTGATTACTCTGCCAGTTTGTGAATTGCTGTGCCCCTGAGCTCCATTTTTCAACTCGTTTTTTGTGAGCTGAACGCAAGTCCAAACATTTGGTTCAGGACCTATACTGGTTCCCGGTGGGTGGCTGAGACTTTGGTGAATTCTTCTTCCTGCCGGGAAATTAGAGTGACATGTGCCCATCCAAATGCCTAACAGCTACTCTCTCATTGGTTCTCCCTCTTCCCTTTCCTCCTCTGCCAAATGGGCAACCTGTGTGAACCAGGAGCTTAAAGGGGCTGTCTCTCCAAGTTGGGAGATTGATAGTAAAGCTGTTGGAAAGTCAAACCGGAGCACCAGGAGAGGGACTCTTCGTTGAGTTTTAGAAACCTTTCGTATTCAGAGTGTGTCCATTCTCTAGGTTTCCCGTACATGTTATAGCTGTAGTAATATGCCCTTCAACCTGGAGAGGTGGGACCCATGGAATGGTTGCCATGCATTATTGCTTTAAAGGGTCTGCATTTGCTCACCCAATCTCACCAATCCTCTCAGTCCCAAGTGTCCAGCCTCATGCCACATCCAGCTGTCATCGTAGATAGGGTCATTCCAGGTTGCATCAGAGACCCTGAAGGAATTGTAAAGAACTTCCCTGTTTCTTTGTTCTGTTTTTGAAATTCCTTTTTAGAGTGGGTTTGAGCTGATTCTCGCTGCCATGTTTATGCCAGTCTAGACACACTTGATTCCCTTACGGAGACATATCAATACATAGGTTTTAAGATTCTTACTAGTCAGATCTATTCCTCTGCGGGAAATATGGGGTTTTGAGTCCCTTTCACTGAGGAAGGTGTAGGTCTTGTCTATTCCATAGTTGGTTTTTGGAACAGTACCTGTGCTTATATCAAACTCTGGTTTGATGCATCACCCCACCTCTCCTTCCCCCTTAGGCAGGCATAAGAGTGTTTTCTAAATGTGAGACTCTGTTCTCTTTGCTAACTCAGTTCATGTGTAGCCATGTTTACAGGATCTTCCTAAGTGATATCTTATGATGAGTTTCTTTTCCTGTGTGACTTCTTTCCCTTAGAATCATCGTACCTGAATCCACTCATTTTGCTGCTACTGGTCTTATGACATTGATTTCGTGGCTGAGGGATATTCCATCGTACGTAAGTTCCACAATGTTTGGAACCATTTTTATATTTCCTGGGATACTTCAGGTGTACCCAGGTTGAGGTTCTTGTAAGCAGTGCAGCCCTCAATTTGGGGGTGGCTCTGTCTTATGGATTTTCAGTTTTCCCAAGGTATATTCCCTAGACTGGAAGTGCCCTTGGCTCTGTAGCTCTGTTGTTTACTTGTTTTAGGGAACACAATGCACTCCTCCAGTGAGGCAGTTGGCAACTTACATCCCGCCCATCAGCATAACAAGGCTCCCTGTTCTCCAGGGCCTGTCTTGCCTTTCTGGTTTTTACACATTTTGTGGATGTCCCTTTTGACCGGGGGGAAGTGATACTTCTTTGTAGTGCAGATTTGCATTGCCCGCTTGCTTGCTTGGCCAAAAAGGGCGTATGCGTTTTCTCCTGAATATATTCAGGAGAAAACGCATACGCCCTTTTTGGCCAAGTGCATCATTGTCGAAGTTGTGCCCCTCTTCCTGTGCTTTACAGGCGATTCTAACGTACCTCTTGAAATCTGTTTCCTGCTCTTCTGCCTCGCATTCAAGTCCGCCTCGTTGCCTTCCCTCAACAGATTTTTGGACGATAGTTGGCCTTGATTACTCTGCCAGTTTGTGAATTGCTGTGCCCCTGAGCTCCATTTTTCAACTCGTTTTTTGTGAGCTGAACGCAAGTCCAAACATTTGGTTCAGGACCTATACTGGTTCCCGGTGGGTGGCTGAGACTTTGGTGAATTCTTCTTCCTGCCGGGAAATTAGAGTGACATGTGCCCATCCAAATGCCTAACAGCTACTCTCTCATTGGTTCTCCCTCTTCCCTTTCCTCCTCTGCCAAATGGGCAACCTGTGTGAACCAGGAGCTTAAAGGGGCTGTCTCTCCAAGTTGGGAGATTGATAGTAAAGCTGTTGGAAAGTCAAACCGGAGCACCAGGAGAGGGACTCTTCGTTGAGTTTTAGAAACCTTTCGTATTCACAGTGTGTCCATTCTCTAGGTTTCCCGTACATGTTATAGCTGTAGTAATATGCCCTTCAACCTGGAGAGGTGGGACCCATGGAATGGTTGCCATGCATTATTGCTTTAAAGGGTCTGCATTTGCTCACCCAATCTCACCAATCCTCTCAGTCCCAAGTGTCCAGCCTCATGCCACATCCAGCTGTCATCGTAGATAGGGTCATTCCAGGTTGCATCAGAGACCCTGAAGGAATTGTAAAGAACTTCCCTGTTTCTTTGTTCTGTTTTTGAAATTCCTTTTTAGAGTGGGTTTGAGCTGATTCTCGCTGCCATGTTTATGCCAGTCTAGACACACTTGATTCCCTTACGGAGACATATCAATACATAGGTTTTAAGATTCTTACTAGTCAGATCTATTCCTCTGCGGGAAATATGGGGTTTTGAGTCCCTTTCACTGAGGAAGGTGTAGGTCTTGTCTATTCCATAGTTGGTTTTTGGAACAGTACCTGTGCTTATATCAAACTCTGGTTTGATGCATCACCCCACCTCTCCTTCCCCCTTAGGCAGGCATAAGAGTGTTTTCTAAATGTGAGACTCTGTTCTCTTTGCTAACTCAGTTCATGTGTAGCCATGTTTACAGGATCTTCCTAAGTGATATCTTATGATGAGTTTCTTTTCCTGTGTGACTTCTTTCCCTTAGAATCATCGTACCTGAATCCACTCATTTTGCTGCTACTGGTCTTATGACATTGATTTCGTGGCTGAGGGATATTCCATCGTACGTAAGTTCCACAATGTTTGGAACCATTTTTATATTTCCTGGGATACTTCAGGTGTACCCAGGTTGAGGTTCTTGTAAGCAGTGCAGCCCTCAATTTGGGGGTGGCTCTGTCTTATGGATTTTCAGTTTTCCCAAGGTATATTCCCTAGACTGGAAGTGCCCTTGGCTCTGTAGCTCTGTTGTTTACTTGTTTTAGGGAACACAATGCACTCCTCCAGTGAGGCAGTTGGCAACTTACATCCCGCCCATCAGCATAACAAGGCTCCCTGTTCTCCAGGGCCTGTCTTGCCTTTCTGGTTTTTACACATTTTGTGGATGTCCCTTTTGACCGGTGGGAAGTGATACTTCTTTGTAGTGCAGATTTGCATTGCCCGCTTGCTTGCTTGGCCAAAAAGGGCGTATGCGTTTTCTCCTGAATATATTCAGGAGAAAACGCATACGCCCTTTTTGGCCAAGTGCATCATTGTCGAAGTTGTGCCCCTCTTCCTGTGCTTTACAGGCGATTCTAACGTACCTCTTGAAATCTGTTTCCTGCTATTCTGCCTCGCATTCAAGTCCGCCTCGTTGCCTTCCCTCAACAGATTTTTGGACGATAGTTGGCCTTGATTACTCTGCCAGTTTGTGAATTGCTGTGCCCCTGAGCTCCATTTTTCAACTCGTTTTTTGTGAGCTGAACGCAAGTCCAAACATTTGGTTCAGGACCTATACTGGTTCCCGGTGGGTGGCTGAGACTTTGGTGAATTCTTCTTCCTGCCGGGAAATTAGAGTGACATGTGCCCATCCAAATGCCTAACAGCTACTCTCTCATTGGTTCTCCCTCTTCCCTTTCCTCCTCTGCCAAATGGGCAACCTGTGTGAACCAGGAGCTTAAAGGGGCTGTCTCTCCAAGTTGGGAGATTGATAGTAAAGCTGTTGGAAAGTCAAACCGGAGCACCAGGAGAGGGACTCTTCGTTGAGTTTTAGAAACCTTTCGTATTCACAGTGTGTCCATTCTCTAGGTTTCCCGTACATGTTATAGCTGTAGTAATATGCCCTTCAACCTGGAGAGGTGGGACCCATGGAATGGTTGCCATGCATTATTGCTTTAAAGGGTCTGCATTTGCTCACCCAATCTCACCAATCCTCTCAGTCCCAAGTGTCCAGCCTCATGCCACATCCAGCTGTCATCGTAGATAGGGTCATTCCAGGTTGCATCAGAGACCCTGAAGGAATTGTAAAGAACTTCCCTGTTTCTTTGTTCTGTTTTTGAAATTCCTTTTTAGAGTGGGTTTGAGCTGATTCTCGCTGCCATGTTTATGCCAGTCTAGACACACTTGATTCCCTTACGGAGACATATCAATACATAGGTTTTAAGATTCTTACTAGTCAGATCTATTCCTCTGCGGGAAATATGGGGTTTTGAGTCCCTTTCACTGAGGAAGGTGTAGGTCTTGTCTATTCCATAGTTGGTTTTTGGAACAGTACCTGTGCTTATATCAAACTCTGGTTTGATGCATCACCCCACCTCTCCTTCCCCCTTAGGCAGGCATAAGAGTGTTTTCTAAATGTGAGACTCTGTTCTCTTTGCTAACTCAGTTCATGTGTAGCCATGTTTACAGGATCTTCCTAAGTGATATCTTATGATGAGTTTCTTTTCCTGTGTGACTTCTTTCCCTTAGAATCATCGTACCTGAATCCACTCATTTTGCTGCTACTGGTCTTATGACATTGATTTCGTGGCTGAGGGATATTCCATCGTACGTAAGTTCCACAATGTTTGGAACCATTTTTATATTTCCTGGGATACTTCAGGTGTACCCAGGTTGAGGTTCTTGTAAGCAGTGCAGCCCTCAATTTGGGGGTGGCTCTGTCTTATGGATTTTCAGTTTTCCCAAGGTATATTCCCTAGACTGGAAGTGCCCTTGGCTCTGTAGCTCTGTTGTTTACTTGTTTTAGGGAACACAATGCACTCCTCCAGTGAGGCAGTTGGCAACTTACATCCCGCCCATCAGCATAACAAGGCTCCCTGTTCTCCAGGGCCTGTCTTGCCTTTCTGGTTTTTACACATTTTGTGGATGTCCCTTTTGACCGGTGGGAAGTGATACTTCTTTGTAGTGCAGATTTGCATTGCCCGCTTGCTTGCTTGGCCAAAAAGGGCGTATGCGTTTTCTCCTGAATATATTCAGGAGAAAACGCATACGCCCTTTTTGGCCAAGTGCATCATTGTCGAAGTTGTGCCCCTCTTCCTGTGCTTTACAGGCGATTCTAACGTACCTCTTGAAATCTGTTTCCTGCTCTTCTGCCTCGCATTCAAGTCCGCCTCGTTGCCTTCCCTCAACAGATTTTTGGACGATAGTTGGCCTTGATTACTCTGCCAGTTTGTGAATTGCTGTGCCCCTGAGCTCCATTTTTCAACTCGTTTTTTGTGAGCTGAACGCAAGTCCAAACATTTGGTTCAGGACCTATACTGGTTCCCGGTGGGTGGCTGAGACTTTGGTGAATTCTTCTTCCTGCCGGGAAATTAGAGTGACATGTGCCCATCCAAATGCCTAACAGCTACTCTCTCATTGGTTCTCCCTCTTCCCTTTCCTCCTCTGCCAAATGGGCAACCTGTGTGAACCAGGAGCTTAAAGGGGCTGTCTCTCCAAGTTGGGAGATTGATAGTAAAGCTGTTGGAAAGTCAAACCGGAGCACCAGGAGAGGGACTCTTCGTTGAGTTTTAGAAACCTTTCGTATTCACAGTGTGTCCATTCTCTAGGTTTCCCGTACATGTTATAGCTGTAGTAATATGCCCTTCAACCTGGAGAGGTGGGACCCATGGAATGGTTGCCATGCATTATTGCTTTAAAGGGTCTGCATTTGCTCACCCAATCTCACCAATCCTCTCAGTCCCAAGTGTCCAGCCTCATGCCACATCCAGCTGTCATCGTAGATAGGGTCATTCCAGGTTGCATCAGAGACCCTGAAGGAATTGTAAAGAACTTCCCTGTTTCTTTGTTCTGTTTTTGAAATTCCTTTTTAGAGTGGGTTTGAGCTGATTCTCGCTGCCATGTTTATGCCAGTCTAGACACACTTGATTCCCTTACGGAGACATATCAATACATAGGTTTTAAGATTCTTACTAGTCAGATCTATTCCTCTGCGGGAAATATGGGGTTTTGAGTCCCTTTCACTGAGGAAGGTGTAGGTCTTGTCTATTCCATAGTTGGTTTTTGGAACAGTACCTGTGCTTATATCAAACTCTGGTTTGATGCATCACCCCACCTCTCCTTCCCCCTTAGGCAGGCATAAGAGTGTTTTCTAAATGTGAGACTCTGTTCTCTTTGCTAACTCAGTTCATGTGTAGCCATGTTTACAGGATCTTCCTAAGTGATATCTTATGATGAGTTTCTTTTCCTGTGTGACTTCTTTCCCTTAGAATCATCGTACCTGAATCCACTCATTTTGCTGCTACTGGTCTTATGACATTGATTTCGTGGCTGAGGGATATTCCATCGTACGTAAGTTCCACAATGTTTGGAACCATTTTTATATTTCCTGGGATACTTCAGGTGTACCCAGGTTGAGGTTCTTGTAAGCAGTGCAGCCCTCAATTTGGGGGTGGCTCTGTCTTATGGATTTTCAGTTTTCCCAAGGTATATTCCCTAGACTGGAAGTGCCCTTGGCTCTGTAGCTCTGTTGTTTACTTGTTTTAGGGAACACAATGCACTCCTCCAGTGAGGCAGTTGGCAACTTACATCCCGCCCATCAGCATAACAAGGCTCCCTGTTCTCCAGGGCCTGTCTTGCCTTTCTGGTTTTTACACATTTTGTGGATGTCCCTTTTGACCGGTGGGAAGTGAAACTTCTTTGTAGTGCAGATTTGCATTGCCCGCTTGCTTGCTTGGCCAAAAAGGGCGTATGCGTTTTCTCCTGAATATATTCAGGAGAAAACGCATACGCCCTTTTTGGCCAAGTGCATCATTGTCGAAGTTGTGCCCCTCTTCCTGTGCTTTACAGGCGATTCTAACGTACCTCTTGAAATCTGTTTCCTGCTCTTCTGCCTCGCATTCAAGTCCGCCTCGTTGCCTTCCCTCAACAGATTTTTGGACGATAGTTGGCCTTGATTACTCTGCCAGTTTGTGAATTGCTGTGCCCCTGAGCTCCATTTTTCAACTCGTTTTTTGTGAGCTGAACGCAAGTCCAAACATTTGGTTCAGGACCTATACTGGTTCCCGGTGGGTGGCTGAGACTTTGGTGAATTCTTCTTCCTGCCGGGAAATTAGAGTGACATGTGCCCATCCAAATGCCTAACAGCTACTCTCTCATTGGTTCTCCCTCTTCCCTTTCCTCCTCTGCCAAATGGGCAACCTGTGTGAACCAGGAGCTTAAAGGGGCTGTCTCTCCAAGTTGGGAGATTGATAGTAAAGCTGTTGGAAAGTCAAACCGGAGCACCAGGAGAGGGACTCTTCGTTGAGTTTTAGAAACCTTTCGTATTCACAGTGTGTCCATTCTCTAGGTTTCCCGTACATGTTATAGCTGTAGTAATATGCCCTTCAACCTGGAGAGGTGGGACCCATGGAATGGTTGCCATGCATTATTGCTTTAAAGGGTCTGCATTTGCTCACCCAATCTCACCAATCCTCTCAGTCCCAAGTGTCCAGCCTCATGCCACATCCAGCTGTCATCGTAGATAGGGTCATTCCAGGTTGCATCAGAGACCCTGAAGGAATTGTAAAGAACTTCCCTGTTTCTTTGTTCTGTTTTTGAAATTCCTTTTTAGAGTGGGTTTGAGCTGATTCTCGCTGCCATGTTTATGCCAGTCTAGACACACTTGATTCCCTTACGGAGACATATCAATACATAGGTTTTAAGATTCTTACTAGTCAGATCTATTCCTCTGCGGGAAATATGGGGTTTTGAGTCCCTTTCACTGAGGAAGGTGTAGGTCTTGTCTATTCCATAGTTGGTTTTTGGAACAGTACCTGTGCTTATATCAAACTCTGGTTTGATGCATCACCCCACCTCTCCTTCCCCCTTAGGCAGGCATAAGAGTGTTTTCTAAATGTGAGACTCTGTTCTCTTTCCTAACTCAGTTCATGTGTAGCCATGTTTACAGGATCTTCCTAAGTGATATCTTATGATGAGTTTCTTTTCCTGTGTGACTTCTTTCCCTTAGAATCATCGTACCTGAATCCACTCATTTTGCTGCTACTGGTCTTATGACATTGATTTCGTGGCTGAGGGATATTCCATCGTACGTAAGTTCCACAATGTTTGGAACCATTTTTATATTTCCTGGGATACTTCAGGTGTACCCAGGTTGAGGTTCTTGTAAGCAGTGCAGCCCTCAATTTGGGGGTGGCTCTGTCTTATGGATTTTCAGTTTTCCCAAGGTATATTCCCTAGACTGGAAGTGCCCTTGGCTCTGTAGCTCTGTTGTTTACTTGTTTTAGGGAACACAATGCACTCCTCCAGTGAGGCAGTTGGCAACTTACATCCCGCCCATCAGCATAACAAGGCTCCCTGTTCTCCAGGGCCTGTCTTGCCTTTCTGGTTTTTACACATTTTGTGGATGTCCCTTTTGACCGGTGGGAAGTGATACTTCTTTGTAGTGCAGATTTGCATTGCCCGCTTGCTTGCTTGGCCAAAAAGGGCGTATGCGTTTTCTCCTGAATATATTCAGGAGAAAACGCATACGCCCTTTTTGGCCAAGTGCATCATTGTCGAAGTTGTGCCCCTCTTCCTGTGCTTTACAGGCGATTCTAACGTACCTCTTGAAATCTGTTTCCTGCTATTCTGCCTCGCATTCAAGTCCGCCTCGTTGCCTTCCCTCAACAGATTTTTGGACGATAGTTGGCCTTGATTACTCTGCCAGTTTGTGAATTGCTGTGCCCCTGAGCTCCATTTTTCAACTCGTTTTTTGTGAGCTGAACGCAAGTCCAAACATTTGGTTCAGGACCTATACTGGTTCCCGGTGGGTGGCTGAGACTTTGGTGAATTCTTCTTCCTGCCGGGAAATTAGAGTGACATGTGCCCATCCAAATGCCTAACAGCTACTCTCTCATTGGTTCTCCCTCTTCCCTTTCCTCCTCTGCCAAATGGGCAACCTGTGTGAACCAGGAGCTTAAAGGGGCTGTCTCTCCAAGTTGGGAGATTGATAGTAAAGCTGTTGGAAAGTCAAACCGGAGCACCAGGAGAGGGACTCTTCGTTGAGTTTTAGAAACCTTTCGTATTCACAGTGTGTCCATTCTCTAGGTTTCCCGTACATGTTATAGCTGTAGTAATATGCCCTTCAACCTGGAGAGGTGGGACCCATGGAATGGTTGCCATGCATTATTGCTTTAAAGGGTCTGCATTTGCTCACCCAATCTCACCAATCCTCTCAGTCCCAAGTGTCCAGCCTCATGCCACATCCAGCTGTCATCGTAGATAGGGTCATTCCAGGTTGCATCAGAGACCCTGAAGGAATTGTAAAGAACTTCCCTGTTTCTTTGTTCTGTTTTTGAAATTCCTTTTTAGAGTGGGTTTGAGCTGATTCTCGCTGCCATGTTTATGCCAGTCTAGACACACTTGATTCCCTTACGGAGACATATCAATACATAGGTTTTAAGATTCTTACTAGTCAGATCTATTCCTCTGCGGTAAATATGGGGTTTTGAGTCCCTTTCACTGAGGAAGGTGTAGGTCTTGTCTATTCCATAGTTGGTTTTTGGAACAGTACCTGTGCTTATATCAAACTCTGGTTTGATGCATCACCCCACCTCTCCTTCCCCCTTAGGCAGGCATAAGAGTGTTTTCTAAATGTGAGACTCTGTTCTCTTTGCTAACTCAGTTCATGTGTAGCCATGTTTACAGGATCTTCCTAAGTGATATCTTATGATGAGTTTCTTTTCCTGTGTGACTTCTTTCCCTTAGAATCATCGTACCTGAATCCACTCATTTTGCTGCTACTGGTCTTATGACATTGATTTCGTGGCTGAGGGATATTCCATCGTACGTAAGTTCCACAATGTTTGGAACCATTTTTATATTTCCTGGGATACTTCAGGTGTACCCAGGTTGAGGTTCTTGTAAGCAGTGCAGCCCTCAATTTGGGGGTGGCTCTGTCTTATGGATTTTCAGTTTTCCCAAGGCATATTCCCTAGACTGGAAGTGCCCTTGGCTCTGTAGCTCTGTTGTTTACTTGTTTTAGGGAACACAATGCACTCCTCCAGTGAGGCAGTTGGCAACTTACATCCCGCCCATCAGCATAACAAGGCTCCCTGTTCTCCAGGGCCTGTCTTGCCTCTCTGGTTTTTACACATATTGTGGATGTCCCTTTTGACCGGTGGGAAGTGATACTTCTTTGTAGTGCAGATTTGCATTGCCCGCTTGCTTGCTTGGCCAAAAAGGGCGTATGCGTTTTCTCCTGAATATATTCAGGAGAAAACGCATACGCCCTTTTTGGCCAAGTGCATCATTGTCGAAGTTGTGCCCCTCTTCCTGTGCTTTACAGGCGATTCTAACGTACCTCTTGAAATCTGTTTCCTGCTCTTCTGCCTCGCATTCAAGTCCGCCTCGTTGCCTTCCCTCAACAGATTTTTGGACGATAGTTGGCCTTGATTACTCTGCCAGTTTGTGAATTGCTGTGCCCCTGAGCTCCATTTTTCAACTCGTTTTTTGTGAGCTGAACGCAAGTCCAAACATTTGGTTCAGGACCTATACTGGTTCCCGGTGGGTGGCTGAGACTTTGGTGAATTCTTCTTCCTGCCGGGAAATTAGAGTGACATGTGCCCATCCAAATGCCTAACAGCTACTCTCTCATTGGTTCTCCCTCTTCCCTTTCCTCCTCTGCCAAATGGGCAACCTGTGTGAACCAGGAGCTTAAAGGGGCTGTCTCTCCAAGTTGGGAGATTGATAGTAAAGCTGTTGGAAAGTCAAACCGGAGCACCAGGAGAGGGACTCTTCGTTGAGTTTTAGAAACCTTTCGTATTCACAGTGTGTCCATTCTCTAGGTTTCCCGTACATGTTATAGCTGTAGTAATATGCCCTTCAACCTGGAGAGGTGGGACCCATGGAATGGTTGCCATGCATTATTGCTTTAAAGGGTCTGCATTTGCTCACCCAATCTCACCAATCCTCTCAGTCCCAAGTGTCCAGCCTCATGCCACATCCAGCTGTCATCGTAGATAGGGTCATTCCAGGTTGCATCAGAGACCCTGAAGGAATTGTAAAGAACTTCCCTGTTTCTTTGTTCTGTTTTTGAAATTCCTTTTTAGAGTGGGTTTGAGCTGATTCTCGCTGCCATGTTTATGCCAGTCTAGACACACTTGATTCCCTTACGGAGACATATCAATACATAGGTTTTAAGATTCTTACTAGTCAGATCTATTCCTCTGCGGGAAATATGGGGTTTTGAGTCCCTTTCACTGAGGAAGGTGTAGGTCTTGTCTATTCCATAGTTGGTTTTTGGAACAGTACCTGTGCTTATATCAAACTCTGGTTTGATGCATCACCCCACCTCTCCTTCCCCCTTAGGCAGGCATAAGAGTGTTTTCTAAATGTGAGACTCTGTTCTCTTTGCTAACTCAGTTCATGTGTAGCCATGTTTACAGGATCTTCCTAAGTGATATCTTATGATGAGTTTCTTTTCCTGTGTGACTTCTTTCCCTTAGAATCATCGTACCTGAATCCACTCATTTTGCTGCTACTGGTCTTATGACATTGATTTCGTGGCTGAGGGATATTCCATCGTACGTAAGTTCCACAATGTTTGGAACCATTTTTATATTTCCTGGGATACTTCAGGTGTACCCAGGTTGAGGTTCTTGTAAGCAGTGCAGCCCTCAATTTGGGGGTGGCTCTGTCTTATGGATTTTCAGTTTTCCCAAGGCATATTCCCTAGACTGGAAGTGCCCTTGGCTCTGTAGCTCTGTTGTTTACTTGTTTTAGGGAACACAATGCACTCCTCCAGTGAGGCAGTTGGCAACTTACATCCCGCCCATCAGCATAACAAGGCTCCCTGTTCTCCAGGGCCTGTCTTGCCTCTCTGGTTTTTACACATTTTGTGGATGTCCCTTTTGACCGGTGGGAAGTGATACTTCTTTGTGGTGCAGATTTGCATTGCCCGCTTGCTTGCTTGGCCAAAAAGGGCGTATGCGTTTTCTCCTGAATATATTCAGGAGAAAACGCATACGCCCTTTTTGGCCAAGTGCATCATTGTCGAAGTTGTGCCCCTCTTCCTGTGCTTTACAGGCGATTCTAACGTACCTCTTGAAATCTGTTTCCTGCTATTCTGCCTCGCATTCAAGTCCGCCTCGTTGCCTTCCCTCAACAGATTTTTGGACGATAGTTGGCCTTGATTACTCTGCCAGTTTGTGAATTGCTGTGCCCCTGAGCTCCATTTTTCAACTCGTTTTTTGTGAGCTGAACGCAAGTCCAAACATTTGGTTCAGGACCTATACTGGTTCCCGGTGGGTGGCTGAGACTTTGGTGAATTCTTCTTCCTGCCGGGAAATTAGAGTGACATGTGCCCATCCAAATGCCTAACAGCTACTCTCTCATTGGTTCTCCCTCTTCCCTTTCCTCCTCTGCCAAATGGGCAACCTGTGTGAACCAGGAGCTTAAAGGGGCTGTCTCTCCAAGTTGGGAGATTGATAGTAAAGCTGTTGGAAAGTCAAACCGGAGCACCAGGAGAGGGACTCTTCGTTGAGTTTTAGAAACCTTTCGTATTCACAGTGTGTCCATTCTCTAGGTTTCCCGTACATGTTATAGCTGTAGTAATATGCCCTTCAACCTGGAGAGGTGGGACCCATGGAATGGTTGCCATGCATTATTGCTTTAAAGGGTCTGCATTTGCTCACCCAATCTCACCAATCCTCTCAGTCCCAAGTGTCCAGCCTCATGCCACATCCAGCTGTCATCGTAGATAGGGTCATTCCAGGTTGCATCAGAGACCCTGAAGGAATTGTAAAGAACTTCCCTGTTTCTTTGTTCTGTTTTTGAAATTCCTTTTTAGAGTGGGTTTGAGCTGATTCTCGCTGCCATGTTTATGCCAGTCTAGACACACTTGATTCCCTTACGGAGACATATCAATACATAGGTTTTAAGATTCTTACTAGTCAGATCTATTCCTCTGCGGGAAATATGGGGTTTTGAGTCCCTTTCACTGAGGAAGGTGTAGGTCTTGTCTATTCCATAGTTGGTTTTTGGAACAGTACCTGTGCTTATATCAAACTCTGGTTTGATGCATCACCCCACCTCTCCTTCCCCCTTAGGCAGGCATAAGAGTGTTTTCTAAATGTGAGACTCTGTTCTCTTTGCTAACTCAGTTCATGTGTAGCCATGTTTACAGGATCTTCCTAAGTGATATCTTATGATGAGTTTCTTTTCCTGTGTGACTTCTTTCCCTTAGAATCATCGTACCTGAATCCACTCATTTTGCTGCTACTGGTCTTATGACATTGATTTCGTGGCTGAGGGATATTCCATCGTACGTAAGTTCCACAATGTTTGGAACCATTTTTATATTTCCTGGGATACTTCAGGTGTACCCAGGTTGAGGTTCTTGTAAGCAGTGCAGCCCTCAATTTGGGGGTGGCTCTGTCTTATGGATTTTCAGTTTTCCCAAGGCATATTCCCTAGACTGGAAGTGCCCTTGGCTCTGTAGCTCTGTTGTTTACTTGTTTTAGGGAACACAATGCACTCCTCCAGTGAGGCAGTTGGCAACTTACATCCCGCCCATCAGCATAACAAGGCTCCCTGTTCTCCAGGGCCTGTCTTGCCTCTCTGGTTTTTACACATATTGTGGATGTCCCTTTTGACCGGTGGGAAGTGATACTTCTTTGTAGTGCAGATTTGCATTGCCCGCTTGCTTGCTTGGCCAAAAAGGGCGTATGCGTTTTCTCCTGAATATATTCAGGAGAAAACGCATACGCCCTTTTTGGCCAAGTGCATCATTGTCGAAGTTGTGCCCCTCTTCCTGTGCTTTACAGGCGATTCTAACGTACCTCTTGAAATCTGTTTCCTGCTCTTCTGCCTCGCATTCAAGTCCGCCTCGTTGCCTTCCCTCAACAGATTTTTGGACGATAGTTGGCCTTGATTACTCTGCCAGTTTGTGAATTGCTGTGCCCCTGAGCTCCATTTTTCAACTCGTTTTTTGTGAGCTGAACGCAAGTCCAAACATTTGGTTCAGGACCTATACTGGTTCCCGGTGGGTGGCTGAGACTTTGGTGAATTCTTCTTCCTGCCGGGAAATTAGAGTGACATGTGCCCATCCAAATGCCTAACAGCTACTCTCTCATTGGTTCTCCCTCTTCCCTTTCCTCCTCTGCCAAATGGGCAACCTGTGTGAACCAGGAGCTTAAAGGGGCTGTCTCTCCAAGTTGGGAGATTGATAGTAAAGCTGTTGGAAAGTCAAACCGGAGCACCAGGAGAGGGACTCTTCGTTGAGTTTTAGAAACCTTTCGTATTCACAGTGTGTCCATTCTCTAGGTTTCCCGTACATGTTATAGCTGTAGTAATATGCCCTTCAACCTGGAGAGGTGGGACCCATGGAATGGTTGCCATGCATTATTGCTTTAAAGGGTCTGCATTTGCTCACCCAATCTCACCAATCCTCTCAGTCCCAAGTGTCCAGCCTCATGCCACATCCAGCTGTCATCGTAGATAGGGTCATTCCAGGTTGCATCAGAGACCCTGAAGGAATTGTAAAGAACTTCCCTGTTTCTTTGTTCTGTTTTTGAAATTCCTTTTTAGAGTGGGTTTGAGCTGATTCTCGCTGCCATGTTTATGCCAGTCTAGACACACTTGATTCCCTTACGGAGACATATCAATACATAGGTTTTAAGATTCTTACTAGTCAGATCTATTCCTCTGCGGGAAATATGGGGTTTTGAGTCCCTTTCACTGAGGAAGGTGTAGGTCTTGTCTATTCCATAGTTGGTTTTTGGAACAGTACCTGTGCTTATATCAAACTCTGGTTTGATGCATCACCCCACCTCTCCTTCCCCCTTAGGCAGGCATAAGAGTGTTTTCTAAATGTGAGACTCTGTTCTCTTTGCTAACTCAGTTCATGTGTAGCCATGTTTACAGGATCTTCCTAAGTGATATCTTATGATGAGTTTCTTTTCCTGTGTGACTTCTTTCCCTTAGAATCATCGTACCTGAATCCACTCATTTTGCTGCTACTGGTCTTATGACATTGATTTCGTGGCTGAGGGATATTCCATCGTACGTAAGTTCCACAATGTTTGGAACCATTTTTATATTTCCTGGGATACTTCAGGTGTACCCAGGTTGAGGTTCTTGTAAGCAGTGCAGCCCTCAATTTGGGGGTGGCTCTGTCTTATGGATTTTCAGTTTTCCCAAGGCATATTCCCTAGACTGGAAGTGCCCTTGGCTCTGTAGCTCTGTTGTTTACTTGTTTTAGGGAACACAATGCACTCCTCCAGTGAGGCAGTTGGCAACTTACATCCCGCCCATCAGCATAACAAGGCTCCCTGTTCTCCAGGGCCTGTCTTGCCTCTCTGGTTTTTACACATTTTGTGGATGTCCCTTTTGACCGGTGGGAAGTGATACTTCTTTGTAGTGCAGATTTGCATTGCCCGCTTGCTTGCTTGGCCAAAAAGGGCGTATGCGTTTTCTCCTGAATATATTCAGGAGAAAACGCATACGCCCTTTTTGGCCAAGTGCATCATTGTCGAAGTTGTGCCCCTCTTCCTGTGCTTTACAGGCGATTCTAACGTACCTCTTGAAATCTGTTTCCTGCTATTCTGCCTCGCATTCAAGTCCGCCTCGTTGCCTTCCCTCAACAGATTTTTGGACGATAGTTGGCCTTGATTACTCTGCCAGTTTGTGAATTGCTGTGCCCCTGAGCTCCATTTTTCAACTCGTTTTTTGTGAGCTGAACGCAAGTCCAAACATTTGGTTCAGGACCTATACTGGTTCCCGGTGGGTGGCTGAGACTTTGGTGAATTCTTCTTCCTGCCGGGAAATTAGAGTGACATGTGCCCATCCAAATGCCTAACAGCTACTCTCTCATTGGTTCTCCCTCTTCCCTTTCCTCCTCTGCCAAATGGGCAACCTGTGTGAACCAGGAGCTTAAAGGGGCTGTCTCTCCAAGTTGGGAGATTGATAGTAAAGCTGTTGGAAAGTCAAACCGGAGCACCAGGAGAGGGACTCTTCGTTGAGTTTTAGAAACCTTTCGTATTCACAGTGTGTCCATTCTCTAGGTTTCCCGTACATGTTATAGCTGTAGTAATATGCCCTTCAACCTGGAGAGGTGGGACCCATGGAATGGTTGCCATGCATTATTGCTTTAAAGGGTCTGCATTTGCTCACCCAATCTCACCAATCCTCTCAGTCCCAAGTGTCCAGCCTCATGCCACATCCAGCTGTCATCGTAGATAGGGTCATTCCAGGTTGCATCAGAGACCCTGAAGGAATTGTAAAGAACTTCCCTGTTTCTTTGTTCTGTTTTTGAAATTCCTTTTTAGAGTGGGTTTGAGCTGATTCTCGCTGCCATGTTTATGCCAGTCTAGACACACTTGATTCCCTTACGGAGACATATCAATACATAGGTTTTAAGATTCTTACTAGTCAGATCTATTCCTCTGCGGGAAATATGGGGTTTTGAGTCCCTTTCACTGAGGAAGGTGTAGGTCTTGTCTATTCCATAGTTGGTTTTTGGAACAGTACCTGTGCTTATATCAAACTCTGGTTTGATGCATCACCCCACCTCTCCTTCCCCCTTAGGCAGGCATAAGAGTGTTTTCTAAATGTGAGACTCTGTTCTCTTTGCTAACTCAGTTCATGTGTAGCCATGTTTACAGGATCTTCCTAAGTGATATCTTATGATGAGTTTCTTTTCCTGTGTGACTTCTTTCCCTTAGAATCATCGTACCTGAATCCACTCATTTTGCTGCTACTGGTCTTATGACATTGATTTCGTGGCTGAGGGATATTCCATCGTACGTAAGTTCCACAATGTTTGGAACCATTTTTATATTTCCTGGGATACTTCAGGTGTACCCAGGTTGAGGTTCTTGTAAGCAGTGCAGCCCTCAATTTGGGGGTGGCTCTGTCTTATGGATTTTCAGTTTTCCCAAGGTATATTCCCTAGACTGGAAGTGCCCTTGGCTCTGTAGCTCTGTTGTTTACTTGTTTTAGGGAACACAATGCACTCCTCCAGTGAGGCAGTTGGCAACTTACATCCCGCCCATCAGCATAACAAGGCTCCCTGTTCTCCAGGGCCTGTCTTGCCTTTCTGGTTTTTACACATTTTGTGGATGTCCCTTTTGACCGGTGGGAAGTGATACTTCTTTGTAGTGCAGATTTGCATTGCCCGCTTGCTTGCTTGGCCAAAAAGGGCGTATGCGTTTTCTCCTGAATATATTCAGGAGAAAACGCATACGCCCTTTTTGGCCAAGTGCATCATTGTCGAAGTTGTGCCCCTCTTCCTGTGCTTTACAGGCGATTCTAACGTACCTCTTGAAATCTGTTTCCTGCTCTTCTGCCTCGCATTCAAGTCCGCCTCGTTGCCTTCCCTCAACAGATTTTTGGACGATAGTTGGCCTTGATTACTCTGCCAGTTTGTGAATTGCTGTGCCCCTGAGCTCCATTTTTCAACTCGTTTTTTGTGAGCTGAACGCAAGTCCAAACATTTGGTTCAGGACCTATACTGGTTCCCGGTGGGTGGCTGAGACTTTGGTGAATTCTTCTTCCTGCCGGGAAATTAGAGTGACATGTGCCCATCCAAATGCCTAACAGCTACTCTCTCATTGGTTCTCCCTCTTCCCTTTCCTCCTCTGACAAATGGGCAACCTGTGTGAACCAGGAGCTTAAAGGGGCTGTCTCTCCAAGTTGGGAGATTGATAGTAAAGCTGTTGGAAAGTCAAACCGGAGCACCAGGAGAGGGACTCTTCGTTGAGTTTTAGAAACCTTTCGTATTCACAGTGTGTCCATTCTCTAGGTTTCCCGTACATGTTATAGCTGTAGTAATATGCCCTTCAACATGGAGAGGTGGGACCCATGGAATGGTTGCCATGCATTATTGCTTTAAAGGGTCTGCATTTGCTCACCCAATCTCACCAATCCTCTCAGTCCCAAGTGTCCAGCCTCATGCCACATCCAGCTGTCATCGTAGATAGGGTCATTCCAGGTTGCATCAGAGACCCTGAAGGAATTGTAAAGAACTTCCCTGTTTCTTTGTTCTGTTTTTGAAATTCCTTTTTAGAGTGGGTTTGAGCTGATTCTCGCTGCCATGTTTATGCCAGTCTAGACACACTTGATTCCCTTACGGAGACATATCAATACATAGGTTTTAAGATTCTTACTAGTCAGATCTTTTCCTCTGCGGGAAATATGGGGTTTTGAGTCCCTTTCACTGAGGAAGGTGTAGGTCTTGTCTATTCCATAGTTGGTTTTTGGAACAGTACCTGTGCTTATATCAAACTCTGGTTTGATGCATCACCCCACCTCTCCTTCCCCCTTAGGCAGGCATAAGAGTGTTTTCTAAATGTGAGACTCTGTTCTCTTTGCTAACTCAGTTCATGTGTAGCCATGTTTACAGGATATTCCTAAGTGATATCTTATGATGAGTTTCTTTTCCTGTGTGACTTCTTTCCCTTAGAATCATCGTACCTGAATCCACTCATTTTGCTGCTACTGGTCTTATGACATTGATTTCGTGGCTGAGGGATATTCCATCGTACGTAAGTTCCACAATGTTTGGAACCATTTTTATATTTCCTGGGATACTTCAGGTGTACCCAGGTTGAGGTTCTTGTAAGCAGTGCAGCCCTCAATTTGGGGGTGGCTCTGTCTTATGGATTTTCAGTTTTCCCAAGGCATATTCCCTAGACTGGAAGTGCCCTTGGCTCTGTAGCTCTGTTGTTTACTTGTTTTAGGGAACACAATGCACTCCTCCAGTGAGGCAGTTGGCAACTTACATCCCGCCCATCAGCATAACAAGGCTCCCTGTTCTCCAGGGCCTGTCTTGCCTTTCTGGTTTTTACACATTTTGTGGATGTCCCTTTTGACCGGTGGGAAGTGATACTTCTTTGTAGTGCAGATTTGCATTGCCCGCTTGCTTGCTTGGCCAAAAAGGGCGTATGCGTTTTCTCCTGAATATATTCAGGAGAAAACGCATACGCCCTTTTTGGCCAAGTGCATCATTGTCGAAGTTGTGCCCCTCTTCCTGTGCTTTACAGGCGATTCTAACGTACCTCTTGAAATCTGTTTCCTGCTATTCTGCCTCGCATTCAAGTCCGCCTCGTTGCCTTCCCTCAACAGATTTTTGGACGATAGTTGGCCTTGATTACTCTGCCAGTTTGTGAATTGCTGTGCCCCTGAGCTCCATTTTTCAACTCGTTTTTTGTGAGCTGAACGCAAGTCCAAACATTTGGTTCAGGACCTATACTGGTTCCCGGTGGGTGGCTGAGACTTTGGTGAATTCTTCTTCCTGCCGGGAAATTAGAGTGACATGTGCCCATCCAAATGCCTAACAGCTACTCTCTCATTGGTTCTCCCTCTTCCCTTTCCTCCTCTGCCAAATGGGCAACCTGTGTGAACCAGGAGCTTAAAGGGGCTGTCTCTCCAAGTTGGGAGATTGATAGTAAAGCTGTTGGAAAGTCAAACCGGAGCACCAGGAGAGGGACTCTTCGTTGAGTTTTAGAAACCTTTCGTATTCACAGTGTGTCCATTCTCTAGGTTTCCCGTACATGTTATAGCTGTAGTAATATGCCCTTCAACCTGGAGAGGTGGGACCCATGGAATGGTTGCCATGCATTATTGCTTTAAAGGGTCTGCATTTGCTCACCCAATCTCACCAATCCTCTCAGTCCCAAGTGTCCAGCCTCATGCCACATCCAGCTGTCATCGTAGATAGGGTCATTCCAGGTTGCATCAGAGACCCTGAAGGAATTGTAAAGAACTTCCCTGTTTCTTTGTTCTGTTTTTGAAATTCCTTTTTAGAGTGGGTTTGAGCTGATTCTCGCTGCCATGTTTATGCCAGTCTAGACACACTTGATTCCCTTACGGAGACATATCAATACATAGGTTTTAAGATTCTTACTAGTCAGATCTATTCCTCTGCGGGAAATATGGGGTTTTGAGTCCCTTTCACTGAGGAAGGTGTAGGTCTTGTCTATTCCATAGTTGGTTTTTGGAACAGTACCTGTGCTTATATCAAACTCTGGTTTGATGCATCACCCCACCTCTCCTTCCCCCTTAGGCAGGCATAAGAGTGTTTTCTAAATGTGAGACTCTGTTCTCTTTGCTAACTCAGTTCATGTGTAGCCATGTTTACAGGATCTTCCTAAGTGATATCTTATGATGAGTTTCTTTTCCTGTGTGACTTCTTTCCCTTAGAATCATCGTACCTGAATCCACTCATTTTGCTGCTACTGGTCTTATGACATTGATTTCGTGGCTGAGGGATATTCCATCGTACGTAAGTTCCACAATGTTTGGAACCATTTTTATATTTCCTGGGATACTTCAGGTGTACCCAGGTTGAGGTTCTTGTAAGCAGTGCAGCCCTCAATTTGGGGGTGGCTCTGTCTTATGGATTTTCAGTTTTCCCAAGGTATATTCCCTAGACTGGAAGTGTCCTTGGCTCTGTAGCTCTGTCGTTTACTTGTTTTAGGGAACACAATGCACTCCTCCAGTGAGGCAGTTGGCAACTTACATCCCGCCCATCAGCATAACAAGGCTCCCTGTTCTCCAGGGCCTGTCTTGCCTTTCTGGTTTTTACACATTTTGTGGATGTCCCTTTTGACCGGTGGGAAGTGATACTTCTTTGTAGTGCAGATTTGCATTGCCCGCTTGCTTGCTTGGCCAAAAAGGGCGTATGCGTTTTCTCCTGAATATATTCAGGAGAAAACGCATACGCCCTTTTTGGCCAAGTGCATCATTGTCGAAGTTGTGCCCCTCTTCCTGTGCTTTACAGGCGATTCTAACGTACCTCTTGAAATCTGTTTCCTGCTATTCTGCCTCGCATTCAAGTCCGCCTCGTTGCCTTCCCTCAACAGATTTTTGGACGATAGTTGGCCTTGATTACTCTGCCAGTTTGTGAATTGCTGTGCCCCTGAGCTCCATTTTTCAACTCGTTTTTTGTGAGCTGAACGCAAGTCCAAACATTTGGTTCAGGACCTATACTGGTTCCCGGTGGGTGGCTGAGACTTTGGTGAATTCTTTTTCCTGCCGGGAAATTAAAGTGACATGTGCCCATCCAAATGCCTAACAGCTACTCTCTCATTGGTTCTCCCTCTTCCCTTTCCTCCTCTGCCAAATGGGCAACCTGTGTGAACCAGGAGCTTAAAGGGGCTGTCTCTCCAAGTTGGGAGATTGATAGTAAAGCTGTTGGAAAGTCAAACCGGAGCACCAGGAGAGGGACTCTTCGTTGAGTTTTAGAAACCTTTCGTATTCACAGTGTGTCCATTCTCTAGGTTTCCCGTACATGTTATAGCTGTAGTAATATGCCCTTCAACCTGGAGAGGTGGGACCCATGGAATGGTTGCCATGCATTATTGCTTTAAAGGGTCTGCAGTTGCTCACCCAATCTCACCAATCCTCTCAGTCCCAAGTGTCCAGCCTCATGCCACATCCAGCTGTCATCGTAGATAGGGTCATTCCAGGTTGCATCAGAGACCCTGAAGGAATTGTAAAGAACTTCCCTGTTTCTTTGTTCTGTTTTTGAAATTCCTTTTTAGAGTGGGTTTGAGCTGATTCTCGCTGCCATGTTTATGCCAGTCTAGACACACTTGATTCCCTTACGGAGACATATCAATACATAGGTTTTAAGATTCTTACCAGTCAGATCTATTCCTCTGCGGGAAATATGGGGTTTTGAGTCCCTTTCACTGAGGAAGGTGTAGGTCTTGTCTATTCCATAGTTGGTTTTTGGAACAGTACCTGTGCTTATATCAAACTCTGGTTTGATGCATCACCCCACCTCTCCTTCCCCCTTAGGCAGGCATAAGAGTGTTTTCTAAATGTGAGACTCTGTTCTCTTTGCTAACTCAGTTCATGTGTAGCCATGTTTACAGGATCTTCCTAAGTGATATCTTATGATGAGTTTCTTTTCCTGTGTGACTTCTTTCCCTTAGAATCATCGTACCTGAATCCACTCATTTTGCTGCTACTGGTCTTATGACATTGATTTCGTGGCTGAGGGATATTCCATCGTACGTAAGTTCCACAATGTTTGGAACCATTTTTATATTTCCTGGGATACTTCAGGTGTACCCAGGTTGAGGTTCTTGTAAGCAGTGCAGCCCTCAATTTGGGGGTGGCTCTGTCTTATGGATTTTCAGTTTTCCCAAGGTATATTCCCTAGACTGGAAGTGCCCTTGGCTCTGTAGCTCTGTTGTTTACTTGTTTTAGGGAACACAATGCACTCCTCCAGTGAGGCAGTTGGCAACTTACATCCCGCCCATCAGCATAACAAGGCTCCCTGTTCTCCAGGGCCTGTCTTGCCTTTCTGGTTTTTACACATTTTGTGGATGTCCCTTTTGACCGGTGGGAAGTGATACTTCTTTGTAGTGCAGATTTGCATTGCCCGCTTGCTTGCTTGGCCAAAAAGGGCGTATGCGTTTTCTCCTGAATATATTCAGGAGAAAACGCATACGCCCTTTTTGGCCAAGTGCATCATTGTCGAAGTTGTGCCCCTCTTCCTGTGCTTTACAGGCGATTCTAACGTACCTCTTGAAATCTGTTTCCTGCTCTTCTGCCTCGCATTCAAGTCCGCCTCGTTGCCTTCCCTCAACAGATTTTTGGACGATAGTTGGCCTTGATTACTCTGCCAGTTTGTGAATTGCTGTGCCCCTGAGCTCCATTTTTCAACTCGTTTTTTGTGAGCTGAACGCAAGTCCAAACATTTGGTTCAGGACCTATACTGGTTCCCGGTGGGTGGCTGAGACTTTGGTGAATTCTTCTTCCTGCCGGGAAATTAGAGTGACATGTGCCCATCCAAATGCCTAACAGCTACTCTCTCATTGGTTCTCCCTCTTCCCTTTCCTCCTCTGCCAAATGGGCAACCTGTGTGAACCAGGAGCTTAAAGGGGCTGTCTCTCCAAGTTGGGAGATTGATAGTAAAGCTGTTGGAAAGTCAAACCGGAGCACCAGGAGAGGGACTCTTCGTTGAGTTTTAGAAACCTTTCGTATTCACAGTGTGTCCATTCTCTAGGTTTCCCGTACATGTTATAGCTGTAGTAATATGCCCTTCAACCTGGAGAGGTGGGACCCATGGAATGGTTGCCATGCATTATTGCTTTAAAGGGTCTGCATTTGCTCACCCAATCTCACCAATCCTCTCAGTCCCAAGTGTCCAGCCTCATGCCACATCCAGCTGTCATCGTAGATAGGGTCATTCCAGGTTGCATCAGAGACCCTGAAGGAATTGTAAAGAACTTCCCTGTTTCTTTGTTCTGTTTTTGAAATTCCTTTTTAGAGTGGGTTTGAGCTGATTCTCGCTGCCATGTTTATGCCAGTCTAGACACACTTGATTCCCTTACGGAGACATATCAATACATAGGTTTTAAGATTCTTACTAGTCAGATCTATTCCTCTGCGGGAAATATGGGGTTTTGAGTCCCTTTCACTGAGGAAGGTGTAGGTCTTGTCTATTCCATAGTTGGTTTTTGGAACAGTACCTGTGCTTATATCAAACTCTGGTTTGATGCATCACCCCACCTCTCCTTCCCCCTTAGGCAGGCATAAGAGTGTTTTCTAAATGTGAGACTCTGTTCTCTTTGCTAACTCAGTTCATGTGTGGCCATGTTTACAGGATCTTCCTAAGTGATATCTTATGATGAGTTTCTTTTCCTGTGTGACTTCTTTCCCTTAGAATCATCGTACCTGAATCCACTCATTTTGCTGCTACTGGTCTTATGACATTGATTTCGTGGCTGAGGGATATTCCATCGTACGTAAGTTCCACAATGTTTGGAACCATTTTTATATTTCCTGGGATACTTCAGGTGTACCCAGGTTGAGGTTCTTGTAAGCAGTGCAGCCCTCAATTTGGGGGTGGCTCTGTCTTATGGATTTTCAGTTTTCCCAAGGTATATTCCCTAGACTGGAAGTGCCCTTGGCTCTGTAGCTCTGTTGTTTACTTGTTTTAGGGAACACAATGCACTCCTCCAGTGAGGCAGTTGGCAACTTACATCCCGCCCATCAGCATAACAAGGCTCCCTGTTCTCCAGGGCCTGTCTTGCCTTTCTGGTTTTTACACATTTTGTGGATGTCCCTTTTGACCGGTGGGAAGTGATACTTCTTTGTAGTGCAGATTTGCATTGCCCGCTTGCTTGCTTGGCCAAAAAGGGCGTATGCGTTTTCTCCTGAATATATTCAGGAGAAAACGCATACGCCCTTTTTGGCCAAGTGCATCATTGTCGAAGTTGTGCCCCTCTTCCTGTGCTTTACAGGCGATTCTAACGTACCTCTTGAAATCTGTTTCCTGCTATTCTGCCTCGCATTCAAGTCCGCCTCGTTGCCTTCCCTCAACAGATTTTTGGACGATAGTTGGCCTTGATTACTCTGCCAGTTTGTGAATTGCTGTGCCCCTGAGCTCCATTTTTCAACTCGTTTTTTGTGAGCTGAACGCAAGTCCAAACATTTGGTTCAGGACCTATACTGGTTCCCGGTGGGTGGCTGAGACTTTGGTGAATTCTTCTTCCTGCCGGGAAATTAGAGTGACATGTGCCCATCCAAATGCCTAACAGCTACTCTCTCATTGGTTCTCCCTCTTCCCTTTCCTCCTCTGCCAAATGGGCAACCTGTGTGAACCAGGAGCTTAAAGGGGCTGTCTCTCCAAGTTGGGAGATTGATAGTAAAGCTGTTGGAAAGTCAAACCGGAGCACCAGGAGAGGGACTCTTCGTTGAGTTTTAGAAACCTTTCGTATTCACAGTGTGTCCATTCTCTAGGTTTCCCGTACATGTTATAGCTGTAGTAATATGCCCTTCAACCTGGAGAGGTGGGACCCATGGAATGGTTGCCATGCATTATTGCTTTAAAGGGTCTGCATTTGCTCACCCAATCTCACCAATCCTCTCAGTCCCAAGTGTCCAGCCTCATGCCACATCCAGCTGTCATCGTAGATAGGGTCATTCCAGGTTGCATCAGAGACCCTGAAGGAATTGTAAAGAACTTCCCTGTTTCTTTGTTCTGTTTTTGAAATTCCTTTTTAGAGTGGGTTTGAGCTGATTCTCGCTGCCATGTTTATGCCAGTCTAGACACACTTGATTCCCTTACGGAGACATATCAATACATAGGTTTTAAGATTCTTACTAGTCAGATCTATTCCTCTGCGGGAAATATGGGGTTTTGAGTCCCTTTCACTGAGGAAGGTGTAGGTCTTGTCTATTCCATAGTTGGTTTTTGGAACAGTACCTGTGCTTATATCAAACTCTGGTTTGATGCATCACCCCACCTCTCCTTCCCCCTTAGGCAGGCATAAGAGTGTTTTCTAAATGTGAGACTCTGTTCTCTTTGCTAACTCAGTTCATGTGTGGCCATGTTTACAGGATCTTCCTAAGTGATATCTTATGATGAGTTTCTTTTCCTGTGTGACTTCTTTCCCTTAGAATCATCGTACCTGAATCCACTCATTTTGCTGCTACTGGTCTTATGACATTGATTTCGTGGCTGAGGGATATTCCATCGTACGTAAGTTCCACAATGTTTGGAACCATTTTTATATTTCCTGGGATACTTCAGGTGTACCCAGGTTGAGGTTCTTGTAAGCAGTGCAGCCCTCAATTTGGGGGTGGCTCTGTCTTATGGATTTTCAGTTTTCCCAAGGTATATTCCCTAGACTGGAAGTGCCCTTGGCTCTGTAGCTCTGTTGTTTACTTGTTTTAGGGAACACAATGCACTCCTCCAGTGAGGCAGTTGGCAACTTACATCCCGCCCATCAGCATAACAAGGCTCCCTGTTCTCCAGGGCCTGTCTTGCCTTTCTGGTTTTTACACATTTTGTGGATGTCCCTTTTGACCGGTGGGAAGTGATACTTCTTTGTAGTGCAGATTTGCATTGCCCGCTTGCTTGCTTGGCCAAAAAGGGCGTATGCGTTTTCTCCTGAATATATTCAGGAGAAAACGCATACGCCCTTTTTGGCCAAGTGCATCATTGTCGAAGTTGTGCCCCTCTTCCTGTGCTTTACAGGCGATTCTAACGTACCTCTTGAAATCTGTTTCCTGCTCTTCTGCCTCGCATTCAAGTCCGCCTCGTTGCCTTCCCTCAACAGATTTTTGGACGATAGTTGGCCTTGATTACTCTGCCAGTTTGTGAATTGCTGTGCCCCTGAGCTCCATTTTTCAACTCGTTTTTTGTGAGCTGAACGCAAGTCCAAACATTTGGTTCAGGACCTATACTGGTTCCCGGTGGGTGGCTGAGACTTTGGTGAATTCTTCTTCCTGCCGGGAAATTAGAGTGGCATGTGCCCATCCAAATGCCTAACAGCTACTCTCTCATTGGTTCTCCCTCTTCCCTTTCCTCCTCTGCCAAATGGGCAACCTGTGTGAACCAGGAGCTTAAAGGGGCTGTCTCTCCAAGTTGGGAGATTGATAGTAAAGCTGTTGGAAAGTCAAACCGGAGCACCAGGAGAGGGACTCTTCGTTGAGTTTTAGAAACCTTTCGTATTCACAGTGTGTCCATTCTCTAGGTTTCCCGTACATGTTATAGCTGTAGTAATATGCCCTTCAACCTGGAGAGGTGGGACCCATGGAATGGTTGCCATGCATTATTGCTTTAAAGGGTCTGCATTTGCTCACCCAATCTCACCAATCCTCTCAGTCCCAAGTGTCCAGCCTCATGCCACATCCAGCTGTCATCGTAGATAGGGTCATTCCAGGTTGCATCAGAGACCCTGAAGGAATTGTAAAGAACTTCCCTGTTTCTTTGTTCTGTTTTTGAAATTCCTTTTTAGAGTGGGTTTGAGCTGATTCTCGCTGCCATGTTTATGCCAGTCTAGACACACTTGATTCCCTTACGGAGACATATCAATACATAGGTTTTAAGATTCTTACTAGTCAGATCTATTCCTCTGCGGGAAATATGGGGTTTTGAGTCCCTTTCACTGAGGAAGGTGTAGGTCTTGTCTATTCCATAGTTGGTTTTTGGAACAGTACCTGTGCTTATATCAAACTCTGGTTTGATGCATCACCCCACCTCTCCTTCCCCCTTAGGCAGGCATAAGAGTGTTTTCTAAATGTGAGACTCTGTTCTCTTTGCTAACTCAGTTCATGTGTGGCCATGTTTACAGGATCTTCCTAAGTGATATCTTATGATGAGTTTCTTTTCCTGTGTGACTTCTTTCCCTTAGAATCATCGTACCTGAATCCACTCATTTTGCTGCTACTGGTCTTATGACATTGATTTCGTGGCTGAGGGATATTCCATCGTACGTAAGTTCCACAATGTTTGGAACCATTTTTATATTTCCTGGGATACTTCAGGTGTACCCAGGTTGAGGTTCTTGTAAGCAGTGCAGCCCTCAATTTGGGGGTGGCTCTGTCTTATGGATTTTCAGTTTTCCCAAGGTATATTCCCTAGACTGGAAGTGCCCTTGGCTCTGTAGCTCTGTCGTTTACTTGTTTTAGGGAACACAATGCACTCCTCCAGTGAGGCAGTTGGCAACTTACATCCCGCCCATCAGCATAACAAGGCTCCCTGTTCTCCAGGGCCTGTCTTGCCTTTCTGGTTTTTACACATTTTGTGGATGTCCCTTTTGACCGGTGGGAAGTGATACTTCTTTGTAGTGCAGATTTGCATTGCCCGCTTGCTTGCTTGGCCAAAAAGGGCGTATGCGTTTTCTCCTGAATATATTCAGGAGAAAACGCATACGCCCTTTTTGGCCAAGTGCATCATTGTCGAAGTTGTGCCCCTCTTCCTGTGCTTTACAGGCGATTCTAACGTACCTCTTGAAATCTGTTTCCTGCTATTCTGCCTCGCATTCAAGTCCGCCTCGTTGCCTTCCCTCAACAGATTTTTGGACGATAGTTGGCCTTGATTACTCTGCCAGTTTGTGAATTGCTGTGCCCCTGAGCTCCATTTTTCAACTCGTTTTTTGTGAGCTGAACGCAAGTCCAAACATTTGGTTCAGGACCTATACTGGTTCCCGGTGGGTGGCTGAGACTTTGGTGAATTCTTCTTCCTGCCGGGAAATTAGAGTGGCATGTGCCCATCCAAATGCCTAACAGCTACTCTCTCATTGGTTCTCCCTCTTCCCTTTCCTCCTCTGCCAAATGGGCAACCTGTGTGAACCAGGAGCTTAAAGGGGCTGTCTCTCCAAGTTGGGAGATTGATAGTAAAGCTGTTGGAAAGTCAAACCGGAGCACCAGGAGAGGGACTCTTCGTTGAGTTTTAGAAACCTTTCGTATTCACAGTGTGTCCATTCTCTAGGTTTCCCGTACATGTTATAGCTGTAGTAATATGCCCTTCAACCTGGAGAGGTGGGACCCATGGAATGGTTGCCATGCATTATTGCTTTAAAGGGTCTGCATTTGCTCACCCAATCTCACCAATCCTCTCAGTCCCCAGTGTCCAGCCTCATGCCACATCCAGCTGTCATCGTAGATAGGGTCATTCCAGGTTGCATCAGAGACCCTGAAGGAATTGTAAAGAACTTCCCTGTTTCTTTGTTCTGTTTTTGAAATTCCTTTTTAGAGTGGGTTTGAGCTGATTCTCGCTGCCATGTTTATGCCAGTCTAGACACACTTGATTCCCTTACGGAGACATATCAATACATAGGTTTTAAGATTCTTACTAGTCAGATCTATTCCTCTGCGGGAAATATGGGGTTTTGAGTCCCTTTCACTGAGGAAGGTGTAGGTCTTGTCTATTCCATAGTTGGTTTTTGGAACAGTACCTGTGCTTATATCAAACTCTGGTTTGATGCATCACCCCACCTCTCCTTCCCCCTTAGGCAGGCATAAGAGTGTTTTCTAAATGTGAGACTCTGTTCTCTTTGCTAACTCAGTTCATGTGTGGCCATGTTTACAGGATCTTCCTAAGTGATATCTTATGATGAGTTTCTTTTCCTGTGTGACTTCTTTCCCTTAGAATCATCGTACCTGAATCCACTCATTTTGCTGCTACTGGTCTTATGACATTGATTTCGTGGCTGAGGGATATTCCATCGTACGTAAGTTCCACAATGTTTGGAACCATTTTTATATTTCCTGGGATACTTCAGGTGTACCCAGGTTGAGGTTCTTGTAAGCAGTGCAGCCCTCAATTTGGGGGTGGCTCTGTCTTATGGATTTTCAGTTTTCCCAAGGTATATTCCCTAGACTGGAAGTGCCCTTGGCTCTGTAGCTCTGTTGTTTACTTGTTTTAGGGAACACAATGCACTCCTCCAGTGAGGCAGTTGGCAACTTACATCCCGCCCATCAGCATAACAAGGCTCCCTGTTCTCCAGGGCCTGTCTTGCCTCTCTGGTTTTTACACATATTGTGGATGTCCCTTTTGACCGGTGGGAAGTGATACTTCTTTGTAGTGCAGATTTGCATTGCCCGCTTGCTTGCTTGGCCAAAAAGGGCGTATGCGTTTTCTCCTGAATATATTCAGGAGAAAACGCATACGCCCTTTTTGGCCAAGTGCATCATTGTCGAAGTTGTGCCCCTCTTCCTGTGCTTTACAGGCGATTCTAACGTACCTCTTGAAATCTGTTTCCTGCTCTTCTGCCTCGCATTCAAGTCCGCCTCGTTGCCTTCCCTCAACAGATTTTTGGACGATAGTTGGCCTTGATTACTCTGCCAGTTTGTGAATTGCTGTGCCCCTGAGCTCCATTTTTCAACTCGTTTTTTGTGAGCTGAACGCAAGTCCAAACATTTGGTTCAGGACCTATACTGGTTCCCGGTGGGTGGCTGAGACTTTGGTGAATTCTTCTTCCTGCCGGGAAATTAGAGTGACATGTGCCCATCCAAATGCCTAACAGCTACTCTCTCATTGGTTCTCCCTCTTCCCTTTCCTCCTCTGCCAAATGGGCAACCTGTGTGAACCAGGAGCTTAAAGGGGCTGTCTCTCCAAGTTGGGAGATTGATAGTAAAGCTGTTGGAAAGTCAAACCGGAGCACCAGGAGAGGGACTCTTCGTTGAGTTTTAGAAACCTTTCGTATTCACAGTGTGTCCATTCTCTAGGTTTCCCGTACATGTTATAGCTGTAGTAATATGCCCTTCAACCTGGAGAGGTGGGACCCATGGAATGGTTGCCATGCATTATTGCTTTAAAGGGTCTGCATTTGCTCACCCAATCTCACCAATCCTCTCAGTCCCAAGTGTCCAGCCTCATGCCACATCCAGCTGTCATCGTAGATAGGGTCATTCCAGGTTGCATCAGAGACCCTGAAGGAATTGTAAAGAACTTCCCTGTTTCTTTGTTCTGTTTTTGAAATTCCTTTTTAGAGTGGGTTTGAGCTGATTCTCGCTGCCATGTTTATGCCAGTCTAGACACACTTGATTCCCTTACGGAGACATATCAATACATAGGTTTTAAGATTCTTACTAGTCAGATCTATTCCTCTGCGGGAAATATGGGGTTTTGAGTCCCTTTCACTGAGGAAGGTGTAGGTCTTGTCTATTCCATAGTTGGTTTTTGGAACAGTACCTGTGCTTATATCAAACTCTGGTTTGATGCATCACCCCACCTCTCCTTCCCCCTTAGGCAGGCATAAGAGTGTTTTCTAAATGTGAGACTCTGTTCTCTTTGCTAACTCAGTTCATGTGTAGCCATGTTTACAGGATCTTCCTAAGTGATATCTTATGATGAGTTTCTTTTCCTGTGTGACTTCTTTCCCTTAGAATCATCGTACCTGAATCCACTCATTTTGCTGCTACTGGTCTTATGACATTGATTTCGTGGCTGAGGGATATTCCATCGTACGTAAGTTCCACAATGTTTGGAACCATTTTTATATTTCCTGGGATACTTCAGGTGTACCCAGGTTGAGGTTCTTGTAAGCAGTGCAGCCCTCAATTTGGGGGTGGCTCTGTCTTATGGATTTTCAGTTTTCCCAAGGCATATTCCCTAGACTGGAAGTGCCCTTGGCTCTGTAGCTCTGTTGTTTACTTGTTTTAGGGAACACAATGCACTCCTCCAGTGAGGCAGTTGGCAACTTACATCCCGCCCATCAGCATAACAAGGCTCCCTGTTCTCCAGGGCCTGTCTTGCCTCTCTGGTTTTTACACATATTGTGGATGTCCCTTTTGACCGGTGGGAAGTGATACTTCTTTGTAGTGCAGATTTGCATTGCCCGCTTGCTTGCTTGGCCAAAAAGGGCGTATGCGTTTTCTCCTGAATATATTCAGGAGAAAACGCATACGCCCTTTTTGGCCAAGTGCATCATTGTCGAAGTTGTGCCCCTCTTCCTGTGCTTTACAGGCGATTCTAACGTACCTCTTGAAATCTGTTTCCTGCTCTTCTGCCTCGCATTCAAGTCCGCCTCGTTGCCTTCCCTCAACAGATTTTTGGACGATAGTTGGCCTTGATTACTCTGCCAGTTTGTGAATTGCTGTGCCCCTGAGCTCCATTTTTCAACTCGTTTTTTGTGAGCTGAACGCAAGTCCAAACATTTGGTTCAGGACCTATACTGGTTCCCGGTGGGTGGCTGAGACTTTGGTGAATTCTTCTTCCTGCCGGGAAATTAGAGTGACATGTGCCCATCCAAATGCCTAACAGCTACTCTCTCATTGGTTCTCCCTCTTCCCTTTCCTCCTCTGCCAAATGGGCAACCTGTGTGAACCAGGAGCTTAAAGGGGCTGTCTCTCCAAGTTGGGAGATTGATAGTAAAGCTGTTGGAAAGTCAAACCGGAGCACCAGGAGAGGGACTCTTCGTTGAGTTTTAGAAACCTTTCGTATTCACAGTGTGTCCATTCTCTAGGTTTCCCGTACATGTTATAGCTGTAGTAATATGCCCTTCAACCTGGAGAGGTGGGACCCATGGAATGGTTGCCATGCATTATTGCTTTAAAGGGTCTGCATTTGCTCACCCAATCTCACCAATCCTCTCAGTCCCAAGTGTCCAGCCTCATGCCACATCCAGCTGTCATCGTAGATAGGGTCATTCCAGGTTGCATCAGAGACCCTGAAGGAATTGTAAAGAACTTCCCTGTTTCTTTGTTCTGTTTTTGAAATTCCTTTTTAGAGTGGGTTTGAGCTGATTCTCGCTGCCATGTTTATGCCAGTCTAGACACACTTGATTCCCTTACGGAGACATATCAATACATAGGTTTTAAGATTCTTACTAGTCAGATCTATTCCTCTGCGGGAAATATGGGGTTTTGAGTCCCTTTCACTGAGGAAGGTGTAGGTCTTGTCTATTCCATAGTTGGTTTTTGGAACAGTACCTGTGCTTATATCAAACTCTGGTTTGATGCATCACCCCACCTCTCCTTCCCCCTTAGGCAGGCATAAGAGTGTTTTCTAAATGTGAGACTCTGTTCTCTTTGCTAACTCAGTTCATGTGTGGCCATGTTTACAGGATCTTCCTAAGTGATATCTTATGATGAGTTTCTTTTCCTGTGTGACTTCTTTCCCTTAGAATCATCGTACCTGAATCCACTCATTTTGCTGCTACTGGTCTTATGACATTGATTTCGTGGCTGAGGGATATTCCATCGTACGTAAGTTCCACAATGTTTGGAACCATTTTTATATTTCCTGGGATACTTCAGGTGTACCCAGGTTGAGGTTCTTGTAAGCAGTGCAGCCCTCAATTTGGGGGTGGCTCTGTCTTATGGATTTTCAGTTTTCCCAAGGTATATTCCCTAGACTGGAAGTGCCCTTGGCTCTGTAGCTCTGTTGTTTACTTGTTTTAGGGAACACAATGCACTCCTCCAGTGAGGCAGTTGGCAACTTACATCCCGCCCATCAGCATAACAAGGCTCCCTGTTCTCCAGGGCCTGTCTTGCCTTTCTGGTTTTTACACATTTTGTGGATGTCCCTTTTGACCGGTGGGAAGTGATACTTCTTTGTAGTGCAGATTTGCATTGCCCGCTTGCTTGCTTGGCCAAAAAGGGCGTATGCGTTTTCTCCTGAATATATTCAGGAGAAAACGCATACGCCCTTTTTGGCCAAGTGCATCATTGTCGAAGTTGTGCCCCTCTTCCTGTGCTTTACAGGCGATTCTAACGTACCTCTTGAAATCTGTTTCCTGCTCTTCTGCCTCGCATTCAAGTCCGCCTCGTTGCCTTCCCTCAACAGATTTTTGGACGATAGTTGGCCTTGATTACTCTGCCAGTTTGTGAATTGCTGTGCCCCTGAGCTCCATTTTTCAACTCGTTTTTTGTGAGCTGAACGCAAGTCCAAACATTTGGTTCAGGACCTATACTGGTTCCCGGTGGGTGGCTGAGACTTTGGTGAATTCTTCTTCCTGCCGGGAAATTAGAGTGGCATGTGCCCATCCAAATGCCTAACAGCTACTCTCTCATTGGTTCTCCCTCTTCCCTTTCCTCCTCTGCCAAATGGGCAACCTGTGTGAACCAGGAGCTTAAAGGGGCTGTCTCTCCAAGTTGGGAGATTGATAGTAAAGCTGTTGGAAAGTCAAACCGGAGCACCAGGAGAGGGACTCTTCGTTGAGTTTTAGAAACCTTTCGTATTCACAGTGTGTCCATTCTCTAGGTTTCCCGTACATGTTATAGCTGTAGTAATATGCCCTTCAACCTGGAGAGGTGGGACCCATGGAATGGTTGCCATGCATTATTGCTTTAAAGGGTCTGCATTTGCTCACCCAATCTCACCAATCCTCTCAGTCCCAAGTGTCCAGCCTCATGCCACATCCAGCTGTCATCGTAGATAGGGTCATTCCAGGTTGCATCAGAGACCCTGAAGGAATTGTAAAGAACTTCCCTGTTTCTTTGTTCTGTTTTTGAAATTCCTTTTTAGAGTGGGTTTGAGCTGATTCTCGCTGCCATGTTTATGCCAGTCTAGACACACTTGATTCCCTTACGGAGACATATCAATACATAGGTTTTAAGATTCTTACTAGTCAGATCTATTCCTCTGCGGGAAATATGGGGTTTTGAGTCCCTTTCACTGAGGAAGGTGTAGGTCTTGTCTATTCCATAGTTGGTTTTTGGAACAGTACCTGTGCTTATATCAAACTCTGGTTTGATGCATCACCCCACCTCTCCTTCCCCCTTAGGCAGGCATAAGAGTGTTTTCTAAATGTGAGACTCTGTTCTCTTTGCTAACTCAGTTCATGTGTGGCCATGTTTACAGGATCTTCCTAAGTGATATCTTATGATGAGTTTCTTTTCCTGTGTGACTTCTTTCCCTTAGAATCATCGTACCTGAATCCACTCATTTTGCTGCTACTGGTCTTATGACATTGATTTCGTGGCTGAGGGATATTCCATCGTACGTAAGTTCCACAATGTTTGGAACCATTTTTATATTTCCTGGGATACTTCAGGTGTACCCAGGTTGAGGTTCTTGTAAGCAGTGCAGCCCTCAATTTGGGGGTGGCTCTGTCTTATGGATTTTCAGTTTTCCCAAGGTATATTCCCTAGACTGGAAGTGCCCTTGGCTCTGTAGCTCTGTTGTTTACTTGTTTTAGGGAACACAATGCACTCCTCCAGTGAGGCAGTTGGCAACTTACATCCCGCCCATCAGCATAACAAGGCTCCCTGTTCTCCAGGGCCTGTCTTGCCTTTCTGGTTTTTACACATTTTGTGGATGTCCCTTTTGACCGGTGGGAAGTGATACTTCTTTGTAGTGCAGATTTGCATTGCCCGCTTGCTTGCTTGGCCAAAAAGGGCGTATGCGTTTTCTCCTGAATATATTCAGGAGAAAACGCATACGCCCTTTTTGGCCAAGTGCATCATTGTCGAAGTTGTGCCCCTCTTCCTGTGCTTTACAGGCGATTCTAACGTACCTCTTGAAATCTGTTTCCTGCTATTCTGCCTCGCATTCAAGTCCGCCTCGTTGCCTTCCCTCAACAGATTTTTGGACGATAGTTGGCCTTGATTACTCTGCCAGTTTGTGAATTGCTGTGCCCCTGAGCTCCATTTTTCAACTCGTTTTTTGTGAGCTGAACGCAAGTCCAAACATTTGGTTCAGGACCTATACTGGTTCCCGGTGGGTGGCTGAGACTTTGGTGAATTCTTCTTCCTGCCGGGAAATTAGAGTGGCATGTGCCCATCCAAATGCCTAACAGCTACTCTCTCATTGGTTCTCCCTCTTCCCTTTCCTCCTCTGCCAAATGGGCAACCTGTGTGAACCAGGAGCTTAAAGGGGCTGTCTCTCCAAGTTGGGAGATTGATAGTAAAGCTGTTGGAAAGTCAAACCGGAGCACCAGGAGAGGGACTCTTCGTTGAGTTTTAGAAACCTTTCGTATTCACAGTGTGTCCATTCTCTAGGTTTCCCGTACATGTTATAGCTGTAGTAATATGCCCTTCAACCTGGAGAGGTGGGACCCATGGAATGGTTGCCATGCATTATTGCTTTAAAGGGTCTGCATTTGCTCACCCAATCTCACCAATCCTCTCAGTCCCCAGTGTCCAGCCTCATGCCACATCCAGCTGTCATCGTAGATAGGGTCATTCCAGGTTGCATCAGAGACCCTGAAGGAATTGTAAAGAACTTCCCTGTTTCTTTGTTCTGTTTTTGAAATTCCTTTTTAGAGTGGGTTTGAGCTGATTCTCGCTGCCATGTTTATGCCAGTCTAGACACACTTGATTCCCTTACGGAGACATATCAATACATAGGTTTTAAGATTCTTACTAGTCAGATCTATTCCTCTGCGGGAAATATGGGGTTTTGAGTCCCTTTCACTGAGGAAGGTGTAGGTCTTGTCTATTCCATAGTTGGTTTTTGGAACAGTACCTGTGCTTATATCAAACTCTGGTTTGATGCATCACCCCACCTCTCCTTCCCCCTTAGGCAGGCATAAGAGTGTTTTCTAAATGTGAGACTCTGTTCTCTTTGCTAACTCAGTTCATGTGTGGCCATGTTTACAGGATCTTCCTAAGTGATATCTTATGATGAGTTTCTTTTCCTGTGTGACTTCTTTCCCTTAGAATCATCGTACCTGAATCCACTCATTTTGCTGCTACTGGTCTTATGACATTGATTTCGTGGCTGAGGGATATTCCATCGTACGTAAGTTCCACAATGTTTGGAACCATTTTTATATTTCCTGGGATACTTCAGGTGTACCCAGGTTGAGGTTCTTGTAAGCAGTGCAGCCCTCAATTTGGGGGTGGCTCTGTCTTATGGATTTTCAGTTTTCCCAAGGTATATTCCCTAGACTGGAAGTGCCCTTGGCTCTGTAGCTCTGTTGTTTACTTGTTTTAGGGAACACAATGCACTCCTCCAGTGAGGCAGTTGGCAACTTACATCCCGCCCATCAGCATAACAAGGCTCCCTGTTCTCCAGGGCCTGTCTTGCCTCTCTGGTTTTTACACATATTGTGGATGTCCCTTTTGACCGGTGGGAAGTGATACTTCTTTGTAGTGCAGATTTGCATTGCCCGCTTGCTTGCTTGGCCAAAAAGGGCGTATGCGTTTTCTCCTGAATATATTCAGGAGAAAACGCATACGCCCTTTTTGGCCAAGTGCATCATTGTCGAAGTTGTGCCCCTCTTCCTGTGCTTTACAGGCGATTCTAACGTACCTCTTGAAATCTGTTTCCTGCTCTTCTGCCTCGCATTCAAGTCCGCCTCGTTGCCTTCCCTCAACAGATTTTTGGACGATAGTTGGCCTTGATTACTCTGCCAGTTTGTGAATTGCTGTGCCCCTGAGCTCCATTTTTCAACTCGTTTTTTGTGAGCTGAACGCAAGTCCAAACATTTGGTTCAGGACCTATACTGGTTCCCGGTGGGTGGCTGAGACTTTGGTGAATTCTTCTTCCTGCCGGGAAATTAGAGTGACATGTGCCCATCCAAATGCCTAACAGCTACTCTCTCATTGGTTCTCCCTCTTCCCTTTCCTCCTCTGCCAAATGGGCAACCTGTGTGAACCAGGAGCTTAAAGGGGCTGTCTCTCCAAGTTGGGAGATTGATAGTAAAGCTGTTGGAAAGTCAAACCGGAGCACCAGGAGAGGGACTCTTCGTTGAGTTTTAGAAACCTTTCGTATTCACAGTGTGTCCATTCTCTAGGTTTCCCGTACATGTTATAGCTGTAGTAATATGCCCTTCAACCTGGAGAGGTGGGACCCATGGAATGGTTGCCATGCATTATTGCTTTAAAGGGTCTGCATTTGCTCACCCAATCTCACCAATCCTCTCAGTCCCAAGTGTCCAGCCTCATGCCACATCCAGCTGTCATCGTAGATAGGGTCATTCCAGGTTGCATCAGAGACCCTGAAGGAATTGTAAAGAACTTCCCTGTTTCTTTGTTCTGTTTTTGAAATTCCTTTTTAGAGTGGGTTTGAGCTGATTCTCGCTGCCATGTTTATGCCAGTCTAGACACACTTGATTCCCTTACGGAGACATATCAATACATAGGTTTTAAGATTCTTACTAGTCAGATCTATTCCTCTGTGGGAAATATGGGGTTTTGAGTCCCTTTCACTGAGGAAGGTGTAGGTCTTGTCTATTCCATAGTTGGTTTTTGGAACAGTACCTGTGCTTATATCAAACTCTGGTTTGATGCATCACCCCACCTCTCCTTCCCCCTTAGGCAGGCATAAGAGTGTTTTCTAAATGTGAGACTCTGTTCTCTTTGCTAACTCAGTTCATGTGTGGCCATGTTTACAGGATCTTCCTAAGTGATATCTTATGATGAGTTTCTTTTCCTGTGTGACTTCTTTCCCTTAGAATCATCGTACCTGAATCCACTCATTTTGCTGCTACTGGTCTTATGACATTGATTTCGTGGCTGAGGGATATTCCATCGTACGTAAGTTCCACAATGTTTGGAACCATTTTTATATTTCCTGGGATACTTCAGGTGTACCCAGGTTGAGGTTCTTGTAAGCAGTGCAGCCCTCAATTTGGGGGTGGCTCTGTCTTATGGATTTTCAGTTTTCCCAAGGCATATTCCCTAGACTGGAAGTGCCCTTGGCTCTGTAGCTCTGTTGTTTACTTGTTTTAGGGAACACAATGCACTCCTCCAGTGAGGCAGTTGGCAACTTACATCCCGCCCATCAGCATAACAAGGCTCCCTGTTCTCCAGGGCCTGTCTTGCCTCTCTGGTTTTTACACATATTGTGGATGTCCCTTTTGACCGGTGGGAAGTGATACTTCTTTGTAGTGCAGATTTGCATTGCCCGCTTGCTTGCTTGGCCAAAAAGGGCGTATGCGTTTTCTCCTGAATATATTCAGGAGAAAACGCATACGCCCTTTTTGGCCAAGTGCATCATTGTCGAAGTTGTGCCCCTCTTCCTGTGCTTTACAGGCGATTCTAACGTACCTCTTGAAATCTGTTTCCTGCTCTTCTGCCTCGCATTCAAGTCCGCCTCGTTGCCTTCCCTCAACAGATTTTTGGACGATAGTTGGCCTTGATTACTCTGCCAGTTTGTGAATTGCTGTGCCCCTGAGCTCCATTTTTCAACTCGTTTTTTGTGAGCTGAACGCAAGTCCAAACATTTGGTTCAGGACCTATACTGGTTCCCGGTGGGTGGCTGAGACTTTGGTGAATTCTTCTTCCTGCCGGGAAATTAGAGTGACATGTGCCCATCCAAATGCCTAACAGCTACTCTCTCATTGGTTCTCCCTCTTCCCTTTCCTCCTCTGCCAAATGGGCAACCTGTGTGAACCAGGAGCTTAAAGGGGCTGTCTCTCCAAGTTGGGAGATTGATAGTAAAGCTGTTGGAAAGTCAAACCGGAGCACCAGGAGAGGGACTCTTCGTTGAGTTTTAGAAACCTTTCGTATTCACAGTGTGTCCATTCTCTAGGTTTCCCGTACATGTTATAGCTGTAGTAATATGCCCTTCAACCTGGAGAGGTGGGACCCATGGAATGGTTGCCATGCATTATTGCTTTAAAGGGTCTGCATTTGCTCACCCAATCTCACCAATCCTCTCAGTCCCAAGTGTCCAGCCTCATGCCACATCCAGCTGTCATCGTAGATAGGGTCATTCCAGGTTGCATCAGAGACCCTGAAGGAATTGTAAAGAACTTCCCTGTTTCTTTGTTCTGTTTTTGAAATTCCTTTTTAGAGTGGGTTTGAGCTGATTCTCGCTGCCATGTTTATGCCAGTCTAGACACACTTGATTCCCTTACGGAGACATATCAATACATAGGTTTTAAGATTCTTACTAGTCAGATCTATTCCTCTGCGGGAAATATGGGGTTTTGAGTCCCTTTCACTGAGGAAGGTGTAGGTCTTGTCTATTCCATAGTTGGTTTTTGGAACAGTACCTGTGCTTATATCAAACTCTGGTTTGATGCATCACCCCACCTCTCCTTCCCCCTTAGGCAGGCATAAGAGTGTTTTCTAAATGTGAGACTCTGTTCTCTTTGCTAACTCAGTTCATGTGTAGCCATGTTTACAGGATCTTCCTAAGTGATATCTTATGATGAGTTTCTTTTCCTGTGTGACTTCTTTCCCTTAGAATCATCGTACCTGAATCCACTCATTTTGCTGCTACTGGTCTTATGACATTGATTTCGTGGCTGAGGGATATTCCATCGTACGTAAGTTCCACAATGTTTGGAACCATTTTTATATTTCCTGGGATACTTCAGGTGTACCCAGGTTGAGGTTCTTGTAAGCAGTGCAGCCCTCAATTTGGGGGTGGCTCTGTCTTATGGATTTTCAGTTTTCCCAAGGCATATTCCCTAGACTGGAAGTGCCCTTGGCTCTGTAGCTCTGTTGTTTACTTGTTTTAGGGAACACAATGCACTCCTCCAGTGAGGCAGTTGGCAACTTACATCCCGCCCATCAGCATAACAAGGCTCCCTGTTCTCCAGGGCCTGTCTTGCCTCTCTGGTTTTTACACATTTTGTGGATGTCCCTTTTGACCGGTGGGAAGTGATACTTCTTTGTAGTGCAGATTTGCATTGCCCGCTTGCTTGCTTGGCCAAAAAGGGCGTATGCGTTTTCTCCTGAATATATTCAGGAGAAAACGCATACGCCCTTTTTGGCCAAGTGCATCATTGTCGAAGTTGTGCCCCTCTTCCTGTGCTTTACAGGCGATTCTAACGTACCTCTTGAAATCTGTTTCCTGCTATTCTGCCTCGCATTCAAGTCCGCCTCGTTGCCTTCCCTCAACAGATTTTTGGACGATAGTTGGCCTTGATTACTCTGCCAGTTTGTGAATTGCTGTGCCCCTGAGCTCCATTTTTCAACTCGTTTTTTGTGAGCTGAACGCAAGTCCAAACATTTGGTTCAGGACCTATACTGGTTCCCGGTGGGTGGCTGAGACTTTGGTGAATTCTTCTTCCTGCCGGGAAATTAGAGTGACATGTGCCCATCCAAATGCCTAACAGCTACTCTCTCATTGGTTCTCCCTCTTCCCTTTCCTCCTCTGCCAAATGGGCAACCTGTGTGAACCAGGAGCTTAAAGGGGCTGTCTCTCCAAGTTGGGAGATTGATAGTAAAGCTGTTGGAAAGTCAAACCGGAGCACCAGGAGAGGGACTCTTCGTTGAGTTTTAGAAACCTTTCGTATTCACAGTGTGTCCATTCTCTAGGTTTCCCGTACATGTTATAGCTGTAGTAATATGCCCTTCAACCTGGAGAGGTGGGACCCATGGAATGGTTGCCATGCATTATTGCTTTAAAGGGTCTGCATTTGCTCACCCAATCTCACCAATCCTCTCAGTCCCAAGTGTCCAGCCTCATGCCACATCCAGCTGTCATCGTAGATAGGGTCATTCCAGGTTGCATCAGAGACCCTGAAGGAATTGTAAAGAACTTCCCTGTTTCTTTGTTCTGTTTTTGAAATTCCTTTTTAGAGTGGGTTTGAGCTGATTCTCGCTGCCATGTTTATGCCAGTCTAGACACACTTGATTCCCTTACGGAGACATATCAATACATAGGTTTAAGATTCTTACTAGTCAGATCTATTCCTCTGCGGGAAATATGGGGTTTTGAGTCCCTTTCACTGAGGAAGGTGTAGGTCTTGTCTATTCCATAGTTGGTTTTTGGAACAGTACCTGTGCTTATATCAAACTCTGGTTTGATGCATCACCCCACCTCTCCTTCCCCCTTAGGCAGGCATAAGAGTGTTTTCTAAATGTGAGACTCTGTTCTCTTTGCTAACTCAGTTCATGTGTAGCCATGTTTACAGGATCTTCCTAAGTGATATCTTATGATGAGTTTCTTTTCCTGTGTGACTTCTTTCCCTTAGAATCATCGTACCTGAATCCACTCATTTTGCTGCTACTGGTCTTATGACATTGATTTCGTGGCTGAGGGATATTCCATCGTACGTAAGTTCCACAATGTTTGGAACCATTTTTATATTTCCTGGGATACTTCAGGTGTACCCAGGTTGAGGTTCTTGTAAGCAGTGCAGCCCTCAATTTGGGGGTGGCTCTGTCTTATGGATTTTCAGTTTTCCCAAGGTATATTCCCTAGACTGGAAGTGCCCTTGGCTCTGTAGCTCTGTTGTTTACTTGTTTTAGGGAACACAATGCACTCCTCCAGTGAGGCAGTTGGCAACTTACATCCCGCCCATCAGCATAACAAGGCTCCCTGTTCTCCAGGGCCTGTCTTGCCTTTCTGGTTTTTACACATTTTGTGGATGTCCCTTTTGACCGGTGGGAAGTGATACTTCTTTGTAGTGCAGATTTGCATTGCCCGCTTGCTTGCTTGGCCAAAAAGGGCGTATGCGTTTTCTCCTGAATATATTCAGGAGAAAACGCATACGCCCTTTTTGGCCAAGTGCATCATTGTCGAAGTTGTGCCCCTCTTCCTGTGCTTTACAGGCGATTCTAACGTACCTCTTGAAATCTGTTTCCTGCTCTTCTGCCTCGCATTCAAGTCCGCCTCGTTGCCTTCCCTCAACAGATTTTTGGACGATAGTTGGCCTTGATTACTCTGCCAGTTTGTGAATTGCTGTGCCCCTGAGCTCCATTTTTCAACTCGTTTTTTGTGAGCTGAACGCAAGTCCAAACCTTTGGTTCAGGACCTATACTGGTTCCCGGTGGGTGGCTGAGACTTTGGTGAATTCTTCTTCCTGCCGGGAAATTAGAGTGACATGTGCCCATCCAAATGCCTAACAGCTACTCTCTCATTGGTTCTCCCTCTTCCCTTTCCTCCTCTGCCAAATGGGCAACCTGTGTGAACCAGGAGCTTAAAGGGGCTGTCTCTCCAAGTTGGGAGATTGATAGTAAAGCTGTTGGAAAGTCAAACCGGAGCACCAGGAGAGGGACTCTTCGTTGAGTTTTAGAAACCTTTCGTATTCACAGTGTGTCCATTCTCTAGGTTTCCCGTACATGTTATAGCTGTAGTAATATGCCCTTCAACATGGAGAGGTGGGACCCATGGAATGGTTGCCATGCATTATTGCTTTAAAGGGTCTGCATTTGCTCACCCAATCTCACCAATCCTCTCAGTCCCAAGTGTCCAGCCTCATGCCACATCCAGCTGTCATCGTAGATAGGGTCATTCCAGGTTGCATCAGAGACCCTGAAGGAATTGTAAAGAACTTCCCTGTTTCTTTGTTCTGTTTTTGAAATTCCTTTTTAGAGTGGGTTTGAGCTGATTCTCGCTGCCATGTTTATGCCAGTCTAGACACACTTGATTCCCTTACGGAGACATATCAATACATAGGTTTTAAGATTCTTACTAGTCAGATCTATTCCTCTGCGGGAAATATGGGGTTTTGAGTCCCTTTCACTGAGGAAGGTGTAGGTCTTGTCTATTCCATAGTTGGTTTTTGGAACAGTACCTGTGCTTATATCAAACTCTGGTTTGATGCATCACCCCACCTCTCCTTCCCCCTTAGGCAGGCATAAGAGTGTTTTCTAAATGTGAGACTCTGTTCTCTTTGCTAACTCAGTTCATGTGTAGCCATGTTTACAGGATATTCCTAAGTGATATCTTATGATGAGTTTCTTTTCCTGTGTGACTTCTTTCCCTTAGAATCATCGTACCTGAATCCACTCATTTTGCTGCTACTGGTCTTATGACATTGATTTCGTGGCTGAGGGATATTCCATCGTACGTAAGTTCCACAATGTTTGGAACCATTTTTATATTTCCTGGGATACTTCAGGTGTACCCAGGTTGAGGTTCTTGTAAGCAGTGCAGCCCTCAATTTGGGGGTGGCTCTGTCTTATGGATTTTCAGTTTTCCCAAGGCATATTCCCTAGACTGGAAGTGCCCTTGGCTCTGTAGCTCTGTTGTTTACTTGTTTTAGGGAACACAATGCACTCCTCCAGTGAGGCAGTTGGCAACTTACATCCCGCCCATCAGCATAACAAGGCTCCCTGTTCTCCAGGGCCTGTCTTGCCTTTCTGGTTTTTACACATTTTGTGGATGTCCCTTTTGACCGGTGGGAAGTGATACTTCTTTGTAGTGCAGATTTGCATTGCCCGCTTGCTTGCTTGGCCAAAAAGGGCGTATGCGTTTTCTCCTGAATATATTCAGGAGAAAACGCATACGCCCTTTTTGGCCAAGTGCATCATTGTCGAAGTTGTGCCCCTCTTCCTGTGCTTTACAGGCGATTCTAACGTACCTCTTGAAATCTGTTTCCTGCTATTCTGCCTCGCATTCAAGTCCGCCTCGTTGCCTTCCCTCAACAGATTTTTGGACGATAGTTGGCCTTGATTACTCTGCCAGTTTGTGAATTGCTGTGCCCCTGAGCTCCATTTTTCAACTCGTTTTTTGTGAGCTGAACGCAAGTCCAAACATTTGGTTCAGGACCTATACTGGTTCCCGGTGGGTGGCTGAGACTTTGGTGAATTCTTCTTCCTGCCGGGAAATTAGAGTGACATGTGCCCATCCAAATGCCTAACAGCTACTCTCTCATTGGTTCTCCCTCTTCCCTTTCCTCCTCTGCCAAATGGGCAACCTGTGTGAACCAGGAGCTTAAAGGGGCTGTCTCTCCAAGTTGGGAGATTGATAGTAAAGCTGTTGGAAAGTCAAACCGGAGCACCAGGAGAGGGACTCTTCGTTGAGTTTTAGAAACCTTTCGTATTCACAGTGTGTCCATTCTCTAGGTTTCCCGTACATGTTATAGCTGTAGTAATATGCCCTTCAACCTGGAGAGGTGGGACCCATGGAATGGTTGCCATGCATTATTGCTTTAAAGGGTCTGCATTTGCTCACCCAATCTCACCAATCCTCTCAGTCCCAAGTGTCCAGCCTCATGCCACATCCAGCTGTCATCGTAGATAGGGTCATTCCAGGTTGCATCAGAGACCCTGAAGGAATTGTAAAGAACTTCCCTGTTTCTTTGTTCTGTTTTTGAAATTCCTTTTTAGAGTGGGTTTGAGCTGATTCTCGCTGCCATGTTTATGCCAGTCTAGACACACTTGATTCCCTTACGGAGACATATCAATACATAGGTTTTAAGATTCTTACTAGTCAGATCTATTCCTCTGCGGGAAATATGGGGTTTTGAGTCCCTTTCACTGAGGAAGGTGTAGGTCTTGTCTATTCCATAGTTGGTTTTTGGAACAGTACCTGTGCTTATATCAAACTCTGGTTTGATGCATCACCCCACCTCTCCTTCCCCCTTAGGCAGGCATAAGAGTGTTTTCTAAATGTGAGACTCTGTTCTCTTTGCTAACTCAGTTCATGTGTAGCCATGTTTACAGGATCTTCCTAAGTGATATCTTATGATGAGTTTCTTTTCCTGTGTGACTTCTTTCCCTTAGAATCATCGTACCTGAATCCACTCATTTTGCTGCTACTGGTCTTATGACATTGATTTCGTGGCTGAGGGATATTCCATCGTACGTAAGTTCCACAATGTTTGGAACCATTTTTATATTTCCTGGGATACTTCAGGTGTACCCAGGTTGAGGTTCTTGTAAGCAGTGCAGCCCTCAATTTGGGGGTGGCTCTGTCTTATGGATTTTCAGTTTTCCCAAGGTATATTCCCTAGACTGGAAGTGTCCTTGGCTCTGTAGCTCTGTCGTTTACTTGTTTTAGGGAACACAATGCACTCCTCCAGTGAGGCAGTTGGCAACTTACATCCCGCCCATCAGCATAACAAGGCTCCCTGTTCTCCAGGGCCTGTCTTGCCTTTCTGGTTTTTACACATTTTGTGGATGTCCCTTTTGACCGGTGGGAAGTGATACTTCTTTGTAGTGCAGATTTGCATTGCCCGCTTGCTTGCTTGGCCAAAAAGGGCGTATGCGTTTTCTCCTGAATATATTCAGGAGAAAACGCATACGCCCTTTTTGGCCAAGTGCATCATTGTCGAAGTTGTGCCCCTCTTCCTGTGCTTTACAGGCGATTCTAACGTACCTCTTGAAATCTGTTTCCTGCTATTCTGCCTCGCATTCAAGTCCGCCTCGTTGCCTTCCCTCAACAGATTTTTGGACGATAGTTGGCCTTGATTACTCTGCCAGTTTGTGAATTGCTGTGCCCCTGAGCTCCATTTTTCAACTCGTTTTTTGTGAGCTGAACGCAAGTCCAAACATTTGGTTCAGGACCTATACTGGTTCCCGGTGGGTGGCTGAGACTTTGGTGAATTCTTCTTCCTGCCGGGAAATTAAAGTGACATGTGCCCATCCAAATGCCTAACAGCTACTCTCTCATTGGTTCTCCCTCTTCCCTTTCCTCCTCTGCCAAATGGGCAACCTGTGTGAACCAGGAGCTTAAAGGGGCTGTCTCTCCAAGTTGGGAGATTGATAGTAAAGCTGTTGGAAAGTCAAACCGGAGCACCAGGAGAGGGACTCTTCGTTGAGTTTTAGAAACCTTTCGTATTCACAGTGTGTCCATTCTCTAGGTTTCCCGTACATGTTATAGCTGTAGTAATATGCCCTTCAACCTGGAGAGGTGGGACCCATGGAATGGTTGCCATGCATTATTGCTTTAAAGGGTCTGCAGTTGCTCACCCAATCTCACCAATCCTCTCAGTCCCAAGTGTCCAGCCTCATGCCACATCCAGCTGTCATCGTAGATAGGGTCATTCCAGGTTGCATCAGAGACCCTGAAGGAATTGTAAAGAACTTCCCTGTTTCTTTGTTCTGTTTTTGAAATTCCTTTTTAGAGTGGGTTTGAGCTGATTCTCGCTGCCATGTTTATGCCAGTCTAGACACACTTGATTCCCTTACGGAGACATATCAATACATAGGTTTTAAGATTCTTACCAGTCAGATCTATTCCTCTGCGGGAAATATGGGGTTTTGAGTCCCTTTCACTGAGGAAGGTGTAGGTCTTGTCTATTCCATAGTTGGTTTTTGGAACAGTACCTGTGCTTATATCAAACTCTGGTTTGATGCATCACCCCACCTCTCCTTCCCCCTTAGGCAGGCATAAGAGTGTTTTCTAAATTTGAGACTCTGTTCTCTTTGCTAACTCAGTTCATGTGTAGCCATGTTTACAGGATCTTCCTAAGTGATATCTTATGATGAGTTTCTTTTCCTGTGTGACTTCTTTCCCTTAGAATCATCGTACCTGAATCCACTCATTTTGCTGCTACTGGTCTTATGACATTGATTTCGTGGCTGAGGGATATTCCATCGTACGTAAGTTCCACAATGTTTGGAACCATTTTTATATTTCCTGGGATACTTCAGGTGTACCCAGGTTGAGGTTCTTGTAAGCAGTGCAGCCCTCAATTTGGGGGTGGCTCTGTCTTATGGATTTTCAGTTTTCCCAAGGTATATTCCCTAGACTGGAAGTGCCCTTGGCTCTGTAGCTCTGTTGTTTACTTGTTTTAGGGAACACAATGCACTCCTCCAGTGAGGCAGTTGGCAACTTACATCCCGCCCATCAGCATAACAAGGCTCCCTGTTCTCCAGGGCCTGTCTTGCCTTTCTGGTTTTTACACATTTTGTGGATGTCCCTTTTGACCGGTGGGAAGTGATACTTCTTTGTAGTGCAGATTTGCATTGCCCGCTTGCTTGCTTGGCCAAAAAGGGCGTATGCGTTTTCTCCTGAATATATTCAGGAGAAAACGCATACGCCCTTTTTGGCCAAGTGCATCATTGTCGAAGTTGTGCCCCTCTTCCTGTGCTTTACAGGCGATTCTAACGTACCTCTTGAAATCTGTTTCCTGCTCTTCTGCCTCGCATTCAAGTCCGCCTCGTTGCCTTCCCTCAACAGATTTTTGGACGATAGTTGGCCTTGATTACTCTGCCAGTTTGTGAATTGCTGTGCCCCTGAGCTCCATTTTTCAACTCGTTTTTTGTGAGCTGAACGCAAGTCCAAACATTTGGTTCAGGACCTATACTGGTTCCCGGTGGGTGGCTGAGACTTTGGTGAATTCTTCTTCCTGCCGGGAAATTAGAGTGACATGTGCCCATCCAAATGCCTAACAGCTACTCTCTCATTGGTTCTCCCTCTTCCCTTTCCTCCTCTGCCAAATGGGCAACCTGTGTGAACCAGGAGCTTAAAGGGGCTGTCTCTCCAAGTTGGGAGATTGATAGTAAAGCTGTTGGAAAGTCAAACCGGAGCACCAGGAGAGGGACTCTTCGTTGAGTTTTAGAAACCTTTCGTATTCACAGTGTGTCCATTCTCTAGGTTTCCCGTACATGTTATAGCTGTAGTAATATGCCCTTCAACCTGGAGAGGTGGGACCCATGGAATGGTTGCCATGCATTATTGCTTTAAAGGGTCTGCATTTGCTCACCCAATCTCACCAATCCTCTCAGTCCCAAGTGTCCAGCCTCATGCCACATCCAGCTGTCATCGTAGATAGGGTCATTCCAGGTTGCATCAGAGACCCTGAAGGAATTGTAAAGAACTTCCCTGTTTCTTTGTTCTGTTTTTGAAATTCCTTTTTAGAGTGGGTTTGAGCTGATTCTCGCTGCCATGTTTATGCCAGTCTAGACACACTTGATTCCCTTACGGAGACATATCAATACATAGGTTTTAAGATTCTTACTAGTCAGATCTATTCCTCTGCGGGAAATATGGGGTTTTGAGTCCCTTTCACTGAGGAAGGTGTAGGTCTTGTCTATTCCATAGTTGGTTTTTGGAACAGTACCTGTGCTTATATCAAACTCTGGTTTGATGCATCACCCCACCTCTCCTTCCCCCTTAGGCAGGCATAAGAGTGTTTTCTAAATGTGAGACTCTGTTCTCTTTGCTAACTCAGTTCATGTGTGGCCATGTTTACAGGATCTTCCTAAGTGATATCTTATGATGAGTTTCTTTTCCTGTGTGACTTCTTTCCCTTAGAATCATCGTACCTGAATCCACTCATTTTGCTGCTACTGGTCTTATGACATTGATTTCGTGGCTGAGGGATATTCCATCGTACGTAAGTTCCACAATGTTTGGAACCATTTTTATATTTCCTGGGATACTTCAGGTGTACCCAGGTTGAGGTTCTTGTAAGCAGTGCAGCCCTCAATTTGGGGGTGGCTCTGTCTTATGGATTTTCAGTTTTCCCAAGGTATATTCCCTAGACTGGAAGTGCCCTTGGCTCTGTAGCTCTGTTGTTTACTTGTTTTAGGGAACACAATGCACTCCTCCAGTGAGGCAGTTGGCAACTTACATCCCGCCCATCAGCATAACAAGGCTCCCTGTTCTCCAGGGCCTGTCTTGCCTTTCTGGTTTTTACACATTTTGTGGATGTCCCTTTTGACCGGTGGGAAGTGATACTTCTTTGTAGTGCAGATTTGCATTGCCCGCTTGCTTGCTTGGCCAAAAAGGGCGTATGCGTTTTCTCCTGAATATATTCAGGAGAAAACGCATACGCCCTTTTTGGCCAAGTGCATCATTGTCGAAGTTGTGCCCCTCTTCCTGTGCTTTACAGGCGATTCTAACGTACCTCTTGAAATCTGTTTCCTGCTATTCTGCCTCGCATTCAAGTCCGCCTCGTTGCCTTCCCTCAACAGATTTTTGGACGATAGTTGGCCTTGATTACTCTGCCAGTTTGTGAATTGCTGTGCCCCTGAGCTCCATTTTTCAACTCGTTTTTTGTGAGCTGAACGCAAGTCCAAACATTTGGTTCAGGACCTATACTGGTTCCCGGTGGGTGGCTGAGACTTTGGTGAATTCTTCTTCCTGCCGGGAAATTAGAGTGACATGTGCCCATCCAAATGCCTAACAGCTACTCTCTCATTGGTTCTCCCTCTTCCCTTTCCTCCTCTGCCAAATGGGCAACCTGTGTGAACCAGGAGCTTAAAGGGGCTGTCTCTCCAAGTTGGGAGATTGATAGTAAAGCTGTTGGAAAGTCAAACCGGAGCACCAGGAGAGGGACTCTTCGTTGAGTTTTAGAAACCTTTCGTATTCACAGTGTGTCCATTCTCTAGGTTTCCCGTACATGTTATAGCTGTAGTAATATGCCCTTCAACCTGGAGAGGTGGGACCCATGGAATGGTTGCCATGCATTATTGCTTTAAAGGGTCTGCATTTGCTCACCCAATCTCACCAATCCTCTCAGTCCCAAGTGTCCAGCCTCATGCCACATCCAGCTGTCATCGTAGATAGGGTCATTCCAGGTTGCATCAGAGACCCTGAAGGAATTGTAAAGAACTTCCCTGTTTCTTTGTTCTGTTTTTGAAATTCCTTTTTAGAGTGGGTTTGAGCTGATTCTCGCTGCCATGTTTATGCCAGTCTAGACACACTTGATTCCCTTACGGAGACATATCAATACATAGGTTTTAAGATTCTTACTAGTCAGATCTATTCCTCTGCGGGAAATATGGGGTTTTGAGTCCCTTTCACTGAGGAAGGTGTAGGTCTTGTCTATTCCATAGTTGGTTTTTGGAACAGTACCTGTGCTTATATCAAACTCTGGTTTGATGCATCACCCCACCTCTCCTTCCCCCTTAGGCAGGCATAAGAGTGTTTTCTAAATGTGAGACTCTGTTCTCTTTGCTAACTCAGTTCATGTGTGGCCATGTTTACAGGATCTTCCTAAGTGATATCTTATGATGAGTTTCTTTTCCTGTGTGACTTCTTTCCCTTAGAATCATCGTACCTGAATCCACTCATTTTGCTGCTACTGGTCTTATGACATTGATTTCGTGGCTGAGGGATATTCCATCGTACGTAAGTTCCACAATGTTTGGAACCATTTTTATATTTCCTGGGATACTTCAGGTGTACCCAGGTTGAGGTTCTTGTAAGCAGTGCAGCCCTCAATTTGGGGGTGGCTCTGTCTTATGGATTTTCAGTTTTCCCAAGGTATATTCCCTAGACTGGTAGTGCCCTTGGCTCTGTAGCTCTGTTGTTTACTTGTTTTAGGGAACACAATGCACTCCTCCAGTGAGGCAGTTGGCAACTTACATCCCGCCCATCAGCATAACAAGGCTCCCTGTTCTCCAGGGCCTGTCTTGCCTTTCTGGTTTTTACACATTTTGTGGATGTCCCTTTTGACCGGTGGGAAGTGATACTTCTTTGTAGTGCAGATTTGCATTGCCCGCTTGCTTGCTTGGCCAAAAAGGGCGTATGCGTTTTCTCCTGAATATATTCAGGAGAAAACGCATACGCCCTTTTTGGCCAAGTGCATCATTGTCGAAGTTGTGCCCCTCTTCCTGTGCTTTACAGGCGATTCTAACGTACCTCTTGAAATCTGTTTCCTGCTCTTCTGCCTCGCATTCAAGTCCGCCTCGTTGCCTTCCCTCAACAGATTTTTGGACGATAGTTGGCCTTGATTACTCTGCCAGTTTGTGAATTGCTGTGCCCCTGAGCTCCATTTTTCAACTCGTTTTTTGTGAGCTGAACGCAAGTCCAAACATTTGGTTCAGGACCTATACTGGTTCCCGGTGGGTGGCTGAGACTTTGGTGAATTCTTCTTCCTGCCGGGAAATTAGAGTGGCATGTGCCCATCCAAATGCCTAACAGCTACTCTCTCATTGGTTCTCCCTCTTCCCTTTCCTCCTCTGCCAAATGGGCAACCTGTGTGAACCAGGAGCTTAAAGGGGCTGTCTCTCCAAGTTGGGAGATTGATAGTAAAGCTGTTGGAAAGTCAAACCGGAGCACCAGGAGAGGGACTCTTCGTTGAGTTTTAGAAACCTTTCGTATTCACAGTGTGTCCATTCTCTAGGTTTCCCGTACATGTTATAGCTGTAGTAATATGCCCTTCAACCTGGAGAGGTGGGACCCATGGAATGGTTGCCATGCATTATTGCTTTAAAGGGTCTGCATTTGCTCACCCAATCTCACCAATCCTCTCAGTCCCAAGTGTCCAGCCTCATGCCACATCCAGCTGTCATCGTAGATAGGGTCATTCCAGGTTGCATCAGAGACCCTGAAGGAATTGTAAAGAACTTCCCTGTTTCTTTGTTCTGTTTTTGAAATTCCTTTTTAGAGTGGGTTTGAGCTGATTCTCGCTGCCATGTTTATGCCAGTCTAGACACACTTGATTCCCTTACGGAGACATATCAATACATAGGTTTTAAGATTCTTACTAGTCAGATCTATTCCTCTGCGGGAAATATGGGGTTTTGAGTCCCTTTCACTGAGGAAGGTGTAGGTCTTGTCTATTCCATAGTTGGTTTTTGGAACAGTACCTGTGCTTATATCAAACTCTGGTTTGATGCATCACCCCACCTCTCCTTCCCCCTTAGGCAGGCATAAGAGTGTTTTCTAAATGTGAGACTCTGTTCTCTTTGCTAACTCAGTTCATGTGTGGCCATGTTTACAGGATCTTCCTAAGTGATATCTTATGATGAGTTTCTTTTCCTGTGTGACTTCTTTCCCTTAGAATCATCGTACCTGAATCCACTCATTTTGCTGCTACTGGTCTTATGACATTGATTTCGTGGCTGAGGGATATTCCATCGTACGTAAGTTCCACAATGTTTGGAACCATTTTTATATTTCCTGGGATACTTCAGGTGTACCCAGGTTGAGGTTCTTGTAAGCAGTGCAGCCCTCAATTTGGGGGTGGCTCTGTCTTATGGATTTTCAGTTTTCCCAAGGTATATTCCCTAGACTGGAAGTGCCCTTGGCTCTGTAGCTCTGTTGTTTACTTGTTTTAGGGAACACAATGCACTCCTCCAGTGAGGCAGTTGGCAACTTACATCCCGCCCATCAGCATAACAAGGCTCCCTGTTCTCCAGGGCCTGTCTTGCCTTTCTGGTTTTTACACATTTTGTGGATGTCCCTTTTGACCGGTGGGAAGTGATACTTCTTTGTAGTGCAGATTTGCATTGCCCGCTTGCTTGCTTGGCCAAAAAGGGCGTATGCGTTTTCTCCTGAATATATTCAGGAGAAAACGCATACGCCCTTTTTGGCCAAGTGCATCATTGTCGAAGTTGTGCCCCTCTTCCTGTGCTTTACAGGCGATTCTAACGTACCTCTTGAAATCTGTTTCCTGCTCTTCTGCCTCGCATTCAAGTCCGCCTCGTTGCCTTCCCTCAACAGATTTTTGGACGATAGTTGGCCTTGATTACTCTGCCAGTTTGTGAATTGCTGTGCCCCTGAGCTCCATTTTTCAACTCGTTTTTTGTGAGCTGAACGCAAGTCCAAACATTTGGTTCAGGACCTATACTGGTTCCCGGTGGGTGGCTGAGACTTTGGTGAATTCTTCTTCCTGCCGGGAAATTAGAGTGGCATGTGCCCATCCAAATGCCTAACAGCTACTCTCTCATTGGTTCTCCCTCTTCCCTTTCCTCCTCTGCCAAATGGGCAACCTGTGTGAACCAGGAGCTTAAAGGGGCTGTCTCTCCAAGTTGGGAGATTGATAGTAAAGCTGTTGGAAAGTCAAACCGGAGCACCAGGAGAGGGACTCTTCGTTGAGTTTTAGAAACCTTTCGTATTCACAGTGTGTCCATTCTCTAGGTTTCCCGTACATGTTATAGCTGTAGTAATATGCCCTTCAACCTGGAGAGGTGGGACCCATGGAATGGTTGCCATGCATTATTGCTTTAAAGGGTCTGCATTTGCTCACCCAATCTCACCAATCCTCTCAGTCCCCAGTGTCCAGCCTCATGCCACATCCAGCTGTCATCGTAGATAGGGTCATTCCAGGTTGCATCAGAGACCCTGAAGGAATTGTAAAGAACTTCCCTGTTTCTTTGTTCTGTTTTTGAAATTCCTTTTTAGAGTGGGTTTGAGCTGATTCTCGCTGCCATGTTTATGCCAGTCTAGACACACTTGATTCCCTTACGGAGACATATCAATACATAGGTTTTAAGATTCTTACTAGTCAGATCTATTCCTCTGCGGGAAATATGGGGTTTTGAGTCCCTTTCACTGAGGAAGGTGTAGGTCTTGTCTATTCCATAGTTGGTTTTTGGAACAGTACCTGTGCTTATATCAAACTCTGGTTTGATGCATCACCCCACCTCTCCTTCCCCCTTAGGCAGGCATAAGAGTGTTTTCTAAATGTGAGACTCTGTTCTCTTTGCTAACTCAGTTCATGTGTGGCCATGTTTACAGGATCTTCCTAAGTGATATCTTATGATGAGTTTCTTTTCCTGTGTGACTTCTTTCCCTTAGAATCATCGTACCTGAATCCACTCATTTTGCTGCTACTGGTCTTATGACATTGATTTCGTGGCTGAGGGATATTCCATCGTACGTAAGTTCCACAATGTTTGGAACCATTTTTATATTTCCTGGGATACTTCAGGTGTACCCAGGTTGAGGTTCTTGTAAGCAGTGCAGCCCTCAATTTGGGGGTGGCTCTGTCTTATGGATTTTCAGTTTTCCCAAGGTATATTCCCTAGACTGGAAGTGCCCTTGGCTCTGTAGCTCTGTTGTTTACTTGTTTTAGGGAACACAATGCACTCCTCCAGTGAGGCAGTTGGCAACTTACATCCCGCCCATCAGCATAACAAGGCTCCCTGTTCTCCAGGGCCTGTCTTGCCTTTCTGGTTTTTACACATTTTGTGGATGTCCCTTTTGACCGGTGGGAAGTGATACTTCTTTGTAGTGCAGATTTGCATTGCCCGCTTGCTTGCTTGGCCAAAAAGGGCGTATGCGTTTTCTCCTGAATATATTCAGGAGAAAACGCATACGCCCTTTTTGGCCAAGTGCATCATTGTCGAAGTTGTGCCCCTCTTCCTGTGCTTTACAGGCGATTCTAACGTACCTCTTGAAATCTGTTTCCTGCTATTCTGCCTCGCATTCAAGTCCGCCTCGTTGCCTTCCCTCAACAGATTTTTGGACGATAGTTGGCCTTGATTACTCTGCCAGTTTGTGAATTGCTGTGCCCCTGAGCTCCATTTTTCAACTCGTTTTTTGTGAGCTGAACGCAAGTCCAAACATTTGGTTCAGGACCTATACTGGTTCCCGGTGGGTGGCTGAGACTTTGGTGAATTCTTCTTCCTGCCGGGAAATTAGAGTGGCATGTGCCCATCCAAATGCCTAACAGCTACTCTCTCATTGGTTCTCCCTCTTCCCTTTCCTCCTCTGCCAAATGGGCAACCTGTGTGAACCAGGAGCTTAAAGGGGCTGTCTCTCCAAGTTGGGAGATTGATAGTAAAGCTGTTGGAAAGTCAAACCGGAGCACCAGGAGAGGGACTCTTCGTTGAGTTTTAGAAACCTTTCGTATTCACAGTGTGTCCATTCTCTAGGTTTCCCGTACATGTTATAGCTGTAGTAATATGCCCTTCAACCTGGAGAGGTGGGACCCATGGAATGGTTGCCATGCATTATTGCTTTAAAGGGTCTGCATTTGCTCACCCAATCTCACCAATCCTCTCAGTCCCCAGTGTCCAGCCTCATGCCACATCCAGCTGTCATCGTAGATAGGGTCATTCCAGGTTGCATCAGAGACCCTGAAGGAATTGTAAAGAATTTCCCTGTTTCTTTGTTCTGTTTTTGAAATTCCTTTTTAGAGTGGGTTTGAGCTGATTCTCGCTGCCATGTTTATGCCAGTCTAGACACACTTGATTCCCTTACGGAGACATATCAATACATAGGTTTTAAGATTCTTACTAGTCAGATCTATTCCTCTGCGGGAAATATGGGGTTTTGAGTCCCTTTCACTGAGGAAGGTGTAGGTCTTGTCTATTCCATAGTTGGTTTTTGGAACAGTACCTGTGCTTATATCAAACTCTGGTTTGATGCATCACCCCACCTCTCCTTCCCCCTTAGGCAGGCATAAGAGTGTTTTCTAAATGTGAGACTCTGTTCTCTTTGCTAACTCAGTTCATGTGTGGCCATGTTTACAGGATCTTCCTAAGTGATATCTTATGATGAGTTTCTTTTCCTGTGTGACTTCTTTCCCTTAGAATCATCGTACCTGAATCCACTCATTTTGCTGCTACTGGTCTTATGACATTGATTTCGTGGCTGAGGGATATTCCATCGTACGTAAGTTCCACAATGTTTGGAACCATTTTTATATTTCCTGGGATACTTCAGGTGTACCCAGGTTGAGGTTCTTGTAAGCAGTGCAGCCCTCAATTTGGGGGTGGCTCTGTCTTATGGATTTTCAGTTTTCCCAAGGTATATTCCCTAGACTGGAAGTGCCCTTGGCTCTGTAGCTCTGTTGTTTACTTGTTTTAGGGAACACAATGCACTCCTCCAGTGAGGCAGTTGGCAACTTACATCCCGCCCATCAGCATAACAAGGCTCCCTGTTCTCCAGGGCCTGTCTTGCCTTTCTGGTTTTTACACATTTTGTGGATGTCCCTTTTGACCGGTGGGAAGTGATACTTCTTTGTAGTGCAGATTTGCATTGCCCGCTTGCTTGCTTGGCCAAAAAGGGCGTATGCGTTTTCTCCTGAATATATTCAGGAGAAAACGCATACGCCCTTTTTGGCCAAGTGCATCATTGTCGAAGTTGTGCCCCTCTTCCTGTGCTTTACAGGCGATTCTAACGTACCTCTTGAAATCTGTTTCCTGCTATTCTGCCTCGCATTCAAGTCCGCCTCGTTGCCTTCCCTCAACAGATTTTTGGACGATAGTTGGCCTTGATTACTCTGCCAGTTTGTGAATTGCTGTGCCCCTGAGCTCCATTTTTCAACTCGTTTTTTGTGAGCTGAACGCAAGTCCAAACATTTGGTTCAGGACCTATACTGGTTCCCGGTGGGTGGCTGAGACTTTGGTGAATTCTTCTTCCTGCCGGGAAATTAGAGTGGCATGTGCCCATCCAAATGCCTAACAGCTACTCTCTCATTGGTTCTCCCTCTTCCCTTTCCTCCTCTGCCAAATGGGCAACCTGTGTGAACCAGGAGCTTAAAGGGGCTGTCTCTCCAAGTTGGGAGATTGATAGTAAAGCTGTTGGAAAGTCAAACCGGAGCACCAGGAGAGGGACTCTTCGTTGAGTTTTAGAAACCTTTCGTATTCACAGTGTGTCCATTCTCTAGGTTTCCCGTACATGTTATAGCTGTAGTAATATGCCCTTCAACCTGGAGAGGTGGGACCCATGGAATGGTTGCCATGCATTATTGCTTTAAAGGGTCTGCATTTGCTCACCCAATCTCACCAATCCTCTCAGTCCCCAGTGTCCAGCCTCATGCCACATCCAGCTGTCATCGTAGATAGGGTCATTCCAGGTTGCATCAGAGACCCTGAAGGAATTGTAAAGAACTTCCCTGTTTCTTTGTTCTGTTTTTGAAATTCCTTTTTAGAGTGGGTTTGAGCTGATTCTCGCTGCCATGTTTATGCCAGTCTAGACACACTTGATTCCCTTACGGAGACATATCAATACATAGGTTTTAAGATTCTTACTAGTCAGATCTATTCCTCTGCGGGAAATATGGGGTTTTGAGTCCCTTTCACTGAGGAAGGTGTAGGTCTTGTCTATTCCATAGTTGGTTTTTGGAACAGTACCTGTGCTTATATCAAACTCTGGTTTGATGCATCACCCCACCTCTCCTTCCCCCTTAGGCAGGCATAAGAGTGTTTTCTAAATGTGAGACTCTGTTCTCTTTGCTAACTCAGTTCATGTGTGGCCATGTTTACAGGATCTTCCTAAGTGATATCTTATGATGAGTTTCTTTTCCTGTGTGACTTCTTTCCCTTAGAATCATCGTACCTGAATCCACTCATTTTGCTGCTACTGGTCTTATGACATTGATTTCGTGGCTGAGGGATATTCCATCGTACGTAAGTTCCACAATGTTTGGAACCATTTTTATATTTCCTGGGATACTTCAGGTGTACCCAGGTTGAGGTTCTTGTAAGCAGTGCAGCCCTCAATTTGGGGGTGGCTCTGTCTTATGGATTTTCAGTTTTCCCAAGGTATATTCCCTAGACTGGAAGTGCCCTTGGCTCTGTAGCTCTGTTGTTTACTTGTTTTAGGGAACACAATGCACTCCTCCAGTGAGGCAGTTGGCAACTTACATCCCGCCCATCAGCATAACAAGGCTCCCTGTTCTCCAGGGCCTGTCTTGCCTTTCTGGTTTTTACACATTTTGTGGATGTCCCTTTTGACCGGTGGGAAGTGATACTTCTTTGTAGTGCAGATTTGCATTGCCCGCTTGCTTGCTTGGCCAAAAAGGGCGTATGCGTTTTCTCCTGAATATATTCAGGAGAAAACGCATACGCCCTTTTTGGCCAAGTGCATCATTGTCGAAGTTGTGCCCCTCTTCCTGTGCTTTACAGGCGATTCTAACGTACCTCTTGAAATCTGTTTCCTGCTATTCTGCCTCGCATTCAAGTCCGCCTCGTTGCCTTCCCTCAACAGATTTTTGGACGATAGTTGGCCTTGATTACTCTGCCAGTTTGTGAATTGCTGTGCCCCTGAGCTCCATTTTTCAACTCGTTTTTTGTGAGCTGAACGCAAGTCCAAACATTTGGTTCAGGACCTATACTGGTTCCCGGTGGGTGGCTGAGACTTTGGTGAATTCTTCTTCCTGCCGGGAAATTAGAGTGGCATGTGCCCATCCAAATGCCTAACAGCTACTCTCTCATTGGTTCTCCCTCTTCCCTTTCCTCCTCTGCCAAATGGGCAACCTGTGTGAACCAGGAGCTTAAAGGGGCTGTCTCTCCAAGTTGGGAGATTGATAGTAAAGCTGTTGGAAAGTCAAACCGGAGCACCAGGAGAGGGACTCTTCGTTGAGTTTTAGAAACCTTTCGTATTCACAGTGTGTCCATTCTCTAGGTTTCCCGTACATGTTATAGCTGTAGTAATATGCCCTTCAACCTGGAGAGGTGGGACCCATGGAATGGTTGCCATGCATTATTGCTTTAAAGGGTCTGCATTTGCTCACCCAATCTCACCAATCCTCTCAGTCCCAAGTGTCCAGCCTCATGCCACATCCAGCTGTCATCATAGATAGGGTCATTCCAGGTTGCATCAGAGACCCTGAAGGAATTGTAAAGAATTTCCCTGTTTCTTTGTTCTGTTTTTGAAATTCCTTTTTAGAGTGGGTTTGAGCTGATTCTCGCTGCCATGTTTATGCCAGTCTAGACACACTTGATTCCCTTACGGAGACATATCAATACATAGGTTTTAAGATTCTTAGTAGTCAGATCTATTCCTCTGCGGGAAATATGGGGTTTTGAGTCCCTTTCACTGAGGAAGGTGTAGGTCTTGTCTATTCCATAGTTGGTTTTTGGAACAGTACCTGTGCTTATATCAAACTCTGGTTTGATGCATCACCCCACCTCTCCTTCCCCCTTAGGCAGGCATAAGAGTGTTTTCTAAATGTGAGACTCTGTTCTCTTTGCTAACTCAGTTCATGTGTGGCCATGTTTACAGGATCTTCCTAAGTGATATCTTATGATGAGTTTCTTTTCCTGTGTGACTTCTTTCCCTTAGAATCATCGTACCTGAATCCACTCATTTTGCTGCTACTGGTCTTATGACATTGATTTCGTGGCTGAGGGATATTCCATCGTACGTAAGTTCCACAATGTTTGGAACCATTTTTATATTTCCTGGGATACTTCAGGTGTACCCAGGTTGAGGTTCTTGTAAGCAGTGCAGCCCTCAATTTGGGGGTGGCTCTGTCTTATGGATTTTCAGTTTTCCCAAGGTATATTCCCTAGACTGGAAGTGCCCTTGGCTCTGTAGCTCTGTTGTTTACTTGTTTTAGGGAACACAATGCACTCCTCCAGTGAGGCAGTTGGCAACTTACATCCCGCCCATCAGCATAACAAGGCTCCCTGTTCTCCAGGGCCTGTCTTGCCTTTCTGGTTTTTACACATTTTGTGGATGTCCCTTTTGACCGGTGGGAAGTGATACTTCTTTGTAGTGCAGATTTGCATTGCCCGCTTGCTTGCTTGGCCAAAAAGGGCGTATGCGTTTTCTCCTGAATATATTCAGGAGAAAACGCATACGCCCTTTTTGGCCAAGTGCATCATTGTCGAAGTTGTGCCCCTCTTCCTGTGCTTTACAGGTGATTCTAACGTACCTCTTGAAATCTGTTTCCTGCTATTCTGCCTCGCATTCAAGTCCGCCTCGTTGCCTTCCCTCAACAGATTTTTGGACGATAGTTGGCCTTGATTACTCTGCCAGTTTGTGAATTGCTGTGCCCCTGAGCTCCATTTTTCAACTCGTTTTTTGTGAGCTGAACGCAAGTCCAAACATTTGGTTCAGGACCTATACTGGTTCCCGGTGGGTGGCTGAGACTTTGGTGAATTCTTCTTCCTGCCGGGAAATTAGAGTGACATGTGCCCATCCAAATGCCTAACAGCTACTCTCTCATTGGTTCTCCCTCTTCCCTTTCCTCCTCTGCCAAATGGGCAACCTGTGTGAACCAGGAGCTTAAAGGGGCTGTCTCTCCAAGTTGGGAGATTGATAGTAAAGCTGTTGGAAAGTCAAACCGGAGCACCAGGAGAGGGACTCTTCGTTGAGTTTTAGAAACCTTTCGTATTCACAGTGTGTCCATTCTCTAGGTTTCCCATACATGTTATAGCTGTAGTAATATGCCCTTCAACCTGGAGAGGTGGGACCCATGGAATGGTTGCCATGCATTATTGCTTTAAAGGGTCTGCATTTGCTCACCCAATCTCACCAATCCTCTCAGTCCCCAGTGTCCAGCCTCATGCCACATCCAGCTGTCATCGTAGATAGGGTCATTCCAGGTTGCATCAGAGACCCTGAAGGAATTGTAAAGAATTTCCCTGTTTCTTTGTTCTGTTTTTGAAATTCCTTTTTAGAGTGGGTTTGAGCTGATTCTCGCTGCCATGTTTATGCCAGTCTAGACACACTTGATTCCCTTACGGAGACATATCAATACATAGGTTTTAAGATTCTTACTAGTCAGATCTATTCCTCTGCGGGAAATATGGGGTTTTGAGTCCCTTTCACTGAGGAAGGTGTAGGTCTTGTCTATTCCATAGTTGGTTTTTGGAACAGTACCTGTGCTTATATCAAACTCTGGTTTGATGCATCACCCCACCTCTCCTTCCCCCTTAGGCAGGCATAAGAGTGTTTTCTAAATGTGAGACTCTGTTCTCTTTGCTAACTCAGTTCATGTGTGGCCATGTTTACAGGATCTTCCTAAGTGATATCTTATGATGAGTTTCTTTTCCTGTGTGACTTCTTTCCCTTAGAATCATCGTACCTGAATCCACTCATTTTGCTGCTACTGGTCTTATGACATTGATTTCGTGGCTGAGGGATATTCCATCGTACGTAAGTTCCACAATGTTTGGAACCATTTTTATATTTCCTGGGATACTTCAGGTGTACCCAGGTTGAGGTTCTTGTAAGCAGTGCAGCCCTCAATTTGGGGGTGGCTCTGTCTTATGGATTTTCAGTTTTCCCAAGGTATATTCCCTAGACTGGAAGTGCCCTTGGCTCTGTAGCTCTGTTGTTTACTTGTTTTAGGGAACACAATGCACTCCTCCAGTGAGGCAGTTGGCAACTTACATCCCGCCCATCAGCATAACAAGGCTCCCTGTTCTCCAGGGCCTGTCTTGCCTTTCTGGTTTTTACACATTTTGTGGATGTCCCTTTTGACCGGTGGGAAGTGATACTTCTTTGTAGTGCAGATTTGCATTGCCCGCTTGCTTGCTTGGCCAAAAAGGGCGTATGCGTTTTCTCCTGAATATATTCAGGAGAAAACGCATACGCCCTTTTTGGCCAAGTGCATCATTGTCGAAGTTGTGCCCCTCTTCCTGTGCTTTACAGGCGATTCTAACGTACCTCTTGAAATCTGTTTCCTGCTCTTCTGCCTCGCATTCAAGTCCGCCTCGTTGCCTTCCCTCAACAGATTTTTGGACGATAGTTGGCCTTGATTACTCTGCCAGTTTGTGAATTGCTGTGCCCCTGAGCTCCATTTTTCAACTCGTTTTTTGTGAGCTGAACGCAAGTCCAAACATTTGGTTCAGGACCTATACTGGTTCCCGGTGGGTGGCTGAGACTTTGGTGAATTCTTCTTCCTGCCGGGAAATTAGAGTGGCATGTGCCCATCCAAATGCCTAACAGCTACTCTCTCATTGGTTCTCCCTCTTCCCTTTCCTCCTCTGCCAAATGGGCAACCTGTGTGAACCAGGAGCTTAAAGGGGCTGTCTCTCCAAGTTGGGAGATTGATAGTAAAGCTGTTGGAAAGTCAAACCGGAGCACCAGGAGAGGGACTCTTCGTTGAGTTTTAGAAACCTTTCGTATTCACAGTGTGTCCATTCTCTAGGTTTCCCGTACATGTTATAGCTGTAGTAATATGCCCTTCAACCTGGAGAGGTGGGACCCATGGAATGGTTGCCATGCATTATTGCTTTAAAGGGTCTGCATTTGCTCACCCAATCTCACCAATCCTCTCAGTCCCCAGTGTCCAGCCTCATGCCACATCCAGCTGTCATCGTAGATAGGGTCATTCCAGGTTGCATCAGAGACCCTGAAGGAATTGTAAAGAACTTCCCTGTTTCTTTGTTCTGTTTTTGAAATTCCTTTTTAGAGTGGGTTTGAGCTGATTCTCGCTGCCATGTTTATGCCAGTCTAGACACACTTGATTCCCTTACGGAGACATATCAATACATAGGTTTTAAGATTCTTACTAGTCAGATCTATTCCTCTGCGGGAAATATGGGGTTTTGAGTCCCTTTCACTGAGGAAGGTGTAGGTCTTGTCTATTCCATAGTTGGTTTTTGGAACAGTACCTGTGCTTATATCAAACTCTGGTTTGATGCATCACCCCACCTCTCCTTCCCCCTTAGGCAGGCATAAGAGTGTTTTCTAAATGTGAGACTCTGTTCTCTTTGCTAACTCAGTTCATGTGTGGCCATGTTTACAGGATCTTCCTAAGTGATATCTTATGATGAGTTTCTTTTCCTGTGTGACTTCTTTCCCTTAGAATCATCGTACCTGAATCCACTCATTTTGCTGCTACTGGTCTTATGACATTGATTTCGTGGCTGAGGGATATTCCATCGTACGTAAGTTCCACAATGTTTGGAACCATTTTTATATTTCCTGGGATACTTCAGGTGTACCCAGGTTGAGGTTCTTGTAAGCAGTGCAGCCCTCAATTTGGGGGTGGCTCTGTCTTATGGATTTTCAGTTTTCCCAAGGTATATTCCCTAGACTGGAAGTGCCCTTGGCTCTGTAGCTCTGTTGTTTACTTGTTTTAGGGAACACAATGCACTCCTCCAGTGAGGCAGTTGGCAACTTACATCCCGCCCATCAGCATAACAAGGCTCCCTGTTCTCCAGGGCCTGTCTTGCCTTTCTGGTTTTTACACATTTTGTGGATGTCCCTTTTGACCGGTGGGAAGTGATACTTCTTTGTGGTGCAGATTTGCATTGCCCGCTTGCTTGCTTGGCCAAAAAGGGCGTATGCGTTTTCTCCTGAATATATTCAGGAGAAAACGCATACGCCCTTTTTGGCCAAGTGCATCATTGTCGAAGTTGTGCCCCTCTTCCTGTGCTTTACAGGCGATTCTAACGTACCTCTTGAAATCTGTTTCCTGCTATTCTGCCTCGCATTCAAGTCCGCCTCGTTGCCTTCCCTCAACAGATTTTTGGACGATAGTTGGCCTTGATTACTCTGCCAGTTTGTGAATTGCTGTGCCCCTGAGCTCCATTTTTCAACTCGTTTTTTGTGAGCTGAACGCAAGTCCAAACATTTGGTTCAGGACCTATACTGGTTCCTGGTGGGTGGCTGAGACTTTGGTGAATTCTTCTTCCTGCCGGGAAATTAGAGTGGCATGTGCCCATCCAAATGCCTAACAGCTACTCTCTCATTGGTTCTCCCTCTTCCCTTTCCTCCTCTGCCAAATGGGCAACCTGTGTGAACCAGGAGCTTAAAGGGGCTGTCTCTCCAAGTTGGGAGATTGATAGTAAAGCTGTTGGAAAGTCAAACCGGAGCACCAGGAGAGGGACTCTTCGTTGAGTTTTAGAAACCTTTCGTATTCACAGTGTGTCCATTCTCTAGGTTTCCCGTACATGTTATAGCTGTAGTAATATGCCCTTCAACCTGGAGAGGTGGGACCCATGGAATGGTTGCCATGCATTATTGCTTTAAAGGGTCTGCATTTGCTCACCCAATCTCACCAATCCTCTCAGTCCCAAGTGTCCAGCCTCATGCCACATCCAGCTGTCATCGTAGATAGGGTCATTCCAGGTTGCATCAGAGACCCTGAAGGAATTTTAAAGAATTTCCCTGTTTCTTTGTTCTGTTTTTGAAATTCCTTTTTAGAGTGGGTTTGAGCTGATTCTCGCTGCCATGTTTATGCCAGTCTAGACACACTTGATTCCCTTACGGAGACATATCAATACATAGGTTTTAAGATTCTTACTAGTCAGATCTATTCCTCTGCGGGAAATATGGGGTTTTGAGTCCCTTTCACTGAGGAAGGTGTAGGTCTTGTCTATTCCATAGTTGGTTTTTGGAACAGTACCTGTGCTTATATCAAACTCTGGTTTGATGCATCACCCCACCTCTCCTTCCCCCTTAGGCAGGCATAAGAGTGTTTTCTAAATGTGAGACTCTGTTCTCTTTGCTAACTCAGTTCATGTGTGGCCATGTTTACAGGATCTTCCTAAGTGATATCTTATGATGAGTTTCTTTTCCTGTGTGACTTCTTTCCCTTAGAATCATCGTACCTGAATCCACTCATTTTGCTGCTACTGGTCTTATGACATTGATTTCGTGGCTGAGGGATATTCCATCGTACGTAAGTTCCACAATGTTTGGAACCATTTTTATATTTCCTGGGATACTTCAGGTGTACCCAGGTTGAGGTTCTTGTAAGCAGTGCAGCCCTCAATTTGGGGGTGGCTCTGTCTTATGGATTTTCAGTTTTCCCAAGGTATATTCCCTAGACTGGAAGTGCCCTTGGCTCTGTAGCTCTGTTGTTTACTTGTTTTAGGGAACACAATGCACTCCTCCAGTGAGGCAGTTGGCAACTTACATCCCGCCCATCAGCATAACAAGGCTCCCTGTTCTCCAGGGCCTGTCTTGCCTTTCTGGTTTTTACACATTTTGTGGATGTCCCTTTTGACCGGTGGGAAGTGATACTTCTTTGTAGTGCAGATTTGCATTGCCCGCTTGCTTGCTTGGCCAAAAAGGGCGTATGCGTTTTCTCCTGAATATATTCAGGAGAAAACGCATACGCCCTTTTTGGCCAAGTGCATCATTGTCGAAGTTGTGCCCCTCTTCCTGTGCTTTACAGGCGATTCTAACGTACCTCTTGAAATCTGTTTCCTGCTATTCTGCCTCGCATTCAAGTCCGCCTCGTTGCCTTCCCTCAACAGATTTTTGGACGATAGTTGGCCTTGATTACTCTGCCAGTTTGTGAATTGCTGTGCCCCTGAGCTCCATTTTTCAACTCGTTTTTTGTGAGCTGAACGCAAGTCCAAACATTTGGTTCAGGACCTATACTGGTTCCCGGTGGGTGGCTGAGACTTTGGTGAATTCTTCTTCCTGCCGGGAAATTAGAGTGGCATGTGCCCATCCAAATGCCTAACAGCTACTCTCTCATTGGTTCTCCCTCTTCCCTTTCCTCCTCTGCCAAATGGGCAACCTGTGTGAACCAGGAGCTTAAAGGGGCTGTCTCTCCAAGTTGGGAGATTGATAGTAAAGCTGTTGGAAAGTCAAACCGGAGCACCAGGAGAGGGACTCTTCGTTGAGTTTTAGAAACCTTTCGTATTCACAGTGTGTCCATTCTCTAGGTTTCCCGTACATGTTATAGCTGTAGTAATATGCCCTTCAACCTGGAGAGGTGGGACCCATGGAATGGTTGCCATGCATTATTGCTTTAAAGGGTCTGCATTTGCTCACCCAATCTCACCAATCCTCTCAGTCCCAAGTGTCCAGCCTCATGCCACATCCAGCTGTCATCGTAGATAGGGTCATTCCAGGTTGCATCAGAGACCCTGAAGGAATTGTAAAGAATTTCCCTGTTTCTTTGTTCTGTTTTTGAAATTCCTTTTTAGAGTGGGTTTGAGCTGATTCTCGCTGCCATGTTTATGCCAGTCTAGACACACTTGATTCCCTTACGGAGACATATCAATACATAGGTTTTAAGATTCTTACTAGTCAGATCTATTCCTCTGCGGGAAATATGGGGTTTTGAGTCCCTTTCACTGAGGAAGGTGTAGGTCTTGTCTATTCCATAGTTGGTTTTTGGAACAGTACCTGTGCTTATATCAAACTCTGGTTTGATGCATCACCCCACCTCTCCTTCCCCCTTAGGCAGGCATAAGAGTGTTTTCTAAATGTGAGACTCTGTTCTCTTTGCTAACTCAGTTCATGTGTGGCCATGTTTACAGGATCTTCCTAAGTGATATCTTATGATGAGTTTCTTTTCCTGTGTGACTTCTTTCCCTTAGAATCATCGTACCTGAATCCACTCATTTTGCTGCTACTGGTCTTATGACATTGATTTCGTGGCTGAGGGATATTCCATCGTACGTAAGTTCCACAATGTTTGGAACCATTTTTATATTTCCTGGGATAGTTCAGGTGTACCCAGGTTGAGGTTCTTGTAAGCAGTGCAGCCCTCAATTTGGGGGTGGCTCTGTCTTATGGATTTTCAGTTTTCCCAAGGTATATTCCCTAGACTGGAAGTGCCCTTGGCTCTGTAGCTCTGTTGTTTACTTGTTTTAGGGAACACAATGCACTCCTCCAGTGAGGCAGTTGGCAACTTACATCCCGCCCATCAGCATAACAAGGCTCCCTGTTCTCCAGGGCCTGTCTTGCCTTTCTGGTTTTTACACATTTTGTGGATGTCCCTTTTGACCGGTGGGAAGTGATACTTCTTTGTAGTGCAGATTTGCATTGCCCGCTTGCTTGCTTGGCCAAAAAGGGCGTATGCGTTTTCTCCTGAATATATTCAGGAGAAAACGCATACGCCCTTTTTGGCCAAGTGCATCATTGTCGAAGTTGTGCCCCTCTTCCTGTGCTTTACAGGCGATTCTAACGTACCTCTTGAAATCTGTTTCCTGCTATTCTGCCTCGCATTCAAGTCCGCCTCGTTGCCTTCCCTCAACAGATTTTTGGACGATAGTTGGCCTTGATTACTCTGCCAGTTTGTGAATTGCTGTGCCCCTGAGCTCCATTTTTCAACTCGTTTTTTGTGAGCTGAACGCAAGTCCAAACATTTGGTTCAGGACCTATACTGGTTCCCGGTGGGTGGCTGAGACTTTGGTGAATTCTTCTTCCTGCCGGGAAATTAGAGTGACATGTGCCCATCCAAATGCCTAACAGCTACTCTCTCATTGGTTCTCCCTCTTCCCTTTCCTCCTCTGCCAAATGGGCAACCTGTGTGAACCAGGAGCTTAAAGGGGCTGTCTCTCCAAGTTGGGAGATTGATAGTAAAGCTGTTGGAAAGTCAAACCGGAGCACCAGGAGAGGGACTCTTCGTTGAGTTTTAGAAACCTTTCGTATTCACAGTGTGTCCATTCTCTAGGTTTCCCGTACATGTTATAGCTGTAGTAATATGCCCTTCAACCTGGAGAGGTGGGACCCATGGAATGGTTGCCATGCATTATTGCTTTAAAGGGTCTGCATTTGCTCACCCAATCTCACCAATCCTCTCAGTCCCAAGTGTCCAGCCTCATGCCACATCCAGCTGTCATCGTAGATAGGGTCATTCCAGGTTGCATCAGAGACCCTGAAGGAATTGTAAAGAATTTCCCTGTTTCTTTGTTCTGTTTTTGAAATTCCTTTTTAGAGTGGGTTTGAGCTGATTCTCGCTGCCATGTTTATGCCAGTCTAGACACACTTGATTCCCTTACGGAGACATATCAATACATAGGTTTTAAGATTCTTACTAGTCAGATCTATTCCTCTGCGGGAAATATGGGGTTTTGAGTCCCTTTCACTGAGGAAGGTGTAGGTCTTGTCTATTCCATAGTTGGTTTTTGGAACAGTACCTGTGCTTATATCAAACTCTGGTTTGATGCATCACCCCACCTCTCCTTCCCCCTTAAGCAGGCATAAGAGTGTTTTCTAAATGTGAGACTCTGTTCTCTTTCCTAACTCAGTTCATGTGTGGCCATGTTTAGAGGATCTTCCTAAGTGATATCTTATGATAAGTTTCTTTTCCTGTGTGACTTCTTTCCCTTAGAATCATCGTACCTGAATCCACTCATTTTGCTGCTACTGGTCTTATGACATTGATTTCGTGGCTGAGGGATATTCCATCGTACGTAAGTTCCACAATGTTTGGAACCATTTTTATATTTCCTGGGATACTTCAGGTGTACCCAGGTTGAGGTTCTTGTAAGCAGTGCAGCCCTCAATTTGGGGGTGGCTCTGTCTTATGGATTTTCAGTTTTCCCAAGGTATATTCCCTAGACTGGAAGTGCCCTTGGCTCTGTAGCTCTGTTGTTTACTTGTTTTAGGGAACACAATGCACTCCTCCAGTGAGGCAGTTGGCAACTTACATCCCGCCCATCAGCATAACAAGGCTCCCTGTTCTCCAGGGCCTGTCTTGCCTCTCTGGTTTTTACACATTTTGTGGATGTCCCTTTTGACCGGTGGGAAGTGATACTTCTTTGTAGTGCAGATTTGCATTGCCCGCTTGCTTGCTTGGCCAAAAAGGGCGTATGCGTTTTCTCCTGAATATATTCAGGAGAAAACGCATACGCCCTTTTTGGCCAAGTGCATCATTGTCGAAGTTGTGCCCCTCTTCCTGTGCTTTACAGGCGATTCTAACGTACCTCTTGAAATCTGTTTCCTGCTATTCTGCCTCGCATTCAAGTCCGCCTCGTTGCCTTCCCTCAACAGATTTTTGGACGATAGTTGGCCTTGATTACTCTGCCAGTTTGTGAATTGCTGTGCCCCTGAGCTCCATTTTTCAACTCGTTTTCTGTGAGCTGAACGCAAGTCCAAACATTTGGTTCAGGACCTATACTGGTTCCCGGTGGGTGGCTGAGACTTTGGTGAATTCTTCTTCCTGCCGGGAAATTAGAGTGACATGTGCCCATCCAAATGCCTAACAGCTACTCTCTCATTGGTTCTCCCTCTTCCCTTTCCTCCTCTGCCAAATGGGCAACCTGTGTGAACCAGGAGCTTAAAGGGGCTGTCTCTCCAAGTTGGGAGATTGATAGTAAAGCTGTTGGAAAGTCAAACCGGAGCACCAGGAGAGGGACTCTTCGTTGAGTTTTAGAAACCTTTCGTATTCACAGTGTGTCCATTCTCTAGGTTTCCCGTACATGTTATAGCTGTAGTAATATTCCCTTCAACCTGGAGAGGTGGGACCCATGGAATGGTTGCCATGCATTATTGCTTTAAAGGGTCTGCATTTGCTCACCCAATCTCACCAATCCTCTCAGTCCCAAGTGTCCAGCCTCATGCCACATCCAGCTGTCATCGTAGATAGGGTCATTCCAGGTTGCATCAGAGACCCTGAAGGAATTGTAAAGAATTTCCCTGTTTCTTTGTTCTGTTTTTGAAATTCCTTTTTAGAGTGGGTTTGAGCTGATTCTCGCTGCCATGTTTATGCCAGTCTAGACACACTTGATTCCCTTACGGAGACATATCAATACATAGGTTTTAAGATTCTTACTAGTCAGATCTATTCCTCTGCGGGAAATATGGGGTTTTGAGTCCCTTTCACTGAGGAAGGTGTAGGTCTTGTCTATTCCATAGTTGGTTTTTGGAACAGTACCTGTGCTTATATCAAACTCTGGTTTGATGCATCACCCCACCTCTCCTTCCCCCTTAGGCAGGCATAAGAGTGTTTTCTAAATGTGAGACTCTGTTCTCTTTGCTAACTCAGTTCATGTGTAGCCATGTTTACTGGATCTTCCTAAGTGATATCTTATGATGAGTTTCTTTTCCTGTGTGACTTCTTTCCCTTAGAATCATCGTACCTGAATCCACTCATTTTGCTGCTACTGGTCTTATGACATTGATTTCGTGGCTGAGGGATATTCCATCGTACGTAAGTTCCACAATGTTTGGAACCATTTTTATATTTCCTGGGATACTTCAGGTGTACCCAGGTTGAGGTTCTTGTACGCAGTGCAGCCCTCAATTTGGGGGTGGCTCTGTCTTATGGATTTTCAGTTTTCCCAAGGTATATTCCCTAGACTGGAAGTGCCCTTGGCTCTGTAGCTCTGTTGTTTACTTGTTTTAGGGAACACAATGCACTCCTCCAGTGAGGCAGTTGGCAACTTACATCCCGCCCATCAGCATAACAAGGCTCCCTGTTCTCCAGGGCCTGTCTTGCCTCTCTGGTTTTTACACATTTTGTGGATGTCCCTTTTGACCGGTGGGAAGTGATACTTCTTTGTAGTGCAGATTTGCATTGCCCGCTTGCTTGCTTGGCCAAAAAGGGCGTATGCGTTTTCTCCTGAATATATTCAGGAGAAAACGCATACGCCCTTTTTGGCCAAGTGCATCATTGTCGAAGTTGTGCCCCTCTTCCTGTGCTTTACAGGCGATTCCAACGTACCTCTTGAAATCTGTTTCCTGCTATTCTGCCTCGCTTTCAAGTCCGCCTCGTTGCCTTCCCTCAACAGATTTTTGGACGATAGTTGGCCTTGATTACTCTGCCAGTTTGTGAATTGCTGTGCCCCTGAGCTCCATTTTTCAACTCGTTTTTTGTGAGCTGAACGCAAGTCCAAACTTTTGGTTCAGGACCTATACTGGTTCCCGGTGGGTGGCTGAGACTTTGGTGAATTCTTCTTCCTGCCGGGAAATTAGAGTGACATGTGCCCATCCAAATGCCTAACAGCTACTCTCTCATTGGTTCTCCCTCTTCCCTTTCCTCCTCTGCCAAATGGGCAACCTGTGTGAACCAGGAGCTTAAAGGGGCTGTCTCTCCAAGTTGGGAGATTGATAGTAAAGCTGTTGGAAAGTCAAACCGGAGCACCAGGAGAGGGACTCTTCGTTGAGTTTTAGAAACCTTTCGTATTCACAGTGTGTCCATTCTCTAGGTTTCCCGTACATGTTATAGCTGTAGTAATATTCCCTTCAACCTGGAGAGGTGGGACCCATGGAATGGTTGCCATGCATTATTGCTTTAAAGGGTCTGCATTTGCTCACCCAATCTCACCAATCCTCTCAGTCCCAAGTGTCCAGCCTCATGCCACATCCAGCTGTCATCATAGATAGGGTCATTCCAGGTTGCATCAGAGACCCTGAAGGAATTGTAAAGAATTTCCCTGTTTCTTTGTTCTGTTTTTGAAATTCCTTTTTAGAGTGGGTTTGAGCTGATTCTCGCTGCCATGTTTATGCCAGTCTAGACACACTTGATTCCCTTACGGAGACATATCAATACATAGGGTTTAAGATTCTTACTAGTCAGATCTATTCCTCTGCGGGAAATATGGGGTTTTGAGTCCCTTTCACTGAGGAAGGTGTAGGTCTTGTCTATTCCATAGTTGGTTTTTGGAACAGTACCTGTGCTTATATCAAACTCTGGTTTGATGCATCACCCCACCTCTCCTTCCCCCTTAAGCAGGCATAAGAGTGTTTTCTAAATGTGAGACTCTGTTCTCTTTGCTAACTCAGTTCATGTGTAGCCATGTTTACAGGATCTTCCTAAGTGATATCTTATGATGAGTTTCTTTTCCTGTGTGACTTCTTTCCCTTAGAATCATCGTACCTGAATCCACTCATTTTGCTGCTACTGGTCTTATGACATTGATTTCGTGGCTGAGGGATATTCCATCGTACGTAAGTTCCACAATGTTTGGAACCATTTTTATATTTCCTGGGATACTTCAGGTGTACCCAGGTTGAGGTTCTTGTAAGCAGTGCAGCCCTCAATTTGGGGGTGGCTCTGTCTTATGGATTTTCAGTTTTCCCAAGGTATATTCCCTAGACTGGAAGTGCCCTTGGCTCTGTAGCTCTGTTGTTTACTTGTTTTAGGGAACACAATGCACTCCTCCAGTGAGGCAGTTGGCAACTTACATCCCGCCCATCAGCATAACAAGGCTCCCTGTTCTCCAGGGCCTGTCTTGCCTCTCTGGTTTTTACACATTTTGTGGATGTCCCTTTTGACCGGTGGGAAGTGATACTTCTTTGTAGTGCAGATTTGCATTGCCCGCTTGCTTGCTTGGCCAAAAAGGGCGTATGCGTTTTCTCCTGAATATATTCAGGAGAAAACGCATACGCCCTTTTTGGCCAAGTGCATCATTGTCGAAGTTGTGCCCCTCTTCCTGTGCTTTACAGGCGATTCCAACGTACCTCTTGAAATCTGTTTCCTGCTATTCTGCCTCGCTTTCAAGTCCGCCTCGTTGCCTTCCCTCAACAGATTTTTGGACGATAGTTGGCCTTGATTACTCTGCCAGTTTGTGAATTGCTGTGCCCCTGAGCTCCATTTTTCAACTCGTTTTTTGTGAGCTGAACGCAAGTCCAAACTTTTGGTTCAGGACCTATACTGGTTCCCGGTGGGTGGCTGAGACTTTGGTGAATTCTTCTTCCTGCCGGGAAATTAGAGTGACATGTGCCCATCCAAATGCCTAACAGCTACTCTCTCATTGGTTCTCCCTCTTCCCTTTCCTCCTCTGCCAAATGGGCAACCTGTGTGAACCAGGAGCTTAAAGGGGCTGTCTCTCCAAGTTGGGAGATTGATAGTAAAGCTGTTGGAAAGTCAAACCGGAGCACCAGGAGAGGGACTCTTCGTTGAGTTTTAGAAACCTTTCGTATTCACAGTGTGTCCATTCTCTAGGTTTCCCGTACATGTTATAGCTGTAGTAATATGCCCTTCAACCTGGAGAGGTGGGACCCATGGAATGGTTGCCATGCATTATTGCTTTAAAGGGTCTGCATTTGCTCACCCAATCTCACCAATCCTCTCAGTCCCAAGTGTCCAGCCTCATGCCACATCCAGCTGTCATCGTAGATAGGGTCATTCCAGGTTGCATCAGAGACCCTGAAGGAATTGTAAAGAATTTCCCTGTTTCATTGTTCTGTTTTTGAAATTCCTTTTTAGAGTGGGTTTGAGCTGATTCTCGCTGCCATGTTTATGCCAGTCTAGACACACTTGATTCCCTTACGGAGACATATCAATACATAGGTTTTAAGATTCTTACTAGTCAGATCTATTCCTCTGCGGGAAATATGGGGTTTTGAGTCCCTTTCACTGAGGAAGGTGTAGGTCTTGTCTATTCCATAGTTGGTTTTTGGAACAGTACCTGTGCTTATATCAAACTCTGGTTTGATGCATCACCCCACCTCTCCTTCCCCCTTAGGCAGGCATAAGAGTGTTTTCTAAATGTGAGACTCTGTTCTCTTTGCTAACTCAGTTCATGTGTAGCCATGTTTACAGGATCTTCCTAAGTGATATCTTATGATGAGTTTCTTTTCCTGTGTGACTTCTTTCCCTTAGAATCATCGTACCTGAATCCACTCATTTTGCTGCTACTGGTCTTATGACATTGATTTCGTGGCTGAGGGATATTCCATCGTACGTAAGTTCCACAATGTTTGGAACCATTTTTATATTTCCTGGGATACTTCAGGTGTACCCAGGTTGAGGTTCTTGTACGCAGTGCAGCCCTCAATTTGGGGGTGGCTCTGTCTTATGGATTTTCAGTTTTCCCAAGGTATATTCCCTAGACTGGAAGTGCCCTTGGCTCTGTAGCTCTGTTGTTTACTTGTTTTAGGGAACACAATGCACTCCTCCAGTGAGGCAGTTGGCAACTTACATCCCGCCCATCAGCATAACAAGGCTCCCTGTTCTCCAGGGCCTGTCTTGCCTCTCTGGTTTTTACACATTTTGTGGATGACCCTTTTGACCGGTGGGAAGTGATACTTCTTTGTAGTGCAGATTTGCATTGCCCGCTTGCTTGCTTGGCCAAAAAGGGCGTATGCGTTTTCTCCTGAATATATTCAGGAGAAAACGCATACGCCCTTTTTGGCCAAGTGCATCATTGTCGAAGTTGTGCCCCTCTTCCTGTGCTTTACAGGCGATTCTAACGTACCTCTTGAAATCTGTTTCCTGCTATTCTGCCTCGCATTCAAGTCCGCCTCGTTGCCTTCCCTCAACAGATTTTTGGACGATAGTTGGCCTTGATTACTCTGCCAGTTTGTGAATTGCTGTGCCCCTGAGCTCCATTTTTTAACTCGTTTTCTGTGAGCTGAACGCAAGTCCAAACATTTGGTTCAGGACCTATACTGGTTCCCGGTGGGTGGCTGAGACTTTGGTGAATTCTTCTTCCTGCCGGGAAATTAGAGTGACATGTGCCCATCCAAATGCCTAACAGCTACTCTCTCATTGGTTCTCCCTCTTCCCTTTCCTCCTCTGCCAAATGGGCAACCTGTGTGAACCAGGAGCTTAAAGGGGCTGTCTCTCCAAGTTGGGAGATTGATAGTAAAGCTGTTGGAAAGTCAAACCGGAGCACCAGGAGAGGGACTCTTCGTTGAGTTTTAGAAACCTTTCGTATTCACAGTGTGTCCATTCTCTAGGTTTCCCGTACATGTTATAGCTGTAGTAATATTCCCTTCAACCTGGAGAGGTGGGACCCATGGAATGGTTGCCATGCATTATTGCTTTAAAGGGTCTGCATTTGCTCACCCAATCTCACCAATCCTCTCAGTCCCAAGTGTCCAGCCTCATGCCACATCCAGCTGTCATCATAGATAGGGTCATTCCAGGTTGCATCAGAGACCCTGAAGGAATTGTAAAGAATTTCCCTGTTTCTTTGTTCTGTTTTTGAAATTCCTTTTTAGAGTGGGTTTGAGCTGATTCTCGCTGCCATGTTTATGCCAGTCTAGACACACTTGATTCCCTTACGGAGACATATCAATACATAGGGTTTAAGATTCTTACTAGTCAGATCTATTCCTCTGCGGGAAATATGGGATTTTGAGTCCCTTTCACTGAGGAAGGTGTAGGTCTTGTCTATTCCATAGTTGGTTTTTGGAACAGTACCTGTGCTTATATCAAACTCTGGTTTGATGCATCACCCCACCTCTCCTTCCCCCTTAAGCAGGCATAAGAGTGTTTTCTAAATGTGAGACTCTGTTCTCTTTGCTAACTCAGTTCATGTGTAGCCATGTTTACAGGATCTTCCTAAGTGATATCTTATGATGAGTTTCTTTTCCTGTGTGACTTCTTTCCCTTAGAATCATCGTACCTGAATCCACTCATTTTGCTGCTACTGGTCTTATGACATTGATTTCGTGGCTGAGGGATATTCCATCGTACGTAAGTTCCACAATGTTTGGAACCATTTTTATATTTCCTGGGATACTTCAGGTGTACCCAGGTTGAGGTTCTTGTAAGCAGTGCAGCCCTCAATTTGGGGGTGGCTCTGTCTTATGGATTTTCAGTTTTCCCAAGGTATATTCCCTAGACTGGAAGTGCCCTTGGCTCTGTAGCTCTGTTGTTTACTTGTTTTAGGGAACACAATGCACTCCTCCAGTGAGGCAGTTGGCAACTTACATCCCGCCCATCAGCATAACAAGGCTCCCTGTTCTCCAGGGCCTGTCTTGCCTCTCTGGTTTTTACACATTTTGTGGATGTCCCTTTTGACCGGTGGGAAGTGATACTTCTTTGTAGTGCAGATTTGCATTGCCCGCTTGCTTGCTTGGCCAAAAAGGGCGTATGCGTTTTCTCCTGAATATATTCAGGAGAAAACGCATACGCCCTTTTTGGCCAAGTGCATCATTGTCGAAGTTGTGCCCCTCTTCCTGTGCTTTACAGGCGATTCCAACGTACCTCTTGAAATCTGTTTCCTGCTATTCTGCCTCGCTTTCAAGTCCGCCTCGTTGCCTTCCCTCAACAGATTTTTGGACGATAGTTGGCCTTGATTACTCTGCCAGTTTGTGAATTGCTGTGCCCCTGAGCTCCATTTTTCAACTCGTTTTTTGTGAGCTGAACGCAAGTCCAAACTTTTGGTTCAGGACCTATACTGGTTCCCGGTGGGTGGCTGAGACTTTGGTGAATTCTTCTTCCTGCCGGGAAATTAGAGTGACATGTGCCCATCCAAATGCCTAACAGCTACTCTCTCATTGGTTCTCCCTCTTCCCTTTCCTCCTCTGCCAAATGGGCAACCTGTGTGAACCAGGAGCTTAAAGGGGCTGTCTCTCCAAGTTGGGAGATTGATAGTAAAGCTGTTGGAAAGTCAAACCGGAGCACCAGGAGAGGGACTCTTCGTTGAGTTTTAGAAACCTTTCGTATTCACAGTGTGTCCATTCTCTAGGTTTCCCGTACATGTTATAGCTGTAGTAATATTCCCTTCAACCTGGAGAGGTGGGACCCATGGAATGGTTGCCATGCATTATTGCTTTAAAGGGTCTGCATTTGCTCACCCAATCTCACCAATCCTCTCAGTCCCAAGTGTCCAGCCTCATGCCACATCCAGCTGTCATCATAGATAGGGTCATTCCAGGTTGCATCAGAGACCCTGAAGGAATTGTAAAGAATTTCCCTGTTTCTTTGTTCTGTTTTTGAAATTCCTTTTTAGAGTGGGTTTGAGCTGATTCTCGCTGCCATGGTTATGCCAGTCTAGACACACTTGATTCCCTTACGGAGACATATCAATACATAGGGTTTAAGATTCTTACTAGTCAGATCTATTCCTCTGCGGGAAATATGGGGTTTTGAGTCCCTTTCACTGAGGAAGGTGTAGGTCTTGTCTATTCCATAGTTGGTTTTTGGAACAGTACCTGTGCTTATATCAAACTCTGGTTTGATGCATCACCCCACCTCTCCTTCCCCCTTAAGCAGGCATAAGAGTGTTTTCTAAATGTGAGACTCTGTTCTCTTTGCTAACTCAGTTCATGTGTAGCCATGTTTACAGGATCTTCCTAAGTGATATCTTATGATGAGTTTCTTTTCCTGTGTGACTTCTTTCCCTTAGAATCATCGTACCTGAATCCACTCATTTTGCTGCTACTGGTCTTATGACATTGATTTCGTGGCTGAGGGATATTCCATCGTACGTAAGTTCCACAATGTTTGGAACCATTTTTATATTTCCTGGGATACTTCAGGTGTACCCAGGTTGAGGTTCTTGTAAGCAGTGCAGCCCTCAATTTGGGGGTGGCTCTGTCTTATGGATTTTCAGTTTTCCCAAGGTATATTCCCTAGACTGGAAGTGCCCTTGGCTCTGTAGCTCTGTTGTTTACTTGTTTTAGGGAACACAATGCACTCCTCCAGTGAGGCAGTTGGCAACTTACATCCCGCCCATCAGCATAACAAGGCTCCCTGTTCTCCAGGGCCTGTCTTGCCTCTCTGGTTTTTACACATTTTGTGGATGTCCCTTTTGACCGGTGGGAAGTGATACTTCTTTGTAGTGCAGATTTGCATTGCCCGCTTGCTTGCTTGGCCAAAAAGGGCGTATGCGTTTTCTCCTGAATATATTCAGGAGAAAACGCATACGCCCTTTTTGGCCAAGTGCATCATTGTCGAAGTTGTGCCCCTCTTCCTGTGCTTTACAGGCGATTCCAACGTACCTCTTGAAATCTGTTTCCTGCTATTCTGCCTCGCTTTCAAGTCCGCCTCGTTGCCTTCCCTCAACAGATTTTTGGACGATAGTTGGCCTTGATTACTCTGCCAGTTTGTGAATTGCTGTGCCCCTGAGCTCCATTTTTCAACTCGTTTTTTGTGAGCTGAACGCAAGTCCAAACTTTTGGTTCAGGACCTATACTGGTTCCCGGTGGGTGGCTGAGACTTTGGTGAATTCTTCTTCCTGCCGGGAAATTAGAGTGACATGTGCCCATCCAAATGCCTAACAGCTACTCTCTCATTGGTTCTCCCTCTTCCCTTTCCTCCTCTGCCAAATGGGCAACCTGTGTGAACCAGGAGCTTAAAGGGGCTGTCTCTCCAAGTTGGGAGATTGATAGTAAAGCTGTTGGAAAGTCAAACCGGAGCACCAGGAGAGGGACTCTTCGTTGAGTTTTAGAAACCTTTCGTATTCACAGTGTGTCCATTCTCTAGGTTTCCCGTACATGTTATAGCTGTAGTAATATGCCCTTCAACCTGGAGAGGTGGGACCCATGGAATGGTTGCCATGCATTATTGCTTTAAAGGGTCTGCATTTGCTCACCCAATCTCACCAATCCTCTCAGTCCCAAGTGTCCAGCCTCATGCCACATCCAGCTGTCATCGTAGATAGGGTCATTCCAGGTTGCATCAGAGACCCTGAAGGAATTGTAAAGAATTTCCCTGTTTCATTGTTCTGTTTTTGAAATTCCTTTTTAGAGTGGGTTTGAGCTGATTCTCGCTGCCATGTTTATGCCAGTCTAGACACACTTGATTCCCTTACGGAGACATATCAATACATAGGTTTTAAGATTCTTACTAGTCAGATCTATTCCTCTGCGGGAAATATGGGGTTTTGAGTCCCTTTCACTGAGGAAGGTGTAGGTCTTGTCTATTCCATAGTTGGTTTTTGGAACAGTACCTGTGCTTATATCAAACTCTGGTTTGATGCATCACCCCACCTCTCCTTCCCCCTTAGGCAGGCATAAGAGTGTTTTCTAAATGTGAGACTCTGTTCTCTTTGCTAACTCAGTTCATGTGTAGCCATGTTTACAGGATCTTCCTAAGTGATATCTTATGATGAGTTTCTTTTCCTGTGTGACTTCTTTCCCTTAGAATCATCGTACCTGAATCCACTCATTTTGCTGCTACTGGTCTTATGACATTGATTTCGTGGCTGAGGGATATTCCATCGTACGTAAGTTCCACAATGTTTGGAACCATTTTTATATTTCCTGGGATACTTCAGGTGTACCCAGGTTGAGGTTCTTGTAAGCAGTGCAGCCCTCAATTTGGGGGTGGCTCTGTCTTATGGATTTTCAGTTTTCCCAAGGTATATTCCCTAGACTGGAAGTGCCCTTGGCTCTGTAGCTCTGTTGTTTACTTGTTTTAGGGAACACAATGCACTCCTCCAGTGAGGCAGTTGGCAACTTACATCCCGCCCATCAGCATAACAAGGCTCCCTGTTCTCCAGGGCCTGTCTTGCCTCTCTGGTTTTTACACATTTTGTGGATGTCCCTTTTGACCGGTGGGAAGTGATACTTCTTTGTAGTGCAGATTTGCATTGCCCGCTTGCTTGCTTGGCCAAAAAGGGCGTATGCGTTTTCTCCTGAATATATTCAGGAGAAAACGCATACGCCCTTTTTGGCCAAGTGCATCATTGTCGAAGTTGTGCCCCTCTTCCTGTGCTTTACAGGCGATTCCAACGTACCTCTTGAAATCTGTTTCCTGCTATTCTGCCTCGCTTTCAAGTCTGCCTCGTTGCCTTCCCTCAACAGATTTTTGGACGATAGTTGGCCTTGATTACTCTGCCAGTTTGTGAATTGGTGTGCCCCTGAGCTCCATTTTTCAACTCGTTTTCTGTGAGCTGAACGCAAATCCAAACATTTGGTTCAGGACCTATACTGGTTCCCGGTGGGTGGCTGAGACTTTGGTGAATTCTTCTTCCTGCCGGGAAATTAGAGTGACATGTGCCCATCCAAATGCCTAACAGCTACTCTCTCATTGGTTCTCCCTCTTCCCTTTCCTCCTCTGCCAAATGGGCAACCTGTGTGAACCAGGAGCTTAAAGGGGCTGTCTCTCCAAGTTGGGAGATTGATAGTAAAGCTGTTGGAAAGTCAAACCGGAGCACCAGGAGAGGGACTCTTCGTTGAGTTTTAGAAACCTTTCGTATTCACAGTGTGTCCATTCTCTAGGTTTCCCGTACATGTTATAGCTGTAGTAATATGCCCTTCAACCTGGAGAGGTGGGACCCATGGAATGGTTGCCATGCATTATTGCTTTAAAGGGTCTGCATTTGCTCACCCAATCTCACCAATCCTCTCAGTCCCAAGTGTCCAGCCTCATGCCACATCCAGCTGTCATCGTAGATAGGGTCATTCCAGGTTGCATCAGAGACCCTGAAGGAATTGTAAAGAATTTCCCTGTTTCATTGTTCTGTTTTTGAAATTCCTTTTTAGAGTGGGTTTGAGCTGATTCTCGCTGCCATGTTTATGCCAGTCTAGACACACTTGATTCCCTTACGGAGACATATCAATACATAGGTTTTAAGATTCTTACTAGTCAGATCTATTCCTCTGCGGGAAATATGGGGTTTTGAGTCCCTTTCACTGAGGAAGGTGTAGGTCTTGTCTATTCCATAGTTGGTTTTTGGAACAGTACCTGTGCTTATATCAAACTCTGGTTTGATGCATCACCCCACCTCTCCTTCCCCCTTAGGCAGGCATAAGAGTGTTTTCTAAATGTGAGACTCTGTTCTCTTTGCTAACTCAGTTCATGTGTAGCCATGTTTACAGGATCTTCCTAAGTGATATCTTATGATGAGTTTCTTTTCCTGTGTGACTTCTTTCCCTTAGAATCATCGTACCTGAATCCACTCATTTTGCTGCTACTGGTCTTATGACATTGATTTCGTGGCTGAGGGATATTCCATCGTACGTAAGTTCCACAATGTTTGGAACCATTTTTATATTTCCTGGGATACTTCAGGTGTACCCAGGTTGAGGTTCTTGTAAGCAGTGCAGCCCTCAATTTGGGGGTGGCTCTGTCTTATGGATTTTCAGTTTTCCCAAGGTATATTCCCTAGACTGGAAGTGCCCTTGGCTCTGTAGCTCTGTTGTTTACTTGTTTTAGGGAACACAATGCACTCCTCCAGTGAGGCAGTTGGCAACTTACATCCCGCCCATCAGCATAACAAGGCTCCCTGTTCTCCAGGGCCTGTCTTGCCTCTCTGGTTTTTACACATTTTGTGGATGTCCCTTTTGACCGGTGGGAAGTGATACTTCTTTGTAGTGCAGATTTGCATTGCCCGCTTGCTTGCTTGGCCAAAAAGGGCGTATGCGTTTTCTCCTGAATATATTCAGGAGAAAACGCATACGCCCTTTTTGGCCAAGTGCATCATTGTCGAAGTTGTGCCCCTCTTCCTGTGCTTTACAGGCGATTCCAACGTACCTCTTGAAATCTGTTTCCTGCTATTCTGCCTCGCTTTCAAGTCTGCCTCGTTGCCTTCCCTCAACAGATTTTTGGACGATAGTTGGCCTTGATTACTCTGCCAGTTTGTGAATTGGTGTGCCCCTGAGCTCCATTTTTCAACTCGTTTTCTGTGAGCTGAACGCAAATCCAAACATTTGGTTCAGGACCTATACTGGTTCCCGGTGGGTGGCTGAGACTTTGGTTCATTCTTCTTCCTGCCGGGAAATTAGAGTGACATGTGCCCATCCAAATGCCTAACAGCTACTCTCTCATTGGTTCTCCCTCTTCCCTTTCCTCCTCTGCCAAATGGGCAACCTGTGTGAACCAGGAGCTTAAAGGGGCTGTCTCTCCAAGTTGGGAGATTGATAGTAAAGCTGTTGGAAAGTCAAACCGGAGCACCAGGAGAGGGACTCTTCGTTGAGTTTTAGAAACCTTTCGTATTCACAGTGTGTCCATTCTCTAGGTTTCCCGTACATGTTATAGCTGTAGTAATATGCCCTTCAACCTGGAGAGGTGGGACCCATGGAATGGTTGCCATGCATTATTGCTTTAAAGGGTCTGCATTTGCTCACCCAATCTCACCAATCCTCTCAGTCCCAAGTGTCCAGCCTCATGCCACATCCAGCTGTCATCATAGATAGGGTCATTCCAGGTTGCATCAGAGACCCTGAAGGAATTGTAAAGAATTTCCCTGTTTCTTTGTTCTGTTTTTGAAATTCCTTTTTAGAGTGGGTTTGAGCTGATTCTCGCTGCCATGTTTATGCCAGTCTAGACACACTTGATTCCCTTACGGAGACATATCAATACATAGGGTTTAAGATTCTTACTAGTCAGATCTATTCCTCTGCGGGAAATATGGGATTTTGAGTCCCTTTCACTGAGGAAGGTGTAGGTCTTGTCTATTCCATAGTTGGTTTTTGGAACAGTACCTGTGCTTATATCAAACTCTGGTTTGATGCATCACCCCACCTCTCCTTCCCCCTTAAGCAGGCATAAGAGTGTTTTCTAAATGTGAGACTCTGTTCTCTTTGCTAACTCAGTTCATGTGTGGCCATGTTTACAGGATCTTCCTAAGTGATATCTTATGATGAGTTTCTTTTCCTGTGTGACTTCTTTCCCTTAGAATCATCGTACCTGAATCCACTCATTTTGCTGCTACTGGTCTTATGACATTGATTTCGTGGCTGAGGGATATTCCATCGTACGTAAGTTCCACAATGTTTGGAACCATTTTTATATTTCCTGGGATACTTCAGGTGTACCCAGGTTGAGGTTCTTGTAAGCAGTGCAGCCCTCAATTTGGGGGTGGCTCTGTCTTATGGATTTTCAGTTTTCCCAAGGTATATTCCCTAGACTGGAAGTGCCCTTGGCTCTGTAGCTCTGTTGTTTACTTGTTTTAGGGAACACAATGCACTCCTCCAGTGAGGCAGTTGGCAACTTACATCCCGCCCATCAGCATAACAAGGCTCCCTGTTCTCCAGGGCCTGTCTTGCCTCTCTGGTTTTTACACATTTTGTGGATGTCCCTTTTGACCGGTGGGAAGTGATACTTCTTTGTAGTGCAGATTTGCATTGCCCGCTTGCTTGCTTGGCCAAAAAGGGCGTATGCGTTTTCTCCTGAATATATTCAGGAGAAAACGCATACGCCCTTTTTGGCCAAGTGCATCATTGTCGAAGTTGTGCCCCTCTTCCTGTGCTTTACAGGCGATTCCAACGTACCTCTTGAAATCTGTTTCCTGCTATTCTGCCTCGCTTTCAAGTCCGCCTCGTTGCCTTCCCTCAACAGATTTTTGGACGATAGTTGGCCTTGATTACTCTGCCAGTTTGTGAATTGCTGTGCCCCTGAGCTCCATTTTTCAACTCGTTTTTCGTGAGCTGAACGCAAGTCCAAACTTTTGGTTCAGGACCTATACTGGTTCCCGGTGGGTGGCTGAGACTTTGGTGAATTCTTCTTCCTGCCGGGAAATTAGAGTGACATGTGCCCATCCAAATGCCTAACAGCTACTCTCTCATTGGTTCTCCCTCTTCCCTTTCCTCCTCTGCCAAATGGGCAACCTGTGTGAACCAGGAGCTTAAAGGGGCTGTCTCTCCAAGTTGGGAGATTGATAGTAAAGCTGTTGGAAAGTCAAACCGGAGCACCAGGAGAGGGACTCTTCGTTGAGTTTTAGAAACCTTTCGTATTCACAGTGTGTCCATTCTCTAGGTTTCCCGTACATGTTATAGCTGTAGTAATATGCCCTTCAACCTGGAGAGGTGGGACCCATGGAATGGTTGCCATGCATTATTGCTTTAAAGGGTCTGCATTTGCTCACCCAATCTCACCAATCCTCTCAGTCCCAAGTGTCCAGCCTCATGCCACATCCAGCTGTCATCGTAGATAGGGTCATTCCAGGTTGCATCAGAGACCCTGAAGGAATTGTAAAGAATTTCCCTGTTGCTTTGTTCTGTTTTTGAAATTCCTTTTTAGAGTGGGTTTGAGCTGATTCTCGCTGCCATGTTTATGCCAGTCTAGACACACTTGATTCCCTTACGGAGACATATCAATACATAGGTTTTAAGATTCTTACTAGTCAGATCTATTCCTCTGCGGGAAATATGGGGTTTTGAGTCCCTTTCACTGAGGAAGGTGTAGGTCTTGTCTATTCCATAGTTGGTTTTTGGAACAGTACCTGTGCTTATATCAAACTCTGGTTTGATGCATCACCCCACCTCTCCTTCCCCCTTAGGCAGGCATAAGAGTGTTTTCTAAATGTGAGACTCTGTTCTCTTTGCTAACTCAGTTCATGTGTAGCCATGTTTACAGGATCTTCCTAAGTGATATCTTATGATGAGTTTCTTTTCCTGTGTGACTTCTTTCCCTTAGAATCATCGTACCTGAATCCACTCATTTTGCTGCTACTGGTCTTATGACATTGATTTCGTGGCTGAGGGATATTCCATCGTACGTAAGTTCCACAATGTTTGGAACCATTTTTATATTTCCTGGGATACTTCAGGTGTACCCAGGTTGAGGTTCTTGTAAGCAGTGCAGCCCTCAATTTGGGGGTGGCTCTGTCTTATGGATTTTCAGTTTTCCCAAGGTATATTCCCTAGACTGGAAGTGCCCTTGGCTCTGTAGCTCTGTTGTTTACTTGTTTTAGGGAACACAATGCACTCCTCCAGTGAGGCAGTTGGCAACTTACATCCCGCCCATCAGCATAACAAGGCTCCCTGTTCTCCAGGGCCTGTCTTGCCTCTCTGGTTTTTACACATTTTGTGGATGTCCCTTTTGACCGGTGGGAAGTGATACTTCTTTGTAGTGCAGATTTGCATTGCCCGCTTGCTTGCTTGGCCAAAAAGGGCGTATGCGTTTTCTCCTGAATATATTCAGGAGAAAACGCATACGCCCTTTTTGGCCAAGTGCATCATTGTCGAAGTTGTGCCCCTCTTCCTGTGCTTTACAGGCGATTCCAACGTACCTCTTGAAATCTGTTTCCTGCTATTCTGCCTCGCTTTCAAGTCTGCCTCGTTGCCTTCCCTCAACAGATTTTTGGACGATAGTTGGCCTTGATTACTCTGCCAGTTTGTGAATTGGTGTGCCCCTGAGCTCCATTTTTCAACTCGTTTTCTGTGAGCTGAACGCAAATCCAAACATTTGGTTCAGGACCTATACTGGTTCCCGGTGGGTGGCTGAGACTTTGGTGAATTCTTCTTCCTGCCGGGAAATTAGAGTGACATGTGCCCATCCAAATGCCTAACAGCTACTCTCTCATTGGTTCTCCCTCTTCCCTTTCCTCCTCTGCCAAATGGGCAACCTGTGTGAACCAGGAGCTTAAAGGGGCTGTCTCTCCAAGTTGGGAGATTGATAGTAAAGCTGTTGGAAAGTCAAACCGGAGCACCAGGAGAGGGACTCTTCGTTGAGTTTTAGAAACCTTTCGTATTCACAGTGTGTCCATTCTCTAGGTTTCCCGTACATGTTATAGCTGTAGTAATATGCCCTTCAACCTGGAGAGGTGGGACCCATGGAATGGTTGCCATGCATTATTGCTTTAAAGGGTCTGCATTTGCTCACCCAATCTCACCAATCCTCTCAGTCCCAAGTGTCCAGCCTCATGCCACATCCAGCTGTCATCGTAGATAGGGTCATTCCAGGTTGCATCAGAGACCCTGAAGGAATTGTAAAGAATTTCCCTGTTTCTTTGTTCTGTTTTTGAAATTCCTTTTTAGAGTGGGTTTGAGCTGATTCTCGCTGCCATGGTTATGCCAGTCTAGACACACTTGATTCCCTTACGGAGACATATCAATACATAGGGTTTAAGATTCTTACTAGTCAGATCTATTCCTCTGCGGGAAATATGGGGTTTTGAGTCCCTTTCACTGAGGAAGGTGTAGGTCTTGTCTATTCCATAGTTGGTTTTTGGAACAGTACCTGTGCTTATATCAAACTCTGGTTTGATGCATCACCCCACCTCTCCTTCCCCCTTAAGCAGGCATAAGAGTGTTTTCTAAATGTGAGACTCTGTTCTCTTTGCTAACTCAGTTCATGTGTAGCCATGTTTACAGGATCTTCCTAAGTGATATCTTATGATAAGTTTCTTTTCCTGTGTGACTTCTTTCCCTTAGAATCATCGTACCTGAATCCACTCATTTTGCTGCTACTGGTCTTATGACATTGATTTCGTGGCTGAGGGATATTCCATCGTACGTAAGTTCCACAATGTTTGGAACCATTTTTATATTTCCTGGGATATTTCAGGTGTACCCAGGTTGAGGTTCTTGTAAGCAGTGCAGCCCTCAATTTGGGGGTGGCCCTGTCTTATGGATTTTCAGTTTTCCCAAGGTATATTCCCTAGACTGGAAGTGCCCTTGGCTCTGTAGCTCTGTTGTTTACTTGTTTTAGGGAACACAATGCACTCCTCCAGTGAGGCAGTTGGCAACTTACATCCCGCCCATCAGCATAACAAGGCTCCCTGTTCTCCAGGGCCTGTCTTGCCTTTCTGGTTTTTACACAATTTGTGGATGTCCCTTTTGACCGGTGGGAAGTGATACTTCTTTGTAGTGCAGATTTGCATTGCCCGCTTGCTTGCTTGGCCAAAAAGGGCGTATGCGTTTTCTCCTGAGGAGAAAACGCATACGCCCTTTTTGGCCAAGTGCATCATTGTCGAAGTTGTGCCCCTCTTCCTGTGCTTTACAGGTGATTCTAACGTACCTCTTGAAATCTGTTTCCTGCTATTCTGCCTCGCATTCAAGTCCGCCTCGTTGCCTTCCCTCAACAGATTTTTGGACGATAGTTGGCCTTGATTACTCTGCCAGTTTGTGAATTGCTGTGCCCCTGAGCTCCATTTTTCAACTCGTTTTTTGTGAGCTGAACGCAAGTCCAAACATTTGGTTCAGGACCTATACTGGTTCCCGGTGGGTGGCTGAGACTTTGGTGAATTCTTCTTCCTGCCGGGAAATTAGAGTGACATGTGCCCATCCAAATGCCTAACAGCTACTCTCTCATTGGTTCTCCCTCTTCCCTTTCCTCCTCTGCCAAATGGGCAACCTGTGTGAACCAGGAGCTTAAAGGGGCTGTCTCTCCAAGTTGGGAGATTGATAGTAAAGCTGTTGGAAAGTCAAACCGGAGCACCAGGAGAGGGACTCTTCGTTGAGTTTTAGAAACCTTTCGTATTCACAGTGTGTCCATTCTCTAGGTTTCCCGTACATGTTATAGCTGTAGTAATATGCCCTTCAACCTGGAGAGGTGGGACCCATGGAATGGTTGCCATGCATTATTGCTTTAAAGGGTCTGCATTTGCTCACCCAATCTCACCAATCCTCTCAGTCCCAAGTGTCCAGCCTCATGCCACATCCAGCTGTCATCGTAGATAGGGTCATTCCAGGTTGCATCAGAGACCCTGAAGGAATTGTAAAGAATTTCCCTGTTTCTTTGTTCTGTTTTTGAAATTCCTTTTTAGAGTGGGTTTGAGCTGATTCTCGCTGCCATGGTTATGCCAGTCTAGACACACTTGATTCCCTTACGGAGACATATCAATACATAGGGTTTAAGATTCTTACTAGTCAGATCTATTCCTCTGCGGGAAATATGGGGTTTTGAGTCCCTTTCACTGAGGAAGGTGTAGGTCTTGTCTATTCCATAGTTGGTTTTTGGAACAGTACCTGTGCTTATATCAAACTCTGGTTTGATGCATCACCCCACCTCTCCTTCCCCCTTAAGCAGGCATAAGAGTGTTTTCTAAATGTGAGACTCTGTTCTCTTTGCTAACTCAGTTCATGTGTAGCCATGTTTACAGGATCTTCCTAAGTGATATCTTATGATAAGTTTCTTTTCCTGTGTGACTTCTTTCCCTTAGAATCATCGTACCTGAATCCACTCATTTTGCTGCTACTGGTCTTATGACATTGATTTCGTGGCTGAGGGATATTCCATCGTACGTAAGTTCCACAATGTTTGGAACCATTTTTATATTTCCTGGGATATTTCAGGTGTACCCAGGTTGAGGTTCTTGTAAGCAGTGCAGCCCTCAATTTGGGGGTGGCCCTGTCTTATGGATTTTCAGTTTTCCCAAGGTATATTCCCTAGACTGGAAGTGCCCTTGGCTCTGTAGCTCTGTTGTTTACTTGTTTTAGGGAACACAATGCACTCCTCCAGTGAGGCAGTTGGCAACTTATATCCCGCCCATCAGCATAACAAGGCTCCCTGTTCTCCAGGGCCTGTCTTGCCATTCTGGATTTTACACAATTTGTGGATGTCCCTTTTGACCGGTGGGAAGTGATACTTCTTTGTAGTGCAGATTTGCATTGCCCGCTTGCTTGCTTGGCCAAAAAGGGCGTATGCGTTTTCTCCTGAGGAGAAAACGCATACGCCCTTTTTGGCCAAGTGCATCATTGTCGAAGTTGTGCCCCTCTTCCTGTGCTTTACAGGCGATTCTAACGTACCTCTTGAAATCTGTTTCCTGCTCTTCTGCCTCGCATTCAAGTCCGCCTCGTTGCCTTCCCTCAACAGATTTTTGGACGATAGTTGGCCTTGATTACTCTGCCAGTTTGTGAATTGCTGTGCCCCTGAGCTCCATTTCTCAACTCGTTTTTTGTGAGCTGAACGCAAGTCCAAACATTTGGTTCAGGACCTATACTGGTTCCCGGTGGGTGGCTGAGACTTTGGTGAATTCTTCTTCCTGCCGGGAAATTAGAGTGACATGTGCCCATCCAAATGCCTAACAGCTACTCTCTCATTGGTTCTCCCTCTTCCCTTTCCTCCTCTGCCAAATGGGCAACCTGTGTGAACCAGGAGCTTAAAGGGGCTGTCTCTCCAAGTTGGGAGATTGATAGTAAAGCTGTTGGAAAGTCAAACCGGAGCACCAGGAGAGGGACTCTTCGTTGAGTTTTAGAAACCTTTCGTATTCACAGTGTGTCCATTCTCTAGGTTTCCCGTACATGTTATAGCTGTAGTAATATGCCCTTCAACCTGGAGAGGTGGGACCCATGGAATGGTTGCCATGCATTATTGCTTTAAAGGGTCTGCATTTGCTCACCCAATCTCACCAATCCTCTCAGTCCCAAGTGTCCAGCCTCATGCCACATCCAGCTGTCATCGTAGATAGGGTCATTCCAGGTTGCATCAGAGACCCTGAAGGAATTGTAAAGAATTTCCCTGTTTCTTTGTTCTGTTTTTGAAATTCCTTTTTAGAGTGGGTTTGAGCTGATTCTCGCTGCCATGGTTATGCCAGTCTAGACACACTTGATTCCCTTACGGAGACATATCAATACATAGGGTTTAAGATTCTTACTAGTCAGATCTATTCCTCTGCGGGAAATATGGGGTTTTGAGTCCCTTTCACTGAGGAAGGTGTAGGTCTTGTCTATTCCATAGTTGGTTTTTGGAACAGTACCTGTGCTTATATCAAACTCTGGTTTGATGCATCACCCCACCTCTCCTTCCCCCTTAAGCAGGCATAAGAGTGTTTTCTAAATGTGAGACTCTGTTCTCTTTGCTAACTCAGTTCATGTGTAGCCATGTTTACAGGATCTTCCTAAGTGATATCTTATGATAAGTTTCTTTTCCTGTGTGACTTCTTTCCCTTAGAATCATCGTACCTGAATCCACTCATTTTGCTGCTACTGGTCTTATGACATTGATTTCGTGGCTGAGGGATATTCCATCGTACGTAAGTTCCACAATGTTTGGAACCATTTTTATATTTCCTGGGATATTTCAGATGTACCCAGGTTGAGGTTCTTGTAAGCAGAGCAGCCCTCAATTTGGGGGTGGCTCTGTCTTATGGATTTTCAGTTTTCCCAAGGTATATTCCCTAGACTGGAAGTGCCCTTGGCTCTGTAGCTCTGTTGTTTACTTGTTTTAGGGAACACAATGCACTCCTCCAGTGAGGCAGTTGGCAACTTACATCCCGCCCATCAGCATAACAAGGCTCCCTGTTCTCCAGGGCCTGTCTTGCCTTTCTGGTTTTTACACATTTTGTGGATGTCCCTTTTGACCGGTGGGAAGTGATACTTCTTTGTAGTGCAGATTTGCATTGCCCGCTTGCTTGCTTGGCCAAAAAGGGCGTATGCGTTTTCTCCTGAATATATCAGGAGAAAACGCATACGCCCTTTTTGGCCAAGTGCATCATTGTCGAAGTTGTGCCCCTCTTCCTGTGCTTTACAGGCGATTCTAACGTACCTCTTGAAATCTGTTTCCTGCTCTTCTGCCTCGCATTCAAGTCCGCCTCGTTGCCTTCCCTCAACAGATTTTTGGACGATAGTTGGCCTTGATTACTCTGCCAGTTTGTGAATTGCTGTGCCCCTGAGCTCCATTTTTCAACTCGTTTTTTGTGAGCTGAACGCAAGTCCAAACATTTGGTTCAGGACCTATACTGGTTCCCGGTGGGTGGCTGAGACTTTGGTGAATTCTTCTTCCTGCCGGGAAATTAGAGTGACATGTGCCCATCCAAATGCCTAACAGCTACTCTCTCATTGGTTCTCCCTCTTCCCTTTCCTCCTCTGCCAAATGGGCAACCTGTGTGAACCAGGAGCTTAAAGGGGCTGTCTCTCCAAGTTGGGAGATTGATAGTAAAGCTGTTGGAAAGTCAAACCGGAGCACCAGGAGAGGGACTCTTCGTTGAGTTTTAGAAACCTTTCGTATTCACAGTGTGTCCATTCTCTAGGTTTCCCGTACATGTTATAGCTGTAGTAATATGCCCTTCAACCTGGAGAGGTGGGACCCATGGAATGGTTGCCATGCATTATTGCTTTAAAGGGTCTGCATTTGCTCACCCAATCTCACCAATCCTCTCAGTCCCAAGTGTCCAGCCTCATGCCACATCCAGCTGTCTTTGTAGATAGGGTCATTCCAGGTTGCATCAGAGACCCTGAAGGAATTGTAAAGAATTTCCCTGTTTCTTTGTTCTGTTTTTGAAATTCCTTTTTAGAGTGGGTTTGAGCTGATTCTCGCTGCCATGGTTATGCCAGTCTAGACACACTTGATTCCCTTACGGAGACATATCAATACATAGGGTTTAAGATTCTTACTAGTCAGATCTATTCCTCTGCGGGAAATATGGGGTTTTGAGTCCCTTTCACTGAGGAAGGTGTAGGTCTTGTCTATTCCATAGTTGGTTTTTGGAACAGTACCTGTGCTTATATCAAACTCTGGTTTGATGCATCACCCCACCTCTCCTTCCCCCTTAAGCAGGCATAAGAGTGTTTTCTAAATGTGAGACTCTGTTCTCTTTGCTAACTCAGTTCATGTGTAGCCATGTTTACAGGATCTTCCTAAGTGATATCTTATGATAAGTTTCTTTTCCTGTGTGACTTCTTTCCCTTAGAATCATCGTACCTGAATCCACTCATTTTGCTGCTACTGGTCTTATGACATTGATTTCGTGGCTGAGGGATATTCCATGGTACGTAAGTTCCACAATGTTTGGAACCATTTTTATATTTCCTGGGATATTTCAGGTGTACCCAGGTTGAGGTTCTTGTAAGCAGTGCAGCCCTCAATTTGGGGGTGGCTCTGTCTTATGGATTTTCAGTTTTCCCAAGGTATATTCCCTAGACTGGAAGTGCCCTTGGCTCTGTAGCTCTGTTGTTTACTTGTTTTAGGGAACACAATGCACTCCTCCAGTGAGGCAGTTGGCAACTTACATCCCGCCCATCAGCATAACAAGGCTCCCTGTTCTCCAGGGCCTCTCTTGCCTTTCTGGTTTTTACACATTTTGTGGATGTCCCTTTTGACCGGTGGGAAGTGATACTTCTTTGTAGTGCAGATTTGCATTGCCCGCTTGCTTGCTTGGCCAAAAAGGGCGTATGCGTTTTCTCCTGAATATATTCAGGAGAAAACGCATACGCCCTTTTTGGCCAAGTGCATCATTGTCGAAGTTGTGCCCCTCTTCCTGTGCTTTACAGGCGATTCTAACGTACCTCTTGAAATCTGTTTCCTGCTATTCTGCCTCGCATTCAAGTCCGCCTCGTTGCCTTCCCTCAACAGATTTTTGGACGATAGTTGGCCTTGATTACTCTGCCAGTTTGTGAATTGCTGTGCCCCTGAGCTCCATTTTTCAACTCGTTTTTTGTGAGCTGAACGCAAGTCCAAACATTTGGTTCAGGACCTATACTGGTTCCCGGTGGGTGGCTGAGACTTTGGTGAATTCTTCTTCCTGCCGGGAAATTAGAGTGACATGTGCCCATCCAAATGCCTAACAGCTACTCTCTCATTGGTTCTCCCTCTTCCCTTTCCTCCTCTGCCAAATGGGCAACCTGTGTGAACCAGGAGCTTAAAGGGGCTGTCTCTCCAAGTTGGGAGATTGATAGTAAAGCTGTTGGAAAGTCAAACCGGAGCACCAGGAGAGGGACTCTTCGTTGAGTTTTAGAAACCTTTCGTATTCACAGTGTGTCCATTCTCTAGGTTTCCCGTACATGTTATAGCTGTAGTAATATGCCCTTCAACCTGGAGAGGTGGGACCCATGGAATGGTTGCCATGCATTATTGCTTTAAAGGGTCTGCATTTGCTCACCCAATCTCACCAATCCTCTCAGTCCCAAGTGTCCAGCCTCATGCCACATCCAGCTGTCATTGTAGATAGGGTCATTCCAGGTTGCATCAGAGACCCTGAAGGAATTGTAAAGAATTTCCCTGTTTCTTTGTTCTGTTTTTGAAATTCCTTTTTAGAGTGGGTTTGAGCTGATTCTCGCTGCCATGGTTATGCCAGTCTAGACACACTTGATTCCCTTACGGAGACATATCAATACATAGGGTTTAAGATTCTTACTAGTCAGATCTATTCCTCTGCGGGAAATATGGGGTTTTGAGTCCCTTTCACTGAGGAAGGTGTAGGTCTTGTCTATTCCATAGTTGGTTTTTGGAACAGTACCTGTGCTTATATCAAACTCTGGTTTGATGCATCACCCCACCTCTCCTTCCCCCTTAAGCAGGCATAAGAGTGTTTTCTAAATGTGAGACTCTGTTCTCTTTGCTAACTCAGTTCATGTGTAGCCATGTTTACAGGATCTTCCTAAGTGATATCTTATGATAAGTTTCTTTTCCTGTGTGACTTCTTTCCCTTAGAATCATCGTACCTGAATCCACTCATTTTGCTGCTACTGGTCTTATGACATTGATTTCGTGGCTGAGGGATATTCCATGGTACGTAAGTTCCACAATGTTTGGAACCATTTTTATATTTCCTGGGATATTTCAGGTGTACCCAGGTTGAGGTTCTTGTAAGCAGTGCAGCCCTCAATTTGGGGGTGGCCCTGTCTTATGGATTTTCAGTTTTCCCAAGGTATATTCCCTAGACTGGAAGTGCCCTTGGCTCTGTAGCTCTGTTGTTTACTTGTTTTAGGGAACACAATGCACTCCTCCAGTGAGGCAGTTGGCAACTTACATCCCGCCCATCAGCATAACAAGGCTCCCTGTTCTCCAGGGCCTGTCTTGCCTTTCTGGTTTTTACACAATTTGTGGATGTCCCTTTTGACCGGTGGGAAGTGATACTTCTTTGTAGTGCAGATTTGCATTGCCCGCTTGCTTGCTTGGCCAAAAAGGGCGTATGCGTTTTCTCCTGAGGAGAAAACGCATACGCCCTTTTTGGCCAAGTGCATCATTGTCGAAGTTGTGCCCCTCTTCCTGTGCTTTACAGGCGATTCTAACGTACCTCTTGAAATCTGTTTCCTGCTATTCTGCCTCGCATTCAAGTCTGCCTCGTTGCCTTCCCTCAACAGATTTTTGGACGATAGTTGGCCTTGATTACTCTGCCAGTTTGTGAATTGCTGTGCCCCTGAGCTCCATTTTTCAACTCGTTTTTTGTGAGCTGAACGCAAGTCCAAACATTTGGTTCAGGACCTATACTGGTTCCCGGTGGGTGGCTGAGACTTTGGTGAATTCTTCTTCCTGCCGGGAAATTAGAGTGACATGTGCCCATCCAAATGCCTAACAGCTACTCTCTCATTGGTTCTCCCTCTTCCCTTTCCTCCTCTGCCAAATGGGCAACCTGTGTGAACCAGGAGCTTAAAGGGGCTGTCTCTCCAAGTTGGGAGATTGATAGTAAAGCTGTTGGAAAGTCAAACCGGAGCACCAGGAGAGGGACTCTTCGTTGAGTTTTAGAAACCTTTCGTATTCACAGTGTGTCCATTCTCTAGGTTTCCCGTACATGTTATAGCTGTAGTAATATGCCCTTCAACCTGGAGAGGTGGGACCCATGGAATGGTTGCCATGCATTATTGCTTTAAAGGGTCTGCATTTGCTCACCCAATCTCACCAATCCTCTCAGTCCCAAGTGTCCAGCCTCATGCCACATCCAGCTGTCATCGTAGATAGGGTCATTCCAGGTTGCATCAGAGACCCTGAAGGAATTGTAAAGAATTTCCCTGTTTCTTTGTTCTGTTTTTGAAATTCCTTTTTAGAGTGGGTTTGAGCTGATTCTCGCTGCCATGGTTATGCCAGTCTAGACACACTTGATTCCCTTACGGAGACATATCAATACATAGGGTTTAAGATTCTTACTAGTCAGATCTATTCCTCTGCGGGAAATATGGGGTTTTGAGTCCCTTTCACTGAGGAAGGTGTAGGTCTTGTCTATTCCATAGTTGGTTTTTGGAACAGTACCTGTGCTTATATCAAACTCTGGTTTGATGCATCACCCCACCTCTCCTTCCCCCTTAAGCAGGCATAAGAGTGTTTTCTAAATGTGAGACTCTGTTCTCTTTGCTAACTCAGTTCATGTGTAGCCATGTTTACAGGATCTTCCTAAGTGATATCTTATGATAAGTTTCTTTTCCTGTGTGACTTCTTTCCCTTAGAATCATCGTACCTGAATCCACTCATTTTGCTGCTACTGGTCTTATGACATTGATTTCGTGGCTGAGGGATATTCCATGGTACGTAAGTTCCACAATGTTTGGAACCATTTTTATATTTCCTGGGATATTTCAGGTGTACCCACGTTGAGGTTCTTGTAAGCAGTGCAGCCCTCAATTTGGGGGTGGCCCTGTCTTATGGATTTTCAGTTTTCCCAAGGTATATTCCCTAGACTGGAAGTGCCCTTGGCTCTGTAGCTCTGTTGTTTACTTGTTTTAGGGAACACAATGCACTCCTCCAGTGAGGCAGTTGGCAACTTACATCCCGCCCATCAGCATAACAAGGCTCCCTGTTCTCCAGGGCCTGTCTTGCCTTTCTGGTTTTTACACAATTTGTGGATGTCCCTTTTGACCGGTGGGAAGTGATACTTCTTTGTAGTGCAGATTTGCATTGCCCGCTTGCTTGCTTGGCCAAAAAGGGCGTATGCGTTTTCTCCTGAGGAGAAAACGCATACGCCCTTTTTGGCCAAGTGCATCATTGTCGAAGTTGTGCCCCTCTTCCTGTGCTTTACAGGCGATTCTAACGTACCTCTTGAAATCTGTTTCCTGCTCTTCTGCCTCGCATTCAAGTCCGCCTCGTTGCCTTCCCTCAACAGATTTTTGGACGATAGTTGGCCTTGATTACTCTGCCAGTTTGTGAATTGCTGTGCCCCTGAGCTCCATTTCTCAACTCGTTTTTTGTGAGCTGAACGCAAGTCCAAACATTTGGTTCAGGACCTATACTGGTTCCCGGTGGGTGGCTGAGACTTTGGTGAATTCTTCTTCCTGCCGGGAAATTAGAGTGACATGTGCCCATCCAAATGCCTAACAGCTACTCTCTCATTGGTTCTCCCTCTTCCCTTTCCTCCTCTGCCAAATGGGCAACCTGTGTGAACCAGGAGCTTAAAGGGGCTGTCTCTCCAAGTTGGGAGATTGATAGTAAAGCTGTTGGAAAGTCAAACCGGAGCACCAGGAGAGGGACTCTTCGTTGAGTTTTAGAAACCTTTCGTATTCACAGTGTGTCCATTCTCTAGGTTTCCCGTACATGTTATAGCTGTAGTAATATGCCCTTCAACCTGGAGAGGTGGGACCCATGGAATGGTTGCCATGCATTATTGCTTTAAAGGGTCTGCATTTGCTCACCCAATCTCACCAATCCTCTCAGTCCCAAGTGTCCAGCCTCATGCCACATCCAGCTGTCATCGTAGATAGGGTCATTCCAGGTTGCATCAGAGACCCTGAAGGAATTGTAAAGAATTTCCCTGTTTCTTTGTTCTGTTTTTGAAATTCCTTTTTAGAGTGGGTTTGAGCTGATTCTCGCTGCCATGGTTATGCCAGTCTAGACACACTTGATTCCCTTACGGAGACATATCAATACATAGGGTTTAAGATTCTTACTAGTCAGATCTATTCCTCTGCGGGAAATATGGGGTTTTGAGTCCCTTTCACTGAGGAAGGTGTAGGTCTTGTCTATTCCATAGTTGGTTTTTGGAACAGTACCTGTGCTTATATCAAACTCTGGTTTGATGCATCACCCCACCTCTCCTTCCCCCTTAAGCAGGCATAAGAGTGTTTTCTAAATGTGAGACTCTGTTCTCTTTGCTAACTCAGTTCATGTGTAGCCATGTTTACAGGATCTTCCTAAGTGATATCTTATGATAAGTTTCTTTTCCTGTGTGACTTCTTTCCCTTAGAATCATCGTACCTGAATCCACTCATTTTGCTGCTACTGGTCTTATGACATTGATTTCGTGGCTGAGGGATATTCCATCGTACGTAAGTTCCACAATGTTTGGAACCATTTTTATATTTCCTGGGATATTTCAGATGTACCCAGGTTGAGGTTCTTGTAAGCAGAGCAGCCCTCAATTTGGGGGTGGCTCTGTCTTATGGATTTTCAGTTTTCCCAAGGTATATTCCCTAGACTGGAAGTGCCCTTGGCTCTGTAGCTCTGTTGTTTACTTGTTTTAGGGAACACAATGCACTCCTCCAGTGAGGCAGTTGGCAACTTACATCCCGCCCATCAGCATAACAAGGCTCCCTGTTCTCCAGGGCCTGTCTTGCCTTTCTGGTTTTTACACATTTTGTGGATGTCCCTTTTGACCGTTGGGAAGTGATACTTCTTTGTAGTGCAGATTTGCATTGCCCGCTTGCTTGCTTGGCCAAAAAGGGCGTATGCGTTTTCTCCTGAGGAGAAAACGCATACGCCCTTTTTGGCCAAGTGCATCATTGTCGAAGTTGTGCCCCTCTTCCTGTGCTTTACAGGCGATTCTAACGTACCTCTTGAAATCTGTTTCCTGCTATTCTGCCTCGCATTCAAGTCCGCCTCGTTGCCTTCCCTCAACAGATTTTTGGACGATAGTTGGCCTTGATTACTCTGCCAGTTTGTGAATTGCTGTGCCCCTGAGCTCCGTTTCTCAACTCGTTTTTTGTGAGCTGAACGCAAGTCCAAACATTTGGTTCAGGACCTATACTGGTTCCCGGTGGGTGGCTGAGACTTTGGTGAATTCTTCTTCCTGCCGGGAAATTAGAGTGACATGTGCCCATCCAAATGCCTAACAGCTACTCTCTCATTGGTTCTCCCTCTTCCCTTTCCTCCTCTGCCAAATGGGCAACCTGTGTGAACCAGGAGCTTAAAGGGGCTGTCTCTCCAAGTTGGGAGATTGATAGTAAAGCTGTTGGAAAGTCAAACCGGAGCACCAGGAGAGGGACTCTTCGTTGAGTTTTAGAAACCTTTCGTATTCACAGTGTGTCCATTCTCTAGGTTTCCCGTACATGTTATAGCTGTAGTAATATGCCCTTCAACCTGGAGAGGTGGGACCCATGGAATGGTTGCCATGCATTATTGCTTTAAAGGGTCTGCATTTGCTCACCCAATCTCACCAATCCTCTCAGTCCCAAGTGTCCAGCCTCATGCCACATCCAGCTGTCATCATAGATAGGGTCATTCCAGGTTGCATCAGAGACCCTGAAGGAATTGTAAAGAATTTCCCTGTTTCTTTGTTCTGTTTTTGAAATTCCTTTTTAGAGTGGGTTTGAGCTGATTCTCGCTGCCATGTTTATGCCAGTCTAGACACACTTGATTCCCTTACGGAGACATATCAATACATAGGGTTTAAGATTCTTACTAGTCAGATCTATTCCTCTGCGGGAAATATGGGATTTTGAGTCCCTTTCACTGAGGAAGGTGTAGGTCTTGTCTATTCCATAGTTGGTTTTTGGAACAGTACCTGTGCTTATATCAAACTCTGGTTTGATGCATCACCCCACCTCTCCTTCCCCCTTAAGCAGGCATAAGAGTGTTTTCTAAATGTGAGACTCTGTTCTCTTTGCTAACTCAGTTCATGTGTGGCCATGTTTACAGGATCTTCCTAAGTGATATCTTATGATGAGTTTCTTTTCCTGTGTGACTTCTTTCCCTTAGAATCATCGTACCTGAATCCACTCATTTTGCTGCTACTGGTCTTATGACATTGATTTCGTGGCTGAGGGATATTCCATCGTACGTAAGTTCCACAATGTTTGGAACCATTTTTATATTTCCTGGGATACTTCAGGTGTACCCAGGTTGAGGTTCTTGTAAGCAGTGCAGCCCTCAATTTGGGGGTGGCTCTGTCTTATGGATTTTCAGTTTTCCCAAGGTATATTCCCTAGACTGGAAGTGCCCTTGGCTCTGTAGCTCTGTTGTTTACTTGTTTTAGGGAACACAATGCACTCCTCCAGTGAGGCAGTTGGCAACTTACATCCCGCCCATCAGCATAACAAGGCTCCCTGTTCTCCAGGGCCTGTCTTGCCTCTCTGGTTTTTACACATTTTGTGGATGTCCCTTTTGACCGGTGGGAAGTGATACTTCTTTGTAGTGCAGATTTGCATTGCCCGCTTGCTTGCTTGGCCAAAAAGGGCGTATGCGTTTTCTCCTGAATATATTCAGGAGAAAACGCATACGCCCTTTTTGGCCAAGTGCATCATTGTCGAAGTTGTGCCCCTCTTCCTGTGCTTTACAGGCGATTCCAACGTACCTCTTGAAATCTGTTTCCTGCTATTCTGCCTCGCTTTCAAGTCCGCCTCGTTGCCTTCCCTCAACAGATTTTTGGACGATAGTTGGCCTTGATTACTCTGCCAGTTTGTGAATTGCTGTGCCCCTGAGCTCCATTTTTCAACTCGTTTTTCGTGAGCTGAACGCAAGTCCAAACTTTTGGTTCAGGACCTATACTGGTTCCCGGTGGGTGGCTGAGACTTTGGTGAATTCTTCTTCCTGCCGGGAAATTAGAGTGACATGTGCCCATCCAAATGCCTAACAGCTACTCTCTCATTGGTTCTCCCTCTTCCCTTTCCTCCTCTGCCAAATGGGCAACCTGTGTGAACCAGGAGCTTAAAGGGGCTGTCTCTCCAAGTTGGGAGATTGATAGTAAAGCTGTTGGAAAGTCAAACCGGAGCACCAGGAGAGGGACTCTTCGTTGAGTTTTAGAAACCTTTCGTATTCACAGTGTGTCCATTCTCTAGGTTTCCCGTACATGTTATAGCTGTAGTAATATGCCCTTCAACCTGGAGAGGTGGGACCCATGGAATGGTTGCCATGCATTATTGCTTTAAAGGGTCTGCATTTGCTCACCCAATCTCACCAATCCTCTCAGTCCCAAGTGTCCAGCCTCATGCCACATCCAGCTGTCATCGTAGATAGGGTCATTCCAGGTTGCATCAGAGACCCTGAAGGAATTGTAAAGAATTTCCCTGTTGCTTTGTTCTGTTTTTGAAATTCCTTTTTAGAGTGGGTTTGAGCTGATTCTCGCTGCCATGTTTATGCCAGTCTAGACACACTTGATTCCCTTACGGAGACATATCAATACATAGGTTTTAAGATTCTTACTAGTCAGATCTATTCCTCTGCGGGAAATATGGGGTTTTGAGTCCCTTTCACTGAGGAAGGTGTAGGTCTTGTCTATTCCATAGTTGGTTTTTGGAACAGTACCTGTGCTTATATCAAACTCTGGTTTGATGCATCACCCCACCTCTCCTTCCCCCTTAGGCAGGCATAAGAGTGTTTTCTAAATGTGAGACTCTGTTCTCTTTGCTAACTCAGTTCATGTGTAGCCATGTTTACAGGATCTTCCTAAGTGATATCTTATGATGAGTTTCTTTTCCTGTGTGACTTCTTTCCCTTAGAATCATCGTACCTGAATCCACTCATTTTGCTGCTACTGGTCTTATGACATTGATTTCGTGGCTGAGGGATATTCCATCGTACGTAAGTTCCACAATGTTTGGAACCATTTTTATATTTCCTGGGATACTTCAGGTGTACCCAGGTTGAGGTTCTTGTAAGCAGTGCAGCCCTCAATTTGGGGGTGGCTCTGTCTTATGGATTTTCAGTTTTCCCAAGGTATATTCCCTAGACTGGAAGTGCCCTTGGCTCTGTAGCTCTGTTGTTTACTTGTTTTAGGGAACACAATGCACTCCTCCAGTGAGGCAGTTGGCAACTTACATCCCGCCCATCAGCATAACAAGGCTCCCTGTTCTCCAGGGCCTGTCTTGCCTCTCTGGTTTTTACACATTTTGTGGATGTCCCTTTTGACCGGTGGGAAGTGATACTTCTTTGTAGTGCAGATTTGCATTGCCCGCTTGCTTGCTTGGCCAAAAAGGGCGTATGCGTTTTCTCCTGAATATATTCAGGAGAAAACGCATACGCCCTTTTTGGCCAAGTGCATCATTGTCGAAGTTGTGCCCCTCTTCCTGTGCTTTACAGGCGATTCCAACGTACCTCTTGAAATCTGTTTCCTGCTATTCTGCCTCGCTTTCAAGTCTGCCTCGTTGCCTTCCCTCAACAGATTTTTGGACGATAGTTGGCCTTGATTACTCTGCCAGTTTGTGAATTGGTGTGCCCCTGAGCTCCATTTTTCAACTCGTTTTCTGTGAGCTGAACGCAAATCCAAACATTTGGTTCAGGACCTATACTGGTTCCCGGTGGGTGGCTGAGACTTTGGTGAATTCTTCTTCCTGCCGGGAAATTAGAGTGACATGTGCCCATCCAAATGCCTAACAGCTACTCTCTCATTGGTTCTCCCTCTTCCCTTTCCTCCTCTGCCAAATGGGCAACCTGTGTGAACCAGGAGCTTAAAGGGGCTGTCTCTCCAAGTTGGGAGATTGATAGTAAAGCTGTTGGAAAGTCAAACCGGAGCACCAGGAGAGGGACTCTTCGTTGAGTTTTAGAAACCTTTCGTATTCACAGTGTGTCCATTCTCTAGGTTTCCCGTACATGTTATAGCTGTAGTAATATGCCCTTCAACCTGGAGAGGTGGGACCCATGGAATGGTTGCCATGCATTATTGCTTTAAAGGGTCTGCATTTGCTCACCCAATCTCACCAATCCTCTCAGTCCCAAGTGTCCAGCCTCATGCCACATCCAGCTGTCATCGTAGATAGGGTCATTCCAGGTTGCATCAGAGACCCTGAAGGAATTGTAAAGAATTTCCCTGTTTCTTTGTTCTGTTTTTGAAATTCCTTTTTAGAGTGGGTTTGAGCTGATTCTCGCTGCCATGGTTATGCCAGTCTAGACACACTTGATTCCCTTACGGAGACATATCAATACATAGGGTTTAAGATTCTTACTAGTCAGATCTATTCCTCTGCGGGAAATATGGGGTTTTGAGTCCCTTTCACTGAGGAAGGTGTAGGTCTTGTCTATTCCATAGTTGGTTTTTGGAACAGTACCTGTGCTTATATCAAACTCTGGTTTGATGCATCACCCCACCTCTCCTTCCCCCTTAAGCAGGCATAAGAGTGTTTTCTAAATGTGAGACTCTGTTCTCTTTGCTAACTCAGTTCATGTGTAGCCATGTTTACAGGATCTTCCTAAGTGATATCTTATGATAAGTTTCTTTTCCTGTGTGACTTCTTTCCCTTAGAATCATCGTACCTGAATCCACTCATTTTGCTGCTACTGGTCTTATGACATTGATTTCGTGGCTGAGGGATATTCCATCGTACGTAAGTTCCACAATGTTTGGAACCATTTTTATATTTCCTGGGATATTTCAGGTGTACCCAGGTTGAGGTTCTTGTAAGCAGTGCAGCCCTCAATTTGGGGGTGGCCCTGTCTTATGGATTTTCAGTTTTCCCAAGGTATATTCCCTAGACTGGAAGTGCCCTTGGCTCTGTAGCTCTGTTGTTTACTTGTTTTAGGGAACACAATGCACTCCTCCAGTGAGGCAGTTGGCAACTTACATCCCGCCCATCAGCATAACAAGGCTCCCTGTTCTCCAGGGCCTGTCTTGCCTTTCTGGTTTTTACACAATTTGTGGATGTCCCTTTTGACCGGTGGGAAGTGATACTTCTTTGTAGTGCAGATTTGCATTGCCCGCTTGCTTGCTTGGCCAAAAAGGGCGTATGCGTTTTCTCCTGAGGAGAAAACGCATACGCCCTTTTTGGCCAAGTGCATCATTGTCGAAGTTGTGCCCCTCTTCCTGTGCTTTACAGGTGATTCTAACGTACCTCTTGAAATCTGTTTCCTGCTATTCTGCCTCGCATTCAAGTCCGCCTCGTTGCCTTCCCTCAACAGATTTTTGGACGATAGTTGGCCTTGATTACTCTGCCAGTTTGTGAATTGCTGTGCCCCTGAGCTCCATTTTTCAACTCGTTTTTTGTGAGCTGAACGCAAGTCCAAACATTTGGTTCAGGACCTATACTGGTTCCCGGTGGGTGGCTGAGACTTTGGTGAATTCTTCTTCCTGCCGGGAAATTAGAGTGACATGTGCCCATCCAAATGCCTAACAGCTACTCTCTCATTGGTTCTCCCTCTTCCCTTTCCTCCTCTGCCAAATGGGCAACCTGTGTGAACCAGGAGCTTAAAGGGGCTGTCTCTCCAAGTTGGGAGATTGATAGTAAAGCTGTTGGAAAGTCAAACCGGAGCACCAGGAGAGGGACTCTTCGTTGAGTTTTAGAAACCTTTCGTATTCACAGTGTGTCCATTCTCTAGGTTTCCCGTACATGTTATAGCTGTAGTAATATGCCCTTCAACCTGGAGAGGTGGGACCCATGGAATGGTTGCCATGCATTATTGCTTTAAAGGGTCTGCATTTGCTCACCCAATCTCACCAATCCTCTCAGTCCCAAGTGTCCAGCCTCATGCCACATCCAGCTGTCATTGTAGATAGGGTCATTCCAGGTTGCATCAGAGACCCTGAAGGAATTGTAAAGAATTTCCCTGTTTCTTTGTTCTGTTTTTGAAATTCCTTTTTAGAGTGGGTTTGAGCTGATTCTCGCTGCCATGGTTATGCCAGTCTAGACACACTTGATTCCCTTACGGAGACATATCAATACATAGGGTTTAAGATTCTTACTAGTCAGATCTATTCCTCTGCGGGAAATATGGGGTTTTGAGTCCCTTTCACTGAGGAAGGTGTAGGTCTTGTCTATTCCATAGTTGGTTTTTGGAACAGTACCTGTGCTTATATCAAACTCTGGTTTGATGCATCACCCCACCTCTCCTTCCCCCTTAAGCAGGCATAAGAGTGTTTTCTAAATGTGAGACTCTGTTCTCTTTGCTAACTCAGTTCATGTGTAGCCATGTTTACAGGATCTTCCTAAGTGATATCTTATGATAAGTTTCTTTTCCTGTGTGACTTCTTTCCCTTAGAATCATCGTACCTGAATCCACTCATTTTGCTGCTACTGGTCTTATGACATTGATTTCGTGGCTGAGGGATATTCCATCGTACGTAAGTTCCACAATGTTTGGAACCATTTTTATATTTCCTGGGATATTTCAGGTGTACCCAGGTTGAGGTTCTTGTAAGCAGTGCAGCCCTCAATTTGGGGGTGGCCCTGTCTTATGGATTTTCAGTTTTCCCAAGGTATATTCCCTAGACTGGAAGTGCCCTTGGCTCTGTAGCTCTGTTGTTTACTTGTTTTAGGGAACACAATGCACTCCTCCAGTGAGGCAGTTGGCAACTTATATCCCGCCCATCAGCATAACAAGGCTCCCTGTTCTCCAGGGCCTGTCTTGCCATTCTGGATTTTACACAATTTGTGGATGTCCCTTTTGACCGGTGGGAAGTGATACTTCTTTGTAGTGCAGATTTGCATTGCCCGCTTGCTTGCTTGGCCAAAAAGGGCGTATGCGTTTTCTCCTGAGGAGAAAACGCATACGCCCTTTTTGGCCAAGTGCATCATTGTCGAAGTTGTGCCCCTCTTCCTGTGCTTTACAGGCGATTCTAACGTACCTCTTGAAATCTGTTTCCTGCTCTTCTGCCTCGCATTCAAGTCCGCCTCGTTGCCTTCCCTCAACAGATTTTTGGACGATAGTTGGCCTTGATTACTCTGCCAGTTTGTGAATTGCTGTGCCCCTGAGCTCCATTTCTCAACTCGTTTTTTGTGAGCTGAACGCAAGTCCAAACATTTGGTTCAGGACCTATACTGGTTCCCGGTGGGTGGCTGAGACTTTGGTGAATTCTTCTTCCTGCCGGGAAATTAGAGTGACATGTGCCCATCCAAATGCCTAACAGCTACTCTCTCATTGGTTCTCCCTCTTCCCTTTCCTCCTCTGCCAAATGGGCAACCTGTGTGAACCAGGAGCTTAAAGGGGCTGTCTCTCCAAGTTGGGAGATTGATAGTAAAGCTGTTGGAAAGTCAAACCGGAGCACCAGGAGAGGGACTCTTCGTTGAGTTTTAGAAACCTTTCGTATTCACAGTGTGTCCATTCTCTAGGTTTCCCGTACATGTTATAGCTGTAGTAATATGCCCTTCAACCTGGAGAGGTGGGACCCATGGAATGGTTGCCATGCATTATTGCTTTAAAGGGTCTGCATTTGCTCACCCAATCTCACCAATCCTCTCAGTCCCAAGTGTCCAGCCTCATGCCACATCCAGCTGTCATCGTAGATAGGGTCATTCCAGGTTGCATCAGAGACCCTGAAGGAATTGTAAAGAATTTCCCTGTTTCTTTGTTCTGTTTTTGAAATTCCTTTTTAGAGTGGGTTTGAGCTGATTCTCGCTGCCATGGTTATGCCAGTCTAGACACACTTGATTCCCTTACGGAGACATATCAATACATAGGGTTTAAGATTCTTACTAGTCAGATCTATTCCTCTGCGGGAAATATGGGGTTTTGAGTCCCTTTCACTGAGGAAGGTGTAGGTCTTGTCTATTCCATAGTTGGTTTTTGGAACAGTACCTGTGCTTATATCAAACTCTGGTTTGATGCATCACCCCACCTCTCCTTCCCCCTTAAGCAGGCATAAGAGTGTTTTCTAAATGTGAGACTCTGTTCTCTTTGCTAACTCAGTTCATGTGTAGCCATGTTTACAGGATCTTCCTAAGTGATATCTTATGATAAGTTTCTTTTCCTGTGTGACTTCTTTCCCTTAGAATCATCGTACCTGAATCCACTCATTTTGCTGCTACTGGTCTTATGACATTGATTTCGTGGCTGAGGGATATTCCATCGTACGTAAGTTCCACAATGTTTGGAACCATTTTTATATTTCCTGGGATATTTCAGATGTACCCAGGTTGAGGTTCTTGTAAGCAGAGCAGCCCTCAATTTGGGGGTGGCTCTGTCTTATGGATTTTCAGTTTTCCCAAGGTATATTCCCTAGACTGGAAGTGCCCTTGGCTCTGTAGCTCTGTTGTTTACTTGTTTTAGGGAACACAATGCACTCCTCCAGTGAGGCAGTTGGCAACTTACATCCCGCCCATCAGCATAACAAGGCTCCCTGTTCTCCAGGGCCTGTCTTGCCTTTCTGGTTTTTACACATTTTGTGGATGTCCCTTTTGACCGGTGGGAAGTGATACTTCTTTGTAGTGCAGATTTGCATTGCCCGCTTGCTTGCTTGGCCAAAAAGGGCGTATGCGTTTTCTCCTGAATATATCAGGAGAAAACGCATACGCCCTTTTTGGCCAAGTGCATCATTGTCGAAGTTGTGCCCCTCTTCCTGTGCTTTACAGGCGATTCTAACGTACCTCTTGAAATCTGTTTCCTGCTCTTCTGCCTCGCATTCAAGTCCGCCTCGTTGCCTTCCCTCAACAGATTTTTGGACGATAGTTGGCCTTGATTACTCTGCCAGTTTGTGAATTGCTGTGCCCCTGAGCTCCATTTTTCAACTCGTTTTTTGTGAGCTGAACGCAAGTCCAAACATTTGGTTCAGGACCTATACTGGTTCCCGGTGGGTGGCTGAGACTTTGGTGAATTCTTCTTCCTGCCGGGAAATTAGAGTGACATGTGCCCATCCAAATGCCTAACAGCTACTCTCTCATTGGTTCTCCCTCTTCCCTTTCCTCCTCTGCCAAATGGGCAACCTGTGTGAACCAGGAGCTTAAAGGGGCTGTCTCTCCAAGTTGGGAGATTGATAGTAAAGCTGTTGGAAAGTCAAACCGGAGCACCAGGAGAGGGACTCTTCGTTGAGTTTTAGAAACCTTTCGTATTCACAGTGTGTCCATTCTCTAGGTTTCCCGTACATGTTATAGCTGTAGTAATATGCCCTTCAACCTGGAGAGGTGGGACCCATGGAATGGTTGCCATGCATTATTGCTTTAAAGGGTCTGCATTTGCTCACCCAATCTCACCAATCCTCTCAGTCCCAAGTGTCCAGCCTCATGCCACATCCAGCTGTCTTTGTAGATAGGGTCATTCCAGGTTGCATCAGAGACCCTGAAGGAATTGTAAAGAATTTCCCTGTTTCTTTGTTCTGTTTTTGAAATTCCTTTTTAGAGTGGGTTTGAGCTGATTCTCGCTGCCATGGTTATGCCAGTCTAGACACACTTGATTCCCTTACGGAGACATATCAATACATAGGGTTTAAGATTCTTACTAGTCAGATCTATTCCTCTGCGGGAAATATGGGGTTTTGAGTCCCTTTCACTGAGGAAGGTGTAGGTCTTGTCTATTCCATAGTTGGTTTTTGGAACAGTACCTGTGCTTATATCAAACTCTGGTTTGATGCATCACCCCACCTCTCCTTCCCCCTTAAGCAGGCATAAGAGTGTTTTCTAAATGTGAGACTCTGTTCTCTTTGCTAACTCAGTTCATGTGTAGCCATGTTTACAGGATCTTCCTAAGTGATATCTTATGATAAGTTTCTTTTCCTGTGTGACTTCTTTCCCTTAGAATCATCGTACCTGAATCCACTCATTTTGCTGCTACTGGTCTTATGACATTGATTTCGTGGCTGAGGGATATTCCATGGTACGTAAGTTCCACAATGTTTGGAACCATTTTTATATTTCCTGGGATATTTCAGGTGTACCCAGGTTGAGGTTCTTGTAAGCAGTGCAGCCCTCAATTTGGGGGTGGCTCTGTCTTATGGATTTTCAGTTTTCCCAAGGTATATTCCCTAGACTGGAAGTGCCCTTGGCTCTGTAGCTCTGTTGTTTACTTGTTTTAGGGAACACAATGCACTCCTCCAGTGAGGCAGTTGGCAACTTACATCCCGCCCATCAGCATAACAAGGCTCCCTGTTCTCCAGGGCCTCTCTTGCCTTTCTGGTTTTTACACATTTTGTGGATGTCCCTTTTGACCGGTGGGAAGTGATACTTCTTTGTAGTGCAGATTTGCATTGCCCGCTTGCTTGCTTGGCCAAAAAGGGCGTATGCGTTTTCTCCTGAATATATTCAGGAGAAAACGCATACGCCCTTTTTGGCCAAGTGCATCATTGTCGAAGTTGTGCCCCTCTTCCTGTGCTTTACAGGCGATTCTAACGTACCTCTTGAAATCTGTTTCCTGCTATTCTGCCTCGCATTCAAGTCCGCCTCGTTGCCTTCCCTCAACAGATTTTTGGACGATAGTTGGCCTTGATTACTCTGCCAGTTTGTGAATTGCTGTGCCCCTGAGCTCCATTTTTCAACTCGTTTTTTGTGAGCTGAACGCAAGTCCAAACATTTGGTTCAGGACCTATACTGGTTCCCGGTGGGTGGCTGAGACTTTGGTGAATTCTTCTTCCTGCCGGGAAATTAGAGTGACATGTGCCCATCCAAATGCCTAACAGCTACTCTCTCATTGGTTCTCCCTCTTCCCTTTCCTCCTCTGCCAAATGGGCAACCTGTGTGAACCAGGAGCTTAAAGGGGCTGTCTCTCCAAGTTGGGAGATTGATAGTAAAGCTGTTGGAAAGTCAAACCGGAGCACCAGGAGAGGGACTCTTCGTTGAGTTTTAGAAACCTTTCGTATTCACAGTGTGTCCATTCTCTAGGTTTCCCGTACATGTTATAGCTGTAGTAATATGCCCTTCAACCTGGAGAGGTGGGACCCATGGAATGGTTGCCATGCATTATTGCTTTAAAGGGTCTGCATTTGCTCACCCAATCTCACCAATCCTCTCAGTCCCAAGTGTCCAGCCTCATGCCACATCCAGCTGTCATTGTAGATAGGGTCATTCCAGGTTGCATCAGAGACCCTGAAGGAATTGTAAAGAATTTCCCTGTTTCTTTGTTCTGTTTTTGAAATTCCTTTTTAGAGTGGGTTTGAGCTGATTCTCGCTGCCATGGTTATGCCAGTCTAGACACACTTGATTCCCTTACGGAGACATATCAATACATAGGGTTTAAGATTCTTACTAGTCAGATCTATTCCTCTGCGGGAAATATGGGGTTTTGAGTCCCTTTCACTGAGGAAGGTGTAGGTCTTGTCTATTCCATAGTTGGTTTTTGGAACAGTACCTGTGCTTATATCAAACTCTGGTTTGATGCATCACCCCACCTCTCCTTCCCCCTTAAGCAGGCATAAGAGTGTTTTCTAAATGTGAGACTCTGTTCTCTTTGCTAACTCAGTTCATGTGTAGCCATGTTTACAGGATCTTCCTAAGTGATATCTTATGATAAGTTTCTTTTCCTGTGTGACTTCTTTCCCTTAGAATCATCGTACCTGAATCCACTCATTTTGCTGCTACTGGTCTTATGACATTGATTTCGTGGCTGAGGGATATTCCATGGTACGTAAGTTCCACAATGTTTGGAACCATTTTTATATTTCCTGGGATATTTCAGGTGTACCCAGGTTGAGGTTCTTGTAAGCAGTGCAGCCCTCAATTTGGGGGTGGCCCTGTCTTATGGATTTTCAGTTTTCCCAAGGTATATTCCCTAGACTGGAAGTGCCCTTGGCTCTGTAGCTCTGTTGTTTACTTGTTTTAGGGAACACAATGCACTCCTCCAGTGAGGCAGTTGGCAACTTACATCCCGCCCATCAGCATAACAAGGCTCCCTGTTCTCCAGGGCCTGTCTTGCCTTTCTGGTTTTTACACAATTTGTGGATGTCCCTTTTGACCGGTGGGAAGTGATACTTCTTTGTAGTGCAGATTTGCATTGCCCGCTTGCTTGCTTGGCCAAAAAGGGCGTATGCGTTTTCTCCTGAGGAGAAAACGCATACGCCCTTTTTGGCCAAGTGCATCATTGTCGAAGTTGTGCCCCTCTTCCTGTGCTTTACAGGCGATTCTAACGTACCTCTTGAAATCTGTTTCCTGCTATTCTGCCTCGCATTCAAGTCTGCCTCGTTGCCTTCCCTCAACAGATTTTTGGACGATAGTTGGCCTTGATTACTCTGCCAGTTTGTGAATTGCTGTGCCCCTGAGCTCCATTTTTCAACTCGTTTTTTGTGAGCTGAACGCAAGTCCAAACATTTGGTTCAGGACCTATACTGGTTCCCGGTGGGTGGCTGAGACTTTGGTGAATTCTTCTTCCTGCCGGGAAATTAGAGTGACATGTGCCCATCCAAATGCCTAACAGCTACTCTCTCATTGGTTCTCCCTCTTCCCTTTCCTCCTCTGCCAAATGGGCAACCTGTGTGAACCAGGAGCTTAAAGGGGCTGTCTCTCCAAGTTGGGAGATTGATAGTAAAGCTGTTGGAAAGTCAAACCGGAGCACCAGGAGAGGGACTCTTCGTTGAGTTTTAGAAACCTTTCGTATTCACAGTGTGTCCATTCTCTAGGTTTCCCGTACATGTTATAGCTGTAGTAATATGCCCTTCAACCTGGAGAGGTGGGACCCATGGAATGGTTGCCATGCATTATTGCTTTAAAGGGTCTGCATTTGCTCACCCAATCTCACCAATCCTCTCAGTCCCAAGTGTCCAGCCTCATGCCACATCCAGCTGTCATCGTAGATAGGGTCATTCCAGGTTGCATCAGAGACCCTGAAGGAATTGTAAAGAATTTCCCTGTTTCTTTGTTCTGTTTTTGAAATTCCTTTTTAGAGTGGGTTTGAGCTGATTCTCGCTGCCATGGTTATGCCAGTCTAGACACACTTGATTCCCTTACGGAGACATATCAATACATAGGGTTTAAGATTCTTACTAGTCAGATCTATTCCTCTGCGGGAAATATGGGGTTTTGAGTCCCTTTCACTGAGGAAGGTGTAGGTCTTGTCTATTCCATAGTTGGTTTTTGGAACAGTACCTGTGCTTATATCAAACTCTGGTTTGATGCATCACCCCACCTCTCCTTCCCCCTTAAGCAGGCATAAGAGTGTTTTCTAAATGTGAGACTCTGTTCTCTTTGCTAACTCAGTTCATGTGTAGCCATGTTTACAGGATCTTCCTAAGTGATATCTTATGATAAGTTTCTTTTCCTGTGTGACTTCTTTCCCTTAGAATCATCGTACCTGAATCCACTCATTTTGCTGCTACTGGTCTTATGACATTGATTTCGTGGCTGAGGGATATTCCATGGTACGTAAGTTCCACAATGTTTGGAACCATTTTTATATTTCCTGGGATATTTCAGGTGTACCCACGTTGAGGTTCTTGTAAGCAGTGCAGCCCTCAATTTGGGGGTGGCCCTGTCTTATGGATTTTCAGTTTTCCCAAGGTATATTCCCTAGACTGGAAGTGCCCTTGGCTCTGTAGCTCTGTTGTTTACTTGTTTTAGGGAACACAATGCACTCCTCCAGTGAGGCAGTTGGCAACTTACATCCCGCCCATCAGCATAACAAGGCTCCCTGTTCTCCAGGGCCTGTCTTGCCTTTCTGGTTTTTACACAATTTGTGGATGTCCCTTTTGACCGGTGGGAAGTGATACTTCTTTGTAGTGCAGATTTGCATTGCCCGCTTGCTTGCTTGGCCAAAAAGGGCGTATGCGTTTTCTCCTGAGGAGAAAACGCATACGCCCTTTTTGGCCAAGTGCATCATTGTCGAAGTTGTGCCCCTCTTCCTGTGCTTTACAGGCGATTCTAACGTACCTCTTGAAATCTGTTTCCTGCTCTTCTGCCTCGCATTCAAGTCCGCCTCGTTGCCTTCCCTCAACAGATTTTTGGACGATAGTTGGCCTTGATTACTCTGCCAGTTTGTGAATTGCTGTGCCCCTGAGCTCCATTTCTCAACTCGTTTTTTGTGAGCTGAACGCAAGTCCAAACATTTGGTTCAGGACCTATACTGGTTCCCGGTGGGTGGCTGAGACTTTGGTGAATTCTTCTTCCTGCCGGGAAATTAGAGTGACATGTGCCCATCCAAATGCCTAACAGCTACTCTCTCATTGGTTCTCCCTCTTCCCTTTCCTCCTCTGCCAAATGGGCAACCTGTGTGAACCAGGAGCTTAAAGGGGCTGTCTCTCCAAGTTGGGAGATTGATAGTAAAGCTGTTGGAAAGTCAAACCGGAGCACCAGGAGAGGGACTCTTCGTTGAGTTTTAGAAACCTTTCGTATTCACAGTGTGTCCATTCTCTAGGTTTCCCGTACATGTTATAGCTGTAGTAATATGCCCTTCAACCTGGAGAGGTGGGACCCATGGAATGGTTGCCATGCATTATTGCTTTAAAGGGTCTGCATTTGCTCACCCAATCTCACCAATCCTCTCAGTCCCAAGTGTCCAGCCTCATGCCACATCCAGCTGTCATCGTAGATAGGGTCATTCCAGGTTGCATCAGAGACCCTGAAGGAATTGTAAAGAATTTCCCTGTTTCTTTGTTCTGTTTTTGAAATTCCTTTTTAGAGTGGGTTTGAGCTGATTCTCGCTGCCATGGTTATGCCAGTCTAGACACACTTGATTCCCTTACGGAGACATATCAATACATAGGGTTTAAGATTCTTACTAGTCAGATCTATTCCTCTGCGGGAAATATGGGGTTTTGAGTCCCTTTCACTGAGGAAGGTGTAGGTCTTGTCTATTCCATAGTTGGTTTTTGGAACAGTACCTGTGCTTATATCAAACTCTGGTTTGATGCATCACCCCACCTCTCCTTCCCCCTTAAGCAGGCATAAGAGTGTTTTCTAAATGTGAGACTCTGTTCTCTTTGCTAACTCAGTTCATGTGTAGCCATGTTTACAGGATCTTCCTAAGTGATATCTTATGATAAGTTTCTTTTCCTGTGTGACTTCTTTCCCTTAGAATCATCGTACCTGAATCCACTCATTTTGCTGCTACTGGTCTTATGACATTGATTTCGTGGCTGAGGGATATTCCATCGTACGTAAGTTCCACAATGTTTGGAACCATTTTTATATTTCCTGGGATATTTCAGATGTACCCAGGTTGAGGTTCTTGTAAGCAGAGCAGCCCTCAATTTGGGGGTGGCTCTGTCTTATGGATTTTCAGTTTTCCCAAGGTATATTCCCTAGACTGGAAGTGCCCTTGGCTCTGTAGCTCTGTTGTTTACTTGTTTTAGGGAACACAATGCACTCCTCCAGTGAGGCAGTTGGCAACTTACATCCCGCCCATCAGCATAACAAGGCTCCCTGTTCTCCAGGGCCTGTCTTGCCTTTCTGGTTTTTACACATTTTGTGGATGTCCCTTTTGACCGGTGGGAAGTGATACTTCTTTGTAGTGCAGATTTGCATTGCCCGCTTGCTTGCTTGGCCAAAAAGGGCGTATGCGTTTTCTCCTGAATATATTCAGGAGAAAACGCATACGCCCTTTTTGGCCAAGTGCATCATTGTCGAAGTTGTGCCCCTCTTCCTGTGCTTTACAGGCGATTCTAACGTACCTCTTGAAATCTGTTTCCTGCTATTCTGCCTCGCATTCAAGTCCGCCTCGTTGCCTTCCCTCAACAGATTTTTGGACGATAGTTGGCCTTGATTACTCTGCCAGTTTGTGAATTGCTGTGCCCCTGAGCTCCGTTTCTCAACTCGTTTTTTGTGAGCTGAACGCAAGTCCAAACATTTGGTTCAGGACCTATACTGGTTCCCGGTGGGTGGCTGAGACTTTGGTGAATTCTTCTTCCTGCCGGGAAATTAGAGTGACATGTGCCCATCCAAATGCCTAACAGCTACTCTCTCATTGGTTCTCCCTCTTCCCTTTCCTCCTCTGCCAAATGGGCAACCTGTGTGAACCAGGAGCTTAAAGGGGCTGTCTCTCCAAGTTGGGAGATTGATAGTAAAGCTGTTGGAAAGTCAAACCGGAGCACCAGGAGAGGGACTCTTCGTTGAGTTTTAGAAACCTTTCGTATTCACAGTGTGTCCATTCTCTAGGTTTCCCGTACATGTTATAGCTGTAGTAATATGCCCTTCAACCTGGAGAGGTGGGACCCATGGAATGGTTGCCATGCATTATTGCTTTAAAGGGTCTGCATTTGCTCACCCAATCTCACCAATCCTCTCAGTCCCAAGTGTCCAGCCTCATGCCACATCCAGCTGTCATCGTAGATAGGGTCATTCCAGGTTGCATCAGAGACCCTGAAGGAATTGTAAAGAATTTCCCTGTTTCTTTGTTCTGTTTTTGAAATTCCTTTTTAGAGTGGGTTTGAGCTGATTCTCGCTGCCATGGTTATGCCAGTCTAGACACACTTGATTCCCTTACGGAGACATATCAATACATAGGGTTTAAGATTCTTACTAGTCAGATCTATTCCTCTGCGGGAAATATGGGGTTTTGAGTCCCTTTCACTGAGGAAGGTGTAGGTCTTGTCTATTCCATAGTTGGTTTTTGGAACAGTACCTGTGCTTATATCAAACTCTGGTTTGATGCATCACCCCACCTCTCCTTCCCCCTTAAGCAGGCATAAGAGTGTTTTCTAAATGTGAGACTCTGTTCTCTTTGCTAACTCAGTTCATGTGTAGCCATGTTTACAGGATCTTCCTAAGTGATATCTTATGATAAGTTTCTTTTCCTGTGTGACTTCTTTCCCTTAGAATCATCGTACCTGAATCCACTCATTTTGCTGCTACTGGTCTTATGACATTGATTTCGTGGCTGAGGGATATTCCATCGTACGTAAGTTCCACAATGTTTGGAACCATTTTTATATTTCCTGGGATATTTCAGGTGTACCCAGGTTGAGGTTCTTGTAAGCAGTGCAGCCCTCAATTTGGGGGTGGCTCTGTCTTATGGATTTTCAGTTTTCCCAAGGTATATTCCCTAGACTGGAAGTGCCCTTGGCTCTGTAGCTCTGTTGTTTACTTGTTTTAGGGAACACAATGCACTCCTCCAGTGAGGCAGTTGGCAACTTACATCCCGCCCATCAGCATAACAAGGCTCCCTGTTCTCCAGGGCCTGTCTTGCCTTTCTGGTTTTTACACATTTTGTGGATGTCCCTTTTGACCGGTGGGAAGTGATACTTCTTTGTAGTGCAGATTTGCATTGCCCGCTTGCTTGCTTGGCCAAAAAGGGCGTATGCGTTTTCTCCTGAGGAGAAAACGCATACGCCCTTTTTGGCCAAGTGCATCATTGTCGAAGTTGTGCCCCTCTTCCTGTGCTTTACAGGCGATTCTAACGTACCTCTTGAAATCTGTTTCCTGCTATTCTGCCTCGCATTCAAGTCCGCCTCGTTGCCTTCCCTCAACAGATTTTTGGACGATAGTTGGCCTTGATTACTCTGCCAGTTTGTGAATTGCTGTGCCCCTGAGCTCCATTTCTCAACTCGTTTTTTGTGAGCTGAACGCAAGTCCAAACATTTGGTTCAGGACCTATACTGGTTCCCGGTGGGTGGCTGAGACTTTGGTGAATTCTTCTTCCTGCCGGGAAATTAGAGTGACATGTGCCCATCCAAATGCCTAACAGCTACTCTCTCATTGGTCCTCCCTCTTCCCCTTCCTCCTCTGCCAAATGGGCAACCTGTGTGAACCAGGAGCTTAAAGGGGCTGTCTCTCCAAGTTGGGAGATTGATAGTAAAGCTGTTGGAAAGTCAAACCGGAGCACCAGGAGAGGGACTCTTCGTTGAGTTTTAGAAACCTTTCGTATTCACAGTGTGTCCATTCTCTAGGTTTCCCGTACATGTTATAGCTGTAGTAATATGCCCTTCAACCTGGAGAGGTGGGACCCATGGAATGGTTGCCATGCATTATTGCTTTAAAGGGTCTGCATTTGCTCACCCAATCTCACCAATCCTCTCAGTCCCAAGTGTCCAGCCTCATGCCACATCCAGCTGTCATCGTAGATAGGGTCATTCCAGGTTGCATCAGAGACCCTGAAGGAATTGTAAAGAATTTCCCTGTTTCTTTGTTCTGTTTTTGAAATTCCTTTTTAGAGTGGGTTTGAGCTGATTCTCGCTGCCATGTTTATGCCAGTCTAGACACACTTGATTCCCTTACGGAGACATATCAATACATAGGGTTTAAGATTCTTACTAGTCAGATCTATTCCTCTGCGGGAAATATGGGGTTTTGAGTCCCTTTCACTGAGGAAGGTGTAGGTCTTGTCTATTCCATAGTTGGTTTTTGGAACAGTACCTGTGCTTATATCAAACTCTGGTTTGATGCATCACCCCACCTCTCCTTCCCCCTTAAGCAGGCATAAGAGTGTTTTCTAAATGTGAGACTCTGTTCTCTTTCCTAACTCAGTTCATGTGTAGCCATGTTTACAGGATCTTCCTAAGTGATATCTTATGATAAGTTTCTTTTCCTGTGTGACTTATTTCCCTTAGAATCATCGTACCTGAATCCACTCATTTTGCTGCTACTGGTCTTATGACATTGATTTCGTGGCTGAGGGATATTCCATCGTACGTAAGTTCCACAATGTTTGGAACCATTTTTATATTTCCTGGGATATTTCAGGTGTACCCAGGTTGAGGTTCTTGTAAGCAGTGCAGCCCTCAATTTGGGGGTGGCTCTGTCTTATGGATTTTCAGTTTTCCCAAGGTATATTCCCTAGACTGGAAGTGCCCTTGGCTCTGTAGCTCTGTTGTTTACTTGTTTTAGGGAACACAATGCACTCCTCCAGTGAGGCAGTTGGCAACTTACATCCCGCCCATCAGCATAACAAGGCTCCCTGTTCTCCAGGGCCGGTCTTGCCTTTCTGGTTTTTACACATTTTGTGGATGTCCCTTTTGACCGGTGGGAAGTGATACTTCTTTGTAGTGCAGATTTGCATTGCCCGCTTGCTTGCTTGGCCAAAAAGGGCGTATGCGTTTTCCCCTGAGGAGAAAACGCATACGCCCTTTTTGGCCAAGTGCATCATTGTCGAAGTTGTGCCCCTCTTCCTGTGCTTTACAGGCGATTCTAACGTACCTCTTGAAATCTGTTTCCTGCTATTCTGCCTCGCATTCAAGTCCGCCTCGTTGCCTTCCCTCAACAGATTTTTGGACGATAGTTGGCCTTGATTACTCTGCCAGTTTGTGAATTGCTGTGCCCCTGAGCTCCATTTCTCAACTCGTTTTTTGTGAGCTGAACGCAAGTCCAAACATTTGGTTCAGGACCTATACTGGTTCCCGGTGGGTGGCTGAGACTTTGGTGAATTCTTCTTCCTGCCGGGAAATTAGAGTGACATGTGCCCATCCAAATGCCTAACAGCTACTCTCTCATTGGTTCTCCCTCTTCCCTTTCCTCCTCTGCCAAATGGGCAACCTGTGTGAACCAGGAGCTTAAAGGGGCTGTCTCTCCAAGTTGGGAGATTGATAGTAAAGCTGTTGGAAAGTCAAACCGGAGCACCAGGAGAGGGACTCTTCGTTGAGTTTTAGAAACCTTTCGTATTCACAGTGTGTCCATTCTCTAGGTTTCCCGTACATGTTATAGCTGTAGTAATATGCCCTTCAACCTGGAGAGGTGGGACCCATGGAATGGTTGCCATGCATTATTGCTTTAAAGGGTCTGCATTTGCTCACCCAATCTCACCAATCCTCTCAGTCCCAAGTGTCCAGCCTCATGCCACATCCAGCTGTCATCGTAGATAGGGTCATTCCAGGTTGCATCAGAGACCCTGAAGGAATTGTAAAGAATTTCCCTGTTTCTTTGTTCTGTTTTTGAAATTCCTTTTTAGAGTGGGTTTGAGCTGATTCTCGCTGCCATGGTTATGCCAGTCTAGACACACTTGATTCCCTTACGGAGACATATCAATACATAGGGTTTAAGATTCTTACTAGTCAGATCTATTCCTCTGCGGGAAATATGGGGTTTTGAGTCCCTTTCACTGAGGAAGGTGTAGGTCTTGTCTATTCCATAGTTGGTTTTTGGAACAGTACCTGTGCTTATATCAAACTCTGGTTTGATGCATCACCCCACCTCTCCTTCCCCCTTAAGCAGGCATAAGAGTGTTTTCTAAATGTGAGACTCTGTTCTCTTTGCTAACTCAGTTCATGTGTAGCCATGTTTACAGGATCTTCCTAAGTGATATCTTATGATAAGTTTCTTTTCCTGTGTGACTTCTTTCCCTTAGAATCATCGTACCTGAATCCACTCATTTTGCTGCTACTGGTCTTATGACATTGATTTCGTGGCTGAGGGATATTCCATCGTACGTAAGTTCCACAATGTTTGGAACCATTTTTATATTTCCTGGGATATTTCAGGTGTACCCAGGTTGAGGTTCTTGTAAGCAGTGCAGCCCTCAATTTGGGGGTGGCTCTGTCTTATGGATTTTCAGTTTTCCCAAGGTATATTCCCTAGACTGGAAGTGCCCTTGGCTCTGTAGCTCTGTTGTTTACTTGTTTTAGGGAACACAATGCACTCCTCCAGTGAGGCAGTTGGCAACTTACATCCCGCCCATCAGCATAACAAGGCTCCCTGTTCTCCAGGGCCTGTCTTGCCTTTCTGGTTTTTACACATTTTGTGGATGTCCCTTTTGACCGGTGGGAAGTGATACTTCTTTGTAGTGCAGATTTGCATTGCCCGCTTGCTTGCTTGGCCAAAAAGGGCGTATGCGTTTTCTCCTGAGGAGAAAACGCATACGCCCTTTTTGGCCAAGTGCATCATTGTCGAAGTTGTGCCCCTCTTCCTGTGCTTTACAGGCGATTCTAACGTACCTCTTGAAATCTGTTTCCTGCTATTCTGCCTCGCATTCAAGTCCGCCTCGTTGCCTTCCCTCAACAGATTTTTGGACGATAGTTGGCCTTGATTACTCTGCCAGTTTGTGAATTGCTGTGCCCCTGAGCTCCATTTCTCAACTCGTTTTTTGTGAGCTGAACGCAAGTCCAAACATTTGGTTCAGGACCTATACTGGTTCCCGGTGGGTGGCTGAGACTTTGGTGAATTCTTCTTCCTGCCGGGAAATTAGAGTGACATGTGCCCATCCAAATGCCTAACAGCTACTCTCTCATTGGTCCTCCCTCTTCCCCTTCCTCCTCTGCCAAATGGGCAACCTGTGTGAACCAGGAGCTTAAAGGGGCTGTCTCTCCAAGTTGGGAGATTGATAGTAAAGCTGTTGGAAAGTCAAACCGGAGCACCAGGAGAGGGACTCTTCGTTGAGTTTTAGAAACCTTTCGTATTCACAGTGTGTCCATTCTCTAGGTTTCCCGTACATGTTATAGCTGTAGTAATATTCCCTTCAACCTGGAGAGGTGGGACCCATGGAATGGTTGCCATGCATTATTGCTTTAAAGGGTCTGCATTTGCTCACCCAATCTCACCAATCCTCTCAGTCCCAAGTGTCCAGCCTCATGCCACATCCAGCTGTCATCGTAGATAGGGTCATTCCAGGTTGCATCAGAGACCCTGAAGGAATTGTAAAGAATTTCCCTGTTTCTTTGTTCTGTTTTTGAAATTCCTTTTTAGAGTGGGTTTGAGCTGATTCTCGCTGCCATGTTTATGCCAGTCTAGACACACTTGATTCCCTTACGGAGACATATCAATACATAGGTTTTAAGATTCTTACTAGTCAGATCTATTCCTCTGCGGGAAATATGGGGTTTTGAGTCCCTTTCACTGAGGAAGGTGTAGGTCTTGTCTATTCCATAGTTGGTTTTTGGAACAGTACCTGTGCTTATATCAAACTCTGGTTTGATGCATCACCCCACCTCTCCTTCCCCCTTAAGCAGGCATAAGAGTGTTTTCTAAATGTGAGACTCTGTTCTCTTTCCTAACTCAGTTCATGTGTAGCCATGTTTACAGGATCTTCCTAAGTGATATCTTATGATAAGTTTCTTTTTCTGTGTGACTCCTTTCCCTTAGAATCATCGTACCTGAATCCACTCATTTTGCTGCTACTGGTCTTATGACATTGATTTCATGGCTGAGGGATATTCCATCGTACGTAAGTTCCACAATGTTTGGAACCATTTTTATATTTCCTGGGATAGTTCAGGTGTACCCAGGTTGAGGTTCTTGTAAGCAGTGCAGCCCTCAATTTGGGGGTGGCTCTGTCTTATGGATTTTCAGTTTTCCCAAGGTATATTCCCTAGACTGGAAGTGCCCTTGGCTCTGTAGCTCTGTTGTTTACTTGTTTTAGGGAACACAATGCACTCCTCCAGTGAGGCAGTTGGCAACTTACATCCCGCCCATCAGCATAACAAGGCTCCCTGTTCTCCAGGGCCTGTCTTGCCTTTCTGGTTTTTACACATTTTGTGGATGTCCCTTTTGACCGGTGGGAAGTGATACTTCTTTGTAGTGCAGATTTGCATTGCCCGCTTGCTTGCTTGGCCAAAAAGGGCGTATGCATTTTCTCCTGAATATATTCAGGAGAAAACGCATACGCCCTTTTTGGCCAAGTGCATCATTGTCGAAGTTGTGCCCCTCTTCCTGTGCTTTACAGGCGATTCTAACGTACCTCTTGAAATCTGTTTCCTGCTATTCTGCCTCGCATTCAAGTCCGCCTCGTTGCCTTCCCTCAACAGATTTTTGGACGATAGTTGGCCTTGATTACTCTGCCAGTTTGTGAATTGCTGTGCCCCTGAGCTCCATTTTTCAACTCGTTTTTTGTGAGCTGAACGCAAGTCCAAACATTTGGTTCAGGACCTATACTGGTTCCCGGTGGGTGGCTGAGACTTTGGTGAATTCTTCTTCCTGCCGGGAAATTAGAGTGACATGTGCCCATCCAAATGCCTAACAGCTACTCTCTCATTGGTCCTCCCTCTTCCCTTTCCTCCTCTGCCAAATGGGCAACCTGTGTGAACCAGGAGCTTAAAGGGGCTGTCTCTCCAAGTTGGGAGATTGATAGTAAAGCTGTTGGAAAGTCAAACCGGAGCACCAGGAGAGGGACTCTTCGTTGAGTTTTAGAAACCTTTCATATTCACAGTGTGTCCATTCTCTAGGTTTCCCGTACATGTTATAGCTGTAGTAATATTCCCTTCAACCTGGAGAGGTGGGACCCATGGAATGGTTGCCATGCATTATTGCTTTAAAGGGTCTGCATTTGCTCACCCAATCTCACCAATCCTCTCAGTCCCAAGTGTCCAGCCTCATGCCACATCCAGCTGTCATCGTAGATAGGGTCATTCCAGGTTGCATCAGAGACCCTGAAGGAATTGTAAAGAATTTCCCTGTTTCTTTGTTCTGTTTTTGAAATTCCTTTTTAGAGTGGGTTTGAGCTGATTCTCGCTGCCATGTTTATGCCAGTCTAGACACACTTGATTCCCTTACGGAGACATATCAATACATAGGTTTTAAGATTCTTACTAGTCAGATCTATTCCTCTGCGGGAAATATGGGGTTTTGAGTCCCTTTCACTGAGGAAGGTGTAGGTCTTGTCTATTCCATAGTTGGTTTTTGGAACAGTACCTGTGCTTATATCAAACTCTGGTTTGATGCATCACCCCACCTCTCCTTCCCCCTTAAGCAGGCATAAGAGTGTTTTCTAAATGTGAGACTCTGTTCTCTCTGCTAACTGAGTTCATGTGTAGCCATGTTTACAGGATCTTCCTAAGTGATATCTTATGATAAGTTTCTTTTCCTGTGTGACTCCTTTCCCTTAGAATCATCGTACCTGAATCCACTCATTTTGCTGCTACTGGTCTTATGACATTGATTTCATGGCTGAGGGATATTCCATCGTACGTAAGTTCCACAATGTTTGGAACCATTTTTATATTTCCTGGGATATTTCAGGTGTACCCAGGTTGAGGTTCTTGTAAGCAGTGCAGCCCTCAATTTGGGGGTGGCTCTGTCTTATGGATTTTCAGTTTTCCCAAGGTATATTCCCTAGACTGGAAGTGCCCTTGGCTCTGTAGCTCTGTTGTTTACTTGTTTTAGGGAACACAATGCACTCCTCCAGTGAGGCAGTTGGCAACTTACATCCCGCCCATCAGCATAACAAGGCTCCCTGTTCTCCAGGGCCTCTCTTGCCTTTCTGGTTTTTACACATTTTGTGGATGTCCCTTTTGACCGGTGGGAAGTGATACTTCTTTGTAGTGCAGATTTGCATTGCCCGCTTGCTTGCTTGGCCAAAAAGGGCGTATGCGTTTTCTCCTGAATATATTCAGGAGAAAACGCATACGCCCTTTTTGGCCAAGTGCATCATTGTCGAAGTTGTGCCCCTCTTCCTGTGCTTTACAGGCGATTCTAACGTACCTCTTGAAATCTGTTTCCTGCTATTCTGCCTCGCATTCAAGTCCGCCTCGTTGCCTTCCCTCAACAGATTTTTGGACGATAGTTGGCCTTGATTACTCTGCCAGTTTGTGAATTGCTGTGCCCCTGAGCTCCATTTTTCAACTCGTTTTTTGTGAGCTGAACGCAAGTCCAAACATTTGGTTCAGGACCTATACTGGTTCCCGGTGGGTGGCTGAGACTTTGGTGAATTCTTCTTCCTGCCGGGAAATTAGAGTGACATGTGCCCATCCAAATGCCTAACAGCTACTCTCTCATTGGTCCTCCCTCTTCCCTTTCCTCCTCTGCCAAATGGGCAACCTGTGTGAACCAGGAGCTTAAAGGGGCTGTCTCTCCAAGTTGGGAGATTGATAGTAAAGCTGTTGGAAAGTCAAACCGGAGCACCAGGAGAGGGACTCTTCGTTGAGTTTTAGAAACCTTTCGTATTCACAGTGTGTCCATTCTCTAGGTTTCCCGTACATGTTATAGCTGTAGTAATATTCCCTTCAACCTGGAGAGGTGGGACCCATGGAATGGTTGCCATGCATTATTGCTTTAAAGGGTCTGCATTTGCTCACCCAATCTCACCAATCCTCTCAGTCCCCAGTGTCCAGCCTCATGCCACATCCAGCTGTCATCGTAGATAGGGTCATTCCAGGTTGCATCAGAGACCCTGAAGGAATTGTAAAGAATTTCCCTGTTTCTTTGTTCTGTTTTTGAAATTCCTTTTTAGAGTGGGTTTGAGCTGATTCTCGCTGCCATGTTTATGCCAGTCTAGACACACTTGATTCCCTTACGGAGACATATCAATACATAGGTTTTAAGATTCTTACTAGTCAGATCTATTCCTCTGCGGGAAATATGGGGTTTTGAGTCCCTTTCACTGAGGAAGGTGTAGGTCTTGTCTATTCCATAGTTGGTTTTTGGAACAGTACCTGTGCTTATATCAAACTCTGGTTTGATGCATCACCCCACCTCTCCTTCCCCCTTAAGCAGGCATAAGAGTGTTTTCTAAATGTGAGACTCTGTTCTCTTTGCTAACTCAGTTCATGTGTAGCCATGTTTACAGGATCTTCCTAAGTGATATCTTATGATAAGTTTCTTTTCCTGTGTGACTTCTTTCCCTTAGAATCATCGTACCTGAATCCACTCATTTTGCTGCTACTGGTCTTATGACATTGATTTCGTGGCTGAGGGATATTCCATCGTACGTAAGTTCCACAATGTTTGGAACCATTTTTATATTTCCTGGGATATTTCAGGTGTACCCAGGTTGAGGTTCTTGTAAGCAGTGCAGCCCTCAATTTGGGGGTGGCTCTGTCTTATGGATTTTCAGTTTTCCCAAGGTATATTCCCTAGACTGGAAGTGCCCTTGGCTCTGTAGCTCTGTTGTTTACTTGTTTTAGGGAACACAATGCACTCCTCCAGTGAGGCAGTTGGCAACTTACATCCCGCCCATCAGCATAACAAGGCTCCCTGTTCTCCAGGGCCTGTCTTGCCTTTCTGGTTTTTACACATTTTGTGGATGTCCCTTTTGACCGGTGGGAAGTGATACTTCTTTGTAGTGCAGATTTGCATTGCCCGCTTGCTTGCTTGGCCAAAAAGGGCGTATGCGTTTTCTCCTGAGGAGAAAATGCATACGCCCTTTTTGGCCAAGTGCATCATTGTCGAAGTTGTGCCCCTCTTCCTGTGCTTTACAGGCGATTCTAACGTACCTCTTGAAATCTGTTTCCTGCTCTTCTGCCTCGCATTCAAGTCCGCCTCGTTGCCTTCCCTCAACAGATTTTTGGACGATAGTTGGCCTTGATTACTCTGCCAGTTTGTGAATTGCTGTGCCCCTGAGCTCCATTTCTCAACTCGTTTTTTGTGAGCTGAACGCAAGTCCAAACATTTGGTTCAGGACCTATACTGGTTCCCGGTGGGTGGCTGAGACTTTGGTGAATTCTTCTTCCTGCCGGGAAATTAGAGTGACATGTGCCCATCCAAATGCCTAACAGCTACTCTCTCATTGGTCCTCCCTCTTCCCCTTCCTCCTCTGCCAAATGGGCAACCTGTGTGAACCAGGAGCTTAAAGGGGCTGTCTCTCCAAGTTGGGAGATTGATAGTAAAGCTGTTGGAAAGTCAAACCGGAGCACCAGGAGAGGGACTCTTCGTTGAGTTTTAGAAACCTTTCGTATTCACAGTGTGTCCATTCTCTAGGTTTCCCGTACATGTTATAGCTGTAGTAATATTCCCTTCAACCTGGAGAGGTGGGACCCATGGAATGGTTGCCATGCATTATTGCTTTAAAGGGTCTGCATTTGCTCACCCAATCTCACCAATCCTCTCAGTCCCAAGTGTCCAGCCTCATGCCACATCCAGCTGTCATCGTAGATAGGGTCATTCCAGGTTGCATCAGAGACCCTGAAGGAATTGTAAAGAATTTCCCTGTTTCTTTGTTCTGTTTTTGAAATTCCTTTTTAGAGTGGGTTTGAGCTGATTCTCGCTGCCATGTTTATGCCAGTCTAGACACACTTGATTCCCTTACGGAGACATATCAATACATAGGTTTTAAGATTCTTACTAGTCAGATCTATTCCTCTGCGGGAAATATGGGGTTTTGAGTCCCTTTCACTGAGGAAGGTGTAGGTCTTGTCTATTCCATAGTTGGTTTTTGGAACAGTACCTGTGCTTATATCAAACTCTGGATTGATGCATCACCCCACCTCTCCTTCCCCCTTAAGCAGGCATAAGAGTGTTTTCTAAATGTGAGACTCTGTTCTCTTTGCTAACTCAGTTCATGTGTAGCCATGTTTACAGGATCTTCCTAAGTGATATCTTATGATAAGTTTCTTTTCCTGTGTGACTTCTTTCCCTTAGAATCATCGTACCTGAATCCACTCATTTTGCTGCTACTGGTCTTATGACATTGATTTCGTGGCTGAGGGATATTCCATCGTACGTAAGTTCCACAATGTTTGGAACCATTTTTATATTTCCTGGGATATTTCAGGTGTACCCAGGTTGAGGTTCTTGTAAGCAGTGCAGCCCTCAATTTGGGGGTGGCTCTGTCTTATGGATTTTCAGTTTTCCCAAGGTATATTCCCTAGACTGGAAGTGCCCTTGGCTCTGTAGCTCTGTTGTTTACTTGTTTTAGGGAACACAATGCACTCCTCCAGTGAGGCAGTTGGCAACTTACATCCCGCCCATCAGCATAACAAGGCTCCCTGTTCTCCAGGGCCTGTCTTGCCTTTCTGGTTTTTACACATTTTGTGGATGTCCCTTTTGACCGGTGGGAAGTGATACTTCTTTGTAGTGCAGATTTGCATTGCCCGCTTGCTTGCTTGGCCAAAAAGGGCGTATGCGTTTTCTCCTGAGGAGAAAACGCATACGCCCTTTTTGGCCAAGTGCATCATTGTCGAAGTTGTGCCCCTCTTCCTGTGCTTTACAGGCGATTCTAACGTACCTCTTGAAATCTGTTTCCTGCTATTCTGCCTCGCATTCAAGTCCACCTCGTTGCCTTCCCTCAACAGATTTTTGGACGATAGTTGGCCTTGATTACTCTGCCAGTTTGTGAATTGCTGTGCCCCTGAGCTCCATTTTTCAACTCGTTTTTTGTGAGCTGAACGCAAGTCCAAACATTTGGTTCAGGACCTATACTGGTTCCCGGTGGGTGGCTGAGACTTTGGTGAATTCTTCTTCCTGCCGGGAAATTAGAGTGACATGTGCCCATCCAAATGCCTAACAGCTACTCTCTCATTGGTCCTCCCTCTTCCCTTTCCTCCTCTGCCAAATGGGCAACCTGTGTGAACCAGGAGCTTAAAGGGGCTGTCTCTCCAAGTTGGGAGATTGATAGTAAAGCTGTTGGAAAGTCAAACCGGAGCACCAGGAGAGGGACTCTTCGTTGAATTTTAGAAACCTTTCGTATTCACAGTGTGTCCATTCTCTAGGTTTCCCGTACATGTTATAGCTGTAGTAATATTCCCTTCAACCTGGAGAGGTGGGACCCATGGAATGGTTGCCATGCATTATTGCTTTAAAGGGTCTGCATTTGCTCACCCAATCTCACCAATCCTCTCAGTCCCAAGTGTCCAGCCTCATGCCACATCCAGCTGTCATCGTAGATAGGGTCATTCCAGGTTGCATCAGAGACCCTGAAGGAATTGTAAAGAATTTCCCTGTTTCTTTGTTCTGTTTTTGAAATTCCTTTTTAGAGTGGGTTTGAGCTGATTCTCGCTGCCATGTTTATGCCAGTCTAGACACACTTGATTCCCTTACGGAGACATATCAATACATAGGTTTTAAGATTCTTACTAGTCAGATCTATTCCTCTGCGGGAAATATGGGGTTTTGAGTCCCTTTCACTGAGGAAGGTGTAGGTCTTGTCTATTCCATAGTTGGTTTTTGGAACAGTACCTGTGCTTATATCAAACTCTGGTTTGATGCATCACCCCACCTCTCCTTCCCCCTTAAGCAGGCATAAGAGTGTTTTCTAAATGTGAGACTCTGTTCTCTTTGCTAACTCAGTTCATGTGTAGCCATGTTTACAGGATCTTCCTAAGTGATATCTTATGATAAGTTTCTTTTCCTGTGTGACTTCTTTCCCTTAGAATCATCGTACCTGAATCCACTCATTTTGCTGCTACTGGTCTTATGACATTGATTTCGTGGCTGAGGGATATTCCATCGTACGTAAGTTCCACAATGTTTGGAACCATTTTTATATTTCCTGGGATATTTCAGGTGTACCCAGGTTGAGGTTCTTGTAAGCAGTGCAGCCCTCAATTTGGGGGTGGCTCTGTCTTATGGATTTTCAGTTTTCCCAAGGTATATTCCCTAGACTGGAAGTGCCCTTGGCTCTGTAGCTCTGTTGTTTACTTGTTTTAGGGAACACAATGCACTCCTCCAGTGAGGCAGTTGGCAACTTACATCCCGCCCATCAGCATAACAAGGCTCCCTGTTCTCCAGGGCCTGTCTTGCCTTTCTGGTTTTTACACATTTTGTGGATGTCCCTTTTGACCGGTGGGAAGTGATACTTCTTTGTAGTGCAGATTTGCATTGCCCGCTTGCTTGCTTGGCCAAAAAGGGCGTATGCGTTTTCTCCTGAATATATTCAGGAGAAAACGCATACGCCCTTTTTGGCCAAGTGCATCATTGTCGAAGTTGTGCCCCTCTTCCTGTGCTTTACAGGCGATTCTAACGTACCTCTTGAAATCTGTTTCCTGCTATTCTGCCTCGCATTCAAGTCCGCCTCGTTGCCTTCCCTCAACAGATTTTTGGACGATAGTTGGCCTTGATTACTCTGCCAGTTTGTGAATTGCTGTGCCCCTGAGCTCCATTTTTCAACTCGTTTTTTGTGAGCTGAACGCAAGTCCAAACATTTGGTTCAGGACCTATACTGGTTCCCGGTGGGTGGCTGAGACTTTGGTGAATTCTTCTTCCTGCCGGGAAATTAGAGTGACATGTGCCCATCCAAATGCCTAACAGCTACTCTCTCATTGGTCCTCCCTCTTCCCTTTCCTCCTCTGCCAAATGGGCAACCTGTGTGAACCAGGAGCTTAAAGGGGCTGTCTCTCCAAGTTGGGAGATTGATAGTAAAGCTGTTGGAAAGTCAAACCGGAGCACCAGGAGAGGGACTCTTCGTTGAGTTTTAGAAACCTTTCGTATTCACAGTGTGTCCATTCTCTAGGTTTCCCGTACATGTTATAGCTGTAGTAATATGCCCTTCAACCTGGAGAGGTGGGACCCATGGAATGGTTGCCATGCATTATTGCTTTAAAGGGTCTGCATTTGCTCACCCAATCTCACCAATCCTCTCAGTCCCAAGTGTCCAGCCTCATGCCACATCCAGCTGTCATCGTAGATAGGGTCATTCCAGGTTGCATCAGAGACCCTGAAGGAATTGTAAAGAATTTCCCTGTTGCTTTGTTCTGTTTTTGAAATTCCTTTTTAGAGTGGGTTTGAGCTGATTCTCGCTGCCATGTTTATGCCAGTCTAGACACACTTGATTCCCTTACGGAGACATATCAATACATAGGTTTTAAGATTCTTACTAGTCAGATCTATTCCTCTGCGGGAAATATGGGGTTTTGAGTCCCTTTCACTGAGGAAGGTGTAGGTCTTGTCTATTCCATAGTTGGTTTTTGGAACAGTACCTGTGCTTATATCAAACTCTGGTTTGATGCATCACCCCACCTCTCCTTCCCCCTTAAGCAGGCATAAGAGTGTTTTCTAAATGTGAGACTCTGTTCTCTTTGCTAACTCAGTTCATGTGTAGCCATGTTTACAGGATCTTCCTAAGTGATATCTTATGATAAGTTTCTTTTCCTGTGTGACTTCTTTCCCTTAGAATCATCGTACCTGAATCCACTCATTTTGCTGCTACTGGTCTTATGACATTGATTTCGTGGCTGAGGGATATTCCATCGTACGTAAGTTCCACAATGTTTGGAACCATTTTTATATTTCCTGGGATAGTTCAGGTGTACCCAGGTTGAGGTTCTTGTAAGCAGTGCAGCCCTCAATTTGGGGGTGGCTCTGTCTTATGGATTTTCAGTTTTCCCAAGGTATATTCCCTAGACTGGAAGTGCCCTTGGCTCTGTAGCTCTGTTGTTTACTTGTTTTAGGGAACACAATGCACTCCTCCAGTGAGGCAGTTGGCAACTTACATCCCGCCCATCAGCATAACAAGGCTCCCTGTTCTCCAGGGCCTGTCTTGCCTTTCTGGTTTTTACACATTTTGTGGATGTCCCTTTTGACCGGTGGGAAGTGATACTTCTTTGTAGTGCAGATTTGCATTGCCCGCTTGCTTGCTTGGCCAAAAAGGGCGTATGCGTTTTCTCCTGAATATATTCAGGAGAAAACGCATACGCCCTTTTTGGCCAAGTGCATCATTGTCGAAGTTGTGCCCCTCTTCCTGTGCTTTACAGGCGATTCTAACGTACCTCTTGAAATCTGTTTCCTGCTATTCTGCCTCGCATTCAAGTCCGCCTCGTTGCCTTCCCTCAACAGATTTTTGGACGATAGTTGGCCTTGATTACTCTGCCAGTTTGTGAATTGCTGTGCCCCTGAGCTCCATTTTTCAACTCGTTTTTTGTGAGCTGAACGCAAGTCCAAACATTTGGTTCAGGACCTATACTGGTTCCCGGTGGGTGGCTGAGACTTTGGTGAATTCTTCTTCCTGCCGGGAAATTAGAGTGACATGTGCCCATCCAAATGCCTAACAGCTACTCTCTCATTGGTCCTCCCTCTTCCCTTTCCTCCTCTGCCAAATGGGCAACCTGTGTGAACCAGGAGCTTAAAGGGGCTGTCTCTCCAAGTTGGGAGATTGATAGTAAAGCTGTTGGAAAGTCAAACCGGAGCACCAGGAGAGGGACTCTTCGTTGAGTTTTAGAAACCTTTCGTATTCACAGTGTGTCCATTCTCTAGGTTTCCCGTACATGTTATAGCTGTAGTAATATTCCCTTCAACCTGGAGAGGTGGGACCCATGGAATGGTTGCCATGCATTATTGCTTTAAAGGGTCTGCATTTGCTCACCCAATCTCACCAATCCTCTCAGTCCCAAGTGTCCAGCCTCATGCCACATCCAGCTGTCATCGTAGATAGGGTCATTCCAGGTTGCATCAGAGACCCTGAAGGAATTGTAAAGAATTTCCCTGTTTCTTTGTTCTGTTTTTGAAATTCCTTTTTAGAGTGGGTTTGAGCTGATTCTCGCTGCCATGTTTATGCCAGTCTAGACACACTTGATTCCCTTACGGAGACATATCAATACATAGGTTTTAAGATTCTTACTAGTCAGATCTATTCCTCTGCGGGAAATATGGGGTTTTGAGTCCCTTTCACTGAGGAAGGTGTAGGTCTTGTCTATTCCATAGTTGGTTTTTGGAACAGTACCTGTGCTTATATCAAACTCTGGTTTGATGCATCACCCCACCTCTCCTTCCCCCTTAAGCAGGCATAAGAGTGTTTTCTAAATGTGAGACTCTGTTCTCTTTGCTAACTCAGTTCATGTGTAGCCATGTTTACAGGATCTTCCTAAGTGATATCTTATGATAAGTTTCTTTTCCTGTGTGACTTCTTTCCCTTAGAATCATCGTACCTGAATCCACTCATTTTGCTGCTACTGGTCTTATGACATTGATTTCGTGGCTGAGGGATATTCCATCGTACGTAAGTTCCACAATGTTTGGAACCATTTTTATATTTCCTGGGATATTTCAGGTGTACCCAGGTTGAGGTTCTTGTAAGCAGTGCAGCCCTCAATTTGGGGGTGGCTCTGTCTTATGGATTTTCAGTTTTCCCAAGGTATATTCCCTAGACTGGAAGTGCCCTTGGCTCTGTAGCTCTGTTGTTTACTTGTTTTAGGGAACACAATGCACTCCTCCAGTGAGGCAGTTGGCAACTTACATCCCGCCCATCAGCATAACAAGGCTCCCTGTTCTCCAGGGCCTGTCTTGCCTTTCTGGTTTTTACACATTTTGTGGATGTCCCTTTTGACCGGTGGGAAGTGATACTTCTTTGTAGTGCAGATTTGCATTGCCCGCTTTCTTGCTTGGCCAAAAAGGGCGTATGCGTTTTCTCCTGAATATATTCAGGAGAAAACGCATACGCCCTTTTTGGCCAAGTGCATCATTGTCGAAGTTGTGCCCCTCTTCCTGTGCTTTACAGGCGATTCTAACGTACCTCTTGAAATCTGTTTCCTGCTATTCTGCCTCGCATTCAAGTCCGCCTCGTTGCCTTCCCTCAACAGATTTTTGGACGATAGTTGGCCTTGATTACTCTGCCAGTTTGTGAATTGCTGTGCCCCTGAGCTCCATTTTTCAACTCGTTTTTTGTGAGCTGAACGCAAGTCCAAACATTTGGTTCAGGACCTATACTGGTTCCCGGTGGGTGGCTGAGACTTTGGTGAATTCTTCTTCCTGCCGGGAAATTAGAGTGACATGTGCCCATCCAAATGCCTAACAGCTACTCTCTCATTGGTCCTCCCTCTTCCCTTTCCTCCTCTGCCAAATGGGCAACCTGTGTGAACCAGGAGCTTAAAGGGGCTGTCTCTCCAAGTTGGGAGATTGATAGTAAAGCTGTTGGAAAGTCAAACCGGAGCACCAGGAGAGGGACTCTTCGTTGAGTTTTAGAAACCTTTCGTATTCACAGTGTGTCCATTCTCTAGGTTTCCCGTACATGTTATAGCTGTAGTAATATGCCCTTCAACCTGGAGAGGTGGGACCCATGGAATGGTTGCCATGCATTATTGCTTTAAAGGGTCTGCATTTGCTCACCCAATCTCACCAATCCTCTCAGTCCCAAGTGTCCAGCCTCATGCCACATCCAGCTGTCATCGTAGATAGGGTCATTCCAGGTTGCATCAGAGACCCTGAAGGAATTGTAAAGAATTTCCCTGTTGCTTTGTTCTGTTTTTGAAATTCCTTTTTAGAGTGGGTTTGAGCTGATTCTCGCTGCCATGTTTATGCCAGTCTAGACACACTTGATTCCCTTACGGAGACATATCAATACATAGGTTTTAAGATTCTTACTAGTCAGATCTATTCCTCTGCGGGAAATATGGGGTTTTGAGTCCCTTTCACTGAGGAAGGTGTAGGTCTTGTCTATTCCATAGTTGGTTTTTGGAACAGTACCTGTGCTTATATCAAACTCTGGTTTGATGCATCACCCCACCTCTCCTTCCCCCTTAAGCAGGCATAAGAGTGTTTTCTAAATGTGAGACTCTGTTCTCTTTGCTAACTCAGTTCATGTGTAGCCATGTTTACAGGATCTTCCTAAGTGATATCTTATGATAAGTTTCTTTTCCTGTGTGACTTCTTTCCCTTAGAATCATCGTACCTGAATCCACTCATTTTGCTGCTACTGGTCTTATGACATTGATTTCGTGGCTGAGGGATATTCCATCGTACGTAAGTTCCACAATGTTTGGAACCATTTTTATATTTCCTGGGATAGTTCAGGTGTACCCAGGTTGAGGTTCTTGTAAGCAGTGCAGCCCTCAATTTGGGGGTGGCTCTGTCTTATGGATTTTCAGTTTTCCCAAGGTATATTCCCTAGACTGGAAGTGCCCTTGGCTCTGTAGCTCTGTTGTTTACTTGTTTTAGGGAACACAATGCACTCCTCCAGTGAGGCAGTTGGCAACTTACATCCCGCCCATCAGCATAACAAGGCTCCCTGTTCTCCAGGGCCTGTCTTGCCTTTCTGGTTTTTACACATTTTGTGGATGTCCCTTTTGACCGGTGGGAAGTGATACTTCTTTGTAGTGCAGATTTGCATTGCCCGCTTGCTTGCTTGGCCAAAAAGGGCGTATGCGTTTTCTCCTGAATATATTCAGGAGAAAACGCATACGCCCTTTTTGGCCAAGTGCATCATTGTCGAAGTTGTGCCCCTCTTCCTGTGCTTTACAGGCGATTCTAACGTACCTCTTGAAATCTGTTTCCTGCTATTCTGCCTCGCATTCAAGTCCGCCTCGTTGCCTTCCCTCAACAGATTTTTGGACGATAGTTGGCCTTGATTACTCTGCCAGTTTGTGAATTGCTGTGCCCCTGAGCTCCATTTTTCAACTCGTTTTTTGTGAGCTGAACGCAAGTCCAAACATTTGGTTCAGGACCTATACTGGTTCCCGGTGGGTGGCTGAGACTTTGGTGAATTCTTCTTCCTGCCGGGAAATTAGAGTGACATGTGCCCATCCAAATGCCTAACAGCTACTCTCTCATTGGTCCTCCCTCTTCCCTTTCCTCCTCTGCCAAATGGGCAACCTGTGTGAACCAGGAGCTTAAAGGGGCTGTCTCTCCAAGTTGGGAGATTGATAGTAAAGCTGTTGGAAAGTCAAACCGGAGCACCAGGAGAGGGACTCTTCGTTGAGTTTTAGAAACCTTTCGTATTCACAGTGTGTCCATTCTCTAGGTTTCCCGTACATGTTATAGCTGTAGTAATATTCCCTTCAACCTGGAGAGGTGGGACCCATGGAATGGTTGCCATGCATTATTGCTTTAAAGGGTCTGCATTTGCTCACCCAATCTCACCAATCCTCTCAGTCCCAAGTGTCCAGCCTCATGCCACATCCAGCTGTCATCGTAGATAGGGTCATTCCAGGTTGCATCAGAGACCCTGAAGGAATTGTAAAGAATTTCCCTGTTTCTTTGTTCTGTTTTTGAAATTCCTTTTTAGAGTGGGTTTGAGCTGATTCTCGCTGCCATGTTTATGCCAGTCTAGACACACTTGATTCCCTTACGGAGACATATCAATACATAGGTTTTAAGATTCTTACTAGTCAGATCTATTCCTCTGCGGGAAATATGGGGTTTTGAGTCCCTTTCACTGAGGAAGGTGTAGGTCTTGTCTATTCCATAGTTGGTTTTTGGAACAGTACCTGTGCTTATATCAAACTCTGGTTTGATGCATCACCCCACCTCTCCTTCCCCCTTAAGCAGGCATAAGAGTGTTTTCTAAATGTGAGACTCTGTTCTCTTTGCTAACTCAGTTCATGTGTAGCCATGTTTACAGGATCTTCCTAAGTGATATCTTATGATAAGTTTCTTTTTCTGTGTGACTCCTTTCCCTTAGAATCATCGTACCTGAATCCACTCATTTTGCTGCTACTGGTCTTATGACATTGATTTCATGGCTGAGGGATATTCCATCGTACGTAAGTTCCACAATGTTTGGAACCATTTTTATATTTCCTGGGATAGTTCACGTGTACCCAGGTTGAGGTTCTTGTAAGCAGTGCAGCCCTCAATTTGGGGGTGGCTCTGTCTTATGGATTTTCAGTTTTCCCAAGGTATATTCCCTAGACTGGAAGTGCCCTTGGCTCTGTAGCTCTGTTGTTTACTTGTTTTAGGGAACACAATGCACTCCTCCAGTGAGGCAGTTGGCAACTTACATCCCGCCCAACAGCATAACAAGGCTCCCTGTTCTCCAGGGCCTGTCTTGCCTTTCTGGTTTTTACACATTTTGTGGATGTCCCTTTTGACCGGTGGGAAGTGATACTTCTTTGTAGTGCAGATTTGCATTGCCCGCTTGCTTGCTTGGCCAAAAAGGGCGTATGCGTTTTCTCCTGAATATATTCAGGAGAAAACGCATACGCCCTTTTTGGCCAAGTGCATCATTGTCGAAGTTGTGCCCCTCTTCCTGTGCTTTACAGGCGATTCTAACGTACCTCTTGAAATCTGTTTCCTGCTATTCTGCCTCGCATTCAAGTCCGCCTCGTTGCCTTCCCTCAACAGATTTTTGGACGATAGTTGGCCTTGATTACTCTGCCAGTTTGTGAATTGCTGTGCCCCTGAGCTCCATTTCTCAACTCGTTTTTTGTGAGCTGAACGCAAGTCCAAACATTTGGTTCAGGACCTATACTGGTTCCCGGTGGGTGGCTGAGACTTTGGCGAATTCTTCTTCCTGCCGGGAAATTAGAGTGACATGTGCCCATCCAAATGCCTAACAGCTACTCTCTCATTGGTCCTCCCTCTTCCCTTTCCTCCTCTGCCAAATGGGCAACCTGTGTGAACCAGGAGCTTAAAGGGGCTGTCTCTCCAAGTTGGGAGATTGATAGTAAAGCTGTTGGAAAGTCAAACCGGAGCACCAGGAGAGGGACTCTTCGTTGAGTTTTAGAAACCTTTCGTATTCACAGTGTGTCCATTCTCTAGGTTTCCCGTACATGTTATAGCTGTAGTAATATTCCCTTCAACCTGGAGAGGTGGGACCCATGGAATGGTTGCCATGCATTATTGCTTTAAAGGGTCTGCATTTGCTCACCCAATCTCACCAATCCTCTCAGTCCCAAGTGTCCAGCCTCATGCCACATCCAGCTGTCATCGTAGATAGGGTCATTCCAGGTTGCATCAGAGACCCTGAAGGAATTGTAAAGAATTTCCCTGTTTCTTTGTTCTGTTTTTGAAATTCCTTTTTAGAGTGGGTTTGAGCTGATTCTCGCTGCCATGTTTATGCCAGTCTAGACACACTTGATTCCCTTACGGAGACATATCAATACATAGGTTTTAAGATTCTTACTAGTCAGATCTATTCCTCTGCAGGAAATATGGGGTTTTGAGTCCCTTTCACTGAGGAAGGTGTAGGTCTTGTCTATTCCATAGTTGGTTTTTGGAACAGTACCTGTGCTTATATCAAACTCTGGTTTGATGCATCACCCCACCTCTCCTTCCCCCTTAAGCAGGCATAAGAGTGTTTTCTAAATGTGAGACTCTGTTCTCTTTGCTAACTCAGTTCATGTGTAGCCATGTTTACAGGATCTTCCTAAGTGATATCTTATGATAAGTTTCTTTTTCTGTGTGACTCCTTTCCCTTAGAATCATCGTACCTGAATCCACTCATTTTGCTGCTACTGGTCTTATGACATTGATTTCATGGCTGAGGGATATTCCATCGTACGTAAGTTCCACAATGTTTGGAATCATTTTTATATTTCCTGGGATAGTTCAGGTGTACCCAGGTTGAGGTTCTTGTAAGCAGTGCAGCCCTCAATTTGGGGGTGGCTCTGTCTTATGGATTTTCAGTTTTCCCAAGGTATATTCCCTAGACTGGAAGTGCCCTTGGCTCTGTAGCTCTGTTGTTTACTTGTTTTAGGGAACACAATGCACTCCTCCAGTGAGGCAGTTGGCAACTTACATCCCGCCCATCAGCATAACAAGGCTCCCTGTTCTCCAGGGCCTGTCTTGCCTTTCTGGTTTTTACACATTTTGTGGATGTCCCTTTTGACCGGTGGGAAGTGATACTTCTTTGTAGTGCAGATTTGCATTGCCCGCTTGCTTGCTTGGCCAAAAAGGGCGTATGCGTTCTCTCCTGAATATATTCAGGAGAAAACGCATACGCCCTTTTTGGCCAAGTGCATCATTGTCGAAGTTGTGCCCCTCTTTCTGTGCTTTACAGGCGATTCTAACGTACCTCTTGAAATCTGTTTCCTGCTATTCTGCCTCGCATTCAAGTCCGCCTCGTTGCCTTCCCTCAACAGATTTTTGGACGATAGTTGGCCTTGATTACTCTGCCAGTTTGTGAATTGCTGTGCCCCTGAGCTCCATTTCTCAACTCGTTTTTTGTGAGCTGAACGCAAGTCCAAACATTTGGTTCAGGACCTATACTGGTTCCCGGTGGGTGGCTGAGACTTTGGTAAATTCTTCTTCCTGACGGGAAATTAGAGTGACATGTGCCCATCCAAATGCCTAACAGCTACTCTCTCATTGGTCCTCCCTCTTCCCTTTCCTCCTCTGCCAAATGGGCAACCTGTGTGAACCAGGAGCTTAAAGGGGCTGTCTCTCCAAGTTGGGAGATTGATAGTAAAGCTGTTGGAAAGTCAAACCGGAGCACCAGGAGAGGGACTCTTCGTTGAGTTTTAGAAACCTTTCGTATTCACAGTGTGTCCATTCTCTAGGTTTCCCGTACATGTTATAGCTGTAGTAATATTCCCTTCAACCTGGAGAGGTGGGACCCATGGAATGGTTGCCATGCATTATTGCTTTAAAGGGTCTGCATTTGCTCACCCAATCTCACCAATCCTCTCAGTCCCAAGTGTCCAGCCTCATGCCACATCCAGCTGTCATCGTAGATAGGGTCATTCCAGGTTGCATCAGAGACCCTGAAGGAATTGTAAAGAATTTCCCTGTTTCTTTGTTCTGTTTTTGAAATTCCTTTTTAGAGTGGGTTTGAGCTGATTCTCGCTGCCATGTTTATGCCAGTCTAGACACACTTGATTCCCTTACGGAGACATATCAATACATAGGGTTTAAGATTCTTACTAGTCAGATCTATTCCTCTGCGGGAAATATGGGGTTTTGAGTCCCTTTCACTGAGGAAGGTGTAGGTCTTGTCTATTCCATAGTTGGTTTTTGGAACAGTACCTGTGCTTATATCAAACTCTGGTTTGATGCATCACCCCACCTCTCCTTCCCCCTTAAGCAGGCATAAGAGTGTTTTCTAAATGTGAGACTCTGTTCTCTTTGCTAACTCAGTTCATGTGTAGCCATGTTTACAGGATCTTCCTAAGTGATATCTTATGATAAGTTTCTTTTCCTGTGTGACTTCTTTCCCTTAGAATCATCGTACCTGAATCCACTTATTTTGCTGCTACTGGTCTTATGACATTGATTTCGTGGCTGAGGGATATTCCATCGTACGTAAGTTCCACAATGTTTGGAACCATTTTTATATTTCCTGGGATATTTCAGGTGTACCCAGGTTGAGGTTCTTGTAAGCAGTGCAGCCCTCAATTTGGGGGTGGCTCTGTCTTATGGATTTTCAGTTTTCCCAAGGTATACTCCCTAGACTGGAAGTGCCCTTGGCTCTGTAGCTCTGTTGTTTACTTGTTTTAGGGAACACAATGCACTCCTCCAGTGAGGCAGTTGGCAACTTACATCCCGCCCATCAGCATAACAAGGCTCCCTGTTCTCCAGGGCCTGTCTTGCCTTTCTGGTTTTTACACATTTTGTGGATGTCCCTTTTGACCGGTGGGAAGTGATACTTCTTTGTAGTGCAGATTTGCATTGCCCGCTTGCTTGCTTGGCCAAAAAGGGCGTATGCGTTTTCTCCTGAGGAGAAAACGCATACGCCCTTTTTGGCCAAGTGCATCATTGTCGAAGTTGTGCCCCTCTTCCTGTGCTTTACAGGCGATTCTAACGTACCTCTTGAAATCTGTTTCCTGCTATTCTGCCTCGCATTCAAGTCCGCCTCGTTGCCTTCCCTCAACAGATTTTTGGACGATAGTTGGCCTTGATTACTCTGCCAGTTTGTGAATTGCTGTGCCCCTGAGCTCCATTTCTCAACTCGTTTTTTGTGAGCTGAACGCAAGTCCAAACATTTGGTTCAGGACCTATACTGGTTCCCGGTGGGTGGCTGAGACTTTGGTGAATTCTTCTTCCTGCCGGGAAATTAGAGTGACATGTGCCCATCCAAATGCCTAACAGCTACTCTCTCATTGGTTCTCCCTCTTCCCTTTCCTCCTCTGCCAAATGGGCAACCTGTGTGAACCAGGAGCTTAAAGGGGCTGTCTCTCCAAGTTGGGAGATTGATAGTAAAGCTGTTGGAAAGTCAAACCGGAGCACCAGGAGAGGGACTCTTCGTTGAGTTTTAGAAACCTTTCATATTCACAGTGTGTCCATTCTCTAGGTTTCCCGTACATGTTATAGCTGTAGTAATATTCCCTTCAACCTGGAGAGGTGGGACCCATGGAATGGTTGCCATGCATTATTGCTTTAAAGGGTCTGCATTTGCTCACCCAATCTCACCAATCCTCTCAGTCCCAAGTGTCCAGCCTCATGCCACATCCAGCTGTCATCGTAGATAGGGTCATTCCAGGTTGCATCAGAGACCCTGAAGGAATTGTAAAGAATTTCCCTGTTTCTTTGTTCTGTTTTTGAAATTCCTTTTTAGAGTGGGTTTGAGCTGATTCTCGCTGCCATGTTTATGCCAGTCTAGACACACTTGATTCCCTTACGGAGACATATCAATACATAGGTTTTAAGATTCTTACTAGTCAGATCTATTCCTCTGCGGGAAATATGGGGTTTTGAGTCCCTTTCACTGAGGAAGGTGTAGGTCTTGTCTATTCCATAGTTGGTTTTTGGAACAGTACCTGTGCTTATATCAAACTCTGGTTTGATGCATCACCCCACCTCTCCTTCCCCCTTAAGCAGGCATAAGAGTGTTTTCTAAATGTGAGACTCTGTTCTCTTTGCTAACTCAGTTCATGTGTAGCCATGTTTACAGGATCTTCCTAAGTGATATCTTATGATAAGTTTCTTTTCCTGTGTGACTTCTTTCCCTTAGAATCATCGTACCTGAATCCACTCATTTTGCTGCTACTGGTCTTATGACATTGATTTCGTGGCTGAGGGATATTCCATCGTACGTAAGTTCCACAATGTTTGGAACCATTTTTATATTTCCTGGGATATTTCAGGTGTACCCAGGTTGAGGTTCTTGTAAGCAGTGCAGCCCTCAATTTGGGGGTGGCTCTGTCTTATGGATTTTCAGTTTTCCCAAGGTATATTCCCTAGACTGGAAGTGCCCTTGGCTCTGTAGCTCTGTTGTTTACTTGTTTTAGGGAACACAATGCACTCCTCCAGTGAGGCAGTTGGCAACTTACATCCCGCCCAACAGCATAACAAGGCTCCCTGTTCTCCAGGGCCTGTCTTGCCTTTCTGGTTTTTACACATTTTGTGGATGTCCCTTTTGACCGGTGGGAAGTGATACTTCTTTGTAGTGCAGATTTGCATTGCCCGCTTGCTTGCTTGGCCAAAAAGGGCGTATGCGTTTTCTCCTGAGGAGAAAACGCATACGCCCTTTTTGGCCAAGTGCATCATTGTCGAAGTTGTGCCCCTCTTCCTGTGCTTTACAGGCGATTCTAACGTACCTCTTGAAATCTGTTTCCTGCTCTTCTGCCTCGCATTCAAGTCCGCCTCGTTGCCTTCCCTCAACAGATTTTTGGACGATAGTTGGCCTTGATTACTCTGCCAGTTTGTGAATTGCTGTGCCCCTGAGCTCCATTTCTCAACTCGTTTTTTGTGAGCTGAACGCAAGTCCAAACATTTGGTTCAGGACCTATACTGGTTCCCGGTGGGTGGCTGAGACTTTGGTGAATTCTTCTTCCTGCCGGGAAATTAGAGTGACATGTGCCCATCCAAATGCCTAACAGCTACTCTCTCATTGGTTCTCCCTCTTCCCTTTCCTCCTCTGCCAAATGGGCAACCTGTGTGAACCAGGAGCTTAAAGGGGCTGTCTCTCCAAGTTGGGAGATTGATAGTAAAGCTGTTGGAAAGTCAAACCGGAGCACCAGGAGAGGGACTCTTCGTTGAGTTTTAGAAACCTTTCGTATTCACAGTGTGTCCATTCTCTAGGTTTCCCGTACATGTTATAGCTGTAGTAATATTCCCTTCAACCTGGAGAGGTGGGACCCATGGAATGGTTGCCATGCATTATTGCTTTAAAGGGTCTGCATTTGCTCACCCAATCTCACCAATCCTCTCAGTCCCAAGTGTCCAGCCTCATGCCACATCCAGCTGTCATCGTAGATAGGGTCATTCCAGGTTGCATCAGAGACCCTGAAGGAATTGTAAAGAATTTCCCTGTTTCTTTGTTCTGTTTTTGAAATTCCTTTTTAGAGTGGGTTTGAGCTGATTCTCGCTGCCATGTTTATGCCAGTCTAGACACACTTGATTCCCTTACGGAGACATATCAATACATAGGGTTTAAGATTCTTACTAGTCAGATCTATTCCTCTGCGGGAAATATGGGGTTTTGAGTCCCTTTCACTGAGGAAGGTGTAGGTCTTGTCTATTCCATAGTTGGTTTTTGGAACAGTACCTGTGCTTATATCAAACTCTGGTTTGATGCATCACCCCACCTCTCCTTCCCCCTTAAGCAGGCATAAGAGTGTTTTCTAAATGTGAGACTCTGTTCTCTTTGCTAACTCAGTTCATGTGTAGCCATGTTTACAGGATCTTCCTAAGTGATATCTTATGATAAGTTTCTTTTCCTGTGTGACTTCTTTCCCTTAGAATCATCGTACCTGAATCCACTCATTTTGCTGCTACTGGTCTTATGACATTGATTTCGTGGCTGAGGGATATTCCATCGTACGTAAGTTCCACAATGTTTGGAACCATTTTTATATTTCCTGGGATATTTCAGGTGTACCCAGGTTGAGGTTCTTGTAAGCAGTGCAGCCCTCAATTTGGGGGTGGCTCTGTCTTATGGATTTTCAGTTTTCCCAAGGTATATTCCCTAGACTGGAAGTGCCCTTGGCTCTGTAGCTCTGTTGTTTACTTGTTTTAGGGAACACAATGCACTCCTCCAGTGAGGCAGTTGGCAACTTACATCCCGCCCAACAGCATAACAAGGCTCCCTGTTCTCCAGGGCCTGTCTTGCCTTTCTGGTTTTTACACATTTTGTGGATGTCCCTTTTGACCGGTGGGAAGTGATACTTCTTTGTAGTGCAGATTTGCATTGCCCGCTTGCTTGCTTGGCCAAAAAGGGCGTATGCGTTTTCTCCTGAGGAGAAAACGCATACGCCCTTTTTGGCCAAGTGCATCATTGTCGAAGTTGTGCCCCTCTTCCTGTGCTTTACAGGCGATTCTAACGTACCTCTTGAAATCTGTTTCCTGCTATTCTGCCTCGCATTCAAGTCCGCCTCGTTGCCTTCCCTCAACAGATTTTTGGACGATAGTTGGCCTTGATTACTCTGCCAGTTTGTGAATTGCTGTGCCCCTGAGCTCCATTTCTCAACTCGTTTTTTGTGAGCTGAACGCAAGTCCAAACATTTGGTTCAGGACCTATACTGGTTCCCGGTGGGTGGCTGAGACTTTGGTGAATTCTTCTTCCTGCCGGGAAATTAGAGTGACATGTGCCCATCCAAATGCCTAACAGCTACTCTCTCATTGGTTCTCCCTCTTCCCTTTCCTCCTCTGCCAAATGGGCAACCTGTGTGAACCAGGAGCTTAAAGGGGCTGTCTCTCCAAGTTGGGAGATTGATAGTAAAGCTGTTGGAAAGTCAAACCGGAGCACCAGGAGAGGGACTCTTCGTTGAGTTTTAGAAACCTTTCGTATTCACAGTGTGTCCATTCTCTAGGTTTCCCGTACATGTTATAGCTGTAGTAATATTCCCTTCAACCTGGAGAGGTGGGACCCATGGAATGGTTGCCATGCATTATTGCTTTAAAGGGTCTGCATTTGCTCACCCAATCTCACCAATCCTCTCAGTCCCAAGTGTCCAGCCTCATGCCACATCCAGCTGTCATCGTAGATAGGGTCATTCCAGGTTGCATCAGACACCCTGAAGGAATTATAAAGAATTTCCCTGTTTCTTTGTTCTGTTTTTGAAATTCCTTTTTAGAGTGGGTTTGAGCTGATTCTCGCTGCCATGTTTATGCCAGTCTAGACACACTTGATTCCCTTACGGAGACATATCAATACATAGGGTTTAAGATTCTTACTAGTCAGATCTATTCCTCTGCGGGAAATATGGGATTTTGAGTCCCTTTCACTGAGGAAGGTGTAGGTCTTGTCTATTCCATAGTTGGTTTTTGGAACAGTACCTGTGCTTATATCAAACTCTGGTTTGATGCATCACCCCACCTCTCCTTCCCCCTTAAGCAGGCATAAGAGTGTTTTCTAAATGTGAGACTCTGTTCTCTTTGCTAACTCAGTTCATGTGTAGCCATGTTTACAGGATCTTCCTAAGTGATATCTTATGATAAGTTTCTTTTCCTGTGTGACTTCTTTCCCTTAGAATCATCGTACCTGAATCCACTCATTTTGCTGCTACTGGTCTTATGACATTGATTTCGTGGCTGAGGGATATTCCATCGTACGTAAGTTCCACAATGTTTGGAACCATTTTTATATTTCCTGGGATATTTCAGGTGTACCCAGGTTGAGGTTCTTGTAAGCAGTGCAGCCCTCAATTTGGGGGTGGCTCTGTCTTATGGATTTTCAGTTTTCCCAAGGTATATTCCCTAGACTGGAAGTGCCCTTGGCTCTGTAGCTCTGTTGTTTACTTGTTTTAGGGAACACAATGCACTCCTCCAGTGAGGCAGTTGGCAACTTACATCCCGCCCAACAGCATAACAAGGCTCCCTGTTCTCCAGGGCCTGTCTTGCCTTTCTGGTTTTTACACATTTTGTGGATGTCCCTTTTGACCGGTGGGAAGTGATACTTCTTTGTAGTGCAGATTTGCATTGCCCGCTTGCTTGCTTGGCCAAAAAGGGCGTATGCGTTTTCTCCTGAGGAGAAAACGCATACGCCCTTTTTGGCCAAGTGCATCATTGTCGAAGTTGTGCCCCTCTTCCTGTGCTTTACAGGCGATTCTAACGTACCTCTTGAAATCTGTTTCCTGCTATTCTGCCTCGCATTCAAGTCCGCCTCGTTGCCTTCCCTCAACAGATTTTTGGACGATAGTTGGCCTTGATTACTCTGCCAGTTTGTGAATTGCTGTGCCCCTGAGCTCCATTTCTCAACTCGTTTTTTGTGAGCTGAACGCAAGTCCAAACATTTGGTTCAGGACCTATACTGGTTCCCGGTGGGTGGCTGAGACTTTGGTGAATTCTTCTTCCTGCCGGGAAATTAGAGTGACATGTGCCCATCCAAATGCCTAACAGCTACTCTCTCATTGGTTCTCCCTCTTCCCTTTCCTCCTCTGCCAAATGGGCAACCTGTGTGAACCAGGAGCTTAAAGGGGCTGTCTCTCCAAGTTGGGAGATTGATAGTAAAGCTGTTGGAAAGTCAAACCGGAGCACCAGGAGAGGGACTCTTCGTTGAGTTTTAGAAACCTTTCGTATTCACAGTGTGTCCATTCTCTAGGTTTCCCGTACATGTTATAGCTGTAGTAATATTCCCTTCAACCTGGAGAGGTGGGACCCATGGAATGGTTGCCATGCATTATTGCTTAAAAGGGTCTGCATTTGCTCACCCAATCTCACCAATCCTCTCAGTCCCAAGTGTCCAGCCTCATGCCACATCCAGCTGTCATCGTAGATAGGGTCATTCCAGGTTGCATCAGACACCCTGAAGGAATTGTAAAGAATTTCCCTGTTTCTTTGTTCTGTTTTTGAAATTCCTTTTTAGAGTGGGTTTGAGCTGATTCTCGCTGCCATGTTTATGCCAGTCTAGACACACTTGATTCCCTTACGGAGACATATCAATACATAGGTTTTAAGATTCTTACTAGTCAGATCTATTCCTCTGCGGGAAATATGGGGTTTTGAGTCCCTTTCACTGAGGAAGGTGTAGGTCTTGTCTATTCCATAGTTGGTTTTTGGAACAGTACCTGTGCTTATATCAAACTCTGGTTTGATGCATCACCCCACCTCTCCTTCCCCCTTAAGCAGGCATAAGAGTGTTTTCTAAATGTGAGACTCTGTTCTCTTTGCTAACTCAGTTCATGTGTAGCCATGTTTACAGGATCTTCCTAAGTGATATCTTATGATGAGTTTCTTTTCCTGTGTGACTTCTTTCCCTTAGAATCATCGTACCTGAATCCACTCATTTTGCTGCTACTGGTCTTATGACATTGATTTCGTGGCTGAGGGATATTCCATCGTACGTAAGTTCCACAATGTTTGGAACCATTTTTATATTTCCTGGGATATTTCAGGTGTACCCAGGTTGAGGTTCTTGTAAGCAGTGCAGCCCTCAATTTGGGGGTGGCTCTGTCTTATGGATTTTCAGTTTTCCCAAGGTATATTCCCTAGACTGGAAGTGACCTTGGCTCTGTAGCTCTGTTGTTTACTTGTTTTAGGGAACACAATGCACTCCTCCAGTGAGGCAGTTGGCAACTTACATCCCGCCCATCAGCATAACAAGGCTCCCTGTTCTCCAGGGCCTGTCTTGCCTTTCTGGTTTTTACACATTTTGTGGATGTCCCTTTTGACCGGTGGGAAGTGATACTTCTTTGTAGTGCAGATTTGCATTGCCCGCTTGCTTGCTTGGCCAAAAAGGGCGTATGCGTTTTCTCCTGAGGAGAAAACGCATACGCCCTTTTTGGCCAAGTGCATCATTGTCGAAGTTGTGCCCCTCTTCCTGTGCTTTACAGGCGATTCTAACGTACCTCTTGAAATCTGTTTCCTGCTATTCTGCCTCGCATTCAAGTCCGCCTCGTTGCCTTCCCTCAACAGATTTTTGGACGATAGTTGGCCTTGATTACTCTGCCAGTTTGTGAATTGCTGTGCCCCTGAGCTCCATTTCTCAACTCGTTTTTTGTGAGCTGAACGCAAGTCCAAACATTTGGTTCAGGACCTATACTGGTTCCCGGTGGGTGGCTGAGACTTTGGTGAATTCTTCTTCCTGCCGGGAAATTAGAGTGACATGTGCCCATCCAAATGCCTAACAGCTACTCTCTCATTGGTCCTCCCTCTTCCCTTTCCTCCTCTGCCAAATGGGCAACCTGTGTGAACCAGGAGCTTAAAGGGGCTGTCTCTCCAAGTTGGGAGATTGATAGTAAAGCTGTTGGAAAGTCAAACCGGAGCACCAGGAGAGGGACTCTTCGTTGAGTTTTAGAAACCTTTCGTATTCACAGTGTGTCCATTCTCTAGGTTTCCCGTACATGTTATAGCTGTAGTAATATGCCCTTCAACCTGGAGAGGTGGGACCCATGGAATGGTTGCCATGCATTATTGCTTTAAAGGGTCTGCATTTGCTCACCCAATCTCACCAATCCTCTCAGTCCCAAGTGTCCAGCCTCATGCCACATCCAGCTGTCATCGTAGATAGGGTCATTCCAGGTTGCATCAGACACCCTGAAGGAATTGTAAAGAATTTCCCTGTTTCTTTGTTCTGTTTTTGAAATTCCTTTTTAGAGTGGGTTTGAGCTGATTCTCGCTGCCATGTTTATGCCAGTCTAGACACACTTGATTCCCTTACGGAGACATATCAATACATAGGGTTTAAGATTCTTACTAGTCAGATCTATTCCTCTGCGGGAAATATGGGGTTTTGAGTCCCTTTCACTGAGGAAGGTGTAGGTCTTGTCTATTCCATAGTTGGTTTTTGGAACAGTACCTGTGCTTATATCAAACTCTGGTTTGATGCATCACCCCACCTCTCCTTCCCCCTTAAGCAGGCATAAGAGTGTTTTCTAAATGTGAGACTCTGTTCTCTTTGCTAACTCAGTTCATGTGTAGCCATGTTTACAGGATCTTCCTAAGTGATATCTTATGATGAGTTTCTTTTTCTGTGTGACTCCTTTCCCTTAGAATCATCGTACCTGAATCCACTCATTTTGCTGCTACTGGTCTTATGACATTGATTTCATGGCTGAGGGATATTCCATCGTACGTAAGTTCCACAATGTTTTGAACCATTTTTATATTTCCTGGGATATTTCAGGTGTACCCAGGTTGAGGTTCTTGTAAGCAGTGCAGCCCTCAATTTGGGGGTGGCTCTGTCTTATGGATTTTCAGTTTTCCCAAGGTATATTCCCTAGACTGGAAGTGCCCTTGGCTCTGTAGCTCTGTTGTTTACTTGTTTTAGGGAACACAATGCACTCCTCCAGTGAGGCAGTTGGCAACTTACATCCCGCCCATCAGCATAACAAGGCTCCCTGTTCTCCAGGGCCTGTCTTGCCTTTCTGGTTTTTACACATTTTGTGGATGTCCCTTTTGACCGGTGGGAAGTGATACTTCTTTGTAGTGCAGATTTGCATTGCCCGCTTGCTTGCTTGGCCAAAAAGGGCGTATGCGTTTTCTCCTGAGGAGAAAACGCATACGCCCTTTTTGGCCAAGTGCATCATTGTCGAAGTTGTGCCCCTCTTCCTGTGCTTTACAGGCGATTCTAACGTACCTCTTGAAATCTGTTTCCTGCTCTTCTGCCTCGCATTCAAGTCCGCCTCGTTGCCTTCCCTCAACAGATTTTTGGACGATAGTTGGCCTTGATTACTCTGCCAGTTTGTGAATTGCTGTGCCCCTGAGCTCCATTTCTCAACTCGTTTTTTGTGAGCTGAACGCAAGTCCAAACATTTGGTTCAGGACCTATACTGGTTCCCGGTGGGTGGCTGAGACTTTGGTGAATTCTTCTTCCTGCCGGGAAATTAGAGTGACATGTGCCCATCCAAATGCCTAACAGCTACTCTCTCATTGGTCCTCCCTCTTCCCTTTCCTCCTCTGCCAAATGGGCAACCTGTGTGAACCAGGAGCTTAAAGGGGCTGTCTCTCCAAGTTGGGAGATTGATAGTAAAGCTGTTGGAAAGTCAAACCGGAGCACCAGGAGAGGGACTCTTCGTTGAGTTTTAGAAACCTTTCGTATTCACAGTGTGTCCATTCTCTAGGTTTCCCGTACATGTTATAGCTGTAGTAATATTCCCTTCAACCTGGAGAGGTGGGACCCATGGAATGGTTGCCATGCATTATTGCTTTAAAGGGTCTGCATTTGCTCACCCAATCTCACCAATCCTCTCAGTCCCAAGTGTCCAGCCTCATGCCACATCCAGCTGTCATCGTAGATAGGGTCATTCCAGGTTGCATCAGAGACCCTGAAGGAATTGTAAAGAATTTCCCTGTTTCTTTGTTCTGTTTTTGAAATTCCTTTTTAGAGTGGGTTTGAGCTGATTCTCGCTGCCATGTTTATGCCAGTCTAGACACACTTGATTCCCTTACGGAGACATATCAATACATAGGGTTTAAGATTCTTACTAGTCAGATCTATTCCTCTGCGGGAAATATGGGGTTTTGAGTCCCTTTCACTGAGGAAGGTGTAGGTCTTGTCTATTCCATAGTTGGTTTTTGGAACAGTACCTGTGCTTATATCAAACTCTGGTTTGATGCATCACCCCACCTCTCCTTCCCCCTTAAGCAGGCATAAGAGTGTTTTCTAAATGTGAGACTCTGTTCTCTTTGCTAACTCAGTTCATGTGTAGCCATGTTTACAGGATCTTCCTAAGTGATATCTTATGATCAGTTTCTTTTTCTGTGTGACTCCTTTCCCTTAGAATCATCGTACCTGAATCCACTCATTTTGCTGCTACTGGTCTTATGACATTGATTTCATGGCTGAGGGATATTCCATCGTACGTAAGTTCCACAATGTTTTGAACCATTTTTATATTTCCTAGGATACTTCAGGTGTACCCAGGTTGAGGTTCTTGTAAGCAGTGCAGCCCTCAATTTGGGGGTGGCTCTGTCTTATGGATTTTCAGTTTTCCCAAGGTATATTCCCTAGACTGGAAGTGCCCTTGGCTCTGTAGCTCTGTTGTTTACTTGTTTTAGGGAACACAATGCACTCCTCCAGTGAGGCAGTTGGCAACTTACATCCCGCCCAACAGCATAACAAGGCTCCCTGTTCTCCAGGGCCTGTCTTGCCTTTCTGGTTTTTACACATTTTGTGGATGTCCCTTTTGACCGGTGGGAAGTGATACTTCTTTGTAGTGCAGATTTGCATTGCCCGCTTGCTTGCTTGGCCAAAAAGGGCGTATGCGTTTTCTCCTGAGGAGAAAACGCATACGCCCTTTTTGGCCAAGTGCATCATTGTCGAAGTTGTGCCCCTCTTCCTGTGCTTTACAGGCGATTCTAACGTACCTCTTGAAATCTGTTTCCTGCTATTCTGCCTCGCATTCAAGTCCGCCTCGTTGCCTTCCCTCAACAGATTTTTGGACGATAGTTGGCCTTGATTACTCTGCCAGTTTGTGAATTGCTGTGCCCCTGAGCTCCATTTCTCAACTCGTTTTTTGTGAGCTGAACGCAAGTCCAAACATTTGGTTCAGGACCTATACTGGTTCCCGGTGGGTGGCTGAGACTTTGGTGAATTCTTCTTCCTGCCGGGAAATTAGAGTGACATGTGCCCATCCAAATGCCTAACAGCTACTCTCTCATTGGTTCTCCCTCTTCCCTTTCCTCCTCTGCCAAATGGGCAACCTGTGTGAACCAGGAGCTTAAAGGGGCTGTCTCTCCAAGTTGGGAGATTGATAGTAAAGCTGTTGGAAAGTCAAACCGGAGCACCAGGAGAGGGACTCTTCGTTGAGTTTTAGAAACCTTTCGTATTCACAGTGTGTCCATTCTCTAGGTTTCCCGTACATGTTATAGCTGTAGTAATATTCCCTTCAACCTGGAGAGGTGGGACCCATGGAATGGTTGCCATGCATTATTGCTTTAAAGGGTCTGCATTTGCTCACCCAATCTCACCAATCCTCTCAGTCCCAAGTGTCCAGCCTCATGCCACATCCAGCTGTCATCGTAGATAGGGTCATTCCAGGTTGCATCAGAGACCCTGAAGGAATTGTAAAGAATTTCCCTGTTTCTTTGTTCTGTTTTTGAAATTCCTTTTTAGAGTGGGTTTGAGCTGATTCTCGCTGCCATGTTTATGCCAGTCTAGACACACTTGATTCCCTTACGGAGACATATCAATACATAGGGTTTAAGATTCTTACTAGTCAGATCTATTCCTCTGCGGGAAATATGGGGTTTTGAGTCCCTTTCACTGAGGAAGGTGTAGGTCTTGTCTATTCCATAGTTGGTTTTTGGAACAGTACCTGTGCTTATATCAAACTCTGGTTTGATGCATCACCCCACCTCTCCTTCCCCCTTAAGCAGGCATAAGAGTGTTTTCTAAATGTGAGACTCTGTTCTCTTTGCTAACTCAGTTCATGTGTAGCCATGTTTACAGGATCTTCCTAAGTGATATCTTATGATGAGTTTCTTTCCCTGTGTGACTTCTTTCCCTTAGAATCATCGTACCTGAATCCACTCATTTTGCTGCTACTGGTCTTATGACATTGATTTCGTGGCTGAGGGATATTCCATCGTACGTAAGTTCCACAATGTTTGGAACCATTTTTATATTTCCTGGGATATTTCAGGTGTACCCAGGTTGAGGTTCTTGTAAGCAGTGCAGCCCTCAATTTGGGGGTGGCTCTGTCTTATGGATTTTCAGTTTTCCCAAGGTATATTCCCTAGACTGGAAGTGCCCTTGGCTCTGTAGCTCTGTTGTTTACTTGTTTTAGGGAACACAATGCACTCCTCCAGTGAGGCAGTTGGCAACTTACATCCCGCCCATCAGCATAACAAGGCTCCCTGTTCTCCAGGGCCTGTCTTGCCTTTCTGGTTTTTACACATTTTGTGGATGTCCCTTTTGACCGGTGGGAAGTGATACTTCTTTGTAGTGCAGATTTGCATTGCCCGCTTGCTTGCTTGGCCAAAAAGGGCGTATGCGTTTTCTCCTGAGGAGAAAACGCATACGCCCTTTTTGGCCAAGTGCATCATTGTCGAAGTTGTGCCCCTCTTCCTGTGCTTTACAGGCGATTCTAACGTACCTCTTGAAATCTGTTTCCTGCTATTCTGCCTCGCATTCAAGTCCGCCTCGTTGCCTTCCCTCAACAGATTTTTGGACGATAGTTGGCCTTGATTACTCTGCCAGTTTGTGAATTGCTGTGCCCCTGAGCTCCATTTCTCAACTCGTTTTTTGTGAGCTGAACGCAAGTCCAAACATTTGGTTCAGGACCTATACTGGTTCCCGGTGGGTGGCTGAGACTTTGGTGAATTCTTCTTCCTGCCGGGAAATTAGAGTGACATGTGCCCATCCAAATGCCTAACAGCTACTCTCTCATTGGTTCTCCCTCTTCCCTTTCCTCCTCTGCCAAATGGGCAACCTGTGTGAACCAGGAGCTTAAAGGGGCTGTCTCTCCAAGTTGGGAGATTGATAGTAAAGCTGTTGGAAAGTCAAACCGGAGCACCAGGAGAGGGACTCTTCGTTGAGTTTTAGAAACCTTTCGTATTCACAGTGTGTCCATTCTCTAGGTTTCCCGTACATGTTATAGCTGTAGTAATATTCCCTTCAACCTGGAGAGGTGGGACCCATGGAATGGTTGCCATGCATTATTGCTTTAAAGGGTCTGCATTTGCTCACCCAATCTCACCAATCCTCTCAGTCCCAAGTGTCCAGCCTCATGCCACATCCAGCTGTCATCGTAGATAGGGTCATTCCAGGTTGCATCAGAGACCCTGAAGGAATTGTAAAGAATTTCCCTGTTTCTTTGTTCTGTTTTTGAAATTCCTTTTTAGAGTGGGTTTGAGCTGATTCTCGCTGCCATGTTTATGCCAGTCTAGACACACTTGATTCCCTTACGGAGACATATCAATACATAGGGTTTAAGATTCTTACTAGTCAGATCTATTCCTCTGCGGGAAATATGGGGTTTTGAGTCCCTTTCACTGAGGAAGGTGTAGGTCTTGTCTATTCCATAGTTGGTTTTTGGAACAGTACCTGTGCTTATATCAAACTCTGGTTTGATGCATCACCCCACCTCTCCTTCCCCCTTAAGCAGGCATAAGAGTGTTTTCTAAATGTGAGACTCTGTTCTCTTTGCTAACTCAGTTCATGTGTAGCCATGTTTACAGGATCTTCCTAAGTGATATCTTATGATGAGTTTCTTTCCCTGTGTGACTTCTTTCCCTTAGAATCATCGTACCTGAATCCACTCATTTTGCTGCTACTGGTCTTATGACATTGATTTCGTGGCTGAGGGATATTCCATCGTACGTAAGTTCCACAATGTTTGGAACCATTTTTATATTTCCTGGGATATTTCAGGTGTACCCAGGTTGAGGTTCTTGTAAGCAGTGCAGCCCTCAATTTGGGGGTGGCTCTGTCTTATGGATTTTCAGTTTTCCCAAGGTATATTCCCTAGACTGGAAGTGCCCTTGGCTCTGTAGCTCTGTTGTTTACTTGTTTTAGGGAACACAATGCACTCCTCCAGTGAGGCAGTTGGCAACTTACATCCCGCCCATCAGCATAACAAGGCTCCCTGTTCTCCAGGGCCTGTCTTGCCTTTCTGGTTTTTACACATTTTGTGGATGTCCCTTTTGACCGGTGGGAAGTGATACTTCTTTGTAGTGCAGATTTGCATTGCCCGCTTGCTTGCTTGGCCAAAAAGGGCGTATGCGTTTTCTCCTGAATATATTCAGGAGAAAACGCATACGCCCTTTTTGGCCAAGTGCATCATTGTCGAAGTTGTGCCCCTCTTCCTGTGCTTTACAGGTGATTCTAACGTACCTCTTGAAATCTGTTTCCTGCTATTCTGCCTCGCATTCAAGTCTGCCTCGTTGCCTTCCCTCAACAGATTTTTGGACGATAGTTGGCCTTGATTACTCTGCCAGTTTGTGAATTGCTGTGCCCCTGAGCTCCATTTCTCAACTCGTTTTTTGTGAGCTGAACGCAAGTCCAAACATTTGGTTCAGGACCTATACTGGTTCCCGGTGGGTGGCTGAGACTTTGGTGAATTCTTCTTCCTGCCGGGAAATTAGAGTGACATGTGCCCATCCAAATGCCTAACAGCTACTCTCTCATTGGTCCTCCCTCTTCCCTTTACTCCTCTGCCAAATGGGCAACCTGTGTGAACCAGGAGCTTAAAGGGGCTGTCTCTCCAAGTTGGGAGATTGATAGTAAAGCTGTTGGAAAGTCAAACCGGAGCACCAGGAGAGGGACTCTTCGTTGAGTTTTAGAAACCTTTCGTATTCACAGTGTGTCCATTCTCTAGGTTTCCCGTACATGTTATAGCTGTAGTAATATTCCCTTCAACCTGGAGAGGTGGGACCCATGGAATGGTTGCCATGCATTATTGCTTTAAAGGGTCTGCATTTGCTCACCCAATCTCACCAATCCTCTCAGTCCCAAGTGTCCAGCCTCATGCCACATCCAGCTGTCATCGTAGATAGGGTCATTCCAGGTTGCATCAGAGACCCTGAAGGAATTGTAAAGAATTTCCCTGTTTCTTTGTTCTGTTTTTGAAATTCCTTTTTAGAGTGGGTTTGAGCTGATTCTCGCTGCCATGTTTATGCCAGTCTAGACACACTTGATTCCCTTACGGAGACATATCAATACATAGGGTTTAAGATTCTTACTAGTCAGATCTATTCCTCTGCGGGAAATATGGGGTTTTGAGTCCCTTTCACTGAGGAAGGTGTAGGTCTTGTCTATTCCATAGTTGGTTTTTGGAACAGTACCTGTGCTTATATCAAACTCTGGTTTGATGCATCACCCCACCTCTCCTTCCCCCTTAAGCAGGCATAAGAGTGTTTTCTAAATGTGAGACTCTGTTCTCTTTGCTAACTCAGTTCATGTGTAGCCATGTTTACAGGATCTTCCTAAGTGATATCTTATGATCAGTTTCTTTTTCTGTGTGACTCCTTTCCCTTAGAATCATCGTACCTGAATCCACTCATTTTGCTGCTACTGGTCTTATGACATTGATTTCATGGCTGAGGGATATTCCATCGTACGTAAGTTCCACAATGTTTTGAACCATTTTTATATTTCCTGGGATATTTCAGGTGTACCCAGGTTGAGGTTCTTGTAAGCAGTGCAGCCCTCAATTTGGGGGTGGCTCTGTCTTATGGATTTTCAGTTTTCCCAAGGTATATTCCCTAGACTGGAAGTGCCCTTGGCTCTGTAGCTCTGTTGTTTACTTGTTTTAGGGAACACAATGCACTCCTCCAGTGAGGCAGTTGGCAACTTACATCCCGCCCATCAGCATAACAAGGCTCCCTGTTCTCCAGGGCCTGTCTTGCCTTTCTGGTTTTTACACATTTTGTGGATGTCCCTTTTGACCGGTGGGAAGTGATACTTCTTTGTAGTGCAGATTTGCATTGCCCGCTTGCTTGCTTGGCCAAAAAGGGCGTATGCGTTTTCTCCTGAGGAGAAAACGCATACGCCCTTTTTGGCCAAGTGCATCATTGTCGAAGTTGTGCCCCTCTTCCTGTGCTTTACAGGCGATTCTAACGTACCTCTTGAAATCTGTTTCCTGCTATTCTGCCTCGCATTCAAGTCCGCCTCGTTGCCTTCCCTCAACAGATTTTTGGACGATAGTTGGCCTTGATTACTCTGCCAGTTTGTGAATTGCTGTGCCCCTGAGCTCCATTTCTCAACTCGTTTTTTGTGAGCTGAACGCAAGTCCAAACATTTGGTTCAGGACCTATACTGGTTCCCGGTGGGTGGCTGAGACTTTGGTGAATTCTTCTTCCTGCCGGGAAATTAGAGTGACATGTGCCCATCCAAATGCCTAACAGCTACTCTCTCATTGGTCCTCCCTCTTCCCTTTCCTCCTCTGCCAAATGGGCAACCTGTGTGAACCAGGAGCTTAAAGGGGCTGTCTCTCCAAGTTGGGAGATTGATAGTAAAGCTGTTGGAAAGTCAAACCGGAGCACCAGGAGAGGGACTCTTCGTTGAGTTTTAGAAACCTTTCGTATTCACAGTGTGTCCATTCTCTAGGTTTCCCGTACATGTTATAGCTGTAGTAATATTCCCTTCAACCTGGAGAGGTGGGACCCATGGAATGGTTGCCATGCATTATTGCTTTAAAGGGTCTGCATTTGCTCACCCAATCTCACCAATCCTCTCAGTCCCAAGTGTCCAGCCTCATGCCACATCCAGCTGTCATCGTAGATAGGGTCATTCCAGGTTGCATCAGAGACCCTGAAGGAATTGTAAAGAATTTCCCTGTTTCTTTGTTCTGTTTTTGAAATTCCTTTTTAGAGTGGGTTTGAGCTGATTCTCGCTGCCATATTTATGCCAGTCTAGACACACTTGATTCCCTTACGGAGACATATCAATACATAGGGTTTAAGATTCTTACTAGTCAGATCTATTCCTCTGCGGGAAATATGGGGTTTTGAGTCCCTTTCACTGAGGAAGGTGTAGGTCGTGTCTATTCCATAGTTGGCTTTTGGAACAGTACCTGTGCTTATATCAAACTCTGGTTTGATGCATCACCCCACCTCTCCTTCCCCCTTAAGCAGGCATAAGAGTGTTTTCTAAATGTGAGACTCTGTTCTCTTTGCTAACTCAGTTCATGTGTAGCCATGTTTACAGGATCTTCCTAAGTGATATCTTATGATAAGTTTCTTTTTCTGTGTGACTCCTTTCCCTTAGAATCATCGTACCTGAATCCACTCATTTTGCTGCTACTGGTCTTATGACATTGATTTCGTGGCTGAGGGATATTCCATCGTACGTAAGTTCCACAATGTTTGGAACCATTTTTATATTTCCTGGGATATTTCAGGTGTACCCAGGTTGAGGTTCTTGTAAGCAGTGCAGCCCTCAATTTGGGGGTGGCTCTGTCTTATGGATTTTCAGTTTTCCCAAGGTATATTCCCTAGACTGGAAGTGCCCTTGGCTCTGTAGCTCTGTTGTTTACTTGTTTTAGGGAACACAATGCACTCCTCCAGTGAGGCAGTTGGCAACTTACATCCCGCCCATCAGCATAACAAGGCTCCCTGTTCTCCAGGGCCTGTCTTGCCTTTCTGGTTTTTACACATTTTGTGGATGTCCCTTTTGACCGGTGGGAAGTGATACTTCTTTGTAGTGCAGATTTGCATTGCCCGCTTGCTTGCTTGGCCAAAAAGGGCGTATGCGTTTTCTCCTGAATATATTCAGGAGAAAACGCATACGCCCTTTTTGGCCAAGTGCATCATTGTCGAAGTTGTGCCCCTCTTCCTGTGCTTTACAGGCGATTCTAACGTACCTCTTGAAATCTGTTTCCTGCTATTCTGCCTCGCATTCAAGTCCGCCTCGTTGCCTTCCCTCAACAGATTTTTGGACGATAGTTGGCCTTGATTACTCTGCCAGTTTGTGAATTGCTGTGCCCCTGAGCTCCATTTCTCAACTCGTTTTTTTGTGAGCTGAACGCAAGTCCAAACATTTGGTTCAGGACCTATACTGGTTCCCGGTGGGTGGCTGAGACTTTGGTGAATTCTTCTTCCTGCCGGGAAATTAGAGTGACATGTGCCCATCCAAATGCCTAACAGCTACTCTCTCATTGGTCCTCCCTCTTCCCTTTCCTCCTCTGCCAAATGGGCAACCTGTGTGAACCAGGAGCTTAAAGGGGCTGTCTCTCCAAGTTGGGAGATTGATAGTAAAGCTGTTGGAAAGTCAAACCGGAGCACCAGGAGAGGGACTCTTCGTTGAGTTTTAGAAACCTTTCGTATTCACAGTGTGTCCATTCTCTAGGTTTCCCGTACATGTTATAGCTGTAGTAATATTCCCTTCAACCTGGAGAGGTGGGACCCATGGAATGGTTGCCATGCATTATTGCTTTAAAGGGTCTGCATTTGCTCACCCAATCTCACCAATCCTCTCAGTCCCAAGTGTCCAGCCTCATGCCACATCCAGCTGTCATCGTAGATAGGGTCATTCCAGGTTGCATCAGAGACCCTGAAGGAATTGTAAAGAATTTCCCTGTTTCTTTGTTCTGTTTTTGAAATTCCTTTTTAGAGTGGGTTTGAGCTGATTCTCGCTGCCATGTTTATGCCAGTCTAGACACACTTGATTCCCTTACGGAGACATATCAATACATAGGGTTTAAGATTCTTACTAGTCAGATCTATTCCTCTGCGGGAAATATGGGGTTTTGAGTCCCTTTCACTGAGGAAGGTGTAGGTCTTGTCTATTCCATAGTTGGCTTTTGGAACAGTACCTGTGCTTATATCAAACTCTGGTTTGATGCATCACCCCACCTCTCCTTCCCCCTTAAGCAGGCATAAGAGTGTTTTCTAAATGTGAGACTCTGTTCTCTTTGCTAACTCAGTTCATGTGTAGCCATGTTTACAGGATCTTCCTAAGTGATATCTTATGATAAGTTTCTTTTCCTGTGTGACTTCTTTCCCTTAGAATCATCGTACCTGAATCCACTCATTTTGCTGCTACTGGTCTTATGACATTAATTTCGTGGCTGAGGGATATTCTATCGTACGTAAGTTCCACAATGTTTTGAACCATTTTTATATTTCCTGGGATATTTCAGGTGTACCCAGGTTGAGGTTCTTGTAAGCAGTGCAGCCCTCAATTTGGGGGTGGCTCTGTCTTATGGATTTTCAGTTTTCCCAAGGTATATTCCCTAGACTGGAAGTGCCCTTGGCTCTGTAGCTCTGTTGTTTACTTGTTTTAGGGAACACAATGCACTCCTCCAGTGAGGCAGTTGGCAACTTACATCCCGCCCATCAGCATAACAAGGCTCCCTGTTCTCCAGGGCCTGTCTTGCCTTTCTGGTTTTTACACATTTTGTGGATGTCCCTTTTGACCGGTGGGAAGTGATACTTCTTTGTAGTGCAGATTTGCATTGCCCGCTTGCTTGCTTGGCCAAAAAGGGCGTATGCGTTTTCTCCTGAATATATTCAGGAGAAAACGCATACGCCCTTTTTGGCCAAGTGCATCATTGTCGAAGTTGTGCCCCTCTTCCTGTGCTTTACAGGCGATTCTAACGTACCTCTTGAAATCTGTTTCCTGCTATTCTGCCTCGCATTCAAGTCCGCCTCGTTGCCTTCCCTCAACAGATTTTTGGACGATAGTTGGCCTTGATTACTCTGCCAGTTTGTGAATTGCTGTGCCCCTGAGCTCCATTTTTCAACTCGTTTTTTGTGAGCTGAACGCAAGTCCAAACATTTGGTTCAGGACCTATACTGGTTCCCGGTGGGTGGCTGAGACTTTGGTGAATTCTTCTTCCTGCCGGGAAATTAGAGTGACATGTGCCCATCCAAATGCCTAACAGCTACTCTCTCATTGGTTCTCCCTCTTCCCTTTCCTCCTCTGCCAAATGGGCAACCTGTGTGAACCAGGAGCTTAAAGGGGCTGTCTCTCCAAGTTGGGAGATTGATAGTAAAGCTGTTGGAAAGTCAAACCGGAGCACCAGGAGAGGGACTCTTCGTTGAGTTTTAGAAACCTTTCGTATTCACAGTGTGTCCATTCTCTAGGTTTCCCGTACATGTTATAGCTGTAGTAATATTCCCTTCAACCTGGAGAGGTGGGACCCATGGAATGGTTGTCATGCATTATTGCTTTAAAGGGTCTGCATTTGCTCACCCAATCTCACCAATCCTCTCAGTCCCAAGTGTCCAGCCTCATGCCACATCCAGCTGTCATCGTAGATAGGGTCATTCCAGGTTGCATCAGAGACCCTGAAGGAATTGTAAAGAATTTCCCTGTTTCTTTGTTCTGTTTTTGAAATTCCTTTTTAGAGTGGGTTTGAGCTGATTCTCGCTGCCATGGTTATGCCAGTCTAGACACACTTGATTCCCTTACGGAGACATATCAATACATAGGTTTTAAGATTCTTACTAGTCAGATCTATTCCTCTGCGGTAAATATGGGGTTTTGAGTCCCTTTCACTGAGGAAGGTGTAGGTCTTGTCTATTCCATAGTTGGTTTTTGGAACAGTACCTGTGCTTATATCAAACTCTGGTTTGATGCATCACCCCACCTCTCCTTCCCCCTTAAGCAGGCATAAGAGTGTTTTCTAAATGTGAGACTCTGTTCTCTTTGCTAACTCAGTTCATGTGTAGCCATGTTTACAGGATCTTCCTAAGTGATATCTTATGATAAGTTTCTTTTTCTGTGTGACTCCTTTCCCTTAGAATCATCGTACCTGAATCCACTCATTTTGCTGCTACTGGTCTTATGACATTGATTTCATGGCTGAGGGATATTCCATCGTACGTAAGTTCCACAATGTTTTGAACCATTTTTATATTTCCTGGGATATTTCAGGTGTACCCAGGTTGAGGTTCTTGTAAGCAGTGCAGCCCTCAATTTGGGGGTGGCTCTGTCTTATGGATTTTCAGTTTTCCCAAGGTATATTCCCTAGACTGGAAGTGCCCTTGGCTCTGTAGCTCTGTTGTTTACTTGTTTTAGGGAACACAATGCACTCCTCCAGTGAGGCAGTTGGCAACTTACATCCCGCCCATCAGCATAACAAGGCTCCCTGTTCTCCAGGGCCTGTCTTGCCTTTCTGGTTTTTACACATTTTGTGGATGTCCCTTTTGACCGGTGGGAAGTGATACTTCTTTGTAGTGCAGATTTGCATTGCCCGCTTGCTTGCTTGGCCAAAAAGGGCGTATGCGTTTTCTCCTGAGGAGAAAACGCATACGCCCTTTTTGGCCAAGTGCATCATTGTCGAAGTTGTGCCCCTCTTCCTGTGCTTTACAGGCGATTCTAACGTACCTCTTGAAATCTGTTTCCTGCTATTCTGCCTCGCATTCAAGTCCACCTCGTGGCCTACCCTCAACAGATTTTTGGACGATAGTTGGCCTTGATTACTCTGCCAGTTTGTGAATTGCTGTGCCCCTGAGCTCCATTTCTCAACTCGTTTTTTGTGAGCTGAACGCAAGTCCAAACATTTGGTTCAGGACCTATACTGGTTCCCGGTGGGTGGCTGAGACTTTGGTGAATTCTTCTTCCTGCCGGGAAATTAGAGTGACATGTGCCCATCCAAATGCCTAACAGCTACTCTCTCATTGGTCCTCCCTCTTCCCTTTCCTCCTCTGCCAAATGGGCAACCTGTGTGAACCAGGAGCTTAAAGGGGCTGTCTCTCCAAGTTGGGAGATTGATAGTAAAGCTGTTGGAAAGTCAAACCGGAGCACCAGGAGAGGGACTCTTCGTTGAGTTTTAGAAACCTTTCGTATTCACAGTGTGTCCATTCTCTAGGTTTCCCGTACATGTTATAGCTGTAGTAATATTCCCTTCAACCTGGAGAGGTGGGACCCATGGAATGGTTGCCATGCATTATTGCTTTAAAGGGTCTGCATTTGCTCACCCAATCTCACCAATCCTCTCAGTCCCAAGTGTCCAGCCTCATGCCACATCCAGCTGTCATCGTAGATAGGGTCATTCCAGGTTGCATCAGAGACCCTGAAGGAATTGTAAAGAATTTCCCTGTTTCTTTGTTCTGTTTTTGAAATTCCTTTTTAGAGTGGGTTTGAGCTGATTCTCGCTGCCATGTTTATGCCAGTCTAGACACACTTGATTCCCTTACGGAGACATATCAATACATAGGGTTTAAGATTCTTACTAGTCAGATCTATTCCTCTGCGGGAAATATGGGGTTTTGAGTCCCTTTCACTGAGGAAGGTGTAGGTCTTGTCTATTCCATAGTTGGTTTTTGGAACAGTACCTGTGCTTATATCAAACTCTGGTTTGATGCATCACCCCACCTCTCCTTCCCCCTTAGGCAGGCATAAGAGTGTTTTCTAAATGTGAGACTCTGTTCTCTTTGCTAACTCAGTTCATGTGTGGCCATGTTTACAGGATCTTCCTAAGTGATATCTTATGATGAGTTTCTTTTCCTGTGTGACTTCTTTCCCTTAGAATCATCGTACCTGAATCCACTCATTTTGCTGCTACTGGTCTTATGACATTGATTTCGTGGCTGAGGGATATTCCATCGTACGTAAGTTCCAAAATGTTTGGAACCATTTTTATATTTCCTGGGATATTTCCGGTGTACCCAGGTTGATGTTCTTGTAAGCAGTGCAGCCCTCAATTTGGGGGTGGCTCTGTCTTATTGATTTTCAGTTTTCCCAAGGTATATTCCCTAGACTGGAAGTGCCCTTGGCTCTGTAGCTCTGTTGTTTACTTGTTTTAGGGAGCACCATGCACTCATCCAGTGAGGCAGTTGGCAACTTACATCCTGCCCATCAGCATAACAAGGCTCCCATTTCGCCACGGCCTGTCTTGCCTTTCTGGTTTTTACACATTTTGTGGATGTCCCTTTTGACCCGTGGGAAGTGATACTTCTTTGTAGTGCAGATTTGCATTGCCCGCTTGCTTGCTTGGCCAAAAGGGCGTATGCGTGTTCTCCTGAATATATTCAGGAGAAAACGCATACGCCCTTTTTGGCCAAGTGCATCATTGTCGAAGTTGTGCCCCTCTTCCTGTGCTTTACAGGTGATTCCAACGTACCTCTTGAAATCTGTTTCCTGCTATTGTGCCTCGATTTCAAGTCCGCCTCGTTGCCTTCCCTCAACAGATTTTTGGACGATTGTTGGCCTTGATTACTCTGCCTGTTTGTGAATTGCTGTGCCCCTGAGCTCCATTTTCAAACTCGTTTTTTGTGAGCTGAACGCAAGTCCAAACTTTTGGTTCAGGACCTATACTGGTTCCCGGTGGGTGGCTGAGACTTTGGTTAATTCTTCTTCCTGCCGGGAAATTAGAGTGACATGTGCCCATCCAAATGCCTAACAGCGACTCTCTCATTGGTTCTCCCTCTTCCCTTTCATCCTCTGCCAAATTGGCAACCTGTGTGAACCAGGAGCTTAAAGGGGCTGTCTCTCCAAGTTGGGAGATTGATAGTAAAGCAGTTGGAAAGTCAAACCGGAGCACCAGGAGAGGGACTCTTCATTGAGTTTTAGAAACCTTTCGTATTCACAGTGTGTCCATTCTCTAGGTTTCCCGTACATGTTAAAGCTGTAGTAATATTCCCTTCAACCTGGAGAGTTGGGAATCATGGAATGGGTGCCATGCATTATTGCTATAAAGGGTCTGCATTTGCTCACCCAATCTCTACAATCCTCTCAGTCCCAAGTGTCCAGCCTCATGCCGCATCCAGCTGTCATTGTAGATAGGGTCATTCCAGGTTGCATCAGAGACCCTGAAGGAATTGTAAAGAATTTCCCTGTTTCTTTGTTCTGTTTTTGAAATTCCTTTTTAGAGTGGGTTTGAGCTGATTCTCGCTGCCATGTTTATGCCAGTCTAGACACACTTGATTCCCTTACGGAGACATTTCAATACATAGGTTTTAAGATTCTTACTAGTCAGATCTATTCCTCTGCGGGAAATATGGGGTTTTGAGTCCCTTTCACTGAGGAAGGTGTAGGTCTTGTCTATTCCATAGTTGGTTTTTGGAACAGTACCTGTGCTTATATCAAACTCTGGTTTGATGCATCACCCCACCTCTCCTTCCCCCTTAAGCAGGCATAAGAGTGTTTTCTAAATGTGAGACTCTGTTCTCTTTGCTAACTCAGTTCATGTGTAGCCATGTTTACAGGATCTTCCTAAGTGATATCTTATGATAAGTTTCTTTTTCTGTTTGACTTCTTTCACTTAGAATCATCGTACCTGAATCCACTCATTTTGCTGCTACTGGTCTTATGACATTGATTTCATGGCTGAGGGATATTCCATCGTACGTAAGTTCCACAATGTTTGGAACCATTTTTATATTTCCTGGGATATTTCAGGTGTACCCATGTTGAGGTTCTTGTAAGCAGTGCAGCCCTCAATTTGGGGGTGGCTTTGTCTTATGGATTTTCAGTTTTCCCAAGGTATATTCCCTAGACTGGAAGTGCCCTTGGCTCTGTAGCTCTGTTGTTTACTTGTTTTAGGGAACACAATGCACTCCTCCAGTGAGGCAGTTGGCAACTTACATCCCGCCCATCAGCATAACAAGGCTCCCTGTTCTCCAGGGCCTGTCTTGCCTTTCTGGTTTTTACACATTTTGTGGATGTCCCTTTTGACCGGTGGGAAGTGATACTTCTTTGTAGTGCAGATTTGCATTGCCCGCTTGCTTGCTTGGCCAAAAAGGGCGTATGCGTTTTCTCCTGAGGAGAAAACGCATACGCCCTTTTTGGCCAAGTGCATCATTGTCGAAGTTGTGCCCCTCTTCCTGTGCTTTACAGGCGATTCTAACGTACCTCTTGAAATCTGTTTCCTGCTATTCTGCCTCGCATTCAAGTCCGCCTCGTTGCCTTCCCTCAACAGATTTTTGGACGATAGTTGGCCTTGATTACTCTGCCAGTTTGTGAATTGCTGTGCCCCTGAGCTCCATTTCTCAACTCGTTTTTTGTGAGCTGAACGCAAGTCCAAACATTTGGTTCAGGACCTATACTGGTTCCCGGTGGGTGGCTGAGACTTTGGTGAATTCTTCTTCCTGCCGGGAAATTAGAGTGACATGTGCCCATCCAAATGCCTAACAGCTACTCTCTCATTGGTTCTCCCTCTTCCCTTTCCTCCTCTGCCAAATGGGCAACCTCTGTGAACCAGGAGCTTAAAGGGGCTGTCTCTCCAAGTTGGGAGATTGATAGTAAAGCTGTTGGAAAGTCAAACCGGAGCACCAGGAGAGGGACTCTTCGTTGAGTTTTAGAAACCTTTCGTATTCACAGTGTGTCCATTCTCTAGGTTTCCCGTACATGTTATAGCTGTAGTAATATTCCCTTCAACCTGGAGAGGTGGGACCCATGGAATGGTTGCCATGCATTATTGCTTTAAAGGGTCTGCATTTGCTCACCCAATCTCACCAATCCTCTCAGTCCCAAGTGTCCAGCCTCATGCCACATCCAGCTGTCATCGTAGATAGGGTCATTCCAGGTTGCATCAGAGACCCTGAAGGAATTGTAAAGAATTTCCCTGTTTCTTTGTTCTGTTTTTGAAATTCCTTTTTAGAGTGGGTTTGAGCTGATTCTCGCTGCCATGTTTATGCCAGTCTAGACACACTTGATTCCCTTACGGAGACATATCAATACATAGGTTTTAAGATTCTTACTAGTCAGATCTATTCCTCTGCGGGAAATATGGGGTTTTGAGTCCCTTTCACTGAGGAAGGTGTAGGTCTTGTCTATTCCATAGTTGGTTTTTGGAACAGTACCTGTGCTTATATCAAACTCTGGTTTGATGCATCACCCCACCTCTCCTTCCCCCTTAAGCAGGCATAAGAGTGTTTTCTAAATGTGAGACTCTGTTCTCTTTCCTAACTCAGTTCATGTGTAGCCATGTTTACAGGATCTTCCTAAGTGATATCTTATGATAAGTTTCTTTTTCTGTGTGACTTCTTTCACTTAGAATCATCGTACCTGAATCCACTCATTTTTCTGCTACTGGTCTTATGACATTGATTTCATGGCTGAGGGATATTCCATCGTACGTAAGTTCCACAATGTTTTGAACCATTTTTATATTTCCTGGGATATTTCAGGTGTACCCAGGTTGAGGTTCTTGTAAGCAGTGCAGCCCTCAATTTGGGGGTGGCTCTGTCTTATTGATTTTCAGTTTTCCCAAGGTATATTCCCTAGACTGGAAGTGCCCTTGGCTCTGTAGCTCTGTTGTTTACTTGTTTTAGGGAACACAAGGCACTCCTCCAGTGAGGCAGTTGGCAACTTACATCCCGCCCATCAGCATAACAAGGCTCCCTGTTCTCCAGGGCCTGTCTTGCCTTTCTGGTTTTTACACATTTTGTGGATGTCCCTTTTGACCGTTGGGAAGTGATACTTCTTTGTAGTGCAGATTTGCATTGCCCGCTTGCTTGCTTGGCCAAAAAGGGCGTATGCGTTTTCTCCTGAATATATTCAGGAGAAAACACATACGCCCTTTTTGGCCAAGTGCATCATTGTCGAAGTTGTGCCCCTCTTCCTGTGCTTTACAGGAGATTCTAACGTACCTCTTGAAATCTGTTTCCTGCTATTCTGCCTCGCATTCAGGTCCGCCTCGTTGCCTTCCCTCAACAGATTTTTGGACGATAGTTGGCCTTGATTACTCTGCCAGTTTGTGAATTGCTGTGCCCCTGAGCTCCATTTTTCAACTCGTTTTTTGTGAGCTGAACGCAAGTCCAAACATTTGGTTCAGGACCTATACTGGTTCCCGGTGGGTGGCTGAGACTTTGGTGAATTCTTCTTCCTGCCGGGAAATTAGAGTGACATGTGCCCATCCAAATGCCTAACAGCTACTCTCTCATTGGTTCTCCCTCTTCCCTTTCCTCCTCTGCCAAATGGGCAACCTGTGTGAACCAGGAGCTTAAAGGGGCTGTCTCTCCAAGTTGGGAGATTGATAGTAAAGCTGTTGGAAAGTCAAACCGGAGCACCAGGAGAGGGACTCTTCGTTGAGTTTTAGAAACCTTTCGTATTCACAGTGTGTCCATTCTCTAGGTTTCCCGTACATGTTATAGCTGTAGTAATATTCCCTTCAACCTGGAGAGGTGGGACCCATGGAATGGTTGCCATGCATTATTGCTTTAAAGGGTCTGCATTTGCTCACCCAATCTCACCAATCCTCTCAGTCCCAAGTGTCCAGCCTCATGCCACATCCAGCTGTCATCGTAGATAGGGTCATTCCAGGTTGCATCAGAGACCCTGAAGGAATTGTAAAGAATTTCCCTGTTTCTTTGTTCTGTTTTTGAAATTCCTTTTTAGAGTGGGTTTGAGCTGATTCTCGCTGCCATGTTTATGCCAGTCTAGACACACTTGATTCCCTTACGGAGACATATCAATACATAGGTTTTAAGATTCTTACTAGTCAGATCTATTCCTCTGCGGGAAATATGGGGTTTTGAGTCCCTTTCACTGAGGAAGGTGTAGGTCTTGTCTATTCCATAGTTGGTTTTTGGAACAGTACCTGTGCTTATATCAAACTCTGGTTTGATGCATCACCCCACCTCTCCTTCCCCCTTAAGCAGGCATAAGAGTGTTTTCTAAATGTGAGACTCTGTTCTCTTTCCTAACTCAGTTCATGTGTAGCCATGTTTACAGGATCTTCCTAAGTGATATCTTATGATAAGTTTCTTTTTCTGTGTGACTTCTTTCACTTAGAATCATCGTACCTGAATAAACTCATTTTGCTGCTACTGGTCTTATGACATTGATTTCATGGCTGAGGGATATTCCATCGTATGTAAGTTCCACAATGTTTTGAACCATTTTTATATTTCCTGGGATATTTCAGGTGTACCCATGTTGAGGTTCTTGTAAGCAGTGCAGCCCTCAATTTGGGGGTGGCTCTGTCTTATGGATTTTCAGTTTTCCCAAGGTATATTCCCTAGACTGGAAGTGCCCTTGGCTCTGTAGCTCTGTTGTTTACTTGTTTTAGGGAACACAAGGCACTCCTCCAGTGAGGCAGTTGGCAACTTACATCCCGCCCATCAGCATAACAAGGCTCCCTGTTCTCCAGGGCCTGTCTTGACTTTCTGGTTTTTACACATTTTGTGGATGTCCCTTTTGACCGTTGGGAAGTGATACTTCTTTGTAGTGCAGATTTGCATTGCCCGCTTGCTTGCTTGGCCAAAAAGGGCGTATGCGTTTTCTCCTGAATATATTCAGGAGAAAACGCATACGCCCTTTTTGGCCAAGTGCATCATTGTCGAAGTTGTGCCCCTCTTCCTGTGCTTTACAGGCGATTCTAACGTACCTCTTGAAATCTGTTTCCTGCTATTCTGCCTCGCATTCAAGTCCGCCTCGTTGCCTTCCCTCAACAGATTTTTGGACGATAGTTGGCCTTGATTACTCTGCCAGTTTGTGAATTGCTGTGCCCCTGAGCTCCATTTTTCAACTCGTTTTTTGTGAGCTGAACGCAAGTCCAAACATTTGGTTCAGGACCTATACTGGTTCCCGGTGGGTGGCTGAGACTTTGGTGAATTCTTCTTCCTGCCGGGAAATTAGAGTGACATGTGCCCATCCAAATGCCTAACAGCTACTCTCTCATTGGTTCTCCCTCTTCCCTTTCCTCCTCTGCCAAATGGGCAACCTGTGTGAACCAGGAGCTTAAAGGGGCTGTCTCTCCAAGTTGGGAGATTGATAGTAAAGCTGTTGGAAAGTCAAACCGGAGCACCAGGAGAGGGACTCTTCGTTGAGTTTTAGAAACCTTTCGTATTCACAGTGTGTCCATTCTCTAGGTTTCCCGTACATGTTATAGCTGTAGTAATATTCCCTTCAACCTGGAGAGGTGGGACCCATGGAATGGTTGCCATGCATTATTGCTTTAAAGGGTCTGCATTTGCTCACCCAATCTCACCAATCCTCTCAGTCCCAAGTGTCCAGCCTCATGCCACATCCAGCTGTCATCGTAGATAGGGTCATTCCAGGTTGCATCAGAGACCCTGAAGGAATTGTAAAGAATTTCCCTGTTTCTTTGTTCTGTTTTTGAAATTCCTTTTTAGAGTGGGTTTGAGCTGATTCTCGCTGCCATGTTTATGCCAGTCTAGACACACTTGATTCCCTTACGGAGACATATCAATACATAGGTTTTAAGATTCTTACTAGTCAGATCTATTCCTCTGCGGGAAATATGGGGTTTTGAGTCCCTTTCACTGAGGAAGGTGTAGGTCTTGTCTATTCCATAGTTGGTTTTTGGAACAGTACCTGTGCTTATATCAAACTCTGGTTTGATGCATCACCCCACCTCTCCTTCCCCCTTAAGCAGGCATAAGAGTGTTTTCTAAATGTGAGACTCTGTTCTCTTTCCTAACTCAGTTCATGTGTAGCCATGTTTACAGGATCTTCCTAAGTGATATCTTATGATAAGTTTCTTTTTCTGTGTGACTTCTTTCACTTAGAATCATCGTACCTGAATAAACTCATTTTGCTGCTACTGGTCTTATGACATTGATTTCATGGCTGAGGGATATTCCATCGTATGTAAGTTCCACAATGTTTTGAACCATTTTTATATTTCCTGGGATATTTCAGGTGTACCCATGTTGAGGTTCTTGTAAGCAGTGCAGCCCTCAATTTGGGGGTGGCTCTGTCTTATGGATTTTCAGTTTTCCCAAGGTATATTCCCTAGACTGGAAGTGCCCTTGGCTCTGTAGCTCTGTTGTTTACTTGTTTTAGGGAACACAAGGCACTCCTCCAGTGAGGCAGTTGGCAACTTACATCCCGCCCATCAGCATAACAAGGCTCCCTGTTCTCCAGGGCCTGTCTTGACTTTCTGGTTTTTACACATTTTGTGGATGTCCCTTTTGACCGTTGGGAAGTGATACTTCTTTGTAGTGCAGATTTGCATTGCCCGCTTGCTTGCTTGGCCAAAAAGGGCGTATGCGTTTTCTCCTGAATATATTCAGGAGAAAACGCATACGCCCTTTTTGGCCAAGTGCATCATTGTCGAAGTTGTGCCCCTCTTCCTGTGCTTTACAGGCGATTCTAACGTACCTCTTGAAATCTGTTTCCTGCTATTCTGCCTCGCATTCAAGTCCGCCTCGTTGCCTTCCCTCAACAGATTTTTGGACGATAGTTGGCCTTGATTACTCTGCCAGTTTGTGAATTGCTGTGCCCCTGAGCTCCATTTTTCAACTCGTTTTTTGTGAGCTGAACGCAAGTCCAAACATTTGGTTCAGGACCTATACTGGTTCCCGGTGGGTGGCTGAGACTTTGGTTAATTCTTCTTCCTGCCGGGAACTTAGAGTGACATGTGCCCATCCAAATGCCTAACAGCTACTCTCTCATTGCTTCTCCCTCTTCCCTTTCCTCCTCTGCCAAATGGGCAACCTGTGTGAACCAGGAGCTTAAAGGGGCTGTCTCTCCAAGTTGGGAGATTGATAGTAAAGCTGTTGGAAAGTCAAACCGGAGCACCAGGAGAGGGACTCTTCGTTGAGTTTTAGAAACCTTTCGTATTCACAGTGTGTCCATTCTCTAGGTTTCCCGTACATGTTATAGCTGTAGTAATATTCCCTTCAACCTGGAGAGGTGGGACCCATGGAATGGTTGCCATGCATTATTGCTTTAAAGGGTCTGCATTTGCTCACCCAATCTCACCAATCCTCTCAGTCCCAAGTGTCCAGCCTCATGCCACATCCAGCTGTCATCGTAGATAGGGTCATTCCAGGTTGCATCAGAGACCCTGAAGGAATTGTAAAGAATTTCCCTGTTTCTTTGTTCTGTTTTTGAAATTCCTTTTTAGAGTGGGTTTGAGCTGATTCTCGCTGCCATGTTTATGCCAGTCTAGACACACTTGATTCCCTTACGGAGACATATCAATACATAGGTTTTAAGATTCTTACTAGTCAGATCTATTCGTCTGTGGGAAATATGGGGTTTTGAGTCCCTTTCACTGAGGAAGGTGTAGGTCTTGTCTATTCCATAGTTGGTTTTTGGAACAGTACCTGTGCTTATATCAAACTCTGGTTTGATGCATCACCCCACCTCTCCTTCCCCCTTAAGCAGGCATAAGAGTGTTTTCTAAATGTGAGACTCTGTTCTCTTTCCTAACTCAGTTCATGTGTAGCCATGTTTACAGGATCTTCCTAAGTGATATCTTATGATAAGTTTCTTTTCCTGTGTGACTTCTTTCCCTTAGAATCATCGTACCTGAATCCACTCATTTTGCTGCTACTGGTCTTATGACATTGATTTCATGGCTGAGGGATATTCCATCGTATGTAATTTCCACAATTTTTTGAACCATTTTTATATTTCCTGGGATATTTCCGGTGTACCCAGGTTGAGGTTCTTGTAAGCAGTGCAGCCCTCAATTTGGGGGTGGCTCTGTCTTATGGATTTTCAGTTTTCCCAAGGTATATTCCCTAGACTGGAAGTGCCCTTGGCTCTGTAGCTCTGTTGTTTACTTGTTTTAGGGAGCACAATGCACTCCTCCAGTGAGGCAGTTGGCAACTTACATCCTTCCCATCAGCATAACAAGGCTCCCATTTCGCCACGGCCTGTCTTGCCTTTCTGGTTTTTACACATTTTGTGGATGTCCCTTTTGACCCGTGGGAAGTGATACTTCTTTGTAGTGCAGATTTGCATTGCCCGCTTGCTTGCTTGGCCAAAAGGGCGTATGCGTGTTCTCCTGAATATATTCAGGAGAAAACGCATACGCCCCTTTTGGCCAAGTGCATCATTGTCGAAATTGTGCCCCTCTTCCTGTGCTTTACAGGTGATTCCAACGTACCTCTTGAAATCTGTTTCCTGCTATTCTGCCTCGATTTCAAGTCCGCCTCGTTGCCTTCCCTCAACAGATTTTTGGACGATTGTTGGCCTTGATTACTCTGCCTGTTTGTGAATTGCTGTGCCCCTGAGCTCCATTTTCAAACTCATTTTTTGTGAGGTGAACGCAAGTCCAAACTTTTGGTTCAGGACCTATACTGGTTCACGGTGGGTGGCTGAGACTTTGGTTAATTCTTCTTCCTGCCGGGAAATTAGAGTGACATGTGCCCATCCAAATGCCTAACAGCGACTCTCTCATTCGTTCTCCCTCTTCCCTTTCATCCTCTGCCAAATTGGCAACCTGTGTGAACCAGGAGCTTAAAGGGGCTGTCTCTCCAAGTTGGGAGATTGATAGTAAAGCAGTTGGAAAGTCAAACCAGAGCACCAGGAGAGGGACTCTTCATTGAGTTTTAGAAAGCTTTCGTATTCACAGTGTGTCCATTCTCTAGGTTTCCCGTACATGTTAAAGCTGTAGTAATATTCCCTTCAACCTGGAGAGTTGGGAATCATGGAATGGGTGCCATGCATTATTGCTATAAAGGGTCTGCCTTTGCTCACCCAATCTCTCCAATCCTCTCAGTCCCAAGTGTCCAGCCTCATGCCGCATCCAGCTGTCATTGTAGATAGGGTCATTCCAGGTTGCATCAGAGACCCTGAAGGAATTGTTAAGAATTTCCCTGTTTCTTTGTTCTGTTTTTGAAATTCCTTTTTAGAGTGGGTTTGAGCTGATTCTCGCTGCCATATTTATGCCAGTCTAGACACACTTGATTCCCTTACGGAGACATATCAATACATAGGTTTTAAGATTCTTACTAGTCAGATCTATTCCTCTGCGGGATATATGGGGTTTTGAGTCCCTTTCACTGAGGAATGTGTAGGTCTTGTCTATTCCATAGTTGGTTTTTGGAACAGTACCTGTGCTTATATCAAACTCTGGTTTGATGCATCACCCCACCTCTCCTTCCCCCTTAAGCAGGCATAAGAGTGTTTTCTAAATGTGAGACTCTGTTCTCTTTCCTAACTCAGTTCATGTGTAGCCATGTTTACAGGATCTTCCTAAGTGATATCTTATGATAAGTTTCTTTTTCTGTGTGACTTCTTTCACTTAGAATCATCGTACCTGAATCCACTCATTTTGCTGCTACTGGTCTTATGACATTGATTTCATGGCTGAGGGATATTCCATCGTACGTAAGTTCCACAATGTTTTGAACCATTTTTATATTTCCTGGGATATTTCAGGTGTACCCAGGTTGAGGTTCTTGTAAGCAGTGCAGCCCTCAATTTGGGGGTGGCTCTGTCTTATGGATTTTCAGTTTTCCCAAGGTATATTCCCTAGACTGGAAGTGCCCTAGGCTCTGTAGCTCTGTCGTTTACTTGTTTTAGGGAACACAATGCACTCCTCCAGTGAGGCAGTTGGCAACTTACATCCCGCCCATCAGCATAACAAGGCTCCCTGTTCTCCAGGGCCTGTCTTGCCTTTCTGGTTTTTACACATTTTGTGGATGTCCCTTTTGACCGGTGGGAAGTGATACTTCTTTGTAGTGCAGATTTGCATTGCCCGCTTGCTTGCTTGGCCAAAAAGGGCGTATGCGTTTTCTCCTGAATATATTCAGGAGAAAATGCATACGCCCTTTTTGGCCAAGTGCATCATTGTCGAAGTTGTGCCCCTCTTCCTGTGCTTTACAGGCGATTCTAACGTACCTCTTGAAATCTGTTTCCTGCTATTCTGCCTCGCATTCAAGTCCGCCTCGTTGCCTTCCCTCAACAGATTTTTGGACGATAGTTGGCCTTGATTACTCTGCCAGTTTGTGAATTGCTGTGCCCCTGAGCTCCATTTTTCAACTCGTATTTTGTGAGCTGAACGCAAGTCCAAACATTTGGTTCAGGACCTAGACTGGTTCCCGGTGGGTGGATGAGACTTTGGTTAATTCTTCTTCCTGCCGGGAACTTAGAGTGACATGTGCCCATCCACATGCCTAACAGCTACTCTCTCATTGGTTCTCCCTCTTCCCTTTCCTCCTCTGCCAAATGGGCAACCTGTGTGAACCAGGAGCTTAAAGGGGCTGTCTCTCCAAGTTGGGAGATTGATAGTAAAGCTGTTGGAAAGTCAAACCGGAGCACCAGGAGAGGGACTCTTCGTTGAGTTTTAGAAACCTTTCGTATTCACAGTGTGTCCATTCTCTAGGTTTCCCGTACATGTTATAGCTGTAGTAATATTCCCTTCAACCTGGAGAGGTGGGACCCATGGAATGGTTGCCATGCATTATTGCTTTAAAGGGTCTGCATTTGCTCACCCAATCTCACCAATCCTCTCAGTCCCAAGTGTCAAGCCTCATGCCACATCCAGCTGTCATCGTAGATAGGGTCATTCCAGGTTGCATCAGAGACCCTGAAGGAATTGTAAAGAATTTCCCTGTTTCTTTGTTCTGTTTTTGAAATTCCTTTTTAGAGTGGGTTTGAGCTGATTCTCGCTGCCATGTTTATGCCAGTCTAGACACACTTGATTCCCTTACGGAAACATATCAATACATAGGTTTTAAGATTCTTACTAGTCAGATCTATTCCTCTGTGGGAAATATGGGGTTTTGAGTCCCTTTCACTGAGGAAGGTGTAGGTCTTGTCTATTCCATAGTTGGTTTTTGGAACAGTACCTGTGCTTATATTAAACTCTGGTTTGATGCATCACCCCACCTCTCCTTCCCCCTTAAGCAGGCATAAGAGTGTTTTCTAAATGTGAGACTCTGTTCTCTTTCCTAACTCAGTTCATGTGTAGCCATGTTTACAGGATCTTCCTAAGTGATATCTTATGATAAGTTTCTTTTCCTGTGTGACTTCTTTCCCTTAGAATCATCGTACCTGAATCCACTCATTTTGCTGCTACTGGTCTTATGACATTGATTTCATGGCTGAGGGATATTCCATCGTATGTAATTTCCACAATTTTTTGAACCATTTTTATATTTCCTGGGATATTTCCGGTGTACCCAGGTTGAGGTTCTTGTAAGCAGTGCAGCCCTCAATTTGGGGGTGGCTCTGTCTTATGGATTTTCAGTTTTCCCAAGGTATATTCCCTAGACTGGAAGTGCCCTTGGCTCTGTAGCTCTGTTGTTTACTTGTTTTAGGGAGCACAATGCACTCCTCCAGTGAGGCAGTTGGCAACTTACATCCTGCCCATCAGCATAACAAGGCTCCCATTTCGCCACGGCCTGTCTTGCCTTTCTGGTTTTTACACATTTTGTGGATGTCCCTTTTGACCGGTGGGAAGTGATACTTCTTTGTAGTGCAGATTTGCATTGCCCGCTTGCTTGCTTGGCCAAAAGGGCGTATGCGTGTTCTCCTGAATATATTCAGGAGAAAACGCATACGCACTTTTTGGCCAAGTGCATCATTGTCGAAGTTGTGCCCCTCTTCCTGTGCTTTACAGGTGATTCTAACGTACCTCTTGAAATCTGTTTCCTGCTATTCTGCATCGATTTCAAGTCCGCCTCGTTGCCTTCCCTCAACAGATTTTTGGACGATTGTTGGCCTTGATTACTCTGCCTGTTTGTGAATTGCTGTGCCCCTGAGCTCCATTTTCAAACTCGTTTTTTGTGAGCTGAACGCAAGTCCAAAATTTTGGTTCAGGACCTATACTGGTTCCCGGTGGGTGGCTGAGACTTTGGTTAATTCTTCTTCCTGCCGGGAAATTAGAGTGACATGTGCCCATCCAAATGCCTAACAGCGACTCTCTCATTGGTTCTCCCTCTTCCCTTTCATCCTCTGCCAAATTGGCAACCTGTGTGAACCAGGAGCTTAAAGGGGCTGTCTCTCCAAGTTGGGAGATTGATAGTAAAGCAGTTGGAAAGTCAAACCAGAGCACCAGGAGAGGGACTCTTCATTGAGTTTTAGAAACCTTTCGTATTCATAGTGTGTCCATTCTCTAGGTTTCCCGTACATGTTAAAGCTGTAGTAATATTCCCTTCAACCTGGAGAGTTGGGAATCATGGAATGGGTGCCATGCATTATTGCTATAAAGGGTCTGCCTTTGCTCACCCAATCTCTCCAATCCTCTCAGTCCCAAGTGTCCAGCCTCATGCCGCATCCAGCTGTCATTGTAGATAGGGTCATTCCAGGTTGCATCAGAGACCCTGAAGGAATTGTTAAGAATTTCCCTGTTTCTTTGTTCTGTTTTTGAAATTCCTTTTTAGAGTGGGTTTGAGCTGATTCTCGCTGCCATATTTATGCCAGTCTAGACACACTTGATTCCCTTACGGAGACATATCAATACATAGGTTTTAAGATTCTTACTAGTCAGATCTATTCCTCTGCGGGAAATATGGGGTTTTGAGTCCCTTTCACTGAGGAAGGTGTAGGTCTTGTCTATTCCATAGTTGGTTTTTGGAACAGTACCTGTGCTTATATCAAACTCTGGTTTGATGCATCACCCCACCTCTCCTTCCCCCTTAAGCAGGCATAAGAGTGTTTTCTAAATGTGAGACTCTGTTCTCTTTCCTAACTCAGTTCATGTGTAGCCATGTTTACAGGATCTTCCTAAGTGATATCTTATGATAAGTTTCTTTTTCTGTGTGACTTCTTTCACTTAGAATCATCGTACCTGAATCCAATCATTTTGCTGCTACTGGTCTTATGACATTGATTTCGTGGCTGAGGGATATTCCATCGTACGTAAGTTCCACAAAGTTTGGAAACATTTTTATATTTCCTGGGATACTTCAGGTGTACCCAGGTTGAGGTTCTTGTAAGCAGTGCAGCCCTCAATTTGGGGGTGGCTCTGTCTTATGGATTTTCAGTTTTCCCAAGGTATATTCCCTAGACTGGAAGTGCCCTTGGCTCTGTAGCTCTGTTGTTTACTTGTTTTAGGGAACACAATGCACTCCTCCAGTGAGGCAGTTGGCAACTTACATCCCGCCCATCAGCATAACAAGGCTCCCTGTTCTCCAGGGCCTGTCTTGCCTTTCTGGTTTTTACACATTTTGTGGATGTCCCTTTTGACCGGTGGGAAGTGATACTTCTTTGTAGTGCAGATTTGCATTGCCCGCTTGCTTGCTTGGCCAAAAAGGGCGTATGCGTTTTCTCCTGAATATATTCAGGAGAAAACGCATACGCCCTTTTTGGCCAAGTGCATCATTGTCGAAGTTGTGCCCCTCTTCCTGTGCTTTACAGGCGATTCTAACGTACCTCTTGAAATCTGTTTCCTGCTATTCTGCCTCGCATTCAAGTCCGCCTCGTTGCCTTCCCTCAACAGATTTTTGGACGATAGTTGGCCTTGATTACTCTGCCAGTTTGTGAATTGCTGTGCCCCTGAGCTCCATTTTTCAACTCGTTTTTTGTGAGCTGAACGCAAGTCCAAACTTTTGGTTCAGGATCTATACTGGTTCCCTGTGGGTGGCTGAGACTTTGGTTAATTCTTCTTCCTGCCGGGAAATTAGAGTGACATGTGCCCATCCAAATGCCTAACAGCTACTCTCTCATTGGTTCTCCCTCTTCCCTTTCATCCTCGGCCATATTGGCAACCTGTGTGAACCAGGAACTTAAAGGGGCTGTCTCTCCAAGTTGGGAGATTGATAGGAAAGCAGTTGGAAAATCAAACCCGAGCACCAGGAGAGGGACTCTTCGTTGAGTTTTAGAAACCTTTCGTATTCACAGTGTGTCCATTCTCTAGGTTTCCCGTACATGTTATAGCTGTAGTAATATGCCCTTCAACCTGGAGAGGTGGGACCCATGGAATGGTTGCCATGCATTATTGCTTTAAAGGGTCTGCATTTGCTCACCCAATCTCACCAATCCTCTCAGTCCCAAGTGTCCAGCCTCATGCCACATCCAGCTGTCATCGTAGATAGGGTCATTCCAGGTTGCATCAGAGACCCTGAAGGAATTGTAAAGAATTTCCCTGTTTCTTTGTTCTGTTTTTGAAATTCCTTTTTAGAGTGGGTTTGAGCTGATTCTCGCTGCCATGTTTATGCCAGTCTAGACACACTTGATTCCCTTACGGAGACATATCAATACATAGGTTTTAAGATTCTTACTAGTCAGATCTATTCCTCTGCGGGAAATATGGGGTTTTGAGTCCCTTTCACTGAGGAAGGTGTAGGTCTTGTCTATTCCATAGTTGGTTTTTGGAACAGTACCTGTGCTTATATCAAACTCTGGTTTGATGCATCACCCCACCTCTCCTTCCCCCTTAGGCAGGCATAAGAGTGTTTTCTAAATGTGAGACTCTGTTCTCTTTGCTAACTCAGTTCATGTGTGGCCATGTTTACAGGATCTTCCTAAGTGATATCTTATGATGAGTTTCTTTTCCTGTGTGACTTCTTTCCCTTAGAATCATCGTACCTGAATCCACTCATTTTGCTGCTACTGGTCTTATGACATTGATTTCGTGGCTGAGGGATATTCCATCGTACGTAAGTTCCACAATGTTTGGAACCATTTTTATATTTCCTGGGATACTTCAGGTGTACCCAGGTTGAGGTTCTTGTAAGCAGTGCAGCCCTCAATTTGGGGGTGGCTCTGTCTTATGGATTTTCAGTTTTCCCAAGGTATATTCCCTAGACTGGAAGTGCCCTTGGCTCTGTAGCTCTGTTGTTTACTTGTTTTAGGGAACACAATGCACTCCTCCAGTGAGGCAGTTGGCAACTTACATCCCGCCCATCAGCATAACAAGGCTCCCTGTTCTCCAGGGCCTGTCTTGCCTTTCTGGTTTTTACACATTTTGTGGATGTCCCTTTTGACCGGTGGGAAGTGATACTTCTTTGTAGTGCAGATTTGCATTGCCCGCTTGCTTGCTTGGCCAAAAAGGGCGTATGCGTTTTCTCCTGAATATATTCAGGAGAAAACGCATACGCCCTTTTTGGCCAAGTGCATCATTGTCGAAGTTGTGCCCCTCTTCCTGTGCTTTACAGGCGATTCTAACGTACCTCTTGAAATCTGTTTCCTGCTATTCTGCCTCGCATTCAAGTCCGCCTCGTTGCCTTCCCTCAACAGATTTTTGGACGATAGTTGGCCTTGATTACTCTGCCAGTTTGTGAATTGCTGTGCCCCTGAGCTCCATTTTTCAACTCGTTTTTCGTGAGCTGAACGCAAGTCCAAACATTTGGTTCAGGACCTATACTGGTTCCCGGTGGGTGGCTGAGACTTTGGTGAATTCTTCTTCCTGCCGGGAAATTAGAGTGACATGTGCCCATCCAAATGCCTAACAGCTACTCTCTCATTGGTTCTCCCTCTTCCCTTTCCTCCTCTGCCAAATGGGCAACCTGTGTGAACCAGGAGCTTAAAGGGGCTGTCTCTCCAAGTTGGGAGATTGATAGTAAAGCTGTTGGAAAGTCAAACCAGAGCACCAGGAGAGGGACTCTTCATTGAGTTTTAGAAACCTTTCGTATTCACAGTGTGTCCATTCTCTAGGTTTCCCGTACATGTTAAAGCTGTAGTAATATTCCCTTCAACCTGGAGAGTTGGGAATCATGGAATGGGTGCCATGCATTATTGCTATAAAGGGTCTGCCTTTGCTCACCCAATCTCTCCAATCCTCTCAGTCCCAAGTGTCCAGCCTCATGCCGCATCCAGCTGTCATTGTAGATATGGTCATTCCAGGTTGCATCAGAGACCCTGAAGGAATTGTTAAGAATTTCCCTGTTTCTGTGTTCTGTTTTTGAAATTCCTTTTTAGAGTGGGTTTGAGCTGATTCTCGCTGCCATATTTATGCCAGTCTAGACACACTTGATTCCCTTACGGAGACATATCAATACATAGGTTTTAAGATTCTTACTAGTCAGATCTATTCCTCTGCGGGAAATATGGGGTTTTGAGTCCCTTTCACTGAGGAAGGTGTACGTCTTGTCTATTCCATAGTTGGTTTTTGGAACAGTACCTGTGCTTATATCAAACTCTGGTTTGATGCATCACCCCACCTCTCCTTCCCCCTTAAGCAGGCATAAGAGTGTTTTCTAAATGTGAGACTCTGTTCTCTTTCCTATCTCAGTTCATGTGTAGCCATGTTTAGAGGATCTTCCTAAGTGATATCTTATGATAAGTTTCTTTTTCTGTGTGACTTCTTTCACTTAGAATCATCGTACCTGAATCCACTCATTTTGCTGCTACTGGTCTTATGACATTGATTTCGTGGCTGAGTGATATTCCATCGTACGTAAGTTCCACAATGTTTGGAACCATTTTTATATTTCCTGGGATATTTCAGGTGTACCCAGGTTGAGGTTCTTGTAAGCAGTGCAGCCCTCAATTTGGGGGTGGCTCTGTCTTATGGATTTTCAGTTTTCCCAAGGTATATTCCCTAGACTGGAAGTGCCCTTGGCTCTGTAGCTCTGTTGTTTACTTGTTTTAGGGAACACAATGCACTCCTCCAGTGAGGCAGTTGGCAACTTACATCCCGCCCATCAGCATAACAAGGCTCCCTGTTCTCCAGGGCCTGTCTTGCCTTTCTGGTTTTTACACATTTTGTGGATGTCCCTTTTGACCGGTGGGAAGTGATACTTCTTTGTAGTGCAGATTTGCATTGCCCGCTTGCTTGCTTGGCCAAAAAGGGCGTATGCGTTTTCTCCTGAATATATTCAGGAGAAAACGCATACGCCCTTTTTGGCCAAGTGCATCATTGTCGAAGTTGTGCCCCTCTTCCTGTGCTTTACAGGCGATTCTAACGTACCTCTTGAAATCTGTTTCCTGCTATTCTGCCTCGCATTCAAGTCCGCCTCGTTGCCTTCCCTCAACAGATTTTTGGACGATAGTTGGCCTTGATTACTCTGCCAGTTTGTGAATTGCTGTGCCCCTGAGCTCCATTTTTCAACTCGTTTTTTGTGAGCTGAACGCAAGTCCAAACTTTTGGTTCAGGATCTATACTGGTTCCCGGTGGGTGGCTGAGACTTTGGTGAATTCTTCTTCCTGCCGGGAAATTAGAGTGACATGTGCCCATCCAAATGCCTAACAGCTACTCTCTCATTGGTTCTCCCTCTTCCCTTTCATCCTCGGCCATATTGGCAACCTGTGTGAACCAGGAGCTTAAAGGGGCTGTCTCTCCAAGTTGGGAGATTGATAGGAAAGCAGTTGGAAAATCAAACCGGAGCACCAGGAGAGGGACTCTTCGTTGAGTTTTAGAAACCTTTTGTATTCACAGTGTGTCCATTCTCTAGGTTTCCCGTACATGTTATAGCTTTAGAAATATTCCCTACAACCTGGAGAGTTGGGACCCATGGAATGGGTGCCATGCATTATTGCTTTAAAGGGTCTGCATTTGCTCACCCAATCTCACCAATCCTCTCAGTCCCAAGTGTCCAGCCTCATGCCACATCCAGCTGTCATCGTAGATAGGGTCATTCCAGGTTGCATCAGAGACCCTGAAGGAATTGTAAAGAATTTCCCTATTTCTTTGTTTTGTTTTTGAAATTCCTTTTTATCGTGGGTTTGAGCTGATTCTCGCTGCCCTGTTTATGCCAGTCTAGACACAATTGATCCCCTTACGGAGACATATCAATACATAGGTTTTAAGATTCTTACTAGTCAGATCTATTCCTCTGTGGGAAATATGGGGTTTTGAGTCCCTTTCACTGAGGAAGGTGTAGGTCTTGTCTATTCCATAGTTGGTTTTTGGAATGGTACCTGTGCTTATATCAAACTCTGGTTTGATGCATCACCCCACCTCTCCTTCCCCCTTAAGCAGGCATAAGAGTGTTTTCTAAATGTGAGACTCTGTTCTCTTTGCTAACTCAGTTCATGTGTAGCCATGTTTACAGGATCTTCCTAAGTGATATCTTATGATAAGTTTCTTTTTATGTGTGACTTCTTTCACTTAGAATCATCGTACCTGAATCCACTCATTTTGCTGCTACTGGTCTTATGACATTGATTTCATGGCTGAGGGATATTCCATCGTTCGTAAGTTCCACAATTTTTTGAACCATTTTTATATTTCCTGGGATATTTCAGGTGTACCCAGGTTGAGGTTCTTGTAAGCAGTGCAGCCCTCAATTTGGGTGTGGCTCTGTCTTATTGATTTTCAGTTTTCCCAAGGTATATTCCCTAGACTGGAAGTGCCCTTGGCTCTGTAGCTCTGTTGTTTACTTGTTTTAGGGAACACAATGCACTCCTCCAGTGAGGCAGTTGGCAACTTACATCCCGCCCATCAGCATAACAAGGCTCCCTGTTCTCCAGGGCCTGTCTTGTCTTTCTGGTTTTTACACATTTTCTGGATATCCCTTTTGACCCGTGGGAAGTGATACTTCTTTGTAGTGCAGATTTGCATTGCCCGCTTGCTTGCTTGGCCAAAAAGGGCGTATGCGTTTTCTCCTGAATATATTTAGGAGAAAACGCATACGCCCTTTTTGGCCAAGTGCATCATTGTCGAAGTTGTGCCCCTCTTACTGTGCTTTACATGCGACGACGACCCTGGCTGGCCTGCAGGCACCAAGTTGGCCTGCGGGCTGTCGCTGGTGTGCCTCCACGGTCCTTCCTCTAGGCTTTCAAGCCCTTGTACATATTCAGGTGTTTTACCTGGAAAGGGTGGGAACAGTTCAGCAGCAGCTGGCCTGGGGCTCAGCTCACGTTTACTCACAGATGCCTCGGCACGGTACCCCAGCTTTGCAATGAGGACGCTCCTTGCGTGGGGGGTGGGTTGCTGGCTGTATGGGAGATGGTTCTCCACCTCTGACCAATTTCAGAATTGTTTACCACTGTAGCAAGTGCCCTGATATGGTTTTCCTCTGTATAACTCGTGGATTCAGGTTTTTTTTTCTTTTATGGTTCAAGTTAGATTTTATTCCTCTTTTATGTATTTATAGATATAAGCATGGAAATAATTCATTCCAATAAATACATCTTTGTGACGGGAAGGATTTTTTCTGTTTTATTTTTAAATTTTATTTTTTAAAATTTTGAAATTTAATTTTATTTATTTTTTTATACAGCACATTATTATTATTTATGTATTTTATGCGTATACATGTATACAGGTCAATCCCAAACTCCCAACTCATCCCACCACCACCACCCCATGGCTTCCCACACTTGGTGTCCATACGTTTTTTCTCTACATCTGTGTCTCTATTTCTTCCCTGCAAACCAGTTCATCTGTACCATCTTTAGGCTCCACATATATGCATTAATATACAATATTTGTTTTCCTCTTTCTGACTTACTTCATTCTGTATGACAGTCTCTCGATCCATCGATGTCTCTACAAATGACCCAGTTTCATTCCTTTTTATGGCCGAGTAATATTCCATTTCATATATGTACCACATCTTTATCCATTCATCTGTCTGTGGGCATTTAGGTTGCTTCCAGTACCTGGCTATTGTAAATAGTGCTGCAACGAACATTGTGGTGAATGTGTCTTTTTGAAATACGGTTTTCTCTGGGTATATGTCCAGAAGTGGGATTGCTGGATCAGATGGTAATTCTATTTCTAGTTTTTTTAAGGAAACTCCAAACTGTTCTCCATAGTGACTGTATCAATTTACATTCCCACCAATAGTGGAAGAGGGCTCCTTTTGTCCACACCTTCCCCAGAATTGGTTGTTTGTAGATTTTCTGATGATGCCGATTCTAACAGGTGTGAGGTGATACCTCATTGTAGTTTTGATTTGCATTTCTCTAATAATTAGTGCTGTTGAGCAGCTTTTCATGTGCGTCTTGGCCATCTCTGTGTCTCCTTTGAAGAAACGTCTCTTTAGATCTTCTGCCCATTTTTTTTGGGTTGTTTGTTTTTTTTTAATATTAAGCTGCATGAGCTTTTTATATATATTGGAGATTAAACCTCTGTCCATTGATTCGTCTGCAACGATTTTCGCCCATTCTGAGGGATGCCTTTTTCCATTCCCGTGATTTTTAACAAAAAAGGAAAGAAAGGAAAAGAAGCAGAACACTAATGTGCGTAAAATATGCCTATTGAAATGGTCGTTTTGAAATATGGACGTCCTTTGAATTTTTTGGTCAATATGTGACCCAAGGATTTGTTTTCAGGGCAGGTGTCATTTACAGGCCTGCAATGATTTTGAATATCAACTGACCATAAGCATTGGGATTAATCGGCTGTTGTGTGAAACGGACACAAGGTGGCAGCAGTTCACCCTTACCAAATCTGGTTACTAGGGCAAGAGAGCCTCAGTGGAAGTGGTGTTCTAGATTGGAGTTTAGAATGGAATGTGCCAGGAGAAAGCCCCTCACTTTGTCTCACTACTTCTTGTTCGTGTTTTTAAATTAATTTTTTATTTTTTATTACAGCAAGTTTGATTACAATGTTTGGCTTGTTGTAGGTGTGGAAGATGTGGTTCTTTTACACATATACAGACGTCTGTTCTTCCTGGGATCCTTTTCCCATGTACGTTATGACAGAATGTTGAGTAGTCCTCTCTTGGTATTCTGTAGGTCTTTGGTGATTATATATGTCACCTGTGTTTGTATATGTCTGTTAACCCCGATATCGTAATGAAACCAATCCTCACACCTTTCCATTGGTGAACCATAAGTTTGTTTAATGAATCTGTGATTGCCCTTCTCCGTGGAAATATCTGCCCTGGTATCCATTTTTAGGTAACACCTATAAGTGATATGATATGATATGTGTCTTCCACTTTCTGACTTACTACAAGTCACGTGATTACTTCTAGACTCATCTACGGTGCTGCAAATGGCATTGTGTCCTTTTTTCCCTTGGCTTCTCTTCTGCCTTAGCGGGGTTCATTTTCAACAATGTGATTCCCTGAGGGTTGTGGATTAGCTGACCTGGGCAGCCTTACCCTGCCGGCCCGCCCTCCCCAGGTGTGCCTCGTTGAGGTCAATATAAACAGCGCTCCAGGCAGCAATAGCCCCTGAAGCTGTGCCTGACTCCATATTCTCTGCCCCATCAGCAGTCTCGGCGCTGTGCTGGTGGGAGGGAGTGAGGGGCCACAGCTTTGTGGGTGGCCCGGTGTGAGTGGGGTTCTGCTGGCCTTTCTGCAGGAGTTGCCAGGCTGACACCTGTAAAGAAGAGGTTGTGTCACCCATACTTTCCGCTGGAATTTCTCTTCGGACCGAGGTGAGGAAGGAAAAAAGCAGTGGGGGCCGGGACAGGAGGGGTATCTCAGGCAGGGCAATGGAAAGCTTCTGGAAGAGCGCCCGGGGCCAGGACCACCCTGGCTGGCCTGCAGGCACCAAGTTGGCCTGCGTGCTGTCGCTGGTGTGGCTCCACGGTGCTTCCTCTAGGCTTTCAAGCCCTTGTATATATTTAGGTGTTTTACCTGGAAAGGGTGGGAACAGTTCAGCAGTAGCTGGCCCGGGGCTCAGCTCACGTTTACTCACAGATGCCTCGGCATGGTCCCCCAGCTTTTCAATGAGGACGCTCCTTGAGTGGGGGGTGGGTTGATGGCTGTATGGGAGATGGTTGCCCACCTATGACCAATTTCAGAATTGTTTACCACTGGAGCAAGTGCCCTGATAGGGTTTTCCTCTGTATAACTCGTGGGTTCAGGTTTTTTTTTCTTTTATGGTTCAAGTTAGATTTTATTCCCCTTTTATGTATTTATAGATATAAGCATGGAAATAATTCACTCCTATAAATACATCTGTGTGACGGGAAGAACTTTTTTCTGTTTTATTTTTAAATTTTATTTTTTAAAATTTTGAAATTTAATTTTATTTATTTTTTTATACAGCACGTTATTATTAGTTATGTATTTTATGCATATACATGTATACAGGTCAATCCCAATCTCCCAACTCATTCCACCACCACCACCCCATGGTTTCCCACACTTGGTGTCCATACGTTTGTTCTCTACCTCTGTGTCTCTATTTCTTCCCTGCAAACCAGTTCATCTGTACCATTTTTAGGCTCCACATATATGCATTAATATACAATATTTGTTTTCCTCTTTCTGACTTACTTCATTCTGTATGACAGTCTCTCGATCCATCGATGTCTCTACAAATGACCCAGTTTCATTCCTTTTTATGGCCGAGTAATATTCCATTTTATATATGTACCACATCTTTATCCACTCATCTGTCTGTGGGCATTTAGGTTTCTTCCATTACCTGGCTATTGTAAATAGTGCTGCAAAGAACATTGTGGTGAATGTGCCTTTTTGAAATACGGTTTTCTCTGGGTATATGCCCAGAAGTGGGATTGCTGGATCAGATGGTAATTCTATTTCTAGTTTTTTTAAGGAAACTCCATACTGTTCTCCATAGTGACTGTATCAATTTACATTCCCACCAATAGTGGAAGAGGGCTCCTTTTGTCCACACCCTCCCCAGAATTGGTTGTTTGTAGATTTTCTGATGATGCCGATTCTAACAGGTGTGAGGTGAAACCTCATTGTAGTTTTGATTTGCATTTCTCTAATAATTAGTGCTGTTGAGCAGCTTTTCATGTGCGTCTTGGCCATCTCTGTGTCTCCTTTGAAGAAACGTCTCTTTAGATCTTCTGCCCATTTTTTTGGGGTTGTTTGTTTTTTTTTAATATTAAGCTGCATGAGCTGTTTATATATATTGGAGATTAAACCTCTGTCCATTGATTCGTCTGCAACGATTTTCGCCCATTCTGAGGGATGCCTTTTTCCATTCCCGTGATTTTTAACAAAAAAGGAAAGAAAGGAAAAGAAGCAGAACACTAATGTGCGTAAAATATGCCTATTGAAATGGTCGTTTTGAAATATGGACGTCCTTTGAATTTTTTGGTCAATATGTGACCCAAGGATTTGTTTTCAGGGCAGGTGTCATTTACAGGCCTGCAATGATTTTGAATATCAACTGACCATAAGCATTGGGATTAATCGGCTGTTGTGTGAAACGGACACAAGGTGGCAGCAGTTCACCCTTACCAAATCTGGTTACTAGGGCAAGAGAGCCTCAGTGGAAGTGGTGTTCTAGATTGGAGTTTAGAATGGAATGTGCCAGGAGAAAGCCCCTCACTTTGTCTCACTACTTCTTGTTCGTGTTTTTAAATTAATTTTTTATTTTTTATTACAGCAAGTTTGATTACAATGTTTGGCTTGTTGTAGGTGTGGAAGATGTGGTTCTTTTACACATATACAGACGTCTGTTCTTCCTGGGATCCTTTTCCCATGTACGTTATGACAGAATGTTGAGTAGTCCTCTCTTGGTATTCTGTAGGTCTTTGGTGATTATATATGTCACCTGTGTTTGTATATGTCTGTTAACCCCGATATCGTAATGAAACCAATCCTCACACCTTTCCATTGGTGAACCATAAGTTTGTTTAATGAATCTGTGATTGCCCTTCTCCGTGGAAATATCTGCCCTGGTATCCATTTTTAGGTAACACCTATAAGTGATATGATATGATATGTGTCTTCCACTTTCTGACTTACTACAAGTCACGTGATTACTTCTAGACTCATCTACGGTGCTGCAAATGGCATTGTGTCCTTTTTTCCCTTGGCTTCTCTTCTGCCTTAGCGGGGTTCATTTTCAACAATGTGATTCCCTGAGGGTTGTGGATTAGCTGACCTGGGCAGCCTTACCCTGCCGGCCCGCCCTCCCCAGGTGTGCCTCGTTGAGGTCAATATAAACAGCGCTCCAGGCAGCAATAGCCCCTGAAGCTGTGCCTGACTCCATATTCTCTGCCCCATCAGCAGTCTCGGCGCTGTGCTGGTGGGAGGGAGTGAGGGGCCACAGCTTTGTGGGTGGCCCGGTGTGAGTGGGGTTCTGCTGGCCTTTCTGCAGGAGTTGCCAGGCTGACACCTGTAAAGAAGAGGTTGTGTCACCCATACTTTCCGCTGGAATTTCTCTTCGGACCGAGGTGAGGAAGGAAAAAAGCAGTGGGGGCCGGGACAGGAGGGGTATCTCAGGCAGGGCAATGGAAAGCTTCTGGAAGAGCGCCCGGGGCCAGGACCACCCTGGCTGGCCTGCAGGCACCAAGTTGGCCTGCGTGCTGTCGCTGGTGTGGCTCCACGGTGCTTCCTCTAGGCTTTCAAGCCCTTGTATATATTTAGGTGTTTTACCTGGAAAGGGTGGGAACAGTTCAGCAGTAGCTGGCCCGGGGCTCAGCTCACGTTTACTCACAGATGCCTCGGCATGGTCCCCCAGCTTTTCAATGAGGACGCTCCTTGAGTGGGGGGTGGGTTGATGGCTGTATGGGAGATGGTTGCCCACCTATGACCAATTTCAGAATTGTTTACCACTGGAGCAAGTGCCCTGATAGGGTTTTCCTCTGTATAACTCGTGGGTTCAGGTTTTTTTTTCTTTTATGGTTCAAGTTAGATTTTATTCCCCTTTTATGTATTTATAGATATAAGCATGGAAATAATTCACTCCTATAAATACATCTGTGTGACGGGAAGAACTTTTTTCTGTTTTATTTTTAAATTTTATTTTTTAAAATTTTGAAATTTAATTTTATTTATTTTTTTATACAGCACGTTATTATTAGTTATGTATTTTATGCATATACATGTATACAGGTCAATCCCAATCTCCCAACTCATTCCACCACCACCACCCCATGGTTTCCCACACTTGGTGTCCATACGTTTGTTCTCTACCTCTGTGTCTCTATTTCTTCCCTGCAAACCAGTTCATCTGTACCATTTTTAGGCTCCACATATATGCATTAATATACAATATTTGTTTTCCTCTTTCTGACTTACTTCATTCTGTATGACAGTCTCTCGATCCATCGATGTCTCTACAAATGACCCAGTTTCATTCCTTTTTATGGCCGAGTAATATTCCATTTTATATATGTACCACATCTTTATCCACTCATCTGTCTGTGGGCATTTAGGTTGCTTCCATTACCTGGCTATTGTAAATAGTGCTGCAAAGAACATTGTGGTGAATGTGCCTTTTTGAAATACGGTTTTCTCTGGGTATATGCCCAGAAGTGGGATTGCTGGATCAGATGGTAATTCTATTTCTAGTTTTTTTAAGGAAACTCCATACTGTTCTCCATAGGGACTGTATCAATTTACATTCCCACCAATAGTGGAAGAGGGCTCCTTTTGTCCACACCCTCCCCAGAATTGGTTGTTTGTAGATTTTCTGATGATGCCGATTCTAACAGGTGTGAGGTGAAACCTCATTGTAGTTTTGATTTGCATTTCTGTAATAATTAGTGCTGTTGAGCAGCTGTTCATGTGCGTCTTGGCCATCTCTGTGTCTCCTTTGAAGAAACGTCTCTTTAGATCTTCTGCCCATTTTTTTGGGGTTGTTTGCTTTTTTAATATTAAGCTGCATGAGCTGTTTATATATATTGGAGATTAAACCTCTGTCCATTGATTCGTCTGCAACGATTTTCGCCCATTCTGAGGGATGCTTTTTTCCATTCCCGTGTTTTTTAACAAAAAAGGAAAGAAAGGAAAAGAAGCAGAACACTAATGTGCGTAAAATATGCCTTTTGAAACGGTCGTTTTGAAATATGGACGTCCTTTGAATATTTTGGTCGATATGTGACCCCAGGATTTGTTTTCAGGGCAGGTGTCATTTACAGGCCTGCAATGATTTTGAATATCAACTGACCATTAGCGTTGGGATTAAAGCTGCTGTTGTGTGAAACGGCCACAAGGTGGCAGCAGTTCACCCTTACCAAATCTGGTTCCTAGGGCAAGAGAGCCTCAGTGGAAGTGGTGTTCTAGATTGGAGTTTAGAATGGAATGTGCCAGGAGAAAGCCACTCACGTTTGTCTCACTACTTCTTGTTCGTGTTTTTAAATTAATTTTTTTATTTTTTATTACAACAAGTTTGATTAAAATATTTGGTTTGTTGTAGGTGTGGAAGATGTGGTTCTTTTACACATATACACATGTCTGTTCTTCCTGGGATCCTTTTCCCATGTACGTTATGACAGAATGTTGAGTAGTCCTCTCTTGGTATTCTGTAGGTCTTTGGTGATTATATATGTCACCTGTGTTTGTATATGTCTGTTAACCCCGATATCGTAATGAAACCAATCCTCACACCTTTCCATTGGTGAACCATAAGTTTGTTTAATGAATCTGTGATTGCCCTTCTCCGTGGAAATATCTGCCCTGGTATCCATTTATAGGTAACCCCTATAAGTGATATGATATGATATGTGTCTTCCACTTTCTGACTTACTACAAGTCACGTGATTACTTCTAGACTCATCTACGGTGCTGCAAATGGCATTGTGTCCTTTTGTCCCTTGGCTTCTCTTCTGCCTTAGCGGGGTCCATTTTCAACAATGTGATTCCCTGAGGGTTGTGGATTAGCTGACCTGGGCAGCCTTAAACTGCCAGCCCGCCCTCCCCAGGTGTGCCTCGTTGAGGTCAATATAAACAGCGCTCCAGGCAGCAATAGCCCCTGAAGCTGTGCCTGACTCCATATTCTCTGCCCCGTCAGCAGTCTCGGGGCTGTGCTGGTGGGAGGGAGTGAGGGGCCACAGCTTTGTGGGTGGCCCGGTGTGAGTGGGGTTCTGCTGGCCTTTCTGCAGGAGTTGCCAGGCTGCCGCCTGTAAAGAAGAGGTTGTGTCACCCATACCTTCCGCTGGAATTTCTCTCCGGACAGAGGTGAGGAAGGAAAAAAGCAGTGGGGGCCGGGACAGGAGGGGTATCTCAGGCAGGGCAATGGAAAGCTTCTGGAAGAGCGCCTGGGGACAGGACCACCCTGGCTGGCCTGCAGGCACCAAGTTGGCCTGCGTGCTGTCGCTGGTGTGGCTCTACGGTCCTTCCTCTAGGCTTTCAAGCCCTTGTACATATTCAGGTGTTTTACCTGGAAAGGGTGGGAACAGTTCAGCAGTAGCTGGCCTGGGGCTCAGCTCACGTTTACTCACAGATGCCTCGGCACGGTCCCCCAGCTTTGCAATGCGAACGCTCCTTGCGTGGGGGTGAGTTGTTGGCTGTATGGGAGATGGTTCCCAACCTCTGACCAATTTCAGAATTGTTTACCGCTGGAGCAAGTGCCGTGATAGGGTTTTCCTCTGTGTAATTTGTGGGTTCACTTTTTTTTTTCTTTTATGGTTCAAGTTAGATTTTATTCCTCTTTTATGTATTTATAGATATAAGCATGGAAATAATTCATTCCTATAAATACATCTGTGTGACGGGAAGAACTTTTTTCTGTTTTATTTTTAAATTTTATTTTTTAAAATTTTAAAATTTAATTTTATTTATTTTTTTTATACAGCACGTTATTATTAGTTATATATTTTATGTATATACATGTATACAGGTCAATCCCAAACTCCCAACTCATCCCACCACCACCACCCCATGGCTTCCCACACTTGGTGTCCATACGTTTGTTCTCTACCTCTGTGTCTCTATTTCTTCCCTGCAAACCAGTTCATCTGTATCATTTTTAGGCTCCACATATATGCATTAATATACAATATATGTTTTCCTCTTTCTGACTTACTTCATTCTGTATGACAGTCTCTCGATCCATCAATGTCTCTACAAATGACCCAGTTTCATTCCTTTTTATGGCCGAGTAATATTCCATTTCATATATGTACCACATCTTTATCCATTCATCTGTCTGTGGGCATTTGGGTTGCTTCCATTACCTGGCTATTGTAAATAGCGCTGCAACGAACATTGTGGTGAATGTGCCTTTTTGAAATACGGTTTTCTCTGGGTATATGCCCAGAAGTGGGATTGCTGGATCAGATGGTAATTCTATTTCTAGTTTTTTTAAGAAAACTCCATACTGTTCTCCATAGTGACTGTATCAATTTACATTCCCACCAATAGTGGAAGAGGGCTCCTTTTGTCCACACCCTCCCCAGAATTGGTTGTTTGTAGATTTTCTGATGATGCCGATTCTAACAGGTGTGAGGTGAAAGCTCATTGTAGTTTTGATTTGCATTTCTCTGATAATTAGTGCTGTTGAGCAGCTTTTCATGTGCGTCTTGGCCAGCTCTGTGTCTCCTTTGAAGAAACGTCTCTTTAGATCTTCTGCCCATTTTTTTGGGTTGTTTGTTTTTTTAATATTAAGCTGCATGAGCTGTTTATATATATTGGAGATTAAACCTCTGTCCATTGATTCGTCTGCAACGATTTTCGCCCATTCTGAGGGATGCCTTTTTCCATTCCCGTGTTTTTTAACAAAAAAGGAAAGAAAGGAAAAGAAGCAGAACACTAATGTGCCTAAAATATGCCTTTTGAAACGGTCGTTTTGACATATGGACGTCCTTTGAATTTTTTGGTCGATATGTGACCCCAGGATTTGTTTTCAGGGCAGGTGTCATTTACAGGCCTGCAATGATTTTGAATATCAACTGACCATTAGCGTTGGGATTAAAGCTGCTGTTGTGTGAAACGGCCACAAGGTGGCAGCAGTTCACCCTTACCAAATCTGGTTACTAGGGCAAGAGAGCCTCAGTGGAAGTGGTGTTCTAGATTGGAGTTTAGAATGGAATGTGCCAGGAGAAAGCCCCTCACGTTTGTCTCACTACTTCTTGTTCGTGTTTTTAATTTAATTTCTTATTTTTTATTACAGCAATTTTGATTACAATGTTTGGCTTGTTGTAGGTGTGGAAGATGTGGTTCTTTTACACATATACAGATGTCTGTTCTTCCTGGGATCCTTTTCCCATGTATGTTATGACAGAATATTGAGTAGTCCTCTCTTGGTATTCTGTAGGTCTTTGGTGATTATATATGTCACCTGTGTTTGTATATGTCTGTTAACCCCGATATCGTAATGAAACCAATCCTCACACCTTTCCATTGGTGAACCATAAGTCTGTTAAATGAATCTGTGATTGCCCTTCTCCGTGGAAATATCTGCCCTGGTATCCATTTTTAGGTAACACCTATAAGTGATATGATATGATATGTGTCTTCCATTTTCTAACTTACTACAAGTCACGTGATTACTTCTAGACTCATCTACGGTGCTGCAAATGGCATTGTGTCCTTTTTTCCCTTGGCTTCTCTTCTGCCTTAGCGGGGTCCATTTTCAACAATGTGATTCCCTGAGGGTTGTGGATTAGCTGACCTGGGCAGCCTTACCCTGCCGGCCCGCCCTCCCCAGGTGTGCCTCGTTGAGGTCAATATAAACAGCGCTCCAGGCAGCAATAGCCCCTGAAGCTGTGCCTGCCTCCATATTCTCTGCCCCGTCAGCAGTCTCGGGGCTGTGCTGGTGGGAGGGAGTGAGGGGCCACAGCTTTGTGGGCGGCCCGGTGTGAGTGGGGTTCTTCTGGCCTTTCTGCAGGAGATGCCAGGCTGCCGCCTGTAAAAAGAGGATGTGTCACCCATACCTTCTGCTGTAATTTCTCTCCGGACAGAGGTGAGGAAGGAAAAAAGCAGTGGGGGCCGGGACAGGAGGGGTATCTCAGGCAGGGCAATGGAAAGCTTCTGGAAGAGCGCCCGGGCCCAAGACCACCCTGGCTGGCCTGCAGGCACCAAGTTGGCCTGCGTGCTGTCGCTGGTGTGGCTCCACGGTCCTTCCTCTAGGCTTTCAAGCCCTTGTACATATTCAGGTGTTTTACCTGGAAAGGGTGGGAACAGTTCAGCAGCAGCTCGCCAGGGGCTCAGCTCACGTTTACTCACAGATGCCTCGGCACGGTCCCCAAGCTTTGCAATGAGGTCGCTCTTGCGTGGGGGTTGGGTTGATGGCTGTATGGGAGATGCTTCCCCACCTCTCACCAATTTCATAATTGTTTACCACTGGAGCAAGTGCCCTGATAGGGTTTTCCTCTGTATAACTCGTGGGTTCAGGTTTTTTTTTCTTTTATGGTTCAAGTTAGATTTTATTCCTCTTTTATGTATTTATAGATATAAGCATGGAAATAATTCATTCCTATAAATACATCTGTGTGACGGGAAGAACTTTTTTCTGTTTTATTTTTAAATTTTATTTTTTAAAATTTTGAAATTTAATTTTATTTATTTTTTTTATACAGCACGTTATTATTAATTATGTATTTTATGCATATACATGTACACAGGTCAATCCCAAACTCCCAACTCATCCCACCACCACCAACCCACGGCTTCCCACACTTGGTGTCCTTACGTGTGTTCTCTACCTCTGTGTCTCTATTTCTTCCCTGCAAACCAGTTCATCTGTACCATTTTTAGGCTCCACATATATGCATTAATATACAATATTTGTTTTCCTCTTTCTGACTTACTTCATTCTGTATGACAGTCTCTCGATCCATCGATGTCTCTACAAATGACCCAGTTTCATTCCTTTTTATGGCCGAGTAATATTCCATTTCATATATGTACCACATCTTTATCCATTCATCTGTCTGTGGGCATTTAGGATGCTTCCATTACCTGGCTATTGTAAATAGTGCTGAAATGAACATTGTGGTGAATGTGCCTTTTTGATTTACGGTTTTCTCTGGGTATATGCCCAGAAGTGGGATTGCTGGATCAGATGGTAATTGTATTTCTAGTTTTTTTAAGGATACTCCATACTGTTCTCCATAGTGCCTGTATCAATTTACATTCCCACCAATAGTGGAAGAGGGCTCCTTTTGTCCACACCCTCCCCAGAATTGGTTGTTTGTAGATTTTCTGATGATGCCGATTCTTTCAGGTGTGAGGTGAAACCTCATTGTAGTTTTGATTTGCATTTCTCTAATAATTAGTGCTGTTGAGCAGCTTTTCATGTGCGTCTTGGCCATCTCTGAGATTCCTTTGAAGAAACGTCTCTTTAGATCTGCTGCCCATTTTTTGGGGGTTGTTTGTTTTTTTAATATTAAGCTGCATTAGCTGTTTATATATATTGGAGATTAAACCTCTGTCCATTGATTCGTCTGCAACGATTTTCGCCCATTCTGAGGGATGCATTTTTCCATTCCCATTTTTTTTTAACAAAAAAGGAAAGAAAGGAAAAGAAGCAGAACACTAATGTGCCTAAAATATGCCTTTTGAAACGGTCGTTTTGTCATATGGAAGTCCTTTGAATTTTTTGGTCGATATGTGACCCCAGGATTTATTTTCAGGGCAGGTGTCATTTACAGGCCTGCAATGATTTTGAATATCAACTGACCATTAGCGTTGGGATTAAAGCTGCTGTTGTGTGAAACGGACACAAGGTGGCAGCAGTTCACCCTTACCAAATCTGGTTACAAGGGCAAGAGAGCCTAAGTGGAAGTGGTGTTCTACATTGGAGTTTAGAATGGAATGTGCCAGGAGAAAGCCCCTCACGTTTGTCTCACTACTTCTTTTTCGTGTTTTTACTTTAAGTTTTTATTTTTTATTACAGCAAGTTTGATTACAATGTTTGGCTTGTTGTAGGTGTGGAAGATGTGGTTCTTTTACACATATACAGATGTCTGTTCTTCCTGGGATCCTTTTCCCATGTACGTTATGACAGAATGTTGAGTAGTCCTCTCTTGGTATTCTGTAGGTCTTTGGTGATTATATATGTCACCTGTGTTTGTATATGTCTGTTAACCCCAATATCGTAATGAAACCAATCCTCACACCTTTCCATTGGTGAACCATAAGTTTGTTTACTGAATCTGTGATTGCCCTTCTCCGTGGAAATATCTGCCCTGGTATCCATTTTTAGGTAACACCTATAAGTGATATGATATGATATGTGTCTTTCACTTTCTGACTTACTACAAGTCACGTGATTACTTCTAGACTCATCTACGGTGCTGCAAATGGCATTGTGTCCTTTTTTCCATTGGCTTCTCTTCTGCCTTAGCGGGGTCCATTTTCAACAATGTGATTCCCTGAGGGTTGTGGATTAGCTGACCTGGGCAGCCTTACCCTGCTGGCCAGCCCTTCACACGTGTGCCTCGTTGAGGTCAATATAAACAGCGCTGCAGGCAGCAATAGCCCCTGAAGCTGTGCCTGACTCCTTATTCTCTGCCCCGTCAGCAGTCTCGGGGCTGTGCTGGTGGGAGGGAGAGAGGTGCCACAGCTTTGTGGGTGGCCCGGTGTGAGTGGGATTCTGCTGGCCTTTCTGCAGGAGTTGCCAGGCTGCCGCCTGTAAAGAAGAAGATGTGTCACCCATACCTTCCGCTGGAATTTCTCTCCGGTCAGAGATGAGGAAGGAAAAAAGCAGTGGGGGCCAGGACAGGAGGGGTATCTCAGGCAGGGCAATGGAAAGCTTCTGGAGGAGCGCCCGGGGCCAGGACCACCCTGGCTGGCCTGGAGGCACCAAGTTGGCCTGCGTGCTGTCGCTGGTGTGGCTCCACGGTCCTTCCTCTAGGCTTTCAAGCCCTTGTACATATTCAGGTGTTTTACCTGGAAAGGTTGGGAACAGTTCAGCAGCAGCTGGCCTGGGGCTCAGCTCACGTTTACTCACAGATGCCTCGGCATGGTCCCCCAGCTTTGCAATGAGGACGCTCCTTGCGTGGGGGGTGGGTTGCTGGCTGTATGGGAGAGGGTTCCCCACCTCTGACCAATTTCAGAATTGTTTACCGCTGGAGCAATTGTGCCCTGATAGGGTTTTCCTCTGTATAACTCGTGGGTTCAGGTTTTTTTTTTCTTTTATGGTTCCAGTTAGATTATATTCCTCTTTTATGTATTTATAGATATAAGCATTGTAATAATTCATTCCTATAAATACATCTGTGTGACAGAAGAAATTTTTTCTGTTTTATTGTTAAATTCTATTTTTTTTAAATTTTGAAATATAATTTTATTTATGTTTTTATACAGCACGTTTTTATTAGTTATGTATTTTATGCATATATATGTATACAGGTCAATCCAAATCTCCCAACTCGTCCCACCACCACCACCCCATGGTTTCCCACACTTGGTGTCCATACGTTTGTTCTCTACCTCTATGTCTCTATTTCTTCCCTGCAAACCAGTTCATCTGTACCATTTTTAGGCTCCACATATATGCATTAATATACAATATTTGTTTTCCTCTTTCTGACTTACTTCATTCTGTATGACAGTCTCTCGATCCATCGATGTCTCTACAAATGACCCAGTTTCATTACTTTTTATGGCCGAGTAATATACCATTTTATATATGTACCACATCTTTATCCATTCATCCGTCTGTGGGCATTTAGGTTGCTTCCATTACCTGGCTATTGTAAATAGTGCTGCAACGAACATTGTGGTGAATGTGCGTTTTTGATTTACGGTTTTCTCTGGGTATATGCCCAGAAGTGGGATTGCTGGATCAGATGGTAATTCTATTTCTAGTTTTTTTAAGGAAACTCCATACTGTTCTCCATAGTGAGTGTATCAATTTACATTCCCACCAATAGTGGAAGAGGGCTCCTTTTGTCCACACCCTCCCCAGAATTGGTTGTTTGTAGATTTTCTGATGATGCCGATTCTAACCGGTGTGAGGTGATACCTCATTGTAGTTTTGATTTGCATTTCTCTAATAATTAGTGCTGTTGAGCAGCTTTTCATGTGCGTCTTGGCCATCTCTGTGTCTCCTTTGAAGAAACGTCTCTTTAGATCTTCTGCCCATTTTTTTGGGTTGTTTGTTTTTTTAATATTAAGCTGCATGAGCTGTTTATATATATTGGAGATTAAACCTCTGTCCATTGATTCGTCTGCAACGATTTTCGCCCATTCTGAGGGATGCCTTTTTCCATTCCCTTGTTTTTTAACAAAAAAGGAAACAAAGGAAAAGAAGCAGAAAACTAATGTGCGTAAAATATGCCTTTTGAAACGGTCGTTTTTAAATATGGACGTCCTTTGAATTTTTTGGTCGATATGTGACCCCAGGATTTGTTTTCAGGGCAGGTGTCATTTACAGGCCTGCAATGATTTTGAATATCAACTGACCATTAGCGCTGGGATTAAAGCTGCTGTTGTGTGAAACGGCCACAAGGTGGCAGCAGTTCACCCTTACCAAATCTGGTTACTAGGGCAAGAGAGCCTCAGTGGAAGTGGTGTTCTAGATTGGAGTTTAGAATGGAATGTGCCAGGAGAAAGCCCCTCACGTTTGTCTCACTACTTCTTGTTCGTGTTTTTAATTTAATTTTTTTTTATTTTTTATTACAGCAAGTTTGATTACAATGTTTGGCTTGTTGTAGGTGTGGAAGATGTGGTTCTTTTACACATATACAGATGTCTGTTCTTCCTGGGATCCTTTTCCCATGTACGTTATAACAGAATGTTGAGTACTCCTCTCTTGGTATTCTGTAGGTCTTTGGTGATTATATATGTCTCCTGTGTTTGTATATGTCTGTTAACCCCGATATCGTAATGAAACCAATCCTCACACCTTTCCATTGGTGAACCATAAGTTTGTTTAATGAATCTGTGATTGCCCTTCTCCGTGGAAATATCTGCCCTGGTATCCATTTATAGGTAACACCTATAAGTGATATGATATGATATGTGTCTTTCACTTTCTGATTTACTACAAGTCACGTGATTACTTCTAGACTCATCTACGGTGCTGCAAATAGCATTGTGTCCTTTTTTCCCTTGGCTTCTCTTCTGCCTTAGCGGGGTCCATTTTCAACAATGTGATTCCCTGAGGGTTGTGGATTAGCTGACCTGGGCAGCCTTACCCTGCCGGCCCGCCCTCCCCAGGTGTGCCTCGTTGAGGTCAATATAAACAGCGCTCCAGGCAGCAATAGCCCCTGAAGCTGTGCCTCACTCCATATTCTCTGCCTCGTGAGCAGTCTCGGGGCTGTGCTGGTGGGAGGGAGTGAGGGGCCACAGCTTTGTGGGTGGCCCGGTGTGAGTGGGGTTCTGCTGGCCTTTCTGCAGGAGATGCCAGGCTGCCGCCTGTAAAGAAGAGGATGTGTCACCCATACCTTCCGCTGGAATTTCTCTCCGGACAGAGGTGAGGAAGGAAAAAAGCAGTGGGGGCCGGGACAGGAGGGGTATCTCAGGCAGGGCAATGGAAAGCTTCTGGAAGAGCGCCAGGGTCCAGGACCACACTGGCTGGCCTGCAGGCACCAAGTTGCCCTGCGTGCTGTCACTGGGGTGGCTCCACAGTCCTTCCTCTAGGCTTTCAAGCCCTTGTACATATTCAGGTGTTTTACCTGGAAAGGTTGGGAACAGTTCAGCAGCAGCTGGCCTGGGGTTCAGCTCACGTTTACTCACAGATGCCTCGGCACGGTCCCCCAGCTTTGCAATGAGGACGCTCCTGGCGTGGGGGGTGGGTTGCTGGCTGTATGGGAGATGGTTCCCCACCTCTGACCAATTTCAGAATTGTTTACCGCTGGAGCAAGTGCCCAGATAGGGTTTTCCTCTGCAAAACTCGTGAGTTCAGGTTTTTTTTTTTTCTTTTATGGTTCAAGTTATATTTTATTCCTCTTTTATGTATTTATAGATATAAGCATTGAAATAATTCATTCCTATAAATACATCTGTGTGACAGAAGATCTTTTTTCTGTTTTATTGTTAAATTCTAATTTTTTTTAAATTTGAAAGATAATTTTATTTATGTTTTTATACAGCACGTTATTATTAGTTATGTATTTTATGCATATACATGTATAAAGGTCAATCCCAATCTCCCAACTCATCCCACCACCACCACCCCATGGTTTCCCACACTTGGTGTCCATACGTTTGTTCTCTACCTCTGTGTCTCTATTTCTTCCCTGCAAATCAGTTCATCTGTACCATTTTTTTAGGTTCCACATTTATGCATTAATATACAATATTTGTTTTCCGCTTTCTGACTTACTTCATTCTGTATGACAGTCTCTCGATCCATCGATGTCTCTACAAATGACCCAGTTTCATTCCTTTTTATGGCCGAGTAATATTCCATTTTATATATGTACCACATCTTTATCCATTCATCTGTCTGTGGGCATTTAGGTTGCTTCCATTACCTGGCTATTGTAAATAGTGCTGCAACGAACATTGTGGTGAATGTGCGTTTTTGATTTATGGTTTTCTCTGGGTATATGCCCAGAAGTGGGATTGCTGGATCAGATGGTAATTCTATTTCTAGTTTTTTTAAGGAACCTCCACACTGTTCTCCATAGTGACTGTATCAATTTACATTCCCACCAATTGTGAAAGAGGGCTGCTTTTGTCCACACCCTCCCCAGAATTGGTTGTTTGTAGATTTTCTGATGATGCTGATTCTAACAGGTGTGAGATGATACCTCATTGTAGTTTTGATTTGCATTTCTCTAATAATTAGTGCTGTTGAGCAGCTTTTCATGTGCGTCTTGGCCATATCTGTGTCTCCTTTGAAGAAACGTCTCTTTAGATCTTCTGCCCATTTTTGTATTGGGTTGTTTGTTTTTTAATATTAAGCTGCATGAGCTGTTTATATATATTGGAGATTAAACCTCTGTCCATTGATTCGTTTGCAACGATTTTCGCCCATTCTGAGGGATGCCTTTTTCCATTCCCGTGTTTTTTAACAAAAAAGGAAAGAAAGGAAAAGAAGCAGAACACTAATGTGCGTAAAATATGCCTTTTGAAACGGTCGTTTTGAAATATGGACGTCCTTTGAATATTTTGGTCGATATGTGACCCCAGGATTTGTTTTCAGGGCAGGTGTCATTTACAGGCCTGCAATGATTTTGAATATCAACTGACCATTAGCACTGGGATTAAAGCTGCTGTTGTGTGAAACGGCCACAAGGTGGCAGCAGTTCTCCCTTACCAAATCTGGTTACTAGGGCAAGAGAGCCTCAGTGGAAGTGGTGTTCTAGATTGGAATTTAGAATGGAATGTGCCAGGAGAAAGCCCCTCAAGTTTGTCTCACTACTTCTTGTTCGTGTTTTTAATTTAATTTTTTATATTTTTTATTACAGCAAGTTTGATTACAATGTTTGGCTTGTTGTAGGTGTGGAAGATGTGGTTCTTTTACACATATACAGATGTCTGTTCTTCCTGGGATCCTTTTCCCATGTACGTTATGACAGAGTTGAGTAGTCCTCTCTTGGTATTCTGTAGGTCTTTGGTGATTATATATGTCACCTGTGTTTGTATATGTGTGTTAACGCCGATATCGTAATGAAACCAATCCTCACACCTTTCCATTGGTGAACCATAAGTTTGTTTAATGAATCTGTGATTGCCCTTCTCCGTGGAAAAATCTGCCCTGCTATCCATTTTTAGGTAACACCTATAAGTGATATGATATGATATGTGTCTTTCACTTTCTGACTTACTACAAGTCACGTGATTACTTCTAGACTCATCTACGGGGCTGCAAATGGCATTGTGTCCTTTTTTTCCTTGGCTCCTCTTCTGCCTTAGCGAGGTCCACTTTCAACAATGTGATTCCCTGAGGGTTGTGGATTAGCTGACCTGGGCAGCCTTACCCTGCCGGCCCGCCCTCCCCAGGTGTGCCTCGTTGAGGTCAATATAAACAGAGCTCCAGGCATCAATAGCCCCTGAAGCTGTGCCTGACTCCATATTCTCTGCCCCATCAGTAGTCTCGGGGCTGTGCTGGTGGGAGGGAGAGAGGTGCCACAGCTTTGTGGGTGGCCCGGTGTGAGTGGGGCTCTGCTGGCCTTTCTTCAGGAGTTGCCAGGCTGCCGCCTGTAAACAAGAGGATGTGTCAAGCAAACCTTCTGCTGGAATTTCTCTCCGGTCAGAGATGAGGAAGGAAAAAAGCAGTGGGGGCCAGGACAGGAGGGGTATCTCAGGCAGGGCAATGGAAAGCTTCTGGAGGAGCGCCCGGGGCCAGGACCACCCTGGCTGGCCTGGAGGCACCAAATTGGCCTGCGTGCTGTCGCTGGTGTGGCTCCACGGTCCTTCCTCTAGGCTTTCAAGCCCTTGTACATATTCAGGTGTTTTACCTGGAAAGGTTGGGAACAGTTCAGCAGCAGCTGGCCTGGGGCTCAGCTCACGTTTACTCACAGATGCCTCGGCACGGTCCCCCAGCTTTGCAATGAGGACGCTCCTTGCGTGGGGGGTGGGTTGCTGGCTATATGGGAGATGGTTCCCGACCTCTGACCAATTTCAGAATTGTTTACCGCTGGAGCAATTGTGCCCTGATAGGGTTTTCCTCTGTATAACTCGTGGGTTCAGGTTTTTTTTTTCTTTTATGGTTCCAGTTAGATTATATTCCTCTTTCATGTATTTATAGATATAAGCATTGTAATAATTCATTCCTATAAATACATCCGTGTGACAGAAGAAATTTTTTCTGTTTTATTGTTAAATTCTATTTTTTTAATTTTTGAAATATAATTTTATTTATGTTTTTATACAGCAGGTTTTTATTAGTTATGTATTTTATGCATATATATGTATACAGGTCAATCCAAATCTCCCATCTCATCCCACCACCACCACCCCATGGTTTCCCACACTTGGTGTCCATACGTTTGTTCTCTACCTCTGTGTCTCTATTTCTTCCCTGCAAACCAGTTCATCTGTACCATTTTTTTAGGTTCCCATATATGCATTAATATACAATATTTGTTTTCTGCTTTCTGACTTACTTCATTCTGTATGACAGTCTCTCGATCCATCGATGTCTCTATAAATGACCCAGTTTCATTCCTTTTTATGGCCGAGTAATATTCCATTTTATATATGTACCACATCTTTATCCATTCATCTGTCTGTGGGCATTTAGGTTGCTTCCATTACCTGGCTATTGTAAATAGTGCTGCAATGAACATTGTGGTGAATGTGCGTTTTTGATTTACGGTTTTCTCTGGGTATATGCCCAGAAGTGGGATTGCTGGATCAGATGGTAATTCTATTTCTAGTTTTTTTAAGGAAACTCCATACTGTTCTCCATAGTGACTGTATCAATTTACGTTCCCACCAATAGTGGAAGAGGGCTCCTTTTGTCCACACCCTCCCCAGAATTGGTTGTTTGTAGATTTTCTGATGATGCTGATTCTAACCGGTGTGAGGTGATACCTCATTGTAGTTTTGATTTGCATTTCTCTAATAATTAGTGCTGTTGAGCAGCTTTTCATGTGCGTCTTGGCCATCTCTGTGTCTCCTTTGAAGAAACGTCTCTTTAGATCTTCTGCCCATTTTTGTATTGGGTTGTTTGTTTTTTTAATATTAAGCTGCATGAGCTGTTTATATATATTGGAGATTAAACCTCTGTCCATTGATTCGTTTGCAACGATTTTCGCCCATTCTGAGGGATGCCTTTTTCCATTCCCGTGTTTTTTAACAAAAAAGGAAAGAAAGGAAAAGAAGGAGAACACTAATGTGCGTAAAATATGCCTTTTGAAACGGTCGTTTTGAAATATGGACGTCCTTTGAATTTTTTGGTCGATATGTGACCCCAGGATTTGTTTTCAGGGCAGGTGTCATTTACAGGCCTGCAATGATTCTGAATATCAACTGACCATTAGCGTTGGGATTAAAGCTGCTGTTGTGTGAAACCGCCACAAGGTGGCAGCAGTTCTCCCTTACCAAATCTGGTTACTAGGGCAAGAGAGCCTCAGTGGAAGTGGTGTTCTAGATTGGAATTTAGAATGGAATGTGCCAGGAGAAAGCCCCTAAAGTTTGTCTCACTACTTCTTGTTCGTGTTTTTAATTTAATTTTTTATATTTTTTTATTACAGCAAGTTTGATTACAATGTTTGGCTTGTTGTAGGTGTGGAAGATGTGGTTCTTTTACACATATACAGATGTCTGTTCTTCCTGGGATCCTTTTCCCATGTACGTTATGACAGAGTTAAGTAGTCCTCTCTTGGTATTCTGTAGGTCTTTGGTGATTATATATGTCACCTGTGTTTGTATATGTGTGTTAACGCCGATATCGTAATGAAACCAATCCTCACACCTTTCCATTGGTGAACCATAAGTTTGTTTAATGAATCTGTGATTGCCCTTCTCCGTGGAAATATCTGCCCTGCTATCCATTTTTAGGTAACACCTATAAGTGATATGATATGATATGTGTCTTTCACTTTCTGACTTACTACAAGTCACGTGATTACTTCTAGACTCATCTACGGGGCTGCAAATGGCATTGTGTCCTTTTTTTCCTTGGCTCCTCTTCTGCCTTAGCGAGGTCCATTTTCAACAATGTGATTCCCTGAGGGTTGTGGATTAGCTGACCTGGGCAGCCTTACCCTGCCGGCCCGCCCTCCCCAGGTGTGCCTCGTTGAGGTCAATATAAACAGAGCTCCAGGCAGCAATAGCCCCTGAAGCTGTGCCTGACTCCATATTCTCTGCCCCATCAGCAGTCTCGGAGCTGTGCTGGTGGGAGGGAGAGAAGTGCCACAGCTTTGTGGGTGGCCCGGTGTGAGTGGGGTTCTGCTGGCCTTTCTGCAGGAGTTGCCAGGCTGCCGCCTGTAAAGAAGAGGATGTGTCACCCATACCTTCCGCTGGAATTTCTCTCCGGACAGAGGTGAGGAAGGAAAAAAGCAGTGGGGGCCGGGACAGGAGGGGTATCTCAGGCAGGGCAATGGAAAGCTTCTGGAGGAGCGCCTGTGTCCAGGACCACCCTGGCTGGCCTGCAGGCACCAAGTTGGCCTGCGTGCTGTCACTGGTGTGGCTCCACGGTCCTTCCTCTAGGCTTTCAAGCCCTTGTACATATTCAGGTGTTTTACCTGGAAATGTTGGGAACAGTTCAGCAGCAGCTGGCCTGGGGCTCAGCTCACGTTTACTCACAGATGCCTCGGCACGGTCCCCCAGCTTTGCAATGAGGACGCTCCTTGCGTGGGGGGTGGGTTGCTGACTGTATGGGAGATGGTTCCCCACCTCTGACCAATTTCAGAATTCTTTACCGCTGGAGCAATTGTGCCCTGATAGGGTTTTTCTCTGTATAACTCGTGGGTTCAGGTTTTTTTTTCTTTTATGGTTCAAGTTAGATTATATTCATCTTTTATGTATTTATAGATATAAGCATGGAAATAATTCATTCCTATAAATACATCTGTGTGACGGGAAGAACTTTTTTCTGTTTTATTGTTAAATTCTATTTTTTTAAATTTTGAAATATAATTTTATTTATTTTTTTTCTACAGAACGTTATTATTAGTTATGTATTTTATGCATATATATGTATTCAGGTCAATCCCAATCTCCCAACTCATCCTACCACCACCACCCCATGGCTTCCCACACTTGGTGTCCATACGTTTGTTCTCTACCTCTGTGTCTCTATTTCTTCCCTGCAAACCAGTTCATCTGTACCATTTTTTAGGCTCCACATATATGCATTTATATACAATATTTGTTTTCCTCTTTCTGACTTACTTCATTCTGTATGACAGTCTCTCGATCCATCGATGTCTCTACAAATGACCCAGTTTCATTACTTTTTATGGCTGAGTAATATTCCATTTTATATATGTACCACATCTTTATCCATTCATCTGTCTGTGGGCATTTAGGTTGCTTCCATTACCTGGCTATTGTAAATAGTGCTGCAATGAACATTGTGGTGAATGTGCCTTTTTGAAATAAGGTTTTCTCTGGGTATATGCCCAGAAGTGGGATTGCTGGATCAGATGGTAATTCTATTTCTAGGTTTTTTAAGGAAACTCCATACTGTTCTCCATAGTGACTGTATCAAGTTACATTCCCACCAATAGTGGAAGAGGGCTCCTTTTCTCCACACCCTCCCCAGAATTGGTTGTTTGTAGATTTTCTGATGATTCCGATTCTAACAGGTGTGAGGTGATACCTCATTGTAGTTTTGATTTGCATTTCTCTAATAATTAGTGCTGTTGAGCAGCTTTTCATGTGCGTCTTGGCCATCTCTGTGTCTCCTTTGAAGAAACGTCTCTTTAGATCTTCTGCCCATTTTTGTATTGGGTTGTTTGTTTTTTAATATTAAGCTGCATGAGCTGTTTATATATATTGGAGATTAAACCTCTGTCCATTGATTCGTTTGCAACGATTTTCGCCCATTCTGAGGGATGCCTTTTTCCATTCCCGTGTTTTTTAACAAAAAAGGAAAGAAAGGAAAAGAAGCAGAACACTAATGTGCGTAAAATATGCCTTTTGAAACGGTCGTTTTGAAATATGGACGTCCTTTGAATATTTTGGTCGATATGTGACCCCAGGATTTGTTTTCAGGGCAGGTGTCATTTACAGGCCTGCAATGATTTTGAATATCAACTGACCATTAGCACTGGGATTAAAGCTGCTGTTGTGTGAAACGGCCACAAGGTGGCAGCAGTTCTCCCTTACCAAATCTGGTTACTAGGGCAAGAGAGCCTCAGTGGAAGTGGTGTTCTAGATTGGAATTTAGAATGGAATGTGCCAGGAGAAAGCCCCTCAAGTTTGTCTCACTACTTCTTGTTCGTGTTTTTAATTTAATTTTTTATATTTTTTATTACAGCAAGTTTGATTACAATGTTTGGCTTGTTGTAGGTGTGGAAGATGTGGTTCTTTTACACATATACAGATGTCTGTTCTTCCTGGGATCCTTTTCCCATGTACGTTATGACAGAGTTGAGTAGTCCTCTCTTGGTATTCTGTAGGTCTTTGGTGATTATATATGTCACCTGTGTTTGTATATGTGTGTTAACGCCGATATCGTAATGAAACCAATCCTCACACCTTTCCATTGGTGAACCATAAGTTTGTTTAATGAATCTGTGATTGCCCTTCTCCGTGGAAAAATCTGCCCTGCTATCCATTTTTAGGTAACACCTATAAGTGATATGATATGATATGTGTCTTTCACTTTCTGACTTACTACAAGTCACGTGATTACTTCTAGACTCATCTACGGGGCTGCAAATGGCATTGTGTCCTTTTTTTCCTTGGCTCCTCTTCTGCCTTAGCGAGGTCCACTTTCAACAATGTGATTCCCTGAGGGTTGTGGATTAGCTGACCTGGGCAGCCTTACCCTGCCGGCCCGCCCTCCCCAGGTGTGCCTCGTTGAGGTCAATATAAACAGAGCTCCAGGCATCAATAGCCCCTGAAGCTGTGCCTGACTCCATATTCTCTGCCCCATCAGTAGTCTCGGGGCTGTGCTGGTGGGAGGGAGAGAGGTGCCACAGCTTTGTGGGTGGCCCGGTGTGAGTGGGGCTCTGCTGGCCTTTCTTCAGGAGTTGCCAGGCTGCCGCCTGTAAACAAGAGGATGTGTCAAGCAAACCTTCTGCTGGAATTTCTCTCCGGTCAGAGATGAGGAAGGAAAAAAGCAGTGGGGGCCAGGACAGGAGGGGTATCTCAGGCAGGGCAATGGAAAGCTTCTGGAGGAGCGCCCGGGGCCAGGACCACCCTGGCTGGCCTGGAGGCACCAAATTGGCCTGCGTGCTGTCGCTGGTGTGGCTCCACGGTCCTTCCTCTAGGCTTTCAAGCCCTTGTACATATTCAGGTGTTTTACCTGGAAAGGTTGGGAACAGTTCAGCAGCAGCTGGCCTGGGGCTCAGCTCACGTTTACTCACAGATGCCCCGGCACGGTCCCCCAGCTTTGCAATGAGGACGCTCCTTGCGTGGGGGGTGGGTTGCTGGCTATATGGGAGATGGTTCCCGACCTCTGACCAATTTCAGAATTGTTTACCGCTGGAGCAATTGTGCCCTGATAGGGTTTTCCTCTGTATAACTCGTGGGTTCAGGTTTTTTTTTTCTTTTATGGTTCCAGTTAGATTATATTCCTCTTTCATGTATTTATAGATATAAGCATTGTAATAATTCATTCCTATAAATACATCCGTGTGACAGAAGAAATTTTTTCTGTTTTATTGTTAAATTCTATTTTTTTAATTTTTGAAATATAATTTTATTTATGTTTTTATACAGCAGGTTTTTATTAGTTATGTATTTTATGCATATATATGTATACAGGTCAATCCAAATCTCCCATCTCATCCCACCACCACCACCCCATGGTTTCCCACACTTGGTGTCCATACGTTTGTTCTCTACCTCTGTGTCTCTATTTCTTCCCTGCAAACCAGTTCATCTGTACCATTTTTTTAGGTTCCCATATATGCATTAATATACAATATTTGTTTTCTGCTTTCTGACTTACTTCATTCTGTATGACAGTCTCTCGATCCATCGATGTCTCTATAAATGACCCAGTTTCATTCCTTTTTATGGCCGAGTAATATTCCATTTTATATATGTACCACATCTTTATCCATTCATCTGTCTGTGGGCATTTAGGTTGCTTCCATTACCTGGCTATTGTAAATAGTGCTGCAATGAACATTGTGGTGAATGTGCCTTTTTGAAATAAGGTTTTCTCTGGGTATATGCCCAGAAGTGGGATTGCTGGATCAGATGGTAATTCTATTTCTAGGTTTTTTAAGGAAACTCCATACTGTTCTCCATAGTGACTGTATCAATTTACGTTCCCACCAATAGTGGAAGAGGGCTCCTTTTGTCCACACCCTCCCCAGAATTGGTTGTTTGTAGATTTTCTGATGATGCTGATTCTAACCGGTGTGAGGTGATACCTCATTGTAGTTTTGATTTGCATTTCTCTAATAATTAGTGCTGTTGAGCAGCTTTTCATGTGCGTCTTGGCCATCTCTGTGTCTCCTTTGAAGAAACGTCTCTTTAGATCTTCTGCCCATTTTTGTATTGGGTTGTTTGTTTTTTTAATATTAAGCTGCATGTGTTGTTTATATATATTGGAGATTAAACCTCTGTCCATTGATTCGTTTGCAACGATTTTCGCCCATTCTGAGGGATGCCTTTTTCCATTCCCGTGTTTTTTAACAAAAAAGGAAAGAAAGGAAAAGAAGGAGAACACTAATGTGCGTAAAATATGCCTTTTGAAACGGTCGTTTTGAAATATGGACGTCCTTTGAATTTTTTGGTCGATATGTGACCCCAGGATTTGTTTTCAGGGCAGGTGTCATTTACAGGCCTGCAATGATTCTGAATATCAACTGACCATTAGCACTGGGATTAAAGCTGCTGTTGTGTGAAACCGCCAGAAGGTGGCAGCAATTCTCCCTTACCAAATCTGGTTACTAGGGCAAGAGAGCCTCAGTGGAAGTGGTGTTCTAGATTGGAATTTAGAATGGAATGTGCCAGGAGAAAGCCCCTAAAGTTTGTCTCACTACTTCTTGTTCGTGTTTTTAATTTAATTTTTTATATTTTTTTATTACAGCAAGTTTGATTACAATGTTTGGCTTGTTGTAGGTGTGGAAGATGTGGTTCTTTTACACATATACAGATGTCTGTTCTTCCTGGGATCCTTTTCCCATGTACGTTATGACAGAGTTAAGTAGTCCTCTCTTGGTATTCTGTAGGTCTTTGGTGATTATATATGTCACCTGTGTTTGTATATGTGTGTTAACGCCGATATCGTAATGAAACCAATCCTCACACCTTTCCATTGGTGAACCATAAGTTTGTTTAATGAATCTGTGATTGCCCTTCTCCGTGGAAATATCTGCCCTGCTATCCATTTTTAGGTAACACCTATAAGTGATATGATATGATATGTGTCTTTCACTTTCTGACTTACTACAAGTCACGTGATTACTTCTAGACTCATCTACGGGGCTGCAAATGGCATTGTGTCCTTTTTTTCCTTGGCTCCTCTTCTGCCTTAGCGAGGTCCATTTTCAACAATGTGATTCCCTGAGGGTTGTGGATTAGCTGACCTGGGCAGCCTTACCCTGCCGGCCCGCCCTCCCCAGGTGTGCCTCGTTGAGGTCAATATAAACAGAGCTCCAGGCAGCAATAGCCCCTGAAGCTGTGCCTGACTCCATATTCTCTGCCCCATCAGCAGTCTCGGAGCTGTGCTGGTGGGAGGGAGAGAAGTGCCACAGCTTTGTGGGTGGCCCGGTGTGAGTGGGGTTCTGCTGGCCTTTCTGCAGGAGTTGCCAGGCTGCCGCCTGTAAAGAAGAGGATGTGTCACCCATACCTTCCGCTGGAATTTCTCTCCGGACAGAGGTGAGGAAGGAAAAAAGCAGTGGGGGCCGGGACAGGAGGGGTATCACAGGCAGGGCAATGGAAAGCTTCTGGAGGAGCGCCTGTGTCCAGGACCACCCTGGCTGGCCTGCAGGCACCAAGTTGGCCTGCGTGCTGTCACTGGTGTGGCTCCACGGTCCTTCCTCTAGGCTTTCAAGCCCTTGTACATATTCAGGTGTTTTACCTGGAAATGTTGGGAACAGTTCAGCAGCAGCTGGCCTGGGGCTCAGCTCACGTTTACTCACAGATGCCTCGGCACGGTCCCCCAGCTTTGCAATGAGGACGCTCCTTGCGTGGGGGGTGGGTTGCTGACTGTATGGGAGATGGTTCCCCACCTCTGACCAATTTCAGAATTCTTTACCGCTGGAGCAATTGTGCCCTGATAGGGTTTTTCTCTGTATAACTCGTGGGTTCAGGTTTTTTTTTCTTTTATGGTTCAAGTTAGATTATATTCATCTTTTATGTATTTATAGATATAAGCATGGAAATAATTCATTCCTATAAATACATCTGTGTGACGGGAAGAACTTTTTTCTGTTTTATTGTTAAATTCTATTTTTTTAAATTTTGAAATATAATTTTATTTATTTTTTTTCTACAGAACGTTATTATTAGTTATGTATTTTATGCATATATATGTATTCAGGTCAATCCCAATCTCCCAACTCATCCTACCACCACCACCCCATGGCTTCCCACACTTGGTGTCCATACGTTTGTTCTCTACCTCTGTGTCTCTATTTCTTCCCTGCAAACCAGTTCATCTGTACCATTTTTTAGGCTCCACATATATGCATTTATATACAATATTTGTTTTCCTCTTTCTGACTTACTTCATTCTGTATGACAGTCTCTCGATCCATCGATGTCTCTACAAATGACCCAGTTTCATTACTTTTTATGGCTGAGTAATATTCCATTTTATATATGTACCACATCTTTATCCATTCATCTGTCTGTGGGCATTTAGGTTGCTTCCATTACCTGGCTATTGTAAATAGTGCTGCAATGAACATTGTGGTGAATGTGCCTTTTTGAAATAAGGTTTTCTCTGGGTATATGCCCAGAAGTGGGATTGCTGGATCAGATGGTAATTCTATTTCTAGGTTTTTTAAGGAAACTCCATACTGTTCTCCATAGTGACTGTATCAAGTTACATTCCCACCAATAGTGGAAGAGGGCTCCTTTTCTCCACACCCTCCCCAGAATTGGTTGTTTGTAGATTTTCTGATGATTCCGATTCTAACAGGTGTGAGGTGATACCTCATTGTAGTTTTGATTTGCATTTCTCTAATAATTAGTGCTGTTGAGCAGCTTTTCATGTGCGTCTTGGCCATCTCTGTGTCTCCTTTGAAGAAACGTCTCTTTAGATCTTCTGCCCATTTTTGTATTGGGTTGTTTGTTTTTTAATATTAAGCTGCATGAGCTGTTTATATATATTGGAGATTAAACCTCTGTCCATTGATTCGTTTGCAACGATTTTCGCCCATTCTGAGGGATGCCTTTTTCCATTCCCGTGTTTTTTAACAAAAAAGGAAAGAAAGGAAAAGAAGCAGAACACTAATGTGCGTAAAATATGCCTTTTGAAACGGTCGTTTTGAAATATGGACGTCCTTTGAATATTTTGGTCGATATGTGACCCCAGGATTTGTTTTCAGGGCAGGTGTCATTTACAGGCCTGCAATGATTTTGAATATCAACTGACCATTAGCACTGGGATTAAAGCTGCTGTTGTGTGAAACGGCCACAAGGTGGCAGCTGTTCTCCCTTACCAAATCTGGTTACTAGGGCAAGAGAGCCTCAGTGGAAGTGGTGTTCTAGATTGGAATTTAGAATGGAATGTGCCAGGAGAAAGCCCCTCAAGTTTGTCTCACTACTTCTTGTTCGTGTTTTTAATTTAATTTTTTATATTTTTTATTACAGCAAGTTTGATTACAATGTTTGGCTTGTTGTAGGTGTGGAAGATGTGGTTCTTTTACACATATACAGATGTCTGTTCTTCCTGGGATCCTTTTCCCATGTACGTTATGACAGAGTTGAGTAGTCCTCTCTTGGTATTCTGTAGGTCTTTGGTGATTATATATGTCACCTGTGTTTGTATATGTGTGTTAACGCCGATATCGTAATGAAACCAATCCTCACACCTTTCCATTGGTGAACCATAAGTTTGTTTAATGAATCTGTGATTGCCCTTCTCCGTGGAAAAATCTGCCCTGCTATCCATTTTTAGGTAACACCTATAAGTGATATGATATGATATGTGTCTTTCACTTTCTGACTTACTACAAGTCACGTGATTACTTCTAGACTCATCTACGGGGCTGCAAATGGCATTGTGTCCTTTTTTTCCTTGGCTCCTCTTCTGCCTTAGCGAGGTCCACTTTCAACAATGTGATTCCCTGAGGGTTGTGGATTAGCTGACCTGGGCAGCCTTACCCTGCCGGCCCGCCCTCCCCAGGTGTGCCTCGTTGAGGTCAATATAAACAGAGCTCCAGGCATCAATAGCCCCTGAAGCTGTGCCTGACTCCATATTCTCTGCCCCATCAGTAGTCTCGGGGCTGTGCTGGTGGGAGGGAGAGAGGTGCCACAGCTTTGTGGGTGGCCCGGTGTGAGTGGGGCTCTGCTGGCCTTTCTTCAGGAGTTGCCAGGCTGCCGCCTGTAAACAAGAGGATGTGTCAAGCAAACCTTCTGCTGGAATTTCTCTCCGGTCAGAGATGAGGAAGGAAAAAAGCAGTGGGGGCCAGGACAGGAGGGGTATCTCAGGCAGGGCAATGGAAAGCTTCTGGAGGAGCGCCCGGGGCCAGGACCACCCTGGCTGGCCTGGAGGCACCAAATTGGCCTGCGTGCTGTCGCTGGTGTGGCTCCACGGTCCTTCCTCTAGGCTTTCAAGCCCTTGTACATATTCAGGTGTTTTACCTGGAAAGGTTGGGAACAGTTCAGCAGCAGCTGGCCTGGGGCTCAGCTCACGTTTAGTCACAGATGCCTCGGCACGGTCCCCCAGCTTTGCAATGAGGACGCTCCTTGCGTGGGGGGTGGGTTGCTGGCTATATGGGAGATGGTTCCCGACCTCTGACCAATTTCAGAATTGTTTACCGCTGGAGCAATTGTGCCCTGATAGGGTTTTCCTCTGTATAACTCGTGGGTTCAGGTTTTTTTTTTCTTTTATGGTTCCAGTTAGATTATATTCCTCTTTCATGTATTTATAGATATAAGCATTGTAATAATTCATTCCTATAAATACATCCGTGTGACAGAAGAAATTTTTTCTGTTTTATTGTTAAATTCTATTTTTTTAATTTTTGAAATATAATTTTATTTATGTTTTTATACAGCAGGTTTTTATTAGTTATGTATTTTATGCATATATATGTATACAGGTCAATCCAAATCTCCCATCTCATCCCACCACCACCACCCCATGGTTTCCCACACTTGGTGTCCATACGTTTGTTCTCTACCTCTGTGTCTCTATTTCTTCCCTGCAAACCAGTTCATCTGTACCATTTTTTTAGGTTCCCATATATGCATTAATATACAATATTTGTTTTCTGCTTTCTGACTTACTTCATTCTGTATGACAGTCTCTCGATCCATCGATGTCTCTATAAATGACCCAGTTTCATTCCTTTTTATGGCCGAGTAATATTCCATTTTATATATGTACCACATCTTTATCCATTCATCTGTCTGTGGGCATTTAGGTTGCTTCCATTACCTGGCTATTGTAAATAGTGCTGCAATGAACATTGTGGTGAATGTGCGTTTTTGATTTACGGTTTTCTCTGGGTATATGCCCAGAAGTGGGATTGCTGGATCAGATGGTAATTCTATTTCTAGTTTTTTTAAGGAAACTCCATACTGTTCTCCATAGTGACTGTATCAATTTACGTTCCCACCAATAGTGGAAGAGGGCTCCTTTTGTCCACACCCTCCCCAGAATTGGTTGTTTGTAGATTTTCTGATGATGCTGATTCTAACCGGTGTGAGGTGATACCTCATTGTAGTTTTGATTTGCATTTCTCTAATAATTAGTGCTGTTGAGCAGCTTTTCATGTGCGTCTTGGCCATCTCTGTGTCTCCTTTGAAGAAACGTCTCTTTAGATCTTCTGCCCATTTTTGTATTGGGTTGTTTGTTTTTTTAATATTAAGCTGCATGAGCTGTTTATATATATTGGAGATTAAACCTCTGTCCATTGATTCGTTTGCAACGATTTTCGCCCATTCTGAGGGATGCCTTTTTCCATTCCCGTGTTTTTTAACAAAAAAGGAAAGAAAGGAAAAGAAGGAGAACACTAATGTGCGTAAAATATGCCTTTTGAAACGGTCGTTTTGAAATATGGACGTCCTTTGAATTTTTTGGTCGATATGTGACCCCAGGATTTGTTTTCAGGGCAGGTGTCATTTACAGGCCTGCAATGATTCTGAATATCAACTGACCATTAGCACTGGGATTAAAGCTGCTGTTGTGTGAAACCGCCACAAGGTGGCAGCAGTTCTCCCTTACCAAATCTGGTTACTAGGGCAAGAGAGCCTCAGTGGAAGTGGTGTTCTAGATTGGAATTTAGAATGGAATGTGCCAGGAGAAAGCCCCTAAAGTTTGTCTCACTACTTCTTGTTCGTGTTTTTAATTTAATTTTTTATATTTTTTTATTACAGCAAGTTTGATTACAATGTTTGGCTTGTTGTAGGTGTGGAAGATGTGGTTCTTTTACACATATACAGATGTCTGTTCTTCCTGGGATCCTTTTCCCATGTACGTTATGACAGAGTTAAGTAGTCCTCTCTTGGTATTCTGTAGGTCTTTGGTGATTATATATGTCACCTGTGTTTGTATATGTGTGTTAACGCCGATATCGTAATGAAACCAATCCTCACACCTTTCCATTGGTGAACCATAAGTTTGTTTAATGAATCTGTGATTGCCCTTCTCCGTGGAAATATCTGCCCTGCTATCCATTTTTAGGTAACACCTATAAGTGATATGATATGATATGTGTCTTTCACTTTCTGACTTACTACAAGTCACGTGATTACTTCTAGACTCATCTACGGGGCTGCAAATGGCATTGTGTCCTTTTTTTCCTTGGCTCCTCTTCTGCCTTAGCGAGGTCCATTTTCAACAATGTGATTCCCTGAGGGTTGTGGATTAGCTGACCTGGGCAGCCTTACCCTGCCGGCCCGCCCTCCCCAGGTGTGCCTCGTTGAGGTCAATATAAACAGAGCTCCAGGCAGCAATAGCCCCTGAAGCTGTGCCTGACTCCATATTCTCTGCCCCATCAGCAGTCTCGGAGCTGTGCTGGTGGGAGGGAGAGAAGTGCCACAGCTTTGTGGGTGGCCCGGTGTGAGTGGGGTTCTGCTGGCCTTTCTGCAGGAGTTGCCAGGCTGCCGCCTGTAAAGAAGAGGATGTGTCACCCATACCTTCCGCTGGAATTTCTCTCCGGACAGAGGTGAGGAAGGAAAAAAGCAGTGGGGGCCGGGACAGGAGGGGTATCACAGGCAGGGCAATGGAAAGCTTCTGGAGGAGCGCCTGTGTCCAGGACCACCCTGGCTGGCCTGCAGGCACCAAGTTGGCCTGCGTGCTGTCACTGGTGTAGCTCCACGGTCCTTCCTCTAGGCTTTCAAGCCCTTGTACATATTCAGGTGTTTTACCTGGAAATGTTGGGAACAGTTCAGCAGCAGCTGGCCTGGGGCTCAGCTCACGTTTACTCACAGATGCCTCGGCACGGTCCCCCAGCTTTGCAATGAGGACGCTCCTTGCGTGGGGGGTGGGTTGCTGACTGTATGGGAGATGGTTCCCCACCTCTGACCAATTTCAGAATTCTTTACCGCTGGAGCAATTGTGCCCTGATAGGGTTTTTCTCTGTATAACTCGTGGGTTCAGGTTTTTTTTTCTTTTATGGTTCAAGTTAGATTATATTCATCTTTTATGTATTTATAGATATAAGCATGGAAATAATTCATTCCTATAAATACATCTGTGTGACGGGAAGAACTTTTTTCTGTTTTATTGTTAAATTCTATTTTTTTAAATTTTGAAATATAATTTTATTTATTTTTTTTCTACAGAACGTTATTATTAGTTATGTATTTTATGCATATATATGTATTCAGGTCAATCCCAATCTCCCAACTCATCCTACCACCACCACCCCATGGCTTCCCACACTTGGTGTCCATACGTTTGTTCTCTACCTCTGTGTCTCTATTTCTTCCCTGCAAACCAGTTCATCTGTACCATTTTTTAGGCTCCACATATATGCATTTATATACAATATTTGTTTTCCTCTTTCTGACTTACTTCATTCTGTATGACAGTCTCTCGATCCATCGATGTCTCTACAAATGACCCAGTTTCATTACTTTTTATGGCTGAGTAATATTCCATTTTATATATGTACCACATCTTTATCCATTCATCTGTCTGTGGGCATTTAGGTTGCTTCCATTACCTGGCTATTGTAAATAGTGCTGCAATGAACATTGTGGTGAATGTGCCTTTTTGAAATAAGGTTTTCTCTGGGTATATGCCCAGAAGTGGGATTGCTGGATCAGATGGTAATTCTATTTCTAGGTTTTTTAAGGAAACTCCATACTGTTCTCCATAGTGACTGTATCAAGTTACATTCCCACCAATAGTGGAAGAGGGCTCCTTTTGTCCACACCCTCCCCAGAATTGGTTGTTTGTAGATTTTCTGATGATGCCGATTCTAACAGGTGTGAGGTGATACCTCATTGTAGTTTTGATTTGCATTTCTCTAATAATTAGTGCTGTTGAGCAGCTTTTCATGTGCGTCTTGGCCATCTCTGTGTCTCCTTTGAAGAAACGTCTCTTTAGATCTTCTGCCCATTTTTGTATTGGGTTGTTTGTTTTTTTAATATTAAGCTGCATGAGCTGTTTATATATATTGGAGATTAAACCTCTGTCCATTGATTCGTTTGCAACGATTTTCGCCCATTCTGAGGGATGCCTTTTTCCATTCCCGTGTTTTTTAACAAAAAAAGGAAAGAAAGGAAAAGAAGCAGAACACTAATGTGCGTAAAATATGCCTTTTGAAACGGTCGTTTTGAAATATGGACGTCCTTTGAATTTTTTGGTCGATATGTGACCCCAGGATTTGTTTTCAGGGCAGGTGTCATTTACAGGCCTGCAATGATTCTGAATATCAACTGACCATTAGCACTGGGATTAAAGCTGCTGTTGTGTGAAACCGCCACAAGGTGGCAGCAGTTCTCCCTTACCAAATCTGGTTACTAGGGCAAGAGAGCCTCAGTGGAAGTGGTGTTCTAGATTGGAATTTAGAATGGAATGTGCCAGGAGAAAGCCCCTCAAGTTTGTCTCACTACTTCTTGTTTGTGTTTTTAATTTAA